>NC_134353.1:381760186-382360186 GCF_048569485.1 Anomaloglossus baeobatrachus | reverse complement strand
CTCCTTATTACCCCCGATTTGCCAACGCACCAGGGCAAATCGGGAAGAGCCGGGTACAGTCCCAGAACTGTCGCATCTAATGTATGCGGCAATTCTGGGCGGCTGTTGGCTGATATTGTTAGGCTGGGGGGCTCCCCATAACGTGGAGCTCCCCATCCTGAGAATACCAGCCTTCAGCCGTATGGCTTTATCTGGCTGGTTTTAAAATCGGGGGGGGACCGCACGCCGTTTTTTTAATTATTTAATTATTTATTTCACTGCACAGTATAGACACGCCCACCGGCTGCTGTGATTGGGTGCAGTGAGACACCTGTCACTCAGCGTGGGGGCGTGTCTCACTGTAACCAATCATATGCGCCGGTGGGGCGGGGAAAGCAGCGAATATGAGATTGTTTAATGGGCGGACGGCTTTTTCAAAATAGTAAAAGCCGCCGGAGCAGTGTGAACGCCGTGCAGCGCCGTGCCGGGGATCGAGGAACGGTGAGTATGAGAGAGGGCTGCTCAATTCAGTTACTCAGGAGTTTAGCGGTCATTGGTGAGTCCTTCACAGGTGACCGCTAATCGGGACGCGACACAGACAGAGCCGCAGCATGACAATGAAGTCGGGTGAGGTTCACCCGAGTTCATTCTGACAGTGCGGCTCTGTCTGTGTCTGCTGTGAACTAACATTCACCGCTGCTACATCACTGTCTGTGTCTGCTGTCAGCGGCCATGTAGCAGAGCTGAATGGCAGATGACATAGTAAAAACGCATCTCTACATTACACACGCTTGGCAAGTCAATAAATAAAAAAAAAAAAAGGTGCCCAATGCATACATCACAGAACACATGATCTAAAGGATCGCACACAAAATTGATCAATTTAACATAGACTACTAACGCTCGTGTGACAGCAAATGAACGACCTACGTGCAATCTCATTCAATCGCATATGCGACCTGGGCGTGTCACATCGCATACGAGATCGCATACCTAATTGTAAGGTGTAAAGCTGGCTTTAGAGTGCAAAATTGGCTGGAATAAATAGCGGATGCCATGTCGCATTTGCTGAGCCCCTGATGCACCTAAACAGTGGAAACCACCCAAAAGTCACCTCATATGTAAACTACACACCTCAAGGAATTTATTTAGAGTTAGGGTACGCTCACACGAGCGTATGAATCAAAAAAGTGCAATGCGAGAAAATCTCACATTGCACTCAGACCAATGTTATCCAATGAGGAAGACCAGATGGTCAGCTTTTTTCTCATCCAGATTCTGGATGAGAGAAAAGTCGCAACATGCTGCCATTTGCTGCCAAAATCGTCCGAGACTCGGCAATACAAGTCAATGGGTGTGAGAAAAAAACGGACGCCACACGGATGGCACACAAACCATCCTAGTGACGTCCGTTTTTATGAATACATTACTATCATGTACCAGATAACACTGTAAATGGTCCTGTAAATGCCTGTTAGGCTATGTGCGTATGTTGCATCTTTGTGGTGACCACAAAGATGCACATTTTGGTCCCAAAAAAACGCTCCCTCGGCATGCATTTCTTGCTGTGCTTTACTGTGTTTTTTTACAGCGTTTTTGCCCAGTGCGTTTTTTAAGTCATACCTACTGACGGGAAGGGCTCAAAAACGTTGGCAAAAACGCAGAAAGAATTGATATGCTTCATCTTTGTGGTCACCACAAAAACGCAGCCAAAAAAAAGCAGCAATTTGAGGACAGAAAAACTGAAATCTCAAAGACTTTGCTAGGGATGGAAATTCATGCAGATTTTGGACCAAAACTGCACTAAAAAACACACAAAAATGAGGCAAAAAATGCAGCGTGTGCACAAGTCCTTAATGACTAATAGCTGCTGAGAAAAAAACGGATTGCATACTGACAGCACGCTGAGAGTATATGGATGAAAACTTAGAAAAGATTGTCCTGCTCTCCTGGATGAGAATGGGACTGTTTTTCTTACGTTCATGTGAGTCTAGTCATATAGTGAAAATCTTGATCCCACAGGTGCTTCTCAAAATTTTAAAATGTTGAAAATGAAAAAATACATTTTTACCAAAAAAATGTTGCTTCATTCCCACATTTTTTTTTCATTTTTACAAGAGTAAAAGGAGTAAATTGGTCATACAATTTAATAAACTATTTCCCCAGAGTGCACCCAATATATAGTGGAAAACTACTGCTTGAATGCACTGCAGTGCTCAGAAGGGAAGGTGTCCTATTTGAATTTTGGAGTGCACAATTGGGTAGAATAGACGAAAAATGGACTGTACAATTTGTTGTAGAATTTCTCCTGAGTACACCGATATCCTCATATGTGGACTTTAAAGCCTGCTTTACACGTTGCAATTAGTTGTACAATCGCATTTGCGATGTGACACGCCCAGGTTGCATACGGGATCTTATGAGATCACACGTAGGTCGTTCATTTGCTGTCACACGTGCGTTAGTAGTCTATGTTAAATTGATCAATTTTGTGTGCGATCCTTTAGATCATGTGTTCTGTGACGTAAGCATTGGGCACCTTTTTTTTTTTTTTTTTATTTATTGACTTGCCAAGCGTGTGTAATGTGTAGGGATGCGTTACCATATACCAGTGTATATGTTTGTGTTTCTTATTTCTAATAAAGGATTTTTTTCGGGTGTGTGTGTTTATTTACTGTAATTTACGGATTAATCATGGAAGGTATCTCATAGACGCCTGACATGATTAATCTAGGACTTATTGGCAGCTATGGGCTGCCAATAACTCCTTATTACCCCGATTTGCCAACGCACCAGGGCAAATCGGGAAGAGCCGGGTACAGTCCCAGAACTGTCGCATCTAATGTATGCGGCAATTCTGGGCGGCTGCTGGCTGATATTGTTAGGCTGGGGGGCTCCCCATAACGTGGAGCTCCCCATCCTGAGAATACCAGCCTTCAGCCGTATGGCTTTATCTGGCTGGTTTTAAAATTGGGGGGGACCGCACGCCGTTTTTTTAAATTATTTAATTATTTATTTCACTACACAGTATAGACACGCCCACCGACTGCTGTGATTGGGTGCAGTGTGACACCTGTCACTCAGCGTGGGGGCGTGTCTCACTGTAACCAATCATAGGCGCCGGTGGGCGGGGAAAGCAGGGAATACGAGATTGTTTAATGGGCGGCCGGCTTTTTCAAAACAGTAAAAGCCGCCGGAGCAGTGTGAACGCCGTGCAGCGCCGGGGATCGGGGATCGGTGAGTATATGAGAGACGGGGATATACTGACATGGACAGAGAGTGAGGGACAGAGATAGTGACCGACTGACAGAGATTAGTGAATGACAGTCATTGTGAGGCGCTTCAGAATGCAGCTTTTCAGCTGCGCTCTGAAGCGGACCTTTTTTAAGCTGCGGTGCAGAGCGCACACCTGCGCACATAGCATCAGACACCAAAATCATATGAGGGATGTCACACGTTACAATTGACTAGGTTCGTGCAACAAAACGCTCAATTCTAGACAAAGATACGATGTGTTTGCGATCAACGGTTTTGCGTTCAATCCTGATCGCACGTAGCTGTCACACGCAGATACCTCACAAACGATGCTGGATGTGCGTCACTTACAACTTGACCCCAACGACGGATTGTGAGATATATTGAAGCGTGTAAAGTGGGCTTTAGAGAGCAAAATTGGCTGGAATAATAATCATGTTTTACAGTGCCCCTGATGTGCCAAAATAGTGGAAACCCCCACAAGTCACTCCATTTTGTAAATTACACCCCTCAAAGATTTCATTTAGCGGTATGGTGAGCACTTTGAACCCACAAGTGCCTCACAAAATTTTATTAAATTGAGACTTGAAAATGAAAAAATACATTTTTTCCACAAAAATGTTGGTTTATCCGTAAATGTTTCATTTTCACAAAGACGAAAGCTGAACATGTGCACTGTTTTCTGAATACACAGATATCCCATATGCTGTTTGGTTGCACAGCAACAAAAGGAGCACTTTTTTAATTTTGGAGCGCCATTTTGGCTGGAATAGATTGCAGATGCCATGTCATATTTGATCATCCCCTGACATGACAAAATAGCAGAAACCTTCACAAGTGAACTCAATTTGAAAACTACATCTCTCATGGAATTAATCTAAGGCGGGCTTTGCACGTTGCGACATCGCAAGCCGATGCTGCGATGTTGCACGCGATAGTCCCCGCCCCCGTCGCAGGTACGATATCGTGTGATAGCTGGCGTAGCGAAAATTATCGCTACGCCAGCTTCACATGCACTCACCTGCCCTGCGACTGTCGCTCTGGCCGGCGACCCGCCTCCTTACTAAGGGGGCGGTTCGTGCGGCGTCATAGCGACGTCACGCGGCAGGCAGCCAATAGCAGCGGAGGGGCGGAGATGAGCAGGATGTAAACATCCCGCCCACCTCCGTCCTTCTGCATAGCCGCCGGCGGCAGGTAAGGAGATGTTCCTCGCTCCTGCGGCTTCATACACAGCGATGTGTGCTGCCGCAGGAACGAGGAACAACATCGTACCTGACGCGGCACCGGCATTACGGAAATGTTGGTGAATGCAACGATGATACGATAACGATGTTTTTGCACTCGTTCATCGTATCATCTAGCATTTACACAGTACGATGTCGAAAGTGACGCCGGATGTGCGTCACTTTCGATTTTACCCCACCGACATCGCACGTGCGATGTCGCAACGTGCAAAGCCGCCCTAAGGGTGCAGGGAGCAACTTTAATCCTCAGCTGATTTACGGAATTGCCTGTGAAAATAAAAAAATTTCATTTTTTTCCATTAATATGTTGCTTTTGCCACAAAGTTTAATTTTCAATAAAAGAAATAGGAGAAAATGAACCATGTGATTTGTTACACAATTTGTTTGAGAATACCCCATATGTGGTCAAAAACAACTTTTGAGGCAGAGTACAATGTTTAGAAGGGAAGGCACACCATATTGGAGTTTAGATTTAGCTGGAATAATTTGGGGCTGCCATGTCACATTGACAGAGCCCCTGACAAGTCTGAAAAGTATATCTCTCATAATATTATCCCATTTTACTAACTACACCACTCAATTAATTCATTTAGGGGTGCAGTGAACATATTGACACCTCAGGTGTGCCAAAAAATGCTATACCATTGAGAGTGAAGGTTTTCGTTCCGTGTTAGCCAGTTTGAAAAATTATTGAATGTTCTCAGTGAGAGGAACCAAATTATAATCTTGTGATACCTTTTAATGGCTAACTAAAATAAAATAAAGTGATGTTACAAAGCAAGCTTTCGAGACATCTCAGGTCCCTTCATCAGGCATGATATGACAAAATATCTGAAGAAACACAAATATATGCACAAACAGAGCAGAGGGATGGCATAATAAAAGACATTTAAATAAACAAACACTGAGCTTAGAGAGTGAATCCTTAATTAGCTTTAATTAGTGGTGTGAGAGTTTAATTGTCCCAATATCCATGTAGGATCAGAGGTCTGGTGAGTCTCTGGAATGACTCCTCAGATTTTGTAATGGGCCATGAATCCTCCTGACAGGTTGAGTCCTGTGTCCACAGAGTTAAACATTTTAATGAATTTGTATTCCCAGACCCTGCGATGGCTCTGGGATCTGAAGTTGCCTTTTAATATGACAATTTTCATATGGTTTATGTTGTGTCCTGAAGCGCAAAACTGTTTGGCCACAGGCAAATGGATTTTTCTGTCTGTAATTGTGTGGTGGTGAGATCTCATCCTTGCTCTCTGGGGCACCTTGCATGCTGCGACATCGCAGGCCGATGCTGCGATGCTGAGCGCGATAGTGCCCGCCCCCGTCGCAACTGCGATATCCTTGTGATAGCTGCCGTAGCGAACATTATCGCTACGGCAGCTTCACATGGACTCACTTGTCCTGCGACCGTCGCTCTGGCTGGCGACCCGCCTCCTTATTAAGGGGGCGGGTCGTGCAGCGTCACTGCGACGTCACACGGCAGGCGGCCAATAGGAGCGGAGGGGCGGAGATGAGCGGGATGTAAACATCCCGCCCACCTCCTTCCTTCCTCATATCCTACGGAAGCCGCAGTGACGCCGGTAGGAGATGTTCCTCGCTCCTGCGGCTTCACACACAGCGATGTGTGCTGCCGCAGGAGCGAGGAACAACATCGGACCGTCGTGTCAGCATGGATTACGCCGACGCTGCAACGATGATGCATCATCGAGCCTTTACACACTACGATGTTGCATGCGATGCCGGAAGTACGTCATTATCAATTTGACCCCACCGACATCGCACCTGCGATGTCGTAGTGTGCAAAGCCCGCCTCATTATCTGTCCTGTTTCTCCAACTTAGAGGCCCCCAATAGGACAATTCTGTGGACACAGGACTCAACCTGTCAGGAGTATTCATGGCAGATTACAAAATCTGATGGAAGGATGAGATCTGACCGCCACACAATTACAGACAGAAAAATCCATTTACCTGTGGCCAAACATTTTTGCCCTTCAGGACACAACATAAACCATATGAAAGTTGTCATATTAAAAGGCAACTTCAGATCCCAGAGCCATCGCAGGGTCTGGGAATACAAATTCATTAAAATGTTTAACTCTGTGGACACAGGACTCAACCTGTCAGGAGGATTCATGGCCCATTACAAAATCTGAGGAGTCATTCCAGAGACTCACCAGACCTCTGATCCTACATGGATATTGGGACAATAAAACTCTCACACCACTAATCAAAGCTAATTAAGGATTCACTCTCTAAGCTCAGTGATTGTTTATTTAAATGTCTTTTATTATGCCATCCCTCTGCTCTGTTTGTGCATATATTTGTGTTTCTTCAGATATTTTGTCATATCATGCCTGATGAAGGGACCTGAGATGTCTCGAAAGCTTGCTTTGTAATATCACTTTATTTTATTTTAGTTAGCCATTAAAAGGTATCATAAGATTATAATTTGGTTCCTCTCCCTCAGAACATTCAATAATTGAGCGTGAAGAAACAATAATTATTTTGTGTTCACTAAACTGTTGCTCTAACCCCAAGTTTTTAATTTTTTAAGGGTTAATAAGAAAAAATGGACAGAACCATTTCTTGTGTAATTTTTTCTTAGTGCCCCAGTACCCTCCATGTAATCGGGAACTACTTTTGAGAATCAGTGCAAAGGTGAGAATCAAAGGCGTGACATATTATAGTTCAGATTTTGGTGGAACTGGTTGTGAGTGGCATATCACTTCAACAGAGTGACAGAGGTGCCAAAACAGCAGAAATTCCTCCAAGTGACCACATTTACAAACTGCACCCTTTAATGAACTCACATAGGGGTGCATTGCATATTGACACCACAGGTGTGTCACAAAATGGTGGGCGGTGAAAAAATAATAATTATCCTAAATTTACAACTTAAATGTTGTTTTATCCCCAGATTTTCAATTTTCACAAGGAGAAATCAGTAAAAAAATGGCCCTATAACATGTTACACAATTTTTCCTGAATGTGGTAATTCCCCACATGTCACTGTACAGTACCATTTGGCAACACAGCAGGGCTCGGGAGGGAAGGAGCGCCATTTGACTTTTGGAGCACAGACTATCCAAGAATAATTTGCAGACTCTATTTTCAGAATCTTCTAAGTGTCAGAACAGCAGAAATCCCCTCAAGTGTCTCCATTTTGGAAATTACACCTCTCTAGAAATTCATCTACGGATGCAGTTACGATTTTGTACCTGGAATACACCCATTGAGTCAAACGCAGTAAATGTTGCAGAATGAAAATATACAAATCTGCCTTTGTAGTGCTGCATACATTGCAGTGTCCATGATATTGTGCCTAGCTTGTGGTTCTGGAGACACACACACCATAAATTAAGCAGGCTTTCCTCACTACAATATTTTCAAACATGGGGATGTTAACGGTGATTTAGAAACATTGGGATGCTAAGAATGGAGGGGGACATTTGGATTTTGGAGTGAAGATTTTGCTGGATTTCTTTTTTGGGGGAGGGAGCCATACTTATCTAGAGCCTTTGTGCTATCAATAAAGTGAAAGTCCTGTATATTTTCGTTAACAGATGACAAACCTGAGTGGGACTTGTTGTTTTTGTGGGCTGAGTTGAATGCTATTGGCTACAATTTGGGGTGCAGAACATTTTGGATCAGTTCACATTTATCCTGTGCTCTATGCTGAGCAGTTACATTAGGGTTTCCATAAACACCTTCGAAATACTGTACACTATTCAGGTGAAATGTCCAATGGATCTATTCACTAATAAGGCAGCAGAGTTACTCTGGATTTCATTTAATCTTGAGAAACTGCCTCAAGAACAATGACCAGAAGTCCTAGCTTCGTACATTACTGAGAAACCAGAAAGTGTACTATTATCTTTTTCTGCAGGATGCCAAAGAGTACCGCAAGCTGAAGGCAGAGATTATGGCACGGTTTGGCATAACCCTGGCAGTCAGAGCGCAACGGGTACAGCTCTGTTACTATCAATAGAACAAGCCTCTTTGGCCCCAAATGTTCAACCTGTTACTTCATGTGATCTACATGCTATGCTGTTCTTAATACTTTCTTTTTTGATGCTACATCACACTGTTGACTCATATGCAGTCTGTGATAGTTGGCTGTGGAGGACTCAATGAGCAATTAAGAGATTATGAGGTCACCTTTCTGGGATATACAAAAGAAGGGGCCCAATACCCTCTTTTAAGGGTGACCAAAGACCCAGGAGGGGTCAGAACTGAGTTTGGGGTGTACAGCTCAAACCACTATCTGTTGGAGGTGTTGTGCTCCGTGTCATATATCAGCCTCGTGTCCTTTAACTTCTGACCCAATGGACTGCACCATAGCCAACACGTCTAATATTTTGCACATCCTGACTGCATTGCCATACCTCACCCCGGTGAGGGACATCAGCTGTGCCAGGTGATGGTGACTAGTGTGACTGTGCCTGGACTGTTGGACTCAGGGAGTTGTGTGACCCTAACAACGGCCACACTTCTGCATGTGCTAGTCCCTGGAAAAGGGGTGGAAGTAAGGTGCATCCATGGAGACCCCAATAACTTTCCCAGGTTGATATCGACATACGCACAGACTGTGGCTTTGTGTCCCATTGTCCCATGAAGTGGGCATGATCAGGAACTTGTTGCATGCTATTGTTATCGGTCAGAATTTTCCTTTATTCTGGGACTTATGGGCTAAAGCTGTAGCGCCCAGTAGTCAACTATGCCGCCAGGAAACAACTATGAAAAAAAGGTTACATGATGTAAATGATGAATTTCCTTTCACTGTACTGGCTGGAAATGAGGGTGAGGAAACATCCTTAAGCGGGCTTTACACGCTACGATATATCAAACGATATGTCGTCGGGGTCACGTCGTAAGTGACGCACATCCCGCATCGTTTGACATATCGTAACGTGTGACAGCTACGAGCGAGTGTGAATGAGCAAAAATACTCACCTTATCGTTGCTCATTGACACGTCGCTCATTTTCTAAAAATCGAACGTCCGGTTGTTCATTGTTCCCGAGGCAGCACACATCACTACGCGTGACATCCCGGGAACGATGAACACAGCTTACCTGCATCCTGATAGCAATGCGGAAGGAAGGAGGTGGGCGGGATGTTTACGTCCCGCTCATCTCCGCCCCTCCGCTTCTATTGGCTGGCTGCTGTGTGACGTCGCTGTGACGCCGAACGTCCCTCCACCTTCAGGAAGTGGATGTTCGCCGCCCACAGTGAAGTCGTTTGGAAGGTAAGTACGTGTGACGGGGGGGTTACGACTTTGTGCGACACGGGCAAGAAATTTGGTGCTAGAAATCAGGCTGAAGGTGATATTGAGTCTGTTAGGACCGTACCTTTTCTTTTTGTAACGTTTGTTCTGGGAGAACAGACTGTGCATATCACCTTATTGTGTTTGAAAGGAAGATAATCCCTCTGGTGCTGACTAAACTGTAATCTGTTCGGGTAAGCTCTCAGTGACCTATACGTGCCTGTTGAATGATCTCTTTATTTGCTGCTGTACCTTTTTGTTCAAAAGAGGCTGTTGTGGTTTTGAATCCTTTGGGGTTTTATGAAAACAATAAAACTGCCTGTTTTGACCAAAACCGCATTACCTGTGTGAACACTACCTAATGCCTACCTGAGAGCGTGAATCCCTACAATATATATATAAAGTACCCCTGAAAACATTTCTAACGTCATTTAGAAAGTTTTTAAAAGTGAATGTGAATGTTTTTGGCAAATATTTAATTATAATCCATTTTCTTCTCTCTCTGTTTACTCTCACACAGATTATTCATTTTAACAGCATAACACCATACCTTTTGCTCTCACTGGACAGGTTTTAGCAGGATTACAGCTTCTCAATATGAGTCAGGGATTTAGCTATGCATATGGTAACTTTTTCCTTCCAGTTAATATTTTTAATTTTTATGCTTTACAATTTTTACACAATAACAAAAAATAATCTTTGTGTCATAACATTCTTTTTTGTTTCAGATATTCAAATTCAGTCCATTTTTCTTCTATGACACGGCAGGTGTTACCAGAGAAATGCAACTCAATATTCATGATCCTGATTCTGCAGTTTTTAGAAATATCCCACATGTCTCTGGTGTGCCACTTGACTTAAACTCAAGCTTCACAAATGTTTCACCTTGTCAATTTTTGGATTTCCTTTTTATTGGGATATTTTCCAGACACCCATATGTGTATATGAGCACAGGCAGGTCCGTGATGTGGGTATAATCACAGAATGGAAGAGAACTATGACAATATATAGTGATAAAATGTAATTTTTATTGGAAAAAATATCAAAAATATGTTTTTTAAAAAGGGCTAGTACAGATGACAAATGCAATTAAGTATTAGTAGGTAAGATAATATGTTAACCCCTTCAACACTCAGCGATTTTCCATTTTTCGTTTCTGCTATTTCCTCCCTTTCATCAAAGAGCCATAACTTTTTTTATTTTTCGGTCAATGTAGCCATATGAGGCCTTGTTTTTGTTGTACTTTTGAATGACACTATTCATGCTGCTACATATTGTACTGGAAAATGGGAAAAACAATTCCAAGTGCAGTGAAATTGAAAAAAAAATGTTTTCTGGGTTTTCTATATACCATGTTCACTATATGGAATGCCGATAATCTTCAATGACCCCACTGCTTCACCACCACCACAGCTACTGCCCCACCACCCTACAAAGCTGCCACCGCCTCACCACCATGCGGGACGGTCGCCGCCTCACTACCATGCGGAGCTGCGCCGCCCCACCACCGTATGGAGCAGCCGCTGCTTCATCCACGTGAGGAGCTGCCGCCGCCTCACCACCGTGCGGAGCTGACGCCGCCTCATCACCGTGGGGAGCTGCCACCGCCTCACCACCGTGCGGAGCTGACACCGCCTCAGCACTGTGTGGAGCTGCCGCGACCCCACCACTGTGCGGAGCTGCCGCTGCCCACTACTGTGCAGAGCTGCCACCGCTGCACCACCATGCGGAGCTGCCGCCGCTTCCCCACCGTGTGGTGGCACCGCCCTACCAACACTCCACCTACTATCTCCTCCCCAAAATCCTATAGAATGTAAGCTCGCAAGTCTGTCTACCAGTCTATCAGTCTATTGTAACTTGGATATGTATTCTGTATGTAATAATTTAATAATAATTTTATTCATTTATATAGCGCTATTAATTCCACAGCACTTTACATACAATGGTAATACTGTCCCCATTGGGGCTCACAATCTAGGTTCCCTATCTGTATGTCTTTGGAGTGTGGGAGGAAACCGGAGAACCCGGAGGAAACCCACGCAAACACGGGGAGAACATACAAACTCCTTGCAGATGGTGTCCTTGGTGGGATTTGAACCCAGGACCCCAGCGCTGCAAGACTGCAGTGCTAACCACTGAGCCACCGTGCCGCCCCCTAACCCCTTCTCATGTACAGCACCATGGAATCAATGGTGCTCTACAAATAAATATTATTAATAATAATAATAATAATAATATCAAAATAACCTGGCAGTTATCCCCAGGTTAGTACGGGTTTATAGATACCAAACATGTATAGTTTTATTTTTAAGTTGTGGATAAAAATTCAGAAATTTGTAAAACAAAAAAAAAAGATTTGCGCTTTTGTCTCCATTTTCTGAGACCTATAACATTCTCATTTTGTGGGATCTGGGGCTCAGTGATGGCTTATTTTTTTGCACACTGAGCTTACATTTTTAATTATACCATTTTTGAGTAGATGTGATGTTTTAATTGCCTGTTATTGCATTTTAAGCCAATGTTGCAGCAACCAATAGACTGGAATTCTGTCTTTTTGATTTTTTTTTTCTCTTTATGCCTTTTACTGATCAGAATAATTTATTTTATATTTTGATAGATTAGGCATTTCTGAAAGTGGCGATGCATAATATGTGTGGTTTTTTATATTTAGTTTTATACAATGGGGCAAAAGGGGGGTGATTTGTACTTTTGTGTTGCTTTTTTCATTTTTAATATTTTTTTAAAACTTTGTTTTACACTTTTTATTGATTTTACTTGTTCCCTTAGGGCACATGGAGCTGGTATACTCCGATCACTTGTACAGAGCCATGTATTAGCAGAAATGCTGATCTCCTGTGAATGCCGGTGCTTAGCTGGCATTTACAGGAACTCTATTTATATCTTGAGTCTTGACCTATTCTTTTATAACCTAACCCTGCTTTCTCTTCTGCACAACTTTATCCTTGACCTGTCTGGTGAGTTCTTTGGTTTTCATGATGTTGTTTGATCCCTAAAGTTCTCAAACAAACCTCTGAGGCGTTCACAGAACAGCTGTAGTTATACTGAGAAGAAATTACAAATAAGTGGACTCAATTTTTTAATTAGGCGATTGCTTACTCGGGATTTTATTTAGGAGTATCAGATTACAATAGGCTATATACAAATGCACATCAGAATTTTCAGATTTATATTTAAAATATTTGGAAAACCAAGTATTATTTTGTTTACGCTTCAAAATTCTTGCTACTTTAAATTGGTCTATTACTTAAGATCCCAATAAAATACATTTAAGTTTGAGCCAGCTTTATTATTTCTTTAGTAACCTATGATGAAAATATTTGCCACAGGGACTTAATCGGTTAAAGAGGTTTTCCAAACCAAGCAAAATTTCAGCAAGGACTACATCATGCCAAATCCTAACAGGATTTAGATTTCTTTTTCACAACTTCAGCTGTCTTGGTATTGATCATATATGATTTGGAAGCTTGTGATAACGTGGTGACTGCTTTCTCTTTTGCTTCTCTTAAAGGGAACCTGTCAGCAGAAATTTCGCAATAAACCTAAAAGATTCCCCTTCTGCAGCTCCTGGGCTGCATTCTACAAAAGTTCCTGTTGCTATTGTGCCCCCTTTGAGACCTAATAAAATACTTTATAAAGTCTTACCTTTTTGTATGCAAAATTTTTTTATGGTCACGGGGGCGGGCTGTCTTGCGTCCGTTATTCGCCTCCTGCCGCTTTACGCAGTCCCCCATTGCTCATTTCCATACATGAGAACGCCGCCCAGTGATCCCAAGGTGTCGCGCATGCCCAGTGGCACTATCACGGGACAGCACTGTGTAAAGCGTGACCGCTGGTGAGGTGATTGCGCAGGCGCGAGATTATGGGCGGCGCTGTGATTGTCATCAACAGCGTCATCCAAGTACCCACCCATAATCTCGTGCCCACGCTTTTCCCTCTACCTCCACCGTTATGCGCAAGCGCTGGCCATATGAACCCACATCACCTATTACTGCAGGCGCGAGATTATGGGCGGCGCTGTGATTGTCATCAGCAGCGTCATTCAACTACCCGCCCATAATCTCGTGCCCGCACTTTTCCCTCTACCTCCACCGTTATGCACAAGCGCTGGCCATATGAACCCACGTCACCTATTACCGCAGGCGCGAGATTATGGGCAGCGCTGTGATTGTCATCAGCAGCATCATCCAAGTACCCGCCCATAATATCGCGCCTGCGGTAATAGGTGACATGGGTTCATATGGCCAGCGCTTGTGCATAAAGGTGGAGGCAGAGGGAAAAGCACGGGCACGAGATTATGGGCGGGTACTTGGATGACGCTGCTGATGACAATCACAGCTCCGCCCATAATCTCGCACCTGCGCAATCACTTCACCAGTGGTCATGCTTTACACAGTGCTGTCCCATGATAGTGCCACTGGGCATGCGCGAGACCTGGAAGAAACTGGGCGGCGTCCTCATGTATGGAAATGAGCAATGGGGGATGGCGTAAAGTGGCAGGAGGCGAATAACGGACGCAAGACAGCCCGCCCCCGTGACCATAAAAAAACATTTCAATACAAAAAGGTAATACTTTATAAACTATTTATTTAGGTCTCAAAGGGGGCACAATAGCAACAGGAACCTTTCTAGAATGCAGCCCAGGAGCTGCAGAAGGGGAATCTTTTAGGTTTATTGTGAAATTTCTGCTGACAGGTTCCCTTTAATGCTCAATGGAGAGAAACAAGGAAGAGAAAGCATTTGATCGCAGTTATGTAAATCATATATAAGCCTTCAATTGATGGCCAATTGAACTGTCAAGTAGATCCTTAAGGACTTATTCATACTTCCATTACATGAAGTACATATTTTATATGATTCTCACTGCTAGAACATGTACTCACTAAAATGTATTGTGTTAATAATTACAGATATATATTCATATTTTGACCAGGTCATGGTCAAAATTAACCATACAACTCTGTGAGGCCCGTTTCACACGTCAGTGAAAAACAGTGACGTTTTTCACTGGCGTGTAAAACACGCACATGTCCCTGCGTGTGCCGTGAATCACGGCACACGTGGGTTGTCTAAGTGCAATCCGGGCTCCGTTCTCCGTGGCCCGTGATTGCACTTAGAAATCAACTCACCTGTGCGCGCTCCCGCTCTCCATGGTGCTGAATCCTCCCGCGGTGCAGCATCCAGCCGGCGCTGACCCCCGCAGCAGCCGCTTCCGGGTCGGCTGTGTCGTGCATCATTAAGATGCGCGACAGTAATCAGCCGGCTTAGAAGCAGCAGGGAGAACGGGCTGCAGAGAGCGCGGCTGAAGCCAGGGGAGTTAAAATGTTTATTATTTTAAATGCACGTTTTTTTCTGGCACGTGTTTCCCGGACCACACCACTACGTGGTCCGTGGAACATCAGTGATGCCAGAAAAAAATGGACATGTCTCCGTGCAGCAATCACGCACACGCGGGTACGCTGCATGGAGACACGTGCAGTGAAAAATCACTGACGTGTGAGCAGACCCATTCATTATAATGGGTCTGCGTATGTCAGTGATTCTGGTACGTTTAAAAAAAAGCACAAATGTACCAGAATCACTGACGTGTGAAAGGGGCCTGAGTCAGTGAAAATCATGGACATCACATGTAAGGTATCGGTGTATAGTCCTTGAGTAACATTGCAATAAGCAGGGGAAGCTTTTTAATTAATTTATTTTTTTTATACATGCAAATCACTGATGTCACACTGATGGTAAAAACTGACACATAGACCATGCCACATGCACCTGTTGAGTTTTTGGTGAGGGTTTTTTTACCTCAGTATATGTAGCCAAAACCAGTAGTGGAACAATCATGGAAAAGTATAACGGCTCGGTTCCACTTGCGTTTTGCACGGATGAGTGCAATCCGATAAAACACCAGATTGCTCTCACTAAAGTGCAAAACTATGGGGCAGTGTCTATCTGCGATTGATTTTTCATGCCATAGCAGCATGTGGAATGAATCACTGCATGCTGCGTTCGGCAGCTATTCTCGGCTCACTCATCCCCATACAAGCCTATGTGAGCGTGTGAAACATCGCACTGGACTCGCATGTTATCTGGGTGCAGTGTGATATATGAAGAGACATGCAGCGGAGGAGATGGGGAGAAAGTGCTCCACAGCTGTGACTGTAGCGCAAGATCACATCATAATCGCATGACCCTCGGCTGATGCTTGCAGCAGACGGTCATTAGCATATCACTTCCTATGCTCTCACATCAGAAGCTACGCAGAAGTGGAACCGTACCCTAAGGTTGGACTCAGATGAGCGTATGGCATCGGATGCAACAGCATCGGATGCGATATGCTAATGACTCCCGGCTCAGACTCTGCTGCGAGCGTGAGCCGAGTGTCATGCGACTGTGACCCGATACTGCAATCAGGTCACAGCTGTGAAGCTGAGGACAGGCACTGTGGAGGGGAGGTAGGGGTTAATCCCCCCATCTCCTCCATTGTCAGCCTGTGAATATATTGCACTACACTGGGATAACATCCGAGTGCAGTCCGTTGTATCTCTCTCACCGATTCACTTGAATGGGTGCGAGGGATACGGCTGTAGCAGAAAATCGCAGCATGCTGCTGCTTTTCTCGCATCCAGACTCTGTATACGAGAAAAGCTGACTAACTGCTCGCCCTCATTGACTAACATAGGTTCGAGTGCAATGCCAGATTTTCTCGCATTGCACTCGTCCGATTTTCACGCTCGTGTGAGCGTACCCTTATAGACATACTGGCACCATTTGTTTTACCCACTCCTGGTTTTGGTTTACAAATACTGAGGTAAAAAACTCTCCAAATACTCAACAGGTGAACATGGCCTTACAAATACTGAGGTAAAAAAACTCACCAAATACTCAACGTGTGCATGTAGCCTTACAAATACTGAGGTAAAAAACTCCTCAAATACTCAACGTGTGCACGTGGCATTACAGATACTGGAGTAAAAAACTCACCCAATACTCAATGTGTGCACGTGGCCTTAGGGATCTGGGGTCCCTTCAGCATAATGAAGCATATCCTTTGCACAAAGCATTTGATTTATGTGTCATACATGTGAAATATTGCATAATTGTTAATTATATAACTCACACATAGGGAAAAGTACACGGTTTGTCGATAACTCAGAATCACGATGTACAATATATTCATAAGGATGGATTCAATGTTACTATAGGGCGTAAGGTCAGACAGTGTTCGGTTTCAGTGTCTTATAGTGTGACCTTGTGACTGTAGATTATCAGGACAGGCTCAGGCAGCAGCCACAAATTAACAACATTCTTGATATTGTTACAATTAATGCACCTCAGGCATAAGGCTGAAGTTAGTCATGTTATTTTCCTAAGATTCTCAGGTAAACTTTTACAGCTGCTGCTGTGATCTTGGTCTTAAGAGACATGTTTTGTTTAAAGCAGCCAAAAACTGCTATAACATCTTGTATTTCGGGGTGCAACCCAGCAATTATGTAGCCTAATCAGTGCAGAATGCATATATTTATCTTAAGAAATCTTTCATCTGTTCATGAAAAGGAGAGTGCCGGAGTGAAAGCAAGATGTGACATGGTTCAATATGATGAGCAGTATGGGGAAAAACAATTATAATTCACTGCCTTAACCCCATCACCCCCAAGGGATTTTTCATTTTTTGTTTTCATTTTTTTTCTCCCCTTACTTTTTGTCAATCTTGCCATGTAAGGGCTTGTTTTTTGTGGAATAAGTTCTACTTTTAAATTAAATTATTAGTTTTACCATATAGTGTACTGGAAAATGGGATAAAAATTTCAAGTGCAGTGAAATTGCAAAAAAAAGTGCAATTGCACGATTGTTTTGGGATATTTTATTCACATAGATACAAAACATGAATACTTTTACTTTTATCTAAAGGGTTAAAAAAATTCAGGAGTTCGTACAAAAAAAAGAATATCACTTTTGTCACCATGTTCCGAGACCCGTAGTATTCTCATTTTATGGGATCTGGGATTCAGTGATTGCTTATTTTTTGCGTCGTACGCTGACATTTTTAATTATACCATTTTTGCAAAGATGTGATGTTTTGGTCACCTGTTATAGCATTGTAATGCAATGTTGTGGTGACCAAAAAACATAATTTTGGTGTTTGTAATTTTTTTTTTCAGCCACACTGTGTACCGGTCAGATTAACTAATTTTACATTTTGATAGATCGGGCATTCCTGAATGCAGCAATACCAAATATGTGTATATTTTTTATTGTTTTATTTTTAATGGGGCAAAAGGTGGGTGATTTGAACATTTAGGTTTTTTTAATTTTTCAATATTTTTTAAAAGCGATGCTACTCTTATCAGCAGAAACGCAGAGTTCCTGTGAGTGCCAGCGGTCTGTTGGCTCTCACAGGAAATACGTCATGGCAACATCAGCAATCATATCAATCTCTGTCACATATTGACAGCATGATCTAAGTGGTAGGCAGACATGGGTGAATCTTTGATCTGTTAGCCACACTTGTCTGCTGATTGGATCAGCAGACATGTGAGAAAATTACTGCAGGCTCACTGCCGGAGCTCGCAATTTCCGGGGTAAACGACCTAGGACGTATTGGATTCATGTCTGGACTTTGACTTGGCCATTCTAACACCTCGATATGTTTCTTTGTGAACCATTCCATTGTAGATTTTGCTTTATGTTTGGGATCATGGTCTTGTTGGAAGACAAATCTCTGTCCCAGTCTCTGGTCTTTTGCAGACTCCAACAGGTTTTCTTCAAGAATGGTCCTATATTTGGCTCCATCCATCTTCCCATCCATTTTAACCATCTTCCCTGTCCCTGCTGAAGAAAAGCAGGCCCAAACCATGATGCCTCCATGTTTGACAGTGGGGATGATGCGTTCAGGGTGATGAGCTGTGTTGCTTTTACGCCAAACATATTGTTTGGCATTGTGCCTAAATACTTCGATTTTGGTTTCATTTGACCAGAGCATCTTCTTCCACATGTTTGGTGTGTCTCCCAGGTGGCTTGTGGCAAACTTTAAACAACACTTTTATGGATATCTTTGAGAAATGGCTTTCTTCTTGACACTCTTCTATAAAGGTCAGATTTGTGCAGTGTATGACTGATTGTTGTCCTATAGATAGACTCTCCCACCTCAGCTGTAGATCTCTGCAGTTCATCCAGAGTGATCATGGGCCTCTTGGCTGCATCTCTGATCATACTTCTCCTTGTTTGAGATGAAATTTTTGAGGGACGGCCGGGTCTTGGTAGATTTGCAGTGGTATGATACTCCTTCCATTTCAATATGATCACTTGCACAGTGCTTCTTGGGATGTTTAAAGTTTTGGAAATCTTTTTGTAACCAAATCCAGCTTTAAACTTCTCCACAACAGTATCATGGACCTGCCTGTTGTGTTCCTTGGTCTTCATGATGCTCTCTGTACTTTACAAAGAACACTGAGACTATCACAGAGCAGGTGCATTTATATGGAGACTTGATTACATACAGGTGGCTTATATTTATCATCATCAGTCATTTAGGACAACATTGGATCATTCAGAGATCCTCAATTAACTTCTGGAGTAAGTTTGCTGCACTGAAGGTAAAGGGGGCAAATAATATTGCACGCCCCAATTTTCAGTTTATTCTTTTTTTACAAAATTTTAAAATAAGCAATACATTTCGTTCAATTTCACAATTGTGTCCCACTTGTTGTTGATTCTTCACCATAACATTACATTTTTTATCTTTATGTTTGAAGCCTGAAATGTGGGAAAAGGTTGAAAAATTTAAAGGGGCCGAATTCTTTCGCAAGGCACCGTACATCCAAGGTCGTGAAGGGGTTAATGGGGGTGCAGTTTGTTGTACATAAGCATTAAACACATGTGCATGTGTGGTTCAGTTCAATATTGTGTACCGGTTTAACTATACCCTGTGGAGTCTTGCTAAAATTAATCTTAAAAGTGTAGACTGCTGTCACCTCTGTAGTGCTATAAGAAATAAACAGCTGCACTCTGAGATGCTAAGGCATGCAAATATTGCATACAAGAATTTGACATGCATTATTGCTAAGGAAATAAATGTAAAAATTGAGATACGTAGTGTGTAAAAAATCCTGTTTTATGTGAGCCCAGCAGCCAGAGTCAAGGCATATCTCTTTTTGTTGGGTCCCTCCTAATGCCTCTACCTAGGCTGAAATAGCCTACAATTTTCAAAGACCCGTGTTTTCTCCGGTACATGGCACACTGATGTCATACTGATCCGTGTGACATCCATTATGCCGATGCATGTGGCTTGTACCTGATCAAACACCAACGTCTGAAAGGGGCCTTATAATGTGGCTGAGGTACTGGCACTGGGACCTCTTTCTATCCTTATCCATTATTCTTATATGTATGTCTTTGTTTTAAGATATGCTTAAATAAAGTTTTTTTCTAATTGCACAATTAATTCTCCTCCTCCTTCTAAAGTGTGAACAGGTGCATACTGAAAATGAAACATACTCAAATAAACAGCTGCACTCTGAGACGCTAAAGCATGCAAACATCAAATATAGGTATTTTGGACAAGCTTATGATAGGTCATCAATATCTGATTGGTAGGGGTGTGACAACTGAAACCCCGCTGATCAGCTGTTTCTGGCACCAGTCACAAGTGATGAGTTATGAAGCTGCTGTGCACAGCTCTGTCAATATAGTGACTGGCATTGCACATCCGACCCATATTCAGATCCAACTAATGCTTATTTGCCCCCATATTAATACAAATAGTGATACATTTTTTGTTCTCATACATGGTCATACTTTTGAAATGCTAACTCTTAAGATGAGAAATCAAGCAGATACTAAAAAGTGACCCATGAATCACTGTTTTATATTTTTTTTTACTGCCCTGTCAATTTCTATATGCCTCCAAGATACAGCATTACTCCCTAAAAAGGACCAGCAGATCCCTTAAATTAAAACACACTCCAGACCAGACATAAGAAAAACACAGACTACAAAGGTAGACCCTTCTAAGGAATGCAGACCAAGAACAAATGTCTAAAAGTAATGAATTGATTAGCCTAGACTCCCAATATAATATGAAGTACAAATATTCTCTGGTCTTGCACTAGTCTTTACTTCCAGGCACAGCTGATAGTATCGGGGAGTACAAAGGACTGCAGAAACTGATAGAGGTGAGGGGAAAGACAAAGGATAAAGAAAAAATCTGCCCTCCAAAGTCTTAGCATTCAAGCTGATCATGCCACGGGCAGCATGTATCAGACACGGGATGCACAATTTCAGCCAGGTATGTTTATCTCTGAAACGCTGCGGTGGTAAAGAGAAAAATAAAGTGCTGAGTATATTACTTAGAACAATATGGTCTATGCCCCAGGTGACAGTATTGTTCTAAGTAATAGCTTCAGCAATTATCAACACATCACCAATGATGGTTTTAAAAAAGCAACAATATAAAATTATATATTGAATCGGTTGTGGCCATTTAACAGGTGCATTGGACTTATAGCGGATGGTAACCAGGGCTCTATTCAAATTGTGGTGTCATATCGCCAAATATTGTGGCATTGTATGCATATATGGTTAATTGATATTTATTCTGTATAATTTATTAATATCCTGACTCAAAATCATTTTAAACTTTCTTGGTTAAATAAAAATCCCTAAATGTCTATGACTAGCGCAGATTGGCTAATATTAATTTTTAATATTATTTTTGAAATACATTTATTTTTTACATAGTATCTTCTGCCATCTTATTGACATTGTCATTATTTTGTGGTTGTAGCTCTGAGGATTGTCAATCTCACCAGCTGATGTAATGTTAGACTCACAAGGTGAGGTGGATCCTCCATGCTCAAGGCCTGGGTGGGCACATAGGCCACGGGCATTGTTGCAACGATTAGAAGACATGTGTGATACAGACAGCTACAGTATGGGAATCTGCAGACAGGCAAAAGACGTCCAGGAGATCACAGGCAGATAGGCAGGATGCAGGAAACTACAGGCAAGTGGAAGATGTCCAGCAGACCACAGACAAGCAGGCAGGATGCTGGAAACTACAGGCAGGCTGGCAGGATGCTGGAAACTGCAGGCAGGATGATGGGAATCATCCAGTAGAATGCTGGCAAACAGGTGACCTGCAGAAAACCGCAAGTAGGTAGAAGACGTCCAGTAGACTGCAGACAACAGCTCAGCATGTTAAGGTGTAGAGAGCTGCTCAGAAACTAACTACACTGAAGTCTTAATACCAAGGCACAAGGCTGTGTCCGAGCCTTACATAAGCCAGGATGGATGCCCACACATGGGATCATGCCAGGTCATCTGGAAAGCCCAACAGAGTCTAGTAGACTGGGGCAAGAGAAGCAAAGCTTGGTTCCAGGACAGATGTGTAACAAGGATATTGCTGCATCCACATGGTACTAATTTTTTTCTTGTAGTTCTCACCTTACTATGGAGGGTGATAGATAGATAGATAGATAGAGGGATAGATAGATAATATATGGGACTCTGGGGGGGGCAACCCTATTATTACATGTAAATAATGCCATTTAACTTGGGCCTTTCAGATGTGGTATTCCTGGAGCCATACTTTGTCTTATTAACAATTGTTATTAACATTGTTGTATTAGAAGGGTTTTAATGGCATCATTTAGGTATACATACAATTATTTTATTAATCTTTTAATAAATAGTTATTCCCAATATAATGACAGCCCCCCTTATTTTAAGGATAGCATATACCTTACTAATCACTGAGGCCCTCAGAAGAGCAGAGCTCTGAAATCCATGAACCAGGCTTTGCAGAGGCTCTTCTTGAATGGAGCAGTGATGTACCTGCTCGACCTTCACTCCATTGATTGAATATGGGATTGTTGGAGAAAGTGAAATACTAGTGACAAGCTATTTTCAGCATAGACATTGAAGGAAGCGGAGGTTGAGCATGCGCACATCTGCTCCTTTTAAGACAGAGCTGTGTAAAGCCATGCCCAAGGATTCCATGCCCAAGGATTCCAGAGCTCTGTTCTCAGGATCGAGGAGAGTCCCACCAGTTTGTTCCACCATTCATTGATCAGTGAGTTATGATAGCAGATAGCTCACTACAATTACTCGAAAATAAGCATTGAATTATTTTTTGGAATGGGAAGATCGAAAGATTGGGAATAAGTGGTAAATTTAATTTGTTTCTTTTTAGCTTCTGAATATGACTTCTTTATTTTAGCTTTCACTACTTTGTGAAAGTTAAAAAGTTGTTACATGAAAAATATTATATTGTGCTACCACATATCAAGAGTCATAACAATTTCAGTTTTCCTCTTAGTTTGGGAATGAAAACATCCAATTTCATTGTGTCCCAGATTTTGTGATGTGTTTGATGTGTTTGGATTTAAAGAGGTTTTCCAGCATAGATAAGCCATAGAGGTAAAACAGGAAATTAGAGTAGTGAATATTCACCTTAGGAGTTCGCTCTACTCTCCAGCACAGTTGTTTCAATAGTCTCCACCAGACAGCTAGCGAAGACATCATCACCACCAGTCACGTCACCGCTGCAGACACTGATTGGCTGTGTGATCTGGAGATCATCTGCTCCTGTGTGGCAGACATTATTGAAACGGCAGCACTGGAGCACATTGAAGGAGTTAGTATATTAGTAATTAGTAGTTAGTAATTCATTCATAAAGCATGAAAAGTGAAGAAATAGAAAAACAATAGCATAAACAAAAGTGGGACAAATATGACTTTCAGAGATTAAGACATATTGCCTTAACCCTTAACCCCTTAAAGACCACATAAAAATGACAGTCCGTTAAGGGGCCTTATTTCCTCATTGACTTTTCAATACAGTGATCGGGAATAAGTAAATAGCACTCTCAAAATCCTGTGAGTGTCAACTGTACATGACAGCTGACACCAGCGGGCATTGGCCCCAACTGGTTTTGGAACCTATCAGGTCAATTAACCCCAGTAATTCGCAACAAAGAACCTAAGTGCTTAAAAGAGGGTTTAAAGACCCTCTTTGACAGAAACTGTCCCCAGTCATCGTAATCAGTATTGCTTGTTGCCATAGTACCTTGGGGTCATCAGATGACCCCATGGCACGATAGCCTGTTAGATCCTGCTACAAACGAGTATATGAGTACAGTGATCAAAGCAAAAAATATTTATATCTTCAGTGGGACTAAGTGACAAAGTAAAAAAACTTAAATAAAATTTGTAAAAAAGTAAAAAAAAAACAGAAAAAAGGGCACACAAATCATGAAAACCCACTTTGCCACTAAAAATGCAGTCTTTGTGTTGAAATAAAAATAAACAGAAAATATACATAATTGCTATCGCCGTATACAGAATCACCTGAACTATACAACTGTCATGTTAATTATTCCATACAACCAACAACGTAAAAAAAATAATTAAAAAACACAGAAAATAATGGTTTTTAATCATACTAAGGCTATGTGCCCACGTTGCGTTTTTACATGCGTTTCCGCAGCGTTTTCAACTGAGGCGTTTTAATGCCAAAAGGCATGCGTTTTGATTTCCAAGCAAAGTCTATGGGAAATAGGGATTTCTTGTGCGCACCATGCTGTTCAAAATGCTTGCTGTTCACTTGCATATTTTTGGGCAAAAACTCAGCGTTTAAAGAAGCAGCATGTCAATTGTTTCTGCCATTTGAGCTGCGTTTTGATAACATTAGAGTTAATGAGAAGATGCTAAACACATTCTACATCAAAATCCTAGCGTTTTACATGCTTTTTGGATGCAGAAAATAAGCGTTTTTGACAATTTAACTGCCTGCATTTTTGACATTATATTAAAGGCATGATATGTCCCTTTACACACACACATAGTCCGAAAATTAAAATTAAGAAAAACATTAATTTAACGTTATTTTATACATAAATATTAGCAAACATTTATCATTTTAATAAAATCAGTTATTTTGTTTATGATTATTTTTTTTCCATTTTTTCATAGTGTTTGAATGTTAAAACTTTATTTCGCAGTGTATTTGTCAAAACGCATCTGACCTTAAGCAATGAAAAAGCAGGTAAATCGTGGTAAAACGTGGCCAAAACGTGGTAAAAACGCACGCGTATTTATAGCGTTTTGTGGTAAAAACAAACTTTGGCAAATACCATTTCTGCCAGAGGATGCGTTTAGAACTGCAAGCTCGAACCTCGAAGCAACGTGGGCACATAGCCTGACACACAAAAAATTGAATAAAAAGCGATCAAAAATTCATATGTAAAAAAAATGGTATAGATAAAAATGGCCCACTGACCCACACAAAACAAGCCTTAACTTGGCTCATCCGGCAAAAAAAATAAAAAAGTTACAGCTATCAGAATATAGTGATAGAAAAACATTAATTTTTGTAAAATATTGTTTTTAGTCTGTAAAAGTCTGTAAAAGTAGCAAAGCATAAACAGGTTATATAAATCTAGTCTTGCTGTAACCATACTGATCCAAAGAATAACTTGATGTTATCACTTTTACTCCACAGTGATCCACACAAAAAAGAAAATAAAAACAATAACTGAATTGCTTGTTTTTATTTATTCTCTGACTGAAAAATCTGAATAAAAAGCAATAAAAAATTGTATATCCCAAAATGGTAGCAAAAAAATCCTCAACTCTTTGCACAAAAAAAACCCCTCACACAGCTCTGTTTGCCAAAAATTTTAAAAGTTACAGCTCTCACAATATGGCGCCCCAAAAAATATTCATTATAAAAAAGCATTTTTACTGTGTGATAGCAGCAAAACATTAAAAAACATTAAAAAAATAAATCTAGTATCACTGTAATCAAACGGATGCGCAGAATTAGAAGTAGTCTATTATTAATAATACCCTATAGTGAACCACAAAAAAAATAAAAATGAGAAATAAGAAGAATTCTTGTAATGCTGTCTATTTGTTCATTCTACTTCCCAAAAATAGGAATAATGCTGGGCTGACATTTATCCTGCGCTCTCCACTGAACATTTATGTTGGGGTTGCTATGTAAATCCTAAAAACCGCAATTCAGACAAAACCCTTAGTGGACCCAATTAGAATAATGAGACAGATGGAGACACTTTGGGCTCCATCTGGTCCTTTTTTCGTCAGTGTCCCATCATTTTAACATACGACTTTGGTTGACGACAAAGGCGTACATACCTAAAAATAGGGATACCACCAGAACTGACACTAAATGGAGATCAAAGTGTCTCCATCTACCTCATTATAGTTAGTGTTTGCATCCGAGGTTGCTGAATCACATTTTTGAGGTGTAATACCAGCCCTCACTCAGGTCCACCACCTGTCACTGGAAATATAGGGGTGTCCAATGTTAGGCTATGTGTGCACTTTGCGTTGAGGTAGTTGCAGTTCTAACTGCATCCTCTGGCAGAAATTGTCTTTGTCAAAGTTGGTTATGACCACAGAAACGCTATGAATACGCTTGTGTTTTTACCACGTTTTAGCCGCGTTTTTACCGCGTTTTACATGCTTTTTCACTGCTTAAAATCAGATGCGTTTTGACTACAAAGACAATGCTAAATAAAGTTTTAACATACAAACACTATAAAAAAAAAGGAAAAAAATGATAAAAAATATCAATATAATTATCATATTAAAAATGGCTTATTTTATTAAAATAATAACTGTGTGCTAATATTTAGTCAAAAAATTACATTTATTTATTGATTTTCATAGATTTAATTGTCAGACTATGTATGTGTGTAAAGGGACATATCATGCCATTAATATTTTGTCAAAAACGCATGCAATTAATTGGTCCAAAAAGCATGTTTTCTGCATCCAAGCACCATGTTAAACGCTAGATTTTTAAAGTAGATTGCGTTTTGTAATTTCTCATTGACTCTAATGTTAGCAAAACGCTGGCAAAATGGCAAACACAATTGACATGCTGCTTCTTTAAACGCTGAGTTTTTGCCAAAACTTCTGCAACTAAAACGCTGCGTTTTTAACAGCAAAGTGCGCACAAGAAATCCCAATTTCCCATAGACTTTGCTTGAAAATCAAAACGCATGCATTTTGACATTAAAACGCTGCAGTTCAAAACGCTGCGGAAAAGCAGGTAAAAACGCTAAGTGCACACATAGGCTTACTGCTAGAAAAAAAGACTCTGGAAAAGCAACAGCTCCCACCCTCCAAATCCATTGAAATCTGTGCTCCCAAATCCAAATACCCCTCCCTCCTTCTGAGCCCACCAGTACATAAACCACAGTAAGCGACCACTTGTGTGGCAATATTGTAGTGGGGACAGTGCACTTAACAATTTATGGGGTGTGTGCCTCTAGAAGCAGAAGCTGGGCACAATGTATATGCATTAAACTGACATATTTGCAATTTTCCAGAAAAAAAAAGCATGGCGTGGATGTTACAAAATAGTCACTGCAGCCCTAGATGAATTCGCTGAGTTGTGCAATTTGTACAGTGGGGTCACTTATGGAGTTCTTATGCTTTTTTGGCAACACATTCTTCAAATTTGCTTTCTAAACATGAAATAGCACGCTTTGCTTTCCGAATTTTGCCATGTGAATAACCAATAGTCTTGGACCAAATATGAGGTATCACTGTGTTCGAGAGAAAATGCATAACAAATTCTAAAATCAATTTTCTCCTATTACCCTTTGTGTAAATTATAAAACTGGTGCTAAAATACTATTTTAGTGGAAAAAAAATGTAATTTATTGTTTTCATATCTAAATGTTATAAAGTTTTCTTAGGTTAAAGGGAGCCGACCTGCAGGTTTTTCCGATATAAAGTACAGGCAGTGCCATACCGAGCTTGGATGCTGATTCAAATCATACCTAGGGTTTAGAGACTGGATGTTTGATTGCAGAACAATTATTTATCAAAGCTCCAGAAATGACATCATTGGTGCAGTGGCTTGAGCACCGGGGCAGAATTTTGTGTGTTGGGTTCTCTGGAATGCGTCTTCCTCCTACCATGCCCCCTTCTTCTTTTATTTATTTAAATTTCCCGAATTACCGATGCTGGCAGCGTGTGCACATAGCTAGTGTGACAGTGTCTTCAATAAATGGCCCTGGAATCGGCACATGCACTTACCATCATCTCTCAAATTTATGGGGACACTATGGCGATAACTATGAGCATGCACTTCTGAAAAAACTTCAATCTGCGCATGCACCGCTATCACTCATATTCATCTCCACAGTGTGTTCCATAAAATGGCAGCGTAGATCGCGGTAAGCGCATGAGCTAATTCTGGAGCAATTTATTGAAGACAAGGTCACAATAGCAATGTGCATGTGCAGCCAACATTGCCAATGGTGGTGGAGATGTGAATTTAATTAAAGAAGAGGAGGTGAGCCAGAAGGAGGAAGCATTCCTGAGGACCCGGCCCACAAAGTCCTGCCCTGATTTCAAGCCACTGCACCAATGATGTAATTTTTGAAGCTTTGATAAAGCATCAAGTCTCTAAACTAAAGGTAGGATTTGAATCAGCATTCTAGAGCCAGAATGGCACCACATGTACATTATATGTGAAAAACCTGCTGGTTGTGTCCCTATAAAAATGTACAGTACACACCAAGATGAACAAATTGAAGGGTCTAGTTTCCAAACTGGTGTCATTTGTGTTTTTTTTTTGCTGTTTTGGCATACCTCCCAACTTTTGAAGAAGGAAAAGAGGGACAAAGTTTGCGGCGCGCTTAGCGCGGCGCGGCAAATTTTTAGGCCACGCCCCCTAACCACACCCATTTCACAGTCACGCCCATATCCACTCCCCATCCACACCCATTCAGCAAACTGAAACTGCAGAAGCTGTCCGTGATCGCTCTAAGCCACCACAGATGCGCAAGCGCTGGCCATATGAACCACATTACCTATTACCGCAGGCGCAAGATTATGGGCGGCGCTGTGATTGTCATCAGCAAAGTCATCCAAGTACCCACCCATAATCTCGTGCCCACGCTTCTCACTCTGCCTCCACCGTTATGCGCAAGCACTGTCCATATGAACCATGTTACCTATTACCGTGGGCGCGAGATTATGGGCGGCGCTGTGATTGTCATCAGCAAAGTCATCCAAGTACCCGCCCATAATCTCGTGCAAGCGGTAATAGGTAACATGGTTCATATGGCCAGCACTTGCGCATAACAGTGGAGTCAGAGGGAAAAGTGCGGGCACGAGATTATGGGCGGGTACTTGGATAACGCTGCTGATGACAATCACAGCGCCGCCCATAATCTCGCGCCTGTGCAATCACCTGAAAAAGCGTTCACATGCGCAAAACTTCGGGAGGACATTTACATGAGGAAGGCGTCCTTGTGTATGTAAATGAGCAATGGGGGACTGCGTAAAGCGGCAGGAGGGGGAATAACGGACGCTAGACAGCCCGCCCCCGTGACCATAAAAAACATTTGCATACAAAAAGGTAAGACTTCATAAAGTATTTTTGTAGGTCTCAAAGGGGGCACAATAACAACAGGAACCTTTCTAGAAGCAGCCCAGGAGCTGCAGAGGGGAATCTATTACTTTCATTGTGAAATTTCTGCTGACATGTTCCCTTTAACTGGTAGGGGAGTCAGGATAAAGCAGAGCTGAAGCTGTTGGGCAGCTAGGACCCAGCAGCTCCACAGGCAGGAGACCACTGATCGGTAAGCTAATAGAAGTCTGCAGATGTAACTCTGCATAGGTTATTACTGGCCAGTGCTATCTGCAGGAGAGAGAAGTGTTGGTTGCACTTTCTCCTCAGCTTCCTGATTCCCCGTGTGTCTGCAGCAGTGAGAAGCCGCACACGGGGAGTCAGAGAGAACAGCTGCAGAGAAGCACAGGCTCCGGAGCTGGGGATGTCCGCTCTGGGGGAGGGGGGGTCGGCTCTGGTGCAGGGGATCCACTCCGGGGCTGCGGATGTCCGCTCTGGGGGAGGGGGGGTCGGCTCTGGTGCAGGGGATCCACTCCAGGGCTGGGGATGTCCGCTCTGGGGGAGGGTGGGGCTCGGCTCTGCTGCAGTGGGGGGTCGCTCTGCTGCAGGGGGTGATTCATACCTCAGCAGCAGTCACAGGAGTTTCAAGGTGCACGCTCGACTCTGTAATGAATAGAAGGGAGAAACAGCGAGGCGGGGCTACAGTGGGTGGGTGGAGCCACGGGACAAACAGCCTCACGGGCGGGACTCGGGATCAAAGGCTCAAAAGAGGGACTGTCCCGCTGTATCCGGGACGGTTGGGAGGTATGGTTTTGGTATGTGAGGGGCTCTGCAAATGCAACATGGCGTTCACTTGTTGTAGACAAATTTAAGCTCCAAAAACCAAAGAGTGCTTTCTTTCTGAGCCTTGCCATGTGTTATGCCCAAACAGCATTTTTTGACCACATATGGGGTATTATCGTGTTGGGGAGAAATTTCCTAACAAATTCGGGGTCCATTTTCTCCTATTATCCATTGTGATAATTAAAAATTTGGGCCTATAACAACATTTCAGCAAAAATAAACCCCCAAATTTTTGTTTTCACATTTACATTTTAAAAAATCTTTTTAAAAGCAACTTCTGGTTCAAAATACTCAACGCAACCTCAGATAAATTCCATGACTGGTGAGGTTTCCAGAATGGGATCACTTGTGGGGCTTTCCTGCTGTTTAGGTACCTTAGAAGCCAGGCAAATGCGAAATGGTGACCGCAGTCTATTTCAACCAAATTTGTGAACCAAAATTCAAATATTGCTCCTTTTGTTCCGGGCCATCCCATTTGTCAAAATAGAGGTTTCTAATCACATGTAGAGTATCAGTGCGCTCAGAAGAAACTGGGTAACAAATTATGGGGTCCATTACTTTGATTTTATTCCTTATAAAATTCAAAAAATTGGGGCTAAGCAACATTTTAGAGGACAATTTTTTTTTTTTTTCATTCCATTTTGCATTAATTCCTGTGTAGCACTTGAAAGGTTGACAATTTTCCTGACCGCAATTTTGAAGTATTTGAAGCGTGCGGTTTTAAAATGTTATCACTTTTGGGGACTTCCCAATATTTAGGCCCCTCAAAGTCCATGTAAATATAAATATGTCCCTAAAGAAGCAGGTTTTGTAAATTTCTTGAAAAAAATGAGAAATTGCTTCTAAACGTTTAACCCTTCTAACATCCTATCAAAATAAAAAATATGTTTGAACAATGATGCAGTTGTAAAGTAGACATGGGAAATATTCTAACTGATTTAAAGATATAAAAATTGAAAGTTTGAAAATTGCACAATATTTTCACATATAAACACAAAAAACACAAAAAATATTGACTCCTAAATTTACCACTAACATAAAGCACAATGTGTTGAGAAAAAAATATCTCAGAATAACATAAGGTGACATTCGTCCTATGTAAAAAATATCTGGCCTGGTCATTAGGGTCAATATTGGCTCCATCACTCCGCCCCCTGCACACATTAGGCTGCTTTCACACTTGGGTTGTGAGGCATCCGTCACAGTGCATTATGTGCCGCATGTGACGGATGCGTTGCAAATAGTGTGATAATAAAGTAACGGATTCCTGTAAAAGAACGTTTTGCGTTTTTTTTTAATTTTTTTTAATGTTTCGCCGGAAAAAGGAGATTTGCGGTCGGGAGGAGAGAAAGAGAGAGAGGCAACCGCAAATCCCCTGAATGACTGCAGTGAGCCGCGCAATCAGCTGTGCCATCACTGAGGTGACCCGCGGCCACAGCTGAAGTCCTCCACCCGAGAGTTGTGTCCGTGGGTCACCTGAATGAGGGCACAGCTGATCGCGCGGCACACTTCAGTTGCTGCGTGAAGCTGATAGAGAGCGGCCGTGTTCTACTGCCGCTCCTGTCAAATTCATGTAGCAGAGCTGAAATCGTCGTGGGACCTCTGTGGATTACGTCAGACCTGGAGGGTTTTCGGGGGTTTAATAAAGTGGTGAAATGGTTTTTTTTGTCTTTTATTCCAAATAAAGGATTTTTTTCGGCTGTGTATGTGTTTATTTTCTTTAACTTACAGGTTAATCATGGAAGTTATCTAGGAGAGACACCTGCCATGATTAACTTATGACTTAGTGGCAGCTATGGGCTGCTGCCATTAACTCCTTATTACCTCGATTGCCACCGCACCAGGGCAATTCGGGATAAGCCGGGTAGAGTCCCGGGACTGTCGCATCTAATGGATGCGGCAATTCCCGGCGGCTGCTGGCTGATATTGTTAGGCTGGGGGGCTCCCCATAACGTGAGGCTCCCCTTCCTTAGAATACCAGCCTTCAGCCGTGTGGCTTTATCTTGCCTGGTATCAAAATTGGGGGGACCGCAAGTCGTTTTTTTTTTAATTATTTATTTATTTATTTAGACACAGACAAACAGATACACACATACAGAGACACAGAGAGACACGCAGACACACAGAAACAGACACACACAGAGACACAGACACACACAGACACAGACACACACAGACTCACAGAGACAGACACACAGAGACGCAGATTGACAGACACACAGATTTGCAGACATACAGAGACAGAGACACACACAGAAACGGAGACACATGGAGACACAGAGACACAGACACACAGAGATAGACACACAGATACAGAGACACACACAGAGACAGACACATAGAGACAGACACACAGAGACAGACACACAGAGAGAGACAGAGAGGCAAACAAGGACAGAGACAGAGAGGGAGACTGACAGCGACAGACAGAGAGGGAGACAGACAGAGAGGGAGACAGACAGAGAGGGAGACAGACAGAGAGGGAGACAGACAGAGAGGGAGACAAACAGAGAGAGGGAGACAGACAGAGAGGGAGACAGACAGAGAAGGAGATAGACAGAGAAGGAGACAGACAGAGAAGGAGACAGACAGTGAAGGAGACTGACAGAGAAGGAGACTGACAGTGAAGGAGACTGACAGAGAAGGAGACTGACAGAGAAGGAGACAGACATAGAGGGAGACAGACATAGAGGGAGAGTGGGAGAGACAGAGAGACAGTTACTATCCCGGGCAATGCCGGGTACTACAGCTAGTAGGATATAAAATTCCATGAACACAGAAAATAAATAAAATAGCACATCTATAAGGAAAATAAAAGGTAAAAAAAACAAGAAAAAGAGATAAGCAGAAGAAGTGCAAGGGAAAAAGAACGGGAATAAAAGGGATAAAGGTGTTCTGGCATGGGATCCTATAATTATACAAGTTTAGTTTTCACCATTAAAGGCCAGATATTTAGCTGAAGATGTGAATTCCATCTAATAATATAAAAAAACGCTCATAGAAATTATTGACAGTTGAAGTGAGTTCCTCCATTAATAACACCTCATTCATTTCAGAAAACAAGAGGGATACTTTCAGAGTGGAGTCTTTTTCCAATGTCAGATTTTTACACAAGCTTGAAAACCTCTGTACATATGTTACAATAACATCACGAGTTCTGTTTGTATTGTATCCTTACAAGTGAGCATATTTATTTATTTTGCTCACTTAGGCCCCTTCACACATCTGTGATAGAAACGCTCGTTTTTCATGGTCCATGTTGAAGGTGTGCATGGCTATTCGTGTGCCGTGATTTTGGCACACTTGTGTTCTCCGTGTGCTCTCTGTGATAGCACATGGAGATCAGGAATTTGTTACTCACCTATGCCCGATGCTGATGTCTCCAGCGCTGCTGCTTCCATATCCGCAGTTCAGTGAATATTCATGAGCATAATGAGTGGGCTGGGAAGCAAGTGATAGCAGCGCCAAAGACAGCAGCGCTGGAGACAGGTGAATATAGAAAATCATTTTATCTCAAAGTCACGTGTTTTCTCCAGTATGTGCCACACTGATGTCACACGGATGACATCAGTGTGTGGTCCGTGTGACATCAGTGCTGCTGGAGAAAAATTGACTTGTCTCCGTGCAGAACACATGGATATGCATGTGCTCTATACGAACACGCTGTCCTTGTGAAAACACTCATGTGTGTGCCGACCCATTGATTTTAATGGGTCTGCGTATGTGGTCTCCGGTACATATGAAAACGGACATCATACGTACCGGAATCACGGACATGTGACATGCACCTTATATAGCGCTATTAATTCCACAGCATGTCACAAACATCATTACTATTGTCCCCATTGGGGCCCAGAAGCTAAATTCCCTATCACTATGTCTTTGGAGTATGGAAGGAAACCAAAGATCCCAAAGGAAACCCACCCAAACATGGGGAGAACATACAAACTCCTTGCAGGTGGGAATTGATCACAAGACCCCAGCACTAAAACATAACAGTGCTATCCACTGAGCAACTATGCTGCCCATTACTTTGTATGAGAATTCCTAACCCCATTTACCATGCATCGGTGAGTGAAACTCTAAAAGTAGGATGGATGCTTGTTATTGTAGATTAAGGCGGGCTTTGCACGTTGCGACATCGCAAGCCGATGCCGCGATGTTGCACGCGATAGTCCCCGCCCCCGTCGCAGGTACGATATCGTGTAATAGCTGGCGTAGCGAAAATTATCGCTACGCCAGCTTCACATGCACTCACCTGCCCTGCGACCGTCGCTCTGGCCGGCGACCCGCCTCCTTCCTAAGGGGGCGGGTCGTGCGGCGTCATAGCGACGTCACACGGCAGGCGGCCAATAGCGGCGGAGGGGCGGAGATGAGCAGGATGTAAACATCCCACCCACCTCCGTCCTTCCGCATAGCCGACGGCAGCAGGTAAGGAGATGTTCCTCGCTCCTGCGGCTTCATACACAGCGATGTGTGCTGCCGCAGGAACGAGGAACAACATCGTACCTGTCGCAGCACCGGCATTATGGAAATGTCGGTGAATGCAACGATGATACGATAACGACGTTTTTACACTCGTTCATCGTATCATCTAGCATTTACACAGTACGATGTCGAAAGTGACGCTGGATGTGCGTCACTTTCGATTTGACCCCACCGACATCGCACGTGCGATGTCGCAACGTGCAAAGCCGTCCTTACGCTACCTTCACATTTTTTAAAAGAATCTGAAAATGAAGTGATTTTAGGATTTATAAGTATTGTAGCTGTTATTAGGAGTCATAGATAGCTGTCATGCGAGTCATAAGTAGATGTTCTTTGATGTATAAGGAGCTGTCATAGGATTTGTCTGTAGCTGTCACTGGATTCATAAGTAGCTGTCTAGTATTTATAGGTAGCTGTTAAAAGATTCCAAAGTAAAAAGGTTGACAATTTAATTTAAGTTAATTTTTTTTTGGACAGCTAAAATCACGGACAATCAACATTATTACAGATACATTGGAAATACATGAGTTGAATTTGCTATAAACTCTAAAGTGATGATAATTACAGTCATTACAATTTGTACAGGTTTCTCCAGCTTCAAAAATATCATGGACATTGGACACCTGAAATTTTTTGTTGACAGAGTAAAAAAATGACCTATTGCGGACAGCCCAGGTATTTCCGGGCAGGCGGCAGGCGTGAAAAGTAGCTTTCATAGGAATTATATAAAGCTATTACAAAATTCATAGGTGGCTATCATAAGATTTATAGAGAGCTGTGATCGGATTCATAGAGAGCTGTCTTACGATTTATAGGTAGATGTCATAGGATTCATAGAGAATTGTCATATATTTATAGAGAGCTGTGATAGGATTCATAGAGAGTTGTCTTACGTTTTATAGGTAGATATAGGATTCATAGAGAGCTGTCATAGATTTATAGAGAGCTGTGATAGGATTCATAGAGAGCTGTCTTACGATTTATATAGCATATAGAGCTTGGTCCTTTGCTTCCCATACAGAGCAAGTTTTTTAACTGCAGGTGAGGTTACACATAAATTAGGGACCCCAAAAAAAGAGATTACCTTGGCGTTTGGTTTGGGGCTCCTTTGCATTGATCAATACAATGGCTAAACATCTCTCATTCCTATTATTCATAGCAATTATGCACATACCATTTTCATGTTTTTCACATAGTCCATTGTATTTTTCAGTCTAGTATTCCCATAGCTTTTGTGCTTTTCATTATTCCCCTATACATTGTGACTGGTGTGCAACTCTTTATACTATTGTTTAGTTGTATATTTTTGAGTCTTGCACCTTGTTCACACCATGGAGTCCCAGACGTACATTCTTTAAGTCTTACGATTTATAGGTAGATGTCATAGGATTTATAGAGAGCTGTCATATGATTCATAGATCGCTGTCATAGTATTTATAGGTAAATGTCATAGGATTTATAGTGCGCTGTCATAGGATTCATAGATCGCTGTCATAGGATTTATAGGTAAATGTCATAGGCTTTATAGAGCGCTGTCATAGGATTCATAGAGGGCTGTCATATGATTCATAGAGAGCTGTCATAGGATTCATAGAAAGCTGTCATACAGTAAGATTCACAGAGAACTGTCATACAGTAGGATTTATAGAGAGCAGTGATATGATTCATACAGAGCTGGGATAGGATTTATAGTGCGCTGTCATAGGATTCATAGAGAGCTGTCATAGGATTCATAGAGAGCTGTCATATGATTCATAGAGAGCTGTCATAGGATTTATAGAGAGCTGTCACAGGGTTTATAAAGAGCCGTCATAGGATTCACAGAGCACTGTTATAGGATTCATAGAGCGCTGTTATAGGATTCATAGAGCGCTGTTATAGGATTTATAGAGAGCTGTCATAGGATTCATAGAGGGCTGTCATAGGATTCATAGAGAGCTGTCATACACTAGGATTCATAGAGAGCTGTCACAGGATTCATAGAGGGCTGTCATAGGATTCATAGAGAGCTGTCATAGGATTTATAAAGAGCTGTCATACAGTAGGATTCATAGAGAGCTGTCATACAGTAGGATTCATAGGGAGCTGTCATACAGTAGGATTCATAGAGAGCTGTCATACAGTAGGATTTATAGAAAGCTGTCACAGGATTCATAGAGAGCTGTCATAGGATTTATAGAGAGCTGTCATAGGATTTATAGAGAGCTGTCATACAGTAGGATTTATAGAGAGCTGTCATACAGTAGGATTCATAGAGAGCTGTCATAGGATTCAGAGAGACTTGTCATAGGATTTATAGAGAGCTGTCATAGGATTTATAGAGAGCTGTCATAGGATTCAGAGAGACTTGTCATAGGATTTATAGAGAGCCATCATAGGATTCATAGAGCTCTGTCATAGGATTCATAGAGAGCTGTCATAGGATTCATAAAGAGCTGCCATAGGGTTTATAGAGAGCCGTCATAGGATTCATAGAGCACTGTTATAGAATTCATAGAGCGCTGTTATAGGATTCATAGAGAGATGTCATAGGATTCATAGAACGCTATTATAGGATTTATAGAGAGCTGTCATAGGATTCAGAGAGACCTTTCATAGGATTTATAGAGACCTGTCATAGGATTCATAGAGAGCTGTCATAGGATTCATAGAGAGCTGTCATAGGATTTATAGAGAGCTGTCATACAGTAGGATTCATAGAGAGCTGTCATACAGTAGGATTCATAGAGAGCTGTCATACAGTAGGATTTATAGAGAGCTGTCATATGATTCATAGAGAGCTGTCATAGGATTTATAGAAAGCTGTCATAGGATTCATAGGGCACTGTTATAGGATTCATAGAGCGCTATTATAGGATTTATAGAGCACTATTATAGGATTCATAGAGCGCTGTTATAGGATTCATAGAGAGATGTCATAGGATTTATAGAGAGCTGTCATAGGATTCAGAGAGACTTGTCATAGGATTAATAGAGAGCTGTCATAGGATTCACAGAGCGCTGTCATAGGATTTATAGAGAGCTGTCATAGGATTTATAGAGAGCCATCATAGGATTCATAGAGCGCTGTCATAGAATTCATAGAGACCTGCCAAAGGATTTATAGAAAGCTGTCATAGGATTTATAAAGAGCTGTCATAGGGTTTATAGAGAGCCGTCATAGGATTCATAGAGCACTGTTATAGGATTCATAGAGAGATGTCATAGGATTCATAGAACGCTATTATAGGATTTATAGAGAGCTGTCAGGATTCAGAGAGACCTGTCATAGGATTTATAGAGAGCTGTCATAGGATTCATAGAGACCTGTCATAGGATTCATAGAGAGATGCCATAGGATTCATAGAGCGCTGTTATAGGATTCATAGAGCGCTGTTATAGGATTTATAGAGCACTGTTATAGGATTCATAGAGCGCTGTTATAGGATTTATAGAGAGATGTCATAGGATTTATAGAGAGCTGTCATAGGATTCAGAAAGACTTGTCATAGGATTTATAGAGAGCTGTCATAGGATTCATAGAGCGCTGTTGTCGCGGGCGGCGGGGCGCTGCGCTCGCCAACGCTCGGGTCCGGCGCTGCTGTTACTGCTGCTTGGTGGCTTGAGTGGTGGGCCGGATCCGGGGACTCGAGCGGCGCTCCTCGCCCGTGAGTGAAAAGGGGATGGTTTGGTTTGGGGATGTTGTCCGTGACGCCACCCACGGTTGTGGTGAGGTTGGGACACCACCGCTGCTCTAGACGGGGATCCCAGGAGCGATGACAGGGAGCAGCCGAGATGTTTTTCTCTCCCCTCCTTGGGTAGGGGAATTTGGTGGTCCTGGGGCCCGATGATGGTGAGTGGAAGGTGGATGGCGGGGTTTGGTGAGGTGCAGGGTCGCGGGAGGGCAGCGCGGTGCCAGACGGCACGATGGTACTCACTCAGCCAATGATGTAGACGGAGTCTCTGGTAAAACAAACGGCTGGATGGACGGGTCCCGCAGCTGGCTGCGATGGTCACTCCCGGTAGTTTGGCGGTGACCGTCTCTCCCTGCACCTACGTTGTGTTGTCGGCTCCAATGGCTTCCCACCGGTAGCCCGCTCCCCAGCGGTGTATGTGCCAGAGGAGCCCCTTTTTGCCCGCAGGCTCTGGCCCTGGGAACTCTAGCTGTGGCGGTAGCTGTATTTCTCTTCACGGTTGAGCGGTTGCCTTCAGTCGGGTCTTTGCTGCTGGGAAACCCCGGAGGTTCCCGTCGCTGACGGATTTGACCGGTTTAACGGCGACTCCAAGCCTGGTCAGGGTCCGTAGGCCCTGCCGAGTGGTGCTGGCTTCTCTTCGCTTCCCGGTCTGGTACCGGCAGGCCACCGCCCGTCCCCGGTCCTTACGGTTGTGCGTCAATCGGCCTCGCCTGCAGACGGTCACCACCGTCTGCCAACCTTGCTGTTTCTGTGCCCGGGCCACGTACCCGGACACGGCCAGTCCGCTCCACTACCACTTCCTCACTCTCCAACAACAACTACCCAAACTGTTCTGCTCTCTTTTCCCGCCTCCAGGACTGTGAACTCCTCGGTGGGTGGGGCCAACCACCTGGCTCCACCCCACCTGGTGTGGACATCAGCCCCTGGAGGGAGGCAACAAGGATTTATGTGTGTGACTGATGTGCCTAACCGGGGTGTGGGGTGTGTTGTTGCAGTACCTGTAATGTCCTGGCTTGTCCAGGGCGCCACATTCCCCCTTGGTTAAACGCAGACCGTCCACGGGCTGCCCGTCCATCACCGGTTTTATTTTCACAACTGAAAAAGTAAAACCACAAGTAAACACAAGCATATTTTTATATAACGGGAGGCACGGTACTTAAACGTTACTAACGGTAGTCAATTTTTATTAAAACATACGGCTTCCGCTCTCCCCCCGCCCAAACAACCTGGCCCTGATGCTGCCCCTAAGAAGTGGGCAGCACCCTTTTGCCCCAGTCCATCACCAGGCTGCCCGAGCAGGTACGGTCCCTTTCAGGGGACCCACGACCCCCGGAGGATGGCCACCGGTCCAGGTGGTGGCCGGGCCCCAGCCTACTCCACTGCGGGCCCTTCCTCCAATCTGCCTCTCCGGAAGCAGTAACGGATGTATGCCAACAACTATTTACATGCCACAAATTTGTGGTTGCCCTGCAAGTTCTCGGGCTTGTCCGTAAGCAGTTTCTTACGCAAACGGTGCAGAAAGTCCCAACGGGGACTAGTTGCCGGCAACGGCCGGTTCAATCACCGTTGCAAATCAGATAACAGTTCGGCTGATTATTTTTCATTCGGTTACTTAACGGTACTGGTGGTCCCAACGGGGACAACTTGCGGCGGAGGGACCGCCGACATCACCACTCGCTTTCATCCCCTTCACCCGGCCTTGGGTAGAAGAACACGGGTACCAGCCCCTCCAGCTCATGGCAGGCGCGACAGGGAAGGGCCGCCCAGTATCCATTATTTCCGCTCCGTGGGATGTAAGTGGCCTCCATGTCATACAAGGCGACGACTCCTTCGTCCTCAGAGACAGGTTCGGTGTTGGGCCCGGAGTCACTATCGTCTGTTCCTGCGCCAGGCGGGTTGCCGCCAGCTGCCGCAGTCTCCGGGCTCGCTACTCCTTCTGCTGCCGCTACAGGGGGCCGCAAGCCAGATGGACCAGCTGCGGCGGGGTGCGCAGGCAGGGAAGACGAGGGTAGTATGGGGGCCAGGGGCAGACCAGGTCCCTCAACCGCAGTGGCCGGTCCCTCAGGGACACAGGGGCGTGGGTCACTCACCAGCTCCTCCATCATAGTCTCCATCCCGTACACCTGGGCGACCGCAGCCACCTCCTCCACCTCCGCGGTCCACTGCTCCATCAGAAGGGAGATCTGATTCTGGTAGCGCCGGCAGATCCCTGCAGTTCGTGCCCTTAGCCAGGCCGCTGTTCCGGGCACCGGCTCCGTCTCTGGGTAGCTGGACGGGGCGGACATGTTGGCAGCGGAACCTTCCAGGAACCAAAAGATGGCCGCAGAGTCCTGGCGTCCCTGCTTTTATAGCCGCGGCTTACATGCGGCCAGACGCCATCCGTCCCCCCTTGGTTTCTTTCCGGCACCTCCTCTTCAGGGGCGGAGCTTCGGCTTTCGCGCCTCCACTGCTCGGGAAGACGCTCGAGCGGGGAACTTTTCGCGCCCAAGATGGCGGCTTCTAAAATTTTTCGGCCGGACACCTCCGGCGGGACACAAGGCGCACTTCTACCAGGTTCCTGTCGCTGACGGATTTGACCGGATTAACGGCGACTCCAAGCCTGGTCGGGGTCCGTAGGCCCTGCCGAGTGGTGCTGGCTTCTCTTCGCTCCCCGGTCCGGTACCGGCGGGCCACCGGCCACCGTCCGTCCCCGGTCCTTACGGTTGTGCGTCAATCAGCCTCGCCTGCAGACGGTCACTACTGTCTGCCAACCTTGCTCTTTCTGTGCCCGGGCCACGTACCCGGACACGGCCAGTCCGCTCCACTACCAGTTCCTCACTCTCCAACAACAACTACCCAAACTGTTCTGCTCTCTTTTCCCGCCTCCAGGACTGTGAACTCCTCGGTGGGTGGGGCCAACCGCCTGGCTCCACCCCACCTGGTGTGGACATCAGCCCCTGAAGGGAGGCAACAAGGATTTATGTGTGTGACTGATGTGCCTAACCGGGGTGTGGGGTGTGTTGTTGCAGTACCTGTGACGTCCTGGCTTGTCCAGGGCACCACACTGTCATAGGATTTATAGAGAGCTGTCATAGGATTTATAGAGAGCCGTCATAGGATTCATAGAGCGCTGTCATAGGATTCATAGAGAGCTGTCATACAGTAGGATTTATAGAGAGCTGTCATATAGTAGGATTTATAGAGAGCTGTCATACAGTAGGATTCATAGAGAGCCGTCATAGGATTTATAGAGAGCTGCCAAAGGATTTATAGAGAGCTGTCATAGGATTCATAGAGCACTGTTATAGGATTCATAGAGCGCTGTTATAGGATTTATAGAGCACTGTTATAGGATTCATAGAGCGCTGTTATAGGATTCATAGAGAGATGTCATGGGATTCATAGAGCGCTATTATAGGATTTACAGAGAGCTGTTATAGGATTCAGAGAGACCTGTCATAGGATTTATAGAGAGCTGTCATAGGATTCAGAGAGACCTGTCATAGGATTTATAGAGAGCTGTCATAGGATTCATAGAGAGATGTCATAGGATTCATAGAGCGCTGTTATAGGATTCATAGAGCACTGTTATAGGATTTATAGAGAGCTGTCATAGGATTTAGAGAGACCTGTCATAGGGTTTATAGAGAGCCGTCATAGGATTCATAGAGCACTGTTATAGGATTCATAGAGCGCTGTTATAGGATTCATAGAGAGATGTCATGGGATTCATAGAGCGCTATTATAGTATTTATAGAGAGCTGTCATAGGATTCAGAGAGACCTGTCATAGGATTTATAGAGAGCTGTCATAGGATTCATAGAGAGATGTCATAGGATTCATAGAGCGCTGTTATAGGATTCATAGAGCGCTGTTATAGGATTCATAGAGCGCTGTTATAGGATTTATAGAGAGATGTCATAGGATTCATAGAGCGCTTTTATAGGATTCATAGAGCGCTGTCATAGGATTCATAGAGCACTGTTATAGGATTCATAGAGCGTTGTTATAGAATTCATAGAGCGCTGTTATAGGATTCATAGAGCGCTGTTATAGGATTCATAGAGCACTGTTATAGGATTCATAGAGCGTTGTTATAGAATTCATAGAGCGCTGTTATAGGATTCATAGAGCGCTGTTATAGGATTCATAGAGCACTGTTATAGGATTCATAGAGCGCTGTTATAGGATTCATAGAGCGCTGTTATAGAATTCATAGAGCGCTGTTATAGGATTCATAGAGCGCTGTTATAGGATTCATAGAGCACTGTTATAGGATTCATAGAGCGCTGTTATAGGATTCATAGAGCGTTGTTATAGAATTCATAGAGCGCTGTTATAGGATTCATAGAGCGCTGTTATAGGATTCATAGAGCACTGTTATAGGATTCATAGAGCGTTGTTATAGAATTCATAGAGCGCTGTTATAGGATTCATAGAGCGCTGTTATAGGATTCATAGAGCACTGTTATAGGATTCATAGAGCGCTGTTATAGGATTCATAGAGCGCTGTTATAGAATTCATAGAGCGCTGTTATAGGATTCATAGAGCGCTGTTATAGGATTCATAGAGCACTGTTATAGGATTCATAGAGCGCTGTTATAGGATTCATAGAGCGCTGTTATAGGATTCATAGAGCGCTGTTATAGGATTCATAGAGCGCTGTTATAGGATTCATAGAGCGCTGTTATAGGATTCATAGAGAGATGACACTGAATTCTTAGACAGCTGGTGCACTCAGTATCGTACAATGGTTTTATTACTCTGTTTTCCTCACTTTCTGGCTTCCTTTTTATGCAAATATAGAAAGCAGGCACTTGTTTTGGAGACTAATGTTTGCCCTGATTTGGGCCACATTTACTACAAATTGTGTACATGCAGTAAAAGCATCCTATCATATAAGGGAACACTCCTTTAAGACATATGTTGACTCCCCTTTGATGCTTTTCTTTCACTCTTTAATGTATATAGAGTTAGTAAATACATGGCAGCATCTCTGACCTACGTCTGCAACAAAAAGCTATTTCAGTTTCCCAGCAGACCTTAAGTTACCATTGTTGTTATCCAAAAAGCCTGAACAAAGAGGCGTATGTGTATATAGAGACCTGTATGACACACTTCTCAGTTTATTTTATTTGGAGCCTTGTGCAGACAATACTTTACAAACATTGCGAGTGCAATGCTACCACACAGGGAAGCCCATGTTTTCATTTCATGCCACCGAATACTTTAGAACATACAAAGCAAGGAATTTTCCTTTCACATTTCATTTGGTCTATGCGGAAAGACAAATATTTGCATAGCATTTTTCTCCAAAAAAGAATAGCATCTGTGAATATACATTATTATGAGGTATGGACTTACAGAAAGCAGGTTTCCCTCCCTGTAAATAATTCATTTGATCACTCTGACATAAATCCTATTCAAACTGGATACGAAACCATCATTTACTATCTCAATCCTACCACATTACCAGCTGTTAATGCTCTTAGGCAGCAGGCACCATATTGGCCTGATGGCACCAACTACAAACTTTGAGGCCTTGAGGACATCAATTTTCTTTTACTTACTACGCCATAAGAGCCAGGTCTCTTAATAATGTATAATAATAATAATAATAATAATGCTTAATAATGTACATTATTTATTTTGATAATGAAGAAGGGATAAATGCATCCCAAAGCACGTTGAACAATAAAATCGTATGAACTGTCTTACATTGATCCTTCTGTGTTCAACAACGCAGTTCAACTCCTTTCTATCGAAATAGACATACAGTGGGTATGGAAAATATTCAGATCCCTTTCAATTTTTCACTCTTTGTTTCATTGCAGTAATTTGATAAATTCAAAAAAGTTCATTTTTTTCTCATTAATGTACACTCTGCACTCCATCTTGACAGAAAATAAAACAAATGTAAACATTTTTGCAAATTTATTGAACAAGAAAAACTGAAATATCACATGGGCATAAGTATTCATACCCTTTGCTCACTATTGAGTAGACGCACCATTTTGAGCTAGTACAGCCATGAGTCTTCTTGGGAATGATGCAACAAGTTTTTCACACCTGGATTTGGGGATCCTCTGCCATTCTTCTTTGCAGATCCTCTCCAGTTCTGTCAGGTTGGATGGTGAACGTTGGTGGACAGCCATATTCAGGTCTCTCCAGAGATGCTCAATTGGATTTAGGTCAGGGATCTGGCTGGGCCAGTCAAGAATGGTTACAGAGTTGTTCTGAAGCCACTCCTTTGTTATTTTAGCTCTGCGCTTAGGGTCATTGTCTTGTTGGAAGGTGAACATTCGGCCAAGTCTGAGGTCCAGAGCACTCTGGAAGAGGTTTTCTTCCAGCATATCTCTCTATTTGGCCGCATTCATCTTTCCTTAAATTGCAACCAGTCGTCCTGTCCCTGCAGCTGAAAAACACCCCCATAGCATGATGCTGCCACCACCATGCTTCACTGTTGGGATTGTATTGGGTAGGTGATGAGCAATGCCTGGTTTTCTCCACACATCCCGTTTAGAATTATCACCAAAAGGTTCTACCTTCATCTCATCAGACCAGAGAATCTTATTTCTCATAGTCTGGGAGTCCTTCATGTGTTTTTTTTGCAAACTCTTTACAGGAGAGGAGAGGCTTCCGTTGGGCCACTCTGCCATAAAGGCCCGACTGGTAGAAGGCTGCAGTGATAGTTGACTTCGTGGAACTTTCTCCCATCTACCTACTGCATCTCTAGAGCTCAGCCACAGAGATCTTGGGGTTTTTCTTTACCTCTCTTACCAAGGCTCTTCGCCCATGATTGCTCAGTTTGGCTGTATGGCCAGGTTTAGAGTTTCGGTGGTCCCAAACATCTTCTATTTAAGGATTGCGGAGGCCACTGTGCTCTTAGGAACCGTGAGTACTCCAGAAATTCTTTAGTAACCTTGGCCAGATCTGTGCCTTGCCACAATTCTGTCTCTGAGCTCCTTGGGCAGTTCCTTTGACCTCGTGATTCTCATTTGGTCTGACATGCACTGTGAGCTGTGAGGTCTTATCAAATCAAGTCCTATCAGTTTAATTAAACACAGCTGGACTCCAATGAAGGAGTAAAACCATCTCAAGGAGGATCACAAGGAAATGAACAGCATGTGACTTAAATATGAGCTTCTGAGCAAAAGGTCTGAATACTTATGACCATGTGATATTTCAGTTTTTCTTTTCAATAAATTAGCAAAAATGTCTACATTTCTGTTTTTTTCTGTTAAGACGGAGTGCAGAGTGTACATTAATGAGAAAAAAAATGAACTTTTTTGAATTTACCAAATGGCTACAATGAAACAAAGAGTGAAAAATTTACAGGGGTCTGAATACTTTCCGTACCCACTGTATGTGAGATCATTTTTCTGGAAAAGTTCATATTTTAATGCTACCATACTGGGATGTATCATACATATAATACAAATATTTTTTTTTTTTTATGTTGGGGGTTTGAGGAACAGCCGAAGTGCAAAACTTTGGGTGTTATGTTTCTTTCTTACGCTATTCACCATGCGGTAGGGACATGTTAACTGTATTCTGTGAATCCGTATAATTAAGGTAATACTTATTTTATATAGTTTATTTGCATTTTGCTACTTTTGCACTTATTGCGTTGCCATATTCTGAAAGCCATAACTATTCCCTTTTGTGTGGCTATAGTTACCAGAACTTGTCTTTTGTTGAAAGAATACACATTTTGGAATGAATATTATTGTTTTCATTCCTAATTTTGGAAGTTGGATAAAAAAAGACAATTCCTGCATTGTTTTTTATGGTTTCCGTTTACAGATTAAAGGGGATGTCCACTACTTGGACAACCCCTTCTCATTCCCCTTGTTGGCCCACATAAAAAAATAAATAAGTCTATAGTAACCTCTGGTGTGTCAGTGGTTCTAGCAATGTCTGAAGCTGTGTTCCCGGGTCCCATGGGACATTGTTATGACACGTGAGCCCCATGACCAATCAGTGCCGGCTTCTTTATCCCCCCTTTGGATGTTTGAACAGGCAGTCAGTGCAGACATCCTGCTGAAATGTCCAAAGACGAGGAGACAGATGCCTGGCGCTGATTGGTCGTGGGACTCGCGTGTCATAATGTCACGTGGGCCCCGGTAATGTTGCTTCAGACATCGCTAGGAACGTGGCCACACTGGAGGTCAGTATAGGCTTATTCATTTGTACGGCGGCGAACATGGGGAATGAGAAGGAGTTGTCCAAGTAGTGGACAACCCCTTTAATAACATCTCATTTTTATCATCGAAGACGTTATCAATATAGAGAGAGTTTTTAAGTACGGTAATATTTTTTTATTCACACAAAGCAAAACAGTCAGGAGAAAGGAGGATAAGTATACGGACCACTATCAGTTACTGTAGAATACTCAACTAATTTTATGGTGCTGAAAACTAATAGAGGTGTGGACCAGTAGAAGCATACCAGACACGCGAAACGGCTGTAGTCCATTCGTCCCGTGTCTCTCTTTTTTTCTTGCCTTGCCTGGACTTTTAAAATGTGAGTAAATAAAGTCTTCTTTTTTAAGAATTTTGAGTGCCCTTTTGAAACCTTTTCCTTCAGTTTTGTGTTAGATCATGTTACTTGGCTTCTAAAAGTGAGCACCACTCTTTCCTTGTAGAAATGTCACGAGATTCTCAGCGCACAGTAATTACTATGCTAAGATAGTGCCGGAGTGTTTTCTACTTTTTGGATTGTGCTGAAAACTAATACAATGCTTAAATTTGGTGATTGGCTCTTATTTTCAAGATCTAGAGGAGGTTGTAATTACTTATGACATCTTTCATGCAGGCTTATAGAAAAATTGTGTTTTTATTATTCCATGATCATTATTGCATTATTAATAGCTAGTCTATGACATCATCTATTTAGTCTATTGAGCCTGAGCTTTCAGCATTCTATCATCTTAGGGTGTTCAATAAAAAAATGCTAATTCAGCTAATTATAGTTGCATCACCTATTTTTATAAATGCTCTCTGTGTGAAGAATACAATTTTAGGATTTCTTAGCGTAGTGCATCACATCTTACCCAGTAGTTGCATGGGAAAAGACATACTATTTCTTTATGCAGTCCCAATGATCTGGAGAGTGCCAACTACCAATTTCTATTTCCGAATGGTGCCCCCTATTAGGAAACGAGTTTCAAGGAAGAAGAACTGGTCTTTACAGTATTCAAACATTCCACCTGCAATACTCCCAGTACCACATACAGAAAATTGTTGGTTCCAAAAACACTAGAAAACTTTTCAGTCAAGTGAGGAAGAAGAGGGCGCTTGGTGTCATGAAGAATCTTACTTCCATGACCCAGACTTTCTATAAGCAATCTCAGCTGAACCACACCGTGAAAAGGCCCCCTTCACACGTCCATGAAAATCATGCACGTGTTTCACGGACGTGTCAAACGTGCGTTTTCCCCTCCGTGTGCCGTGTTTATGGCACTACGTGTGCTCTCCGTGTGTTATACGTAATAACACACAGAAAACGTAAAGTCCCACCTTACCTGATTCTTCTGTCTGTGGTGCTGACTGACAGAGTCCGGCACAGGCCACGCCCCGCTGACACTGCTTCTGGCCCCCAATGAAGAAGATGCGTTGTTCAAATTCACTGGGGGACGGATGCAGGTGACAGCTGCGACAGACACAGCAGGACTTGTGGAGGTGAGTATGTGTTTTTTTTATTTTTTAAATGACACATGTGTTTCTCCGGCGCGTGTCACGTGGACCCGCATCCACACTACATCCGTGTGGTATGTGTGCGGGCCCGTGCTGCCGGAGAAACACGGACATGCATCCGTGTGGAGCACACGGGCTCACGTGTCCTCCACACGGAGACACGGGCCAATGGCTGCACACGTGCGTGTACATAAACCCCTAATGGGTTTATGTGTGCCAGTGTTTCCGGTACATGCGGGCACGGACCTAGCACGTACCGGAGACATGGACGTGTGAAGGGGGCCTAACACAAAGTGATCTGAATGATCTTGTTAAATATTTGGATCTGCCCAAGAGTAAGGCTGCATGAGGAATGGAGTAGCATGATATCTGTGCTACTGAAGATTTCAGTAACCAGTCCACAAGATATAAGATGATTGAAGGTAGTTTAGACATATATCATGAATTGCGTAGTAAATTAGCCACCTTGAATCATCTTCTATCTTGTGGATTGGTTACTGGGATTGTCAGCAGTGCAGATATCCCGTTATTTCATTCCTCGTCCTGTCATTAACCATTAGTGGGCCTTCAGCAGCTGATGGATGAGCTAATATAGTGGTTATTTTTCCCACAACCCTATAAGGTGAGCCATTTCTACACCTCATTTACCTTATACTACCTTGATAAGACTTTATTGCACCTTATGTTTTGTCCCCAGCATACCCCCAAGAATAAGGCTGAGCTCTTAGATTGCAGGCTACAGCAGTGGAATCTCCTAGCGAGTGATTTTCAGATTCTTTGTTCAGCAACCATGATGAAGATATTGTCAAATTCTTCTTTAGGCCTAAAACACACTTCCGCAAAAAAACCATATGTGTCTCACGGTCCGTTTTTCGGGTCCGTGTTCCGTTTTTTAGGGGCGTTTCTCCGGTATGTATGGCATCCGTGTGATGGCGTATGCGAGCCGTGTGTGCGTGTGGAATGTCTGTATTGACATAAAATACGTACGTGTGCTGTCCGTGTGCTGTCCGTTTATGAAGGCCCGCATTCTTACCCAATTAACGTTGTTAATCATTCATCATGAGATCCTGGTGTTTTTGTTTGCCATCAATTGACCTGATAAATTGGTAACAAGTGTTTCAGATTTCGTGATTAAAAACGGACACGGACGATACGTGCTGAACACGGACATACTCCTTGTGCGGTCTGTGCAAGCACGGACCCATAGACTAAAGCGGGTCCGTGCCTGCGTGCTGCCGGCCAAAAACGGACATATCGTCCGTGTAGAAAAGCGCACACGTACTTATGACACGGACAAACGTTCTGTGTGATTTTACGTGTGTGTGCCATCTACCATTGAATAACATGGGTCTCCGTGTGTACGTGTCTCCGGTACGTGCAAATGCGTACCGCACACGTACAAAAAAACCGGATGTGTGTTGCGGGTCTTATGGAGCGTGATTTTTTTGGCAAGCAATATCAACAGTTTAATGGATGCTCTGAAGATAAGTGACATTCCAGAGGAATGGAGGCTCTTCATCGATTCAATTAACACAAGCCTATTGGCAATGCGCTACCTTCAATTTTTGATATCTTTGCTTGATTTCTCTCTCAAGCACAACTTTTTTCTGTTCAAGGATGTCCCCTACCTGCAGCTCCAGGGCACAGCTATGGGGGCGTCTTTTGCGCCCTCATATGCTAATTTGTTCCTGGGGCTGTGGGAAAGGGAGATTTTTCAATCACATCCGTTACCAGGGACAGAATATGTGTTAATGTGGACAAGATACATCGACGATGTATTCATGATTTGGCAAGGTAATGAGGAGGATTTATTGATGTTCACAGGACAACTGAATGATAATCAAATTAATGTGAAAATGACTTCCCATCATGACCAATCCACTATCGACTTCTTGGATGTTCGCCTAAAAAAGGATAATGAGGGCATGCTTCAGACAGAGGTATTTAGGAAAATTACAGCAGTAAATTCCCTCTTACATGCGACCTCATCCCATCCACAGGCCCTAATTCAAAGTATTCCAACAGGTCAATTTCTTAGAACACGTCGGATATGTTCATCAAAGACTACATTTTTAAAACAAGCTGAAGACTTGACCTCCAGGTTCTATGATAGAGGATATTCTACAAGATCTATCAAGAGGGGATACCAGCGTGCAATAAAGAGTAATAGAGACGAACTGCTTTGCCCGAGACGACGAGAGGAGTCTACACAGCAGGTAAGATTCATTTCAACCTACAGTTGTAGATGGAAGGAGGTGGCAGGAGCTCTTCAAAAATTTTGGCCTATTATTCGGGCAGACAGTACCCTGAATAAATGTACCACGAATAGACCAAACATTACCTACAGGAGGTCTAATAACCTAAAGGATTTATTGACACATAGCAATTATGGGGGACCTAAACCATCAGTGATCTTTGGATCCAAGGGACCCAAATGGGGTTTTTATCCCTGTGGGACATGTATTGCATGTCCTAACATGGTAAGGAATACTCATTTTACATCTGCAAGTGGACTGCGAGAATTCAGGATTACCAGACATATCACATGTAACACTACTCACGTGGTGTACTGTGCCTTTTGTCCCTGCAAGATGTATGTAGGATTGACTTCTTTACCCCTTAACCCCTTAACGACCGCGGGCCGTAAAATTACGTCCTAAATGACATAATGTTACTGCCCGCGGTCCTCCGGCGGCAGCATGCCGCGATCGGCACACATCTCAGCTGATTTTCACAGCTGAGATGTGTGCCTGCTAGGCACGAGCAGAATCGTTATCTGCTCGTGCCGATTAACCCCTTATATGGCGCTGTCAATACATGACAGCGCCATTATAAGCGCGATTGCGGTAATATTTACCTTACCGCCCGATACCGGAAGTCACGTGACGCAATCACGTGACTCCCGATAGTTGTCATGGTAGCACAGGGTCATGTGATGACTCCTGTACTACACCTGACTTGGTTTCACTTTCGCTGTGCCCGGGGCACAGCAAAAGAGAAAGACAGCGTATCTGCTGTTTACAGCCTTCCAGCTGTGATCAGCAGATACTGCAGAGCGATCGGAATGCTGATCGCAATAGCCCCCTAGGGGGACTAGTAAAATAAAAAAAAAAAGTTAAAAAATAAGTTTTAAAAAATAAAAAAAAAACAAAAAACCTAAAAGTTCAAATCACCCCCCATTCGCCCCATTGAAAATTAAAGGGTTAAAAAAATAAAAAATATACACACATTTGGTATCGCCGCGTTCAGAAACGCCCGATCTATCAAAATATAAAATCAATTAATCTGATCAGTAAACGGCGTAGCGGCAAAAAAATTCCAAACGCCAAAACGACGTTTTTTTGTCGCCACAACTTTTGCGCAAAATGCAATAAGAGGCGATCAAAACGTAGCATCTGCGCAAAAATGGTACCGTTAAAAACGTCAGCTCGAGACGCAAAAAATAAGCCGTCATTGAGCCTAAGATCCCGAAAAATGAGAACGCTACGGGTCACGGAATATGGCGTAAAACGTGCGCCACTTTTTTCGGACAAACTTCCAATTTTTTTTAACCCGTTATATAAAAGTAAACCTATACATGTTTGGTGTCTACGAACTCGCACTGACCTGAGGCATCACACCCACACATCAGTTTTACCATATAGTGAACACAGTGAATAAAATATCTCAAAAACCATAGTGCTATCGCACTTTTTTTGCAATTTTTCAGCATTTGGAATTTTTTTGCCATTTTCTAGTACACAATATGGTAAAACTGATGGTTTCATTTAAAAGTACAGCTCGTTCCGCAAAAAATGAGCCCTCACATGACCATATTGACTGAAAAATAAAAAAGTTACGTCTCTCAGAAAAAGAATGTCGAAAAAAAAAAACGGAAAGCGAAAAATCGGCCGTTCGTGAAGGGGTTAAAGTACGAATACGGGAACATGTTAGGGACATCAATCATGCCATAGATGTCGATGATCCTTCCATTTTGAAACCTTTGGCAAAATATTTTAAAATGACACATGCCTGTAATGGCAGTCTCCTGCGAACATTTGGTATTGACTGCAGCTCCCAAGACCAACGTGGAGGGGATATGAAGAAAAAGCTTTCACAATTAGAGACGAGGTGGATCATGACAATTGATAGTATCCGACCAAACGGCCTTAATGAAGTACTCAGTTTTGCGCCATTTTTGTAAATACCACTTAATTAATAGGGTGTCGTTTTTTAACCTTTTATTTTGTTTTTAATTAATAAATATTTTTAAAAAAAAATATCTCTTTGTTGATTATATATTTTTTTCGGTTTTTAATTCTCACCTTTTTTTCATACAGATATTGCCTTGGAGGAATAACTTTTTATGAAGAACTTATCACATATGGAGGAATTGTGTGTGTATTGTGTAGTGAGTGCATGCATTATGGAGTTTGTGTATGTACATATCTATGTGTTTGTTGTATGCGTGTGCTTGTGTGCGCATGTGCATGTGCGTGCATATGTGTGTGCACATGTGCGTGTGCAGATGTACATGTGGGTGCATACGTGTGTGTGTGTGTGTGTGTGTGTATGAGTGCATGCACAATTATTATACATATATTTTTATATATATATTTATTTATATATTTTTTATATATTTCATATTGATTTTTTACAAATTAATTTTTTGAAGTTAAGAAAAGATATAGGATTTTTTTCACTATTCACATAGCACTTACAATTGTGCACACTTGTATGTGTTTGTATGTGTGTGTGTGTGTGGTAGATCACACACACGTGTGTGTGTGTGTGTGTGTGGCAGATCAGATATGTCCTGCATGGTTGTGGCTGCACATGTATGTGTGCATACATGTATTTTTACGGCACTTTTATGGTATAATGTATTTAATTATGGAATTATTGTCACTTTATTCATTATTACACCTTCCTCTCCTTTTTTTATTATTTTTATTCACTTTCTCACTTATTCACATTATTCTGATTATATGGGATATTGAACATATATATATATATACTCTTGTTGTATGAACAATACTATTTTCACTTATTCACTATTGTTTGTCCTTCTCCTCTGTGACTTATCTTTATCCCTTGCTTGTATTAATTGGATTTAAGACACTGTGTGGCCTGCATCCCTGTGTCTCTCCCCTTGGAGTGGGGCAGCGATTCATGCTGCACATTGTCCTTCCGGCGGTGTGCGCTCTGTCTGCTACCCATGTGACCGTTACCATGCCGACGCGTCCTGTGCTGGCTTCCCTCCCCTCTGCGTTCAGAGCGGGCGGAAGTGACTTCGGACGCCGAGGCATGTGCTTCCGGTGCGGGGTCGCAGACACGAGCGCCGACGCTACTGCCCAGGTGAGTGTTATAAAAACCCCTGCATACACACCCCTTGTTACCCTCACGAAGAAGCCCTGGGCGAAACGGCCGTCAGGGTATTTGTCCTTTCCATCCGCTTCCAGTATGACATATGGCAGTCTGGCATCTGTTCTATATTGACTGCTTGTGTATCCTGCTCTCCCTTCTGCATTTATCTTTGGCTGGTATTTTTTCTATGTATTTTTCTACTTAGTACTTCTTTTTCTTTGGACAGGATTATTTTTTTATGAATTGTGTCATCACTACCCTCTTATTTATATATCCCTCTTGGGCATTCTTATCTTTGTTTATGTGGGCAAGTGAATTATAATCCTTATTAATTCTGTCCATAAGGAAGTTACATCTGAAATAAGCTTTATAATATGCACTGGTTTGTGAATTTTTGATGTATTGATGGGAGAGTGCAATATTAATTTATTTTTTGTCATTCTGAGGTTATTTAAACCACTGTTGTTCATGTTTCCTGGGGCTGTGCAATAATCTTCTCTGGGATAGTGCAATACACTATGGGAGATTTTCTTGCGTGGAGCATGTTATTTAATTCCCCTTTTTTTGCATATTTATAAGTGAATATCAGTGGTTCATCTGTGTTACACACATACGCAAAGTGAAGCAGTGATTGGATTGGTTGCTTTTGGCAGACATCCCCTGTATTGTTCTATATATTCATATTTTAAATTTTTTTTAAAAAATAATGTTCTCAATAAAATTATTTGATTTTATTCTTGCTATTTACTCTGGTTATTTCATTGGTTTTACCTTCAATCTTAGTTGCTTATGCAGTTCATATGATATATGACAACATAAAACAGCTGTTTAGGTGCCTGAACTACCGTATGGCCAATATTTGTGACCCCTCTGTGGTGACGTAGAGATGATTTGTGCTCTTACTTGGTCTCCAGGGTGGATACACAAAGTACTGCTGATCTCTGTGTGAGTGGGATAGTCCTGCAAGAGAATATCAGTGAACCAAAAGAGACTGGTCTCTCCGACATTCACTTTCGCCAGGGAGTAAAGATGTCCTGTATCCAACTTGTTATGATTTTGTTACCACCATTATATATTAGGTTTATCCTAATGAAGAACTTTGTAAAGACAATGGGTAAAAATGCAAAAGCATCAAGTATCTCATTGATAAATTTCCAATGTTGAGTAAGACAAAGATAAAGGAAGGAGTATTTATTGGACCTCCCAAATTCGTAAGCTGCTTCAAGATGAGGAGTCTCTCCATTTGTGACAGGGCAAGGAAAAGCCTGCATGGGTAGCACTTACATTAGTGGTAATTATTATTTGAGAAACTCAGGAGCAGATAACTATGAAGAGTTGGTGGAAATCTCCTCAAAACATATAAGGATCTTTGCTGTAACATGTATTTAAAGATTAAGTTCTTATATTTGCATCTAAACCTTTTTCCATCAAACTTCGGAACAGTGAGTGACAAGCACGTGAGAGATTTCACCAGATTTCACAAGGTATTGCAGCTATGCAGTAAAGATATCTAGGCATTAATGTTTGCTGATTACTGTTGGATAATTGTAAGAGATGATCTGATACAGGAGCACAAGGGACAAGTAGAAAAGAGTCCCTAGCATTGGAAAACCGAAAAGTGTGAATTTCATGCGCTGAGAATTCAGAATTCTGCTGTCACCTAGAGTCACTGCAGACTTTAATCACATAGATGGATTTAATTATAAAATTAAGCACTTAGCATGGCTAATCCAAACAATGTGTAATATACTCAATGTCAGGATTCAGCTCTGCTTGCTGGTTTCACATGGCTATGTGTAGCCCCACAAGTGCAGTGTCGGTGCATTACCTTCAGGGACTCCACGCAGCTGGATCCTGTCACAGGTAGGAGATCTTCTTCTAGGATTGTCGTGACGCCACTCTCAGAATTGCGGTCAGTGGGGACCGCCACTGCAGATTAAGGGAGGCCTGGGGCTGATGGTGGGTGCAGTCAGTTGTAATAGCCTCCTGAGAGTGAGGCAAGCCCCAGGGCCCTGTGTAGGTGTGTGGAACCACAAGGCGCAGAATAACTCAACACAAGCAGAATGTCTTTCAGGGGTTTTACTCACGGTTGATGGCAGGGTGAGTAACCCGGGCGTAGCTGGGATGAACCAGGCTGGAACCAGGTGTCCTTCAGGCTGACTGATGAGGGTGGCTACCGACTCGCCTTCCTTAGCCCTTCTGTGGTTTGTGGTAACCCCGACTTTTAGTCCCTATGGGGGTCACCCAGGGAAGTAGCTGCTCCCCTCGTTTGTTTGCCGTTTGCTTGTCGCCTGGACCAGATCACTCCAGCTGCTTGCCTCCTGTGAACTATGGGCCCTAACTGTGGCTACGTGGCTGCGGCTTTTGTGGTGTTGTGGCGTGGGCTTTGAGGGCCCCACACCGGCAGGTTTAGCAAGGAAAGGTGGATCTATCCCCGCACCGGGATCTGCCGCCCGTTTGGGCCTGGTACTCCCTGACAGTCTCCGTACTTTCCACTACGCGGCTCTCTCTCCAGCTGTGTGTGGGGTTCAGGCAGCACTACCAGGTGACCGTTCTCCCCCGTCGGTAGTCACTGCGCGGACGCTGTTAGACTGCAACAGCTCCAGGGTCTGCTCCTCACGTCTGCTTTCCCTGAGCTGCACACTAAACTGACTCACTGTTCCCTCCTCTCCTGTTCTTGCCTACGTCACCTAGCAACCAGGCTCTCCACCACACCCCTTGAGTGGAGATGGAGGCTTTGCCCCCTCCACTCTTCCAGTGGAGGTGAAGGCTTTGCCCCCTCCTGGGATCCCCAGGGGTCCTCTCAAAGGTACATGTGTGAGACCTGATCACTATGCGCCTGTGTAGTCACACCTCGGTCAGCCTTCTGGATTACCTGTATTGTACTGTCCCCAGCATGGGTGCAGTACTCAGTGGTGCCTGACCAGGTCAGGGGCGCCACATTCCCCCTTAGTTATCACCAGCACGTCCTCGGGCTGCAAGACAACATTTTAAAATGCATAAAACATTAAAACATGGTAAAACGTTTTAAAACCACCAGGTACCATACATCACCACCCTCCACCCACAAGTCCGTTAACCCACCCTAAACCCTTTCAGGAGGCAGGTCACCGGTTTCTTTTGGTAACCAGGTCTGGGCCATCCACTTCCCCAGACCTTTCCTCCAATCTTCCTCTCCCGTTGGCCGCGCCTTCAGCCACTTCTGGCAGGATGTAGAGGCGGCTTTCATGGTCTGGTGGTTTCAGGGTATACCTGGCCTGGTGGAGCCGCGCCTTCAGCCTCTTCTAGCAGGATGTAGAGGCAGCCTCCACAGTTGGTGCTGACCAGGTACCCTCTTTGTGGTGGAGAGCCAGGCCCCATAAACAGGCGTGCTCCCTGGTAGTGGTTGTACCTCTGGGGTAACTATAAACACTGCGAGAGTTTGTGGCTATAGCCAGTTCATAGCCTTAAGGTTCATTGTTCAAAGTGCAAAAAGAGGTTTCTCACATTAGTTCATGTGGGCACATTTCTTGAACATGTAAACGTTGCGAAACTTGTCAAAACTTGTAACTGCTGTACTTTACTTTACTTTACATGAACTTTGCTCCTTCTTCCTCCTTACCAGGGCTTGGGCCTGTAGGGCTGCGGCACCTGTTGCTTTCTCCATCTCTGTCATCATCTGTAGTGGTTTCATCAATGAGTTCTTTGTATTTTCTTTCCTCTTCTTCTGTGTCTGTTCCTTTTGCAGGACTGCTGTAAGGCTTTCTGGTACATGGTGTAACATCCAATGCATACCAGCCTCTTTCTCCCTGATGCATGGTAAATTCCACTGAGTCTCCGGTTCGCAGATTTCTGCCTGGATGTCCTCTGGGCAAATGAGCTCTAACGTCTCTTCTGTTAACAAAAATGCCTTCTTTCATACCAGGAGCTACGATAAAACCATATCCACTCTTCAAACTGAAGTCTTCAACTACACCACGACAAAGTGGACCTCTAACCTGGGATTTGGCTCTTCTCAGAAACCGTTTCTCCTCCAAGTCTCTGGCCGTGACTTCATCTTTATTCTCTGGAGACTGCGGTGCAGGGGAAAACTTGGTTCTACTGCGGCGCCGTGTTTTGCGGGCTTGATTCTGCTGGGTGGCTGCTTCACTGCTGGCAGGCTCCCAGGTGAGGTTGCTGGACAAATCTTCCTCTTCATCCCAGCGAGAATATGGCAACATCTCTGGCTCTGGGCATGGATCCACTGCTGATGGCTCCGGGGTCAGCTCCTCAGCTTCCTGGCCTCCTCTCCCCCTTAGTTCTTCTGAGCACTCCTGTTGTGGCAGCGCTGGGGATGGGTGTTCATCAGCAGGCCCGGGCGGGGGACTCTTTGGCGTGGTTGCTGCAGAAGTCGCCTTGGGAGTGTGCGGAGGGAGCAGATACCGATCCACCATCTCCTGTGGGAACTGGGCCTCTAGGTCAGCCTTCAGCTTCCAGTATGCGGGGTCCTCTCCTATCAGGGACTTCCTAGCAGGGACTTCCTTAGACTGGGGAGCGGTGTCTGCTCTGGCCTTGCAGGCCGGGGTAAACAGTGGTACATTCTTGTCTTGGCGGGCCGCGCCTGACATGGCGGCGGCCTGGTCTTGGCGGGCCGCGCCCGACATGGCGGCGGCCTGGTCTTGGCGGGCCGCGCCCGACATGGCGGCGGCCTGGTCTTGGCGGGCCGCGCCCTGCATGGCGGCGGCCTGGTCTTGGCGGGCCGTGCCGGGCATGGCGGCGGCCTGGATCAGCGTCGCTGTGTCAATCAGGGTCGCAGCTGGGGTCTTAGCGGGCATCGCTACTGTGGCCGATTCTTGGCGGGCCGGGCAGGGCATCGCTGCGGCGGCCTGGGCTTGGCGGGCCGGGCAGAGCATCGCTGCGGCGGCCTGGATTGGCGTCGCAGCCGCGATGGGATCTGTGCAGGCTGGGCTGGGCGTCGCTGCAGCGATCTGGGCTTGGCGGGCCGCACCTGGCGTGGCTGCGGCCTGATTCAGCACCTCACTTGCGGAGTGGACGAGGGTCGCGGTGGCAGCCGGATCTTTGCGGGCCGGGCAGGGCATCGCTGCGGCGGCCTGGGCTTGGCGGGCCGCACCTGGCGTGGCTGCGGCCTGGCTCAGCGTCGCCGCGCCGGGCGCCCCTTCAGGGACCGCGGGCGTGGCAGCAGGGGTCGGGGCACTCGCGCTGGCAGGGGCAACACTGGACTCACCCATCGGTGGCACCATCGGGGTCTGAGTCGTCGCCGCTCGGTCTGGCACTCGTCGCGTGGCTCTCCCCTCGTAGGCCTGAACCGCTGCAGCCATTTCCAGAAGCTCCATGCGTTCCTCTCTGATCTGCTCTACGACCCGGGTCTCCAGTCGGTCGCAGAACTGGGCAAGCTCCCGATACCACCAGGCAGCGGAGCCTGGTTCTGGGTTTCTGCGTTCAGACGCCATTTCCTCTGCACCTTCTTCTGCACGATTTCCCAGCAGCGGACTCGTCGCTGCCTCCAGTAGCAGGCTCTTCAGTTTCTGCTCTGCCTCTTCCAGCAGCAGGCTTCTGGCTCCCTTTCTGTCCCGACGTCTCTGAACGCCTCCGCTCTCATCACTTGCGAGGTCAGGACTCTGCAGGGGATCTCTGGGTAGCCACACCTCTTCGTGGGCGGTAACTTCTCCCAGCGCGGGCTGCTGTTGTTTTTCAGCGCGCTTTTCATGGTGGCAATATGGCGGCGCTTCCAATTTTCCAAGCGGACCGCCCAGGCACATGGTCACCTGTCTGAACAGGTCTAGTCCTTATCCTGTTCGTGACGCCAGATGTGTAGCCCCACAAGTGCAGTGTCGGTGCATTACCTTCAGGGACTCCACGCAGCTGGATCCTGTCACAGGTAGGAGATCTTCTTCTAGGATTGTCGTGACGCCACTCTCAGAATTGCGGTCAGTGGGGACCGCCACTGCAGATTAAGGGAGGCCTGGGGCTGATGGTGGGTGCAGTCAGTTGTAATAGCCTCCTGAGAGTGAGGCAAGCCCCAGGGCCCTGTGTAGGTGTGTGGAACCACAAGGAGCAGAATAACTCAACACAAGCAGAATGTCTTTCAGGGGTTTTACTCACGGTTGATGGCAGGGTGAGTAACCCGGGCGTAGCTGGGATGAACCAGGCTGGAACCAGGTGTCCTTCAGGCTGACTGATGAGGGTGGCTACCGACTCGCCTTCCTTAGCCCTTCTGTGGTTTGTGGTAACCCCGACTTTTAGTCCCTATGGGGGTCACCCAGGGAAGTAGCTGCTCCCCTCGTTTGTTTGCCGTTTGCTTGTCGCCTGGACCAGATCACTCCAGCTGCTTGCCTCCTGTGAACTATGGGCCCTAACTGTGGCTACGTGGCTGCGGCTTTTGTGGTGTTGTGGCGTGGGCTTTGAGGGCCCCACACCGGCAGGTTTAGCAAGGAAAGGTGGATCTATCCCCGCACCGGGATCTGCCGCCCGTTTGGGCCTGGTACTCCCTGACAGTCTCCGTACTTTCCACTACGCGGCTCTCTCTCCAGCTGTGTGTGGGGTTCAGGCAGCACTACCAGGTGACCGTTCTCCCCCGTCGGTAGTCACTGCGCGGACGCTGTTAGACTGCAACAGCTCCAGGGTCTGCTCCTCACGTCTGCTTTCCCTGAGCTGCACACTAAACTGACTCACTGTTCCCTCCTCTCCTGTTCTTGCCTACGTCACCTAGCAACCAGGCTCTCCACCACACCCCTTGAGTGGAGATGGAGGCTTCGCCCCCTCCACTCTTCCAGTGGAGGTGAAGGCTTTGCCCCCTCCTGGGATCCCCAGGGGTCCTCTCAAAGGTACATGTGTGAGACCTGATCACTATGCGCCTGTGTAGTCACACCTCGGTCAGCCTTCTGGATTACCTGTATTGTACTGTCCCCAGCATGGGTGCAGTACTCAGTGGTGCCTGACCAGGTCAGGGGCGCCACAGCTACACTACTCATATGTGATTTTCATACTCATGATCATGTGATCTAACTGTTTTTCCTGCTTCTCTCAATGAAGCAGAAGCTGTAGTTTTCCACTGAACATTGAAAGAACTAGTAAGGGCAGCTTGTCGACATGTGACTGTAAAGGGTGCTTTACATGCTGCGATGTCGTGCGTGATAGCACCCGCCCCCGTCGTTTGTGAGACATTTGTTGATCGCTGCCGTAGCAAACATTATCACTATGGCAGCATCACACGCACATACCTCTACAGCGACGTCACTGTGACCGCTGAACAATCCCTCCTTCAAGGGGGAGGTGCGTTCGGCGTCATAGCGACATCACTGCAGCATCACTAAGCGGCCACCCAATAGCAGAGGAGGGGCGGAGATGAGCGGCCAGAACATGCCGCCCACCTCCTTCCTTCCTCATTGCCGGTGGATGCAGGTAAGGAGATGTTCGTTGTTCCTGTGGTGTCACACATAGCGATGTGTGATGCCGCAGGAACGACGAACAACCAGTGGCATGTGTGATGCCCTGGACTAGTCAGGTCGTCCCAGGTAGTCACACACACACACCACCCCATCCCCGACTAGGTGACAGCAGCCAACCAAGAAACCCTTGTCACCACCCTCCAGGTTTCATGTCCCCACCAGGGGGGGTGGAGCCAGGCAGTTGGCCCCGCCCACCGAGGAGTTCCTCGGCCTGGAGGCGGGAAAAGACACAAGTTGAGAGGACAGTCTAGTGTTGTGCAGAGTAGAGAGAAGTCAAGTTCAAGGGCAGACCTGTGCAAATCGCATATGAATGAGCTACTCAAACTGCATTGTGCCAAACTGAATTCTTGCCCCACATGCTGGAAAACTTAAATCATCATCTGTGCCCCAGTGTACCCTATATCATGTTATACATCAGCCACAGAGTACTCTATGTCATGTACAGTATATACATCAGCCCCATTGTATCCTATGCCATGTATATCATAACCATCCCAGATTCAATGAGATTTTCCCAATTTGAGAGCTCAGTACCGCTGGCCCAGCTTCCTCTCACCTCCCCTCACTGGCCCCGTAGTTCTTCCTCCTCAGGGGTGGGGTCTGCATCTCACTGATTGAGTATAAAGTAAAGAATTATATTCTTCTCCAGTCTCCGCTCCAGACTCAAACTCATGAGTCCTTATCCATAGGCAGCAACTGTATCAATGAGCCACAGACCATACTGAGAAACATAGGAGGATTAGGTGATCTTGAGATATATTGCAGTCAGTGAAGCAAGAAGCAGATTATACAGGTACATAGAGATACGTCTGTACACAGAAGATAATTTCTATGCACTTGTAATCTAGGGGTGAATAAATAATAACATTGTTTTCTTTTTATAAAAGTACTAAAAATTAATACTAATAAAAAAAAATTGCAAAAATGTAATTTTACTCTACAATTGCAGGCAGGAACTTAATGACGTAACAGGCCCTACTGGTGCCACTATGAGAATGTTGTTTACTTAAAGCTGAAGGGTAGGCTCTAACTACAGATTTTTCTGGTACATAGAGATGCATTGTAGATAGCAGTGTATGTCTGTCTCTATATTCTAGTGGAAGAAAAAGAGATAATTTTTCTTCCTACAAAATTACTAAAAAATATTTAAAGTGTGACATTTTAATACACTTTAAAAAAATAAAATAAAATAAAAAAATAATAATATTAAATATCACAACTCAGCAAATAACATGGACATATTTAGTGTCCTGTATGTAATCGTATCATCTTGCACCACGCAGCAATAAGATTACTATTTGGGGACTTGAAAATGTTGTAAAAACATGCCATGACTGATTATTTCTCTATATTAAACCAATAAAATAGTAATAAAAATGTAATGCTGAGGCCATGTTCACATGTAGCGCTTTTTGTACTGCTTTTTTTCTGCATGTTTTCGTCAGGTGTCTGCACCATACAATAACAACCTTCTCTGAACATTGCATGTTTGCTCTGCTCATTTTATGCGTTTTCCCTTTATATGACGCATTTTTGATGTGGATATGAATCCAAATTTTTAATTATTTTTAATAGTACAGAAAAACTTTCATTATTCGCATAAAAATGATGTTTTTATTTTTGTTGTTTTTTTTTCCTACATTTTTTCATGCTCAACATAGAAGCCTATAGACAAATAAAGCTGCACAGCTCAGCAGTGTCTTTAGACACCCAGAGGGTGGAGATTTCATGAAATCACTTTGCTTGGACATTTAGGCCATGTTTACATGTTGCGTAAATGCTGCATTTTTTCTACTGCCTTATTTTGCACAGAATTTTTGATAGGTTTAAAGGTATAGTCCCATCTCCAAAATCCTATCCCAATACAAGTGCTTCTCAATAAATTAGAATATCATCAAAAAATTAATTTATTTCAGTAATTCAATACAAAAAGGGAAACACATATTATATAGCGTCATTACACACAGAGTGATCTATTTCAAGTGTTTATTTCTGTTAATGTTGATGATTATGGCTTACAGCCAATGAAAACCTAAAAGTCATTATCTCAAAAAAATAGATTATTATATAAGACCAACTGAAAAATGATTTTAAACTCAGAAATGTTGGCGCCTCCTGAAATGTATGTACAGTAAATGCACTTAATACTTGGTTGGGGCTCCTTTTGCATGAATTAATGCATCAATGCCGCGTGGCATGGAGGCGATCAGCCTGTGGCACTGCTGAGGTGTTATGGAAGCCCAGGTTGCTTTGATAGCAGCCTTCAACTCATCTGCATTGTTTGGTTTGGTGTCTCTCATCTTCCTCTTGACAATACTCCATAGATTCCCTATGGGGTTTAGGTCAGGTGAGCTTGCTGGCCAATCAAGCACAGTGATATTGGGGTTAGTAAACCAGGTATTGGTACTTTTGGCAGTGTGGACAGGTGCCAAGTCCTGCTGGAAAATGAAATTTCCATCTCCAAAAGGATTGTCGGCAGAGGGAAGCATGAAGTGCTCTAAAATTTCCTGGTAGACGGCTGCGCTGACTTTGGTCTTGATAAAACATAGTGGACCTACACCAGCAGATGACAAGACTCCCCAAACCATCACTGATTGTGGAAACTTCACACTAGACCTCAAGCAGATTGGATTGTGGCCTCTCCACTCTTCCTCTAGACTTTGGGACTTTGATTTCCAAATGAAATGCAAAATTTACTTTCATCTGAAAACAATACCTTGGACCACTGAGCAACAGTCCAATTCTTTTTCTCCTTGGCCCAGGTAAGACACTTCTGGTGTTGTCTATTGGTCATGAGTGACTTGACACAAAGAATGCAACAGTTGTAGCCCATGTCCTGGACACATCTGTGTGTGCTGGCTCTTGAAGCACTGACTTCAGCAGCAGTCCACTCCTTTTGAATCTCCCCAAAATTTTTGAATGGCCTTTTCTTAACAATCCTATCAAGATTGCAGTTATCCCGGTTGCTTGTGCATCTTTTTCTACCACACTTTTTCCTTCCACTCAACTTTTCATAATATGCTTGGATACAGCACTCTGTGAACAGCCATCCTCTTTAGCAATGACCTTTTGTGGCTTACCCTCCTTGTGGAGTGTGTCAATGACTTCCTTCTGGACATCTGTCAAGTCAGCAGTCTTCCCCATGATTGTGTAGCCTACTGAACCAGACTAAGGGACCATTTTAAATGCTTAGGAAGCCTTTTCAGGTTTTTTGTGGTAATTATTCTAATTTTCAGAGATAATAACTTTTGGGTTTTCATTGGCTGTAAGCCATAATCATCAACATTAACAGAAATAAACACATGAAATAGATCACTCTGTGTGTAATGACTCTGTATAAAATGTGTTTCCTTTTTGTACTGAATAACTGAAAAAAAAACCTTTTTGATGATATTCTAATTTATTGCAATGCACTTGTATGTAGTGGGTGCAATAATAATAATAATAATAATAATAATAATAATAATAATAGCAAATCCCTCCAACTAGAAATGTAGTAGAGTTCTCCAGATATAGCTATATCTCTTACCCCATGTGCAGAGCATTGCAGCTTAGGTATCCGTGGCTACATCCGCATGCAACTAACTAACTGTTGCTATATGAGTGGACATAACCGTGGATACCTAAGCTGTAATACCCTGCACATGAGGTAAGAGACAAAGCTAATCAGGAGAACTATACTACATTACTAATTGGAGGCATTTGCTAAAATTATTATTCTTACACCTACTTCATATTGGGATAGGATCTTGGAGTTGAGACTAGCCAGGAACAAGCAAAGTGGATGTGATTTAATGAAAACTGCCCCCACCCTGTGTCTGATGCTGCTGAGCTCTGCAGTTTTGTTGCCTTTGTTCTCTAGATGCTTCTATGTAGAGCCTAAAAAACTGCATGGAAAAAACTGCAGTTACTTTTTTTCAGTGCAAAATATTTTCTGTACTATATAAAAACACTTAAAAATGTGCCTTCACATCTGCATCAAAACCGCATCATATATGGGGGAAAGGACATAAAAAATGCGGCAAAAATGCAATAATTACAGGAGGTTGTGTATTGTTATTTATGGAATATGTGAAAACGGACTCAGGGTACATTGCCACGATCAGTGTTTGTTGAGTTTTTGACAATGCAGAATTTCTGCACCAATTCCGCACCTTAATTTACCTGCATTTTTTCCTTGCATTGTTTGTTACATGCATTTTGACTCATGCAATTTTGTCTCTTATACAGACACAAAAAAGATATAAAGATATAGCTAGATGATAGAAATATGTTGGATAAAAAGATATCCGGCAGATTTCTAATTTCCCAACCTCCCCCACATATTACACACTTGCACCCTTTTGTGTTTTTCATTTGGCGCTAAAGAGTGTTTAGCCTAGTTTATCCTAATAAATATATAATTTTTAAAAAATGTGGGGTCCCCCCTAGTTTTAATAACCAGCAAAAGTAAAGCAGACAGCTGCAAACTGATATTATCAGGCTTGGAAGGTCCATGGTTATTGAATCCTACCCAACCTAAAATTTCCAGCTCGCAGCCACCCCAGAAGTGGAGTATTACATAAGATGAGCCGATTCTGATGCTTCCCGATTCCCTGGTGTGGTGTCAATCAGAGTAATGGTAGTTGGGGTTGATGTCAGCTGTGTAGTGTACTGGCATCAATCTCTGGTGTTAGTAATGGAGAGATATCTATCCGAAACCATGATTACTAATCCAGTACGTAACATGAAAAAAAAACACACACACACTGACATTTCAGTACCAAATTTGCACCTGCTGGAAGAAAACTGCACCGAAACGGTGTTAAAACCGGTTTTGTGCATTTTTTTGCCAAGAGAGAGTACCCAATCTACACCTCCTGGCAAAAAAAATCACATCACTACCACATCATACCGCATGCCATAGTGATTTGTTGGGGTTTTTTTTTGCCAGAAGCTGTAGATTGGGTGCAGCAATATGGTGTAAGTATTTTAGTACCAAATTTGCACCAGTTGAAATCAGAAGTTTACATACACTAAAAAGACACATATGCATGTTTTTCTCACTATCTGACATGAAATCAGAATAAACCTTCCCCGTTTTAGGTCAGTTAGGATTGCCAAAATTATTTATATTTTCCAAATGCCAGAATAATAAGAAAGAAAATGTTTTAAGGCATTTTTATTACTTTGTGCAAAGCCAAAGGTTTACATATATTTCATTAGTATTTGGAACCATTGACTTGGGTCAAACATTTTGGATATCCTTCCAGAAGCCTTTTCACAATAGTTGGTAGGAAATTGGGTCTATTCCTCCTGACAGAACTGATGTAACAGAACCATGTTCGTTGGTCGCCTTGCTCACACCGGCCTTTGCAGCTTTGCCCATAATTTTTCAATAGGATTGAGATCAGGGTTTTGTGATGGCCACTCCAAAACATTGACTTTGTTATCATTAAGTCACTTTGTAACCATTTTGGCAGTATAATTTGGGTCATTATCCATTTGCAAGACCCATTTCCGCCTAAGCTTCAAGTTCCTGGCTGATATCTTGAGATGTTGCTTGAGTATTGCCACATACTCATCTTTCCTCATGATGCCATTTGTTTTGTGAAATGCAACAACTGACCTAAAACGGGAAAGATTTATTCTGATGTTATGTCTGATACTGAGAAAAACATGCATATGTCTCTTTTTAGATAGTGTATATAAACTTCTAGTTTCAACTGTACATTACAGGGATCCACTTATCTTGTCCTGATGATGGAGAAGCGGCATTAGATTTAAGTAGGGTCAGTATCGTGCATTTATTATTTTTTATTTGCAATCCTATCCTGCCCGAGGGCCATATGTGGCCTGCGTTGACCTTTTCTGTGGCCCCCGTTGCAGATTCCAGGGACTCCAGTGCTCGGGCAGCAGCCGGGCCTTCTGCTGCTGGCCCTTTAAACCCTGTGAGGATTTGTGGGTGGAGTAAACGCACAATGCACTCTCATCCAGCAGAAGAGAAGCAGCTGCCCCAGTGTCCATCAGGTTTGTTTGTACTTACATGCCTGTCTCAGCACCTCCAGCATTTCCACGGCAGCCTGTGCCCCTGCAGCCTCCCCACGGCAGCCTGTGCCCCTGCAGCCTCCCCACGGCAGCCTGTGCCCCTGCAGCCTCCCCACGGCAGCCTGTGCCCCTACAGCCTCCCCATGACAATCAAAGTGAGGAGGTACTCCGGCAGAAAACGTCCATGCAGACAAAAATTGTTAAAGATTAAAAAAATATCTTTAATTCCTATTAGATCAAATACATGGTGAGGATAAAATTTCCTATGATTGACGCATTTCAGACGCTGGGTCTTTAATCATAATCAATCTTGTCTGCATGGACGTTTTGTGCTGGAGTACCTCCTCACTTTGATTGTCTACAGCCTCCCTTGCTCTACTGAGCACCGTCCAGGAGCTTTCATCCAGCTGAATTTACAACAAGCTGGTGAGCTGAAAACCCCTTTTTTTCTACTATATCGAGTTTAGCCTCCCCATGACAGCCTGTGCCCCTGCGGCTTCCACAGCAGCCTATGCCCCTGCGGCCTATTCAGGGCTCCCTGTGCCCCCCTAATATGTATTTACCCCCTGATATGTATGTATTCCCAGCCCTCCCCAGTGATGTATAGTCTCCCCAGCCCTCCCCAGTGGTGTATAGTCCTTGCAGCCCTCCCCAGTGATGTATAGTCCTCACAGCACTCCCTAGTGATGTATATTCCACGCAGCCCTCTCCTGTGATGTATAGTCCTCCCAGTCCTCCCCTGTGATGTATTGTCCTCCCAGCCATTTCATGAGACGTATAGTCCTCCCAGCTCTCCTGAGTAATGTATAGTCCTCCCAACCCTCCCCAGTGACGCATAGTCCTTCCAGCCTTCCCCAGTGACGTATAGTCCTTGCAGCTCTCCCCAGGGTTGCAGATTCCTCCCAGCCCTCCCCAGTGATGTATAATCCTCCCAGCCCTCCCCAGTGATGTATAGTTCTCCCAACCCTCCCCAGTGATGTATAGTCCTCCCAGCCCTCCCAAGTGATGTATATTCTTCGCAGCAAGGAGGAGGGGAGCCAGCACTGCTTATGAATGGCATGCAACAATGAGATTTTTTGCAAATGATTGATCAATGATTTGAGTCCCCCTGCTACGTCACGGCAAATCTCTATAGGGGGGTCCCTACACTATGTTATAAATTATTATCGTACCATACGGTCTCATATAATGAGCAGGACCATGTCAGTCCTTGCAGCATGGGAGCAGTTCAGACATGTCTCGGGTAAGTGGTGTTCTTATATGGTCCTGCTCATTATATGAGACCTTATGGTACGATGATAATTTATAACATAGTGTAAGGACCCCCCTATAGAGATTTGCCATGACGTGGCAGGGGGGCTCAAATCATTGATCAATCATTTGCAAAAAATCTCATTGAATTGTTACAGTAGGAATGAATTTGTGAATATTACACTTTTTATTTTTTCATTGTTGCATGCCATTCATAAGCAGTGCTGGCTCCCCTCCTCTTTGCGATATTCTTCGCAGCCCTCCTTAGTGATGTATAGTCCTCCCAGCCCTCCCGAGGGACTCATAGTCCTCCCAGCCCTTCATAGTCCTCCCAGCCCTCCCCTGTGATGTATAGTACTCCCAGGCCTTCCCATTGAGGCATAGGACTCCCAGCCCTCCCCTGTGATGTATAGTCCTCCCAGCCCTCCCCTGTGATGTATAGTCCTCCCAGGCCTCCCCAGTGATGTATAGTCCTCCCAGCCCTCCCCCATCATGTATAGTCCTCCCAGCCCTCCCCAGTGATATATAGTCCTCACAGCCCTCCCTAAGGATATATAGTCCTCACAGCCCTCCCCAGTGATGTATAGTTCTCCCATCCCTCTCCAGTGATGTATAATCCTCTCAGCCCTCCCCTGTGATGTAAAATCCTATCAGCACTCCCCATTGATGTATAGTCCTCCCAGAACTCCCCATTGATGTATAGTTCTCCCAGACCTCCCCAGTGATGCATAGTAATCCCAGCCATTCCCAGTGATGAATATATAGTCCTCCCAGTCCTCTTCAGTAACACATAGTCCTCATAGCCCTCCCCAGTGATATATAGTCCTCCCAGCCATTCCCAGTGATGCACAGTCCTCTCAGCCCTCCTCTGTGATGTATAGCCCTCCCAGCCCTCCCAGTGATGTATATTCCTCGCAGCCCTCTCTCGTGAAGTATAATCCTCCCTGCCCTCCCCAGTGATGTATAATCCTCCCAGCCCTCGCCAGAGATTTCTCGGAGTGAATAAATCCACTGTCCACAAGGTGCACAGTGATGTATGGTCCTCCCAGCCCTTCCCAGAGATGTATAGTCCTCCCAGCCCTCCCCAGAGATGTATAGTTCTCCCAGCCCTCCCCAGAGATGTATAGTCCTCCCAGCCCTACCCAATGATGTATAGTCCTCCCAGCCCTCCCCTGTGATGTATATTCCTCACAGCCCTCCCCCATGATGTATAGTTCTCCCAGCCCTCCCAGTGATGTATATTCCTCCCAGCCCTCCCCAGTGATATATAGTCCTCCCAGCCCTCCCCAGAGATATATATATAGTCCACTCATACCTCCCCAGAGATATATAGTCCTCCCAGCCCTTCCCAGAGATGTAAAGTCGTTCCAGTTGTCTGCAGTGATGTATACTCCTCGCAGACCTCCTCAGTGATTTATATTCCTTGCAGCCCTCCTCAGTGATGTATTGTCCTACCAGCCATCCCCGTGATGTATATGCCCCCAGCCCTCCTTGTGATGTGTATGCCCTCAGCGTCTCTTTTGTGATATATATACAGCAGTCCCAGCCAACACAAACCTGAAAAAGCAGTTGTGAGAAGCAACAACATCAATATTGCCTAATATCACGGATGCACCAAAAACAAGAAGCTCCAGCCACCACAGTGAGTTAATTGTTTGACCAATAAAGCAGGGTAATTTTCAAATTGATCATTTTTTGCGGCCACCGAATAATGGTAAAAATTTCCAAATGGCCCCCGGCAGAAAAAAGGTTCCCCATGCCTGCTATAGGCAAATAGAGATGACTGCTGAACAACCTGTTTAAAGGGGTTATCTCAAGTTTGGAAGTTATTCCTTATCCTTGAGATGGGGATAACTTTCTAGTCACTGGTGGCTTGACAGCTGTTACCCACACCGATCCCGAGAACTGGGGCTCTAAAATGCCCATGTGAATGGAGTGGTCAGTCACGCACACTGCAGCTATATGCACATGGGACTCCTCAAACAACTTCTTTAAGGGAATGGTGAGTGGCATGACCAAGTAAAAAAAAATTGCTGAACCTTGCATTATGCCTTTATGGGCAAATTGTGTTATAGAACCCCTGGCAAAAATTATGGACTCACCTGACTCTGAGGATGTTCAATTGTTTACTTTTGTTTTAAAAAAAACAGATCACGGACATGGCACAAATCTAAAGTCATTTTAAATGTCAACTTTCTGGCTTTAAGAAACACTAAAAAAAATCATGAAAACATAATGTGATAGCCAGTAACGGTTACTTTTCAAGACCAAACAGGGGGAAAAAATTATTGAATCACTCAATTATGAGGACAAAATTATGGAATCATGAAAAACAAAGAAACAAAAGAACTCTACAATACATCTCTAGTATTTTGTCGCACCACCTCTGGCTTTTATAACAGCTTGCAGTCTGAGGCATGGACTTATTGTGTGACAAACAGTACCAACTTTCTCTGATTGCTGTTGCCAGATCAGCTTTGCAGGTTGGAGCCTTGTCATGGACCATTTTCTTCAACTTCCACCAAAGATTTTCAATTGGATTGAGATCCGGACTATTTGCAGACCATGTCATTGACCTTATGTGTCTTCTTTCAAGGAATATTTTTACAGTTTGTGCTCTATGGCAGGGTGCATTTCCATCTTGATAAATTATTTCATCATCCCCAGACATCCTATCAATTGATGGGATAAGAAAAGTGTCCAAAATTTCAATGTAAATTTGGACATTTATTGAATATGTAATGACAGCCATCTCCCCAGTGCCTTTACCTGACATCATTGACTGTAGAAATTTACACGTCCTCTTCAGGCAGTCATCTTTTTATTGTTTAGCTTTTCTGTATGTAAATCCCATTTCCTTTAGGCGGTTTCTTACAGTTTGGTCAGAGACATTGACTCCAGTTTCCTCCCATTCGTTTCTCATTTGTTTTGTTGTGCATTTCCTGTTTTGGAGACATATTGCTTTAAGTTTTCTGTCTTGATGCTTTGATGTCTTCCTTGGTCTACCAGTATGTTTGTCTTTAACAACCTTCCCATGTTGTTTGCATTTGGTCCAGATTTTAGACACAGCTGACTGTGAACAACCAACATCTTTTGCAACATTGCGTGATGATTTACCCTCTTTTAAGAGAGTTTCAATTGACATCTCTCATGTTGGAGCCATGATTCAAGTCCGTCCACTTGGTGCAACATCTCTCCAAGGTGTGACCACTCCTTTTTAGATGCAGACTAACGAGCAGATCTTTTTTGATGCAGGTGTTAGTTTTGGGAATGAAAATTTACAGGGTGATTCCATAATTTTTTCCTCATAATTGAGTGATTCCATCATTTCTCCCCCTGTTTGGTCTTGAAAAGTAACCGTTACTGGCTACCACATTGTTTTCATGATTATTTTTTTAGTGTTTCTTAAAGCCAGAAACTTGAAATGGCTTTAGTTTTGTGCCATGTCTGTGATCTGCTTTTTTTAAACAAAAGTAAACAACTGATTGAACACCCTCAGAGTCAGGTGAGTCCATAATTTTTGCTGGGGGTTGTAGTATGTGGGCTCATGGGGTTTGTGTGCCAGGGCTGATTTTTCATCCCAGTTCAGCCCTACCATGTGCTTCTCAGTCAACACAACTTTCAGAATAACAAGTGAGAGGCATGAGAACTAGACTAAGTAAAATAAACCTTGGCATACAAGATAATTAGTGCATTACCCTCTGATTGGACCATAAACCATCTACATTTCAAACAAATCTGCTAAATATAGCTTCATTTTCTATTATAAAATCAACTAAATTCATCATTTCCATGTCAATGTATTGCACTCTTCTCTAAATGTTTATATGTGCTGAATATTTAATATTCTTAGTCTGCTAGAACAGAACGTGTTCTAAATTCCTAAATTTGGTTTACATGACTTGTGTGGTAGATAAACGCAACACAGGCTGGACTAAACGTCTTCTTATTCTTATATGTTTTAGAATTTCCACCAGACACCTGATCAAGTAACAAAAACTGAAAGCTGAAAGTGCAGAATAGTAAGTCCTTGTGTGATTCCTATGCCAAGGATGATAACTTTGCTGTACGTCTCTGAAATATCTGAAAACTATATCTGTCTATACACACTAGATGTTTTAGGTTCATTGCAAAGTGAATATCTATCTCAGTTTAACATTTCTTACAGATGGGAACATCATGTTTCTTTGAGGACTATTATTTATATTCCTTCCTCAACAAGGATTCTATGTCATAACGGCACAAAAAAAGCTCCGGAAAATACTGAAAAACAACTGCCGATATGCGAGGGGCTGCTGATAAGTCTTTGGCTTACTGATTTTTTTTGTTTCTATGGTAACAAATGTTACATCACATGAAAGCCTTTGGTGTCTAATATATGTTTTCAAACTTTGTGTTTGTTGCTTATGGCAACAGTGTTCTACACACACGGGAAAGTAAAATGGCGGAGTCTAATGTGATATTCGCAGCAACTGAGAGCAGAGGAGTGATGAAATTCTTGTTTGTGCAAGGAAAGTCTGCAAAGGATATTCATGGTGATATGTCGCAGACAATGGGGGATCAATGCCTTTCATATTCCAAAGTTAAGAACTGGGTTGCCAAATTTAAAACAGGCCACTTCAGCACCAATGATGAGGAACGTCCTGGACGACCGAGAGTGGTTGTTGTTCTGGAGATCGTCGATGCTGTGCACAACCTCATACTGTAGAATCGATGAATTTCAACTAAAGTAGTAGCAGACATCATGGAGATTTCCTGTGATCGTGTTTGTGTCATTATCCATGAACATTTGGACATGAGGAAGCTATCTGCAAAGTGGGTCCCCAAATGTTTGACAACAGATCAGAGAAGCATGCGAGTGAAAACTTCCCGGTCTAGTTGTCAGCATTTCAGCTGACAAGAACTTTTTGGATCCACTGGTCACTATGGACCTGGATTTATTTGTATGATCCTGAAAACAAGGTGCAGTCAAAAGAGTGGAGGCACAGTGGTTGCTCTTGTCAAAAGAAGTTCAGGGGGCAAAAATCAGCCACTAAGGTGATGATGTCTGTGTTCTGGGATAAGGAAGGCATGCTGCTAGTGGACTACCTTCAAAAGGGTTCCACCATCAATGCAAGGTATTACGTTGAGCTTTTGGACCAATTGAAGGCAGCTCTGAAGACCAAAAGGCGCGGCAAGCTGTCCAAAGGAATCTTGTTCCTGGAAGAAAACGCCTCCGCTCACACTGCACAAGCGACCACGGCAAAACTGGCAGACCTGGGCTTCCAGCTGGTTGGTCACCCACATTATTCACCAGATCTAGCTCCCTCTATCATCTGTTTCCAAACCTGATGAAACACCTCAAGGTTACGAAATTTCACACCATTTCTTATGCCATGGCTGCTACTGATGCCTGGTTTGAGGCACAACCGAAATCCTTCTTTTTGCTAGGCTGCCAGAACTTGGAATACCAATATAAGAAGTGTGTTGACATCAGTGGAGAGTATGTGGAATAAATGTAAAGTTTCATCATCCTATCTTGTTTCTTTCTGGGTAAAGCCAAAGACTTATCATCAGCCCCTCGTACTTGCTATTCACTGATAGTAATTAAAATGTGTTCCAATAATAATAATAATAATAATAATAATAATAATAATAATAATAATGATCTTATTTCATAAAGATAAGGATAATTCAACTTTTAAAGGTGCCCATACCCGACAGGAAAGTTAGCCTCAATAGCTGAATGACCATGTTTTACTTCTTTATATAGGATCAAAATATTCTGCAGCACTGTACCCAGATTATAGTAATAGCTCATATTAGTCTCTGTCCTTATTGGGACACATAATCTAATTTACCCTATATTAGAATAGTTTTAGATCATGAAAGGAAAATATAGTACTGGGAGAAATTCCACACAAACACAGGGAATACATGCAAACTCCAAGCAGATGTTCTTTGTCAGATTCAAACCCAGTATATTAGCTCTGAAACCAACAATGCAAGCTACTGAATCATAGTACTACTTGCTTAAGGGGATGTCCACTACTTGGATAAGGTCTACTCATTCCTCTTTTTCATCCCCGCAAAAATAAAATAAGCCTATACTCTCCTCCGTTGCGGCTGAGGTTCTAGTGATGTTTGAAGTTGCATTCCCAGGGACCACATGACATTGTTATGACATGCGAGCCTTGCGACCAATCTGCACCCGCCGTTTGTCTCTCTGCCTTCAGACATTTGACCAGGATGTGAGCGGTGCGCTCATATCTTTATCAAATGTCCGAAGGCGGAGTGAAGGAAGCCGGCACTGATTGGTTGTAGGGCTCGCATGTCATAACAATGTCATGTGGGTCCCAGGAATGCGAATTCAGACATCGCTGGAACCAAGGCAGCACCGGAGGATAGGCTTATTTAATTTTCTGAGGCAAACAAGGAGAATGAAAAACGGGTTGTCCAAGTAGTGGAAAAAACCTTTAAAGGATTTTTAATATTAGGGTATAAATAGCAATACTTATATCTACTATTTATAGGGAACCTCCCATCTAATTCATGTTGCCCCAACCTCTGGCAGTGTGGATAAGACACAAGCTGAGCTATTACATCTGGGGATGTTCTACTCTGAAATGATTTGGCGTTTTAGAGAAAACATGCTTTGAAAAAGGCAAGGACTATGTGTTTCCCTGTCCCAATCCTTATAACTGACAGTTCTCTCTCCAAGCCTGTGTATAGGGTGGGGCCAATCAGCTTAGGGTAGCAAGTCAAGGAGAAGCCGATGAGGACGTACTCCAGATGGAGTCATCAGAGAGGCTAGTCCCTGTCCTTTTCTTTTCTCACACCTGGCAAAGCAATTCATAGTATAACATAGATGCTTGTAATAACACTTGCAATTATTCTACCCCCAAGAATTCTCTCATTATTTAATGATACTAATTATGCAAATCAGGTAAATCCAAATTTCAAAAGATCTGCTCATCTCAAAAGCCCACGAAAAACTATTGAGTCACGAGCCCTTAAGAATATTTCTGTTGGGTAATCTTATTCCGTATGGTAAGATTGAAAAAAAAAAAATCTCATTTTTTACATCATTCATTTACTAATACCAGTTTTTCTTTTGTCAAATGTTAATACTTGTTTATTTTGTTTGTATGCAGCATTATCTATATGCTATATGGTGGCTCATATTGATATGGGTAATTTCTAATTTCTTCACATATACTCTTGATTTTGGTGTATTTCTGCTATGCTTATATAACTTGTCTCCTTATCAATGTAAACAATCTATTGTACTGATCTTATATAGAAAAAGAAATGTTGAAATTTCCTATGTTTTATAATAATTTGCCTGGTATATAAACTATATTTTTTGGTCATCTATATACATTCATGTCTTGTATTCATGCCTTTATTGACAAGGGAACTGCTTTTCCATTGCCTAGTTAAAATGTTAATATATATATATATATATATATATGTCTTAAAGGCAATCAGTCAGCAGACAGCATGCTGCAAGGGTTAACACAGAGAATTCAGGGATGCCTACCTTGTCAAGGTCCAATCTTTTCTTTACTTGATATGTTTGTTTAAGCAACAGGTATTATCACTGCTTGGACTACAAAGTAATGAGCAGGACAGTCTGACATTCCCCCACCTCTGATTGACACCTCACTGTCAATATACAATCTCTATAGAGAGCCTGATGTGGGCAGGGACAGCTCTCAGCTCTGCTACATGGCTAAATCTAAAAACTCTGACTGTGTCAGAAAAGCTGCACCCAGTAATCTAAGTGATACATCATTGCTTTTAGGAACTTGCCTATGACTCGCCCACCCCAGGGCTATGGGACACCCGGTGCCGGACCGGACTAGTCCGGTGGTAGTCAGTGGTGGCTGGGCCCGGCTCCGTGGCCCTGGTGGGTGTCAGTAGAATATGTGGCTTGCTGAATAAAGGTTGTGTTCGTGACGCCACCTGTGGTATGCGGCTATTAAGCCGCCGCTGCTGTATGAGGCCTCCGGGGGATGATATGGCAGCAGTGGTGGTGCTACTCCCACAGGTGGAGCAATGCCCGGGGCACAGTTGGTGCTTGTGAATGTCTATGCAGCTGAAATAACAGAGACCACTTCAAGGGTGCAGTTCAAGTTCTTTACTCACACTTCTTGTCACAGCGCTGTAGGGACCCTTGGACTGCTGGGACCACTGTCAGGGACCTCCGCCGTTTCTTGGTGATTCTGAGAGTGAAAGCCGGTACCCTTCTCTTAGTGTCTCTTTCTTCTGCTGTCTTCCTTAGCCTTGCCTTTGATAGGATAAACCTGGCTTGGCCTCCACTACAGCCTCCAGGCTGGGGGGTCACCTGTCGGCTGATTACCCCTTTTCTGAAGGTCTGCTATGGGTTCTGGCCCTGGGAGTCTACAACGTTCCCTGGGCCTCAGTTTTTACTGTTTGGAGATGATCTTTGCACTCCTCCAGTCTCTAGGGACCGTCCCCTGTCGCAGCTTGATCCCTCCACCGATGTTCTTGTGGAACAGGCCACCGTAGCTCTAAACTGCCCCGACAGCTATACAGACTACCCGTGGCCCTGTGACTCCTTCTGTCTCCTACATGGTGTCACCTGGACCTCTGGGTCCCAGGATCTTCACCAGGAAGCGTCTCCTTCTGTTTCTCTGCTCCTGTCTGACTTGGAGCTTTCTTTCCTTCTTTCTTTCTTTCTTTCTTTCTTTCTTTCTTTCTTTCTTTCTTTCTTTCCTCCTCCTTGCCTGCCTCCAGCAGGCCTCCTCCTCCCTCCTTTCTCTCGTTCTTCTTCTCCAACTACATGCTGGCTCCTCACTCTCTCACTCCCTGAGGTAGACTAGCTAAACTTGACCTTCCTCTCTGTGTCTGCTCTCAGATGGCTCCTCCCACCTCCCCAATTGCCCTGTTCTACCCTATAGGAGCAGGGATGGGTCTTACGACCCCTCCCAGCATGCAGCATGGGAGGGTTGTCTGCCACTTTCCCTGGTCCCAGTGTGTTCCTAGCAATGGGTGTAGTGTGGATTTACCAGGGGACCGGAGTTCACTCTCTTCCTCTCCCAGAATGGGGCATCACACCGCTGGATGGGGTGCAATGACCTGTGGCGACGGAAGCCTCAGGGGCGCCACACTCCCCCACAGCAAATCCCAGCACGTCCTTGGGCTGAAAAACAACAAAAACATGTGGAAGAACTGCAAAACATTTTTGTTATGAATAACATAAAACAATAAACATTTCTTCCCTTTATGGGAGGCACAATGATTCGAACGTTACGAACTTCTTATAAAGAAAACTATGTGTGCACTTCCAGTTCATTGCACGGTTCGGGCACATCCCCCATAATTCTGGTAGGGGGCACAACGGGTGCAACTAATTACATTTTTGGCTACAACAAGTCCAGTAGCCTGGCAGTTCGTTTCTTTCAATCAACAAAGTGGAAAACCAAACCAGCCACTAAGTCCAGTGGCCTGGTTACACAGGACATTTTACACATCACATTTACCAGGGACCACATTCCAGTCTAGTGGCCCGGTACACATACACATGGGGGGTGACTTCTTCAAAAAGTACAAGGGGCAGTAAGGCAGGATAGGGTGTCATCTTCAAAAAGAACATTAGGGCAGCACAAAAGGGACATCTTCACAAAGAATAAGGGACAGACAGGGGCTATTTACAGTTCAGCTTCTTTTCTTCACTTTCACTTTTACATGTAGGGATTCTTCTCCGGCTCCCCACCTGGCAGCAGGTAGACAGCGGTCAGCACAGTCTGCGTCTGCTGGTCTTGGCGGGCCGCGCCTGGCATGGCGGCGGCCTGTATTGGAGTCGCTGCTGTGACCGATTCTTGACGGGCCGCACCTGGCGTGGCTGTGGCCTGGGCTTGGCGGGCCGCATCTGCGGCGTGGATTAACGTCGCCGCTGCGGCGGGATCTTGCTTGTCCGAGCGGGGTATCGCTGCTGGGGCCTGAGCTGGACGGGCCGGGCTTGGCGTCGCTGATGCGGTGTGGATGGGCGTCGCTCCGGTGGCGAAATCTTGGCGGGCCGCACCTGGCGTGGCTGCGGCCCGGATCGGCGTCGCCATGCCGGGCATCTCTCCAGGGACCGCGGGCATGGTAGCGGGGGTTGGGGCACTCGCGCCGGCAGGGGCATTAAATGACTCACCCCTCAGTAGCATCTCCGGTGTTCTGGCGGTCGCTGCTCCGCGCGTCGCTTGCCGGATCTACTGCATCACCTCCGCCTGCAGCCTTTCACACCACTGGTCCATCTCCCAGCCCCACCAGTCAGCGGAGTCTAGCTCTGGATCGCTGCGTGTGGACGCCATTCTCTCTGCGTCTCCTTCTGCACGATCTCCCAGCAGCAGGCTCGTCGCTTCTTCTAGTAGCAGACTTTTGATGTTGCTCAGCAGCAGGCTGGTAACTTCCCGCTCCTTCATCCTGTCAGACATCCTCCCGACCTCAGCCTTCAGCTCAGCGGCGGTCACAAGCCTGATCCAGGTGAGCTCTTCCTGGCCTCCGCTTACAGGAGTCATTTTCTCTCTCTGCTGGTCTGGCATTTTGACTTGTTCTGCCAGCCGGCCAGCTTTTCTAGGCGCCATTTCTTCTTCTTCCGCCTTCCATGGCGGGCACCGCTTCGCGCTCTTTTCTTGGACAAGGGGGCGGGGCTTCTCTTCGCGCCCTTTCTTCTGGCTCGCCCCCCTTCTTCCCGCGCTCAATGGCTTCAATGGCGGCAGTTTCTCACAGTAAAACACAGGCTATTTCACGATTCTTCAGGCGCACAGTACCCGGTGTGACCGGGCACGAAATCCTGTTCGTGACGCCAAAATTGACTCGCCCACCCCAGGGCTATGGGACACCCGGTGCCGGGCCGGACTAGTCCGGTGGTAGTCAGTGGTGGCTGGGCCCGGCTCCGTGGCCCTGGTGGGTATCAGTAGAATATGTGGCTTGCTGAATAAAGGTTGTGTTCGTGACGCCACCTGTGGTATGCGGCTATTAAGCCGCCGCTGCTGTATGAGGCCTCCGGGGGATGATATGGCAGCAGTGGTGGTGCTACTCCCCACAGGTGGAGCAATGCCCGGGGCACAGTTGGTGCTTGTGAATGTCTATGCAGCTGAAATAACAGAGACCACTTCAAGGGTGCAGTTCAAGTTCTTTACTCACACTTCTTGTCACAGCGCTGTAGGGACCCTTGGACTGCTGGGACCACTGTCAGGGACCTCCGCCGTTTCTTGGTGATTCTGAGAGTGAAAGCCGGTACCGTTCTCTTTGTGTCTCTTTCTTCTGCTGTCTTCCTTAGCCTTGCCTTTGATAGGATAAACCTGGCTTGGCCTCCACTACAGCCTCCAGGCTGGGGGGTCACTGTCGGCTGATTACCCCTTTTCTGAAGGTTCTGGCCCTGGGAGTCTACAACGTTCCCTGGGCCTCAGTTTTTACTGTTTGGAGATGATCTTTGCACTCCTCCAGTCTCTAGGGACCGTCCCCTGTCGCAGCTTGATCCCTCCACCGATGTTCTTGTGGAACAGGCCACCATAGCTCTAAACTGCCCCGACAGCTATACAGACTACCCGTGGCCCTGCGACTCCTTCTGTCTCCTACGTGGTGTCACCTGGACCTCTGGGTCCCAGGATCTTCACCAGGAAGCGTCTCCTTCTGTTTCTCTGCTCCTGTCTGACTTGGAGCTTTCTTTCCTTCTTTCTTTCTTTCTTTCTTTCTTTCTTTCTTTCCTCCTCCTTGCCTGCCTCCAGCAGGCCTCCTCCTCCCTCCTTTCTCTCGTTCTTCTTCTCCAACTACATGCTGGCTCCTCACTCTCTCACTCCCTGAGGTAGACTAGCTAAACTTGACCTTCCTCTCTGTGTCTGCTCTCAGATGGCTCCTCCCACCTCCCCAATTGCCCTGTTCTACCCTATAGGAGCAGGGATGGGTCTTACGACCCCTCCCAGCATGCAGCATGGGAGGGTTGTCTGCCACTTTCCCTGGTCCCAGTGTGTTCCTAGCAATGGGTGTAGTGTGGATTTACCAGGGGACCGGAGTTCACTCTCTTCCTCTCCCAGAATGGGGCATCACACCGCTGGATGGGGTGCAATGACCTGTGGCGACGGAAGCCTCAGGGGCGCCACACCTACATAATGCTGCTCACAGATGAGGTAGCAAAAACCTGCTGACAGACTCCCTTTAAGGATTGGATATTTGTCAGGTGCCTGATATACACTCCTTAACATTGTAATTCCAAGAAATATAACTTGTGGTGTTTTGGAAATCACAGGATCTATAAACATGTTAATGATATGCAAATGATGGAAAGAATAGAAGCACATTTTTCAAAATATCTCAATTTACTCAGTATCAAGTATGGGCACAGAAATACATGCAATTACATGCCACCCAATATCTGACCAATGACATTTTAGGTGTGCTCGATGGTAGGCAACTCTTGAAGCATTGCAGGCCATGATAGAGCATTTAGGCTACACAGGCTGTTGACAGTAGTATGAGCAGCATGCGATCTGAAGTTGTTATGTTGAAAAATGTCTGCTGGCAAACTGATTCCATTATTGGTTCATTCTGAGACTGACCTCATACCACCACTTTCAAAGGCTATCCTGGTGAAGAGCAAGATGGCAAGGAAGATGGGATAGAGGCCTATCTGCTTCAGCAATTGGTCCTGCTTTTGTCTTGAATGCAATGATAGCTGGAGATTGATGTGTAAAACACGTGGCAACGCCATGAAGAGGTCTTCACGGGGGAATGAGTCGAATGTCACACTTCTCCTACTCTCGGGTTTATTGTATGGGGTGTAACAATGTGTGGTAGCTTTACTGCTACAGTCTTAATTTTAATTACACTAATAGTTTGGCATTACACTGATTTGGTAGTGGAAATGGTAGTTCAGCTATTAAATTTAAAGTGTCAAAGAAGCTGTTTTTCAACACAATGCATGGCTACATGCTGCTCCTAACTGTGAGCTGCTGGAAGCATCACTGGATTTGTTTCCCATTGGGTTACACTTAGGATGAACTATGAGATATAGGCCTATTTAAGGGCTTCTTGGACTCACACATAGGCCTTGGATTTGATGGAGACTAACCCTGTTTGAGTGAGTTCTGAGAGACTGAGTTGCAGTTGGTTTATGAACTGCATTGTGACTTCTGGTGAACTCCATAGTCTTGTCTGCAACCTGCGCTAGGTCCTTGGACCTTCTGTCTCATGTCCACTTTTGGTGTTGTGCAGCTTCCGAGGTTGTCAGACTTCCATGTTACTCCTTATAATCTTTTGCTTTCTGCCTGCAGTTCTCCACTTGTCAGTAACTCTGTTACCTGTCTGCCAGTGTTCTCCAGTAATCCTGTTACCCATCTGCCAGCGTTCTCCAGTAATCCTGTTACCCATTGGGAGCGGTCTCCAGTATCCTGTTACCTGTCTCCAGTCATCAGTAACTATGCTACCTTTCTGCCAGCGGTCTCCACTAATATTGTTACTTGTCTCAACTCGTCAGTATCTCTGCTACCATCTTCCTGTGATCTCCAGTAATCCTGTTACCTGTCCCAAGTTATCAGTAACTCTGGTACCTGTCTGCCAGTGGCCTCCAGAAACCTTGTCTCCTGTCTACAGTCATCTGTATTCCTGCTATTTGTCTGAGGCCTTCTGCAACTTCACCATATCACAAGTCTTCGCAAGGCTGTCATCTGCTTAAGCAATTCAGGCCATTAGTCTGTTTTGTTCAGTAACTCTGCTTGTTGTCCATTATCTGTGATTTCCATGACTTTATTGAAGCATTATTTTTGCATTTTATCTGTGTTCTGTAAGCTCCATCTGGCTGCTGCATTGGAGCTTAAAGGATACAACCCCACCATATGAGCCTGCCTGACGTAACACATTGTACACATCTAGGATGTCATTGGTCAGTTATTGCAAAGGGAGCTGCCAGCAGTGGATCTTGATGACTTGCCTGCTCAAGTGCATCCAGTGAGTCAGAACATTCCTCAGACAACCTGATAAGTAGAGATGTGCAAATAGACAAGTATTCGGGTTCAGATTATTCAAGCCGATTAATTCCTATTATTCGTGTAATCATACCGAATAACAAACCCAATGCAAATCAATGGGAAACTCAGATAATTTTTTGAAGGACCTTGGAAGTCGGTCTGGGAGGGCTGTAAAAATGCTGAAATGAATGGAAAAGTGTTGAAACTGAATGGGAACAGCATGGGGAAGATGCCTGGATACATTTGAGTCACATTTGGCTTCTGGGAATAATATTGTCAGAGTATTACGTGGATTAAAGCAGGAACATTACACTTACTGAGATTCCCGCGGCTGTCACACTGCTTGTGTCTTTTGACATCCCGCATCAATTTTATCTAATAAAAGGGTTATTTCTCTTTATAGATGAATGTGGTGAATTTTAAAATGGAAACTTGAATAAAGCCAAATATATTATAGTTTTCCTGCAATTCTAAATATCGATAAGCGTTGTATTTTGACATTTATATTCAAAAGGCCTCCACACTCATTAGAATGCAATATGCGTAAACTGCTGAAATTGATTTCAATGTAAGCAGACTTGCTAGTATCTGCTAGCTCAGACAAGCTGTCAACAGCAACAGGTAACCTCACTCACTGAATCATAAATTACGTTTTCCACCCATTAAGAAATTTCCAGCAATATCTGGATAATCTGTGATTTTTTTTAAAAAGCTTTTTCTGAAAAAATAAAAAATCAAGTTGAAATCCTGATTTACTATATGTTAGTGGTACATTTAGGTTCGATATGCTTTGCAATTATTTTTAATAATATTTGAATGCTGATGAAAATTTGGAAAATTTGACAATATTCATTGTTTGAATTTTTATGCAGTTAAGGTCTTAAAAAAGTCTTAAACTTTAATGTATGAATATGGATGCCACACGGATGTCACATTCAGGGCCGCCATCAGGGCATTACAACCATGACTGGTGTAGGGGGACCGGTGAAGAGGGGGGCCCAGCCGAGCCTGGAGTAATTACTTAGCTTTATTAAGCCCCGGTACTGCCAGGCCCCCCTCTTCACCGGGCCTCAGTCACAGCCGCAGCAGAGGGGCCCATCAGTGTCGCTTCAGCTAATATAGATGGATAATTTGCATGTGAAAAGGCAGAACATGCAAATTAGCCATGTGCTGGACTGGAGATCGGGTCAGTGGAGCAGAGGGGGGCAGGGGGAGGGGAAATGCGCGTTAGAAGGTGCACCCAGTGAGCAAAAGCATACAGGGGAGCCCAGACATGCTTGCAGCCCAGGCTCCTCCTCTTTCATTCTTCTACTCACCGCTCCCCAGGGGCAGGGACCAGAGCCATATGTAGATGTAGAGGAGGCAGGCAGGTGCAGCTGGCAGGGGGACGCCTTATGCAGGGATCCACGGTGTTTCCCAGCAGCTGCATGGTAGTCGGACGATCTCTGAGCTGCTGTTAAGCTAACTGCAGCTCACAGAATCTGCAGCGCCGGCTCTCAGGGATCAGTACTAGCATGCATTAGACGCCAGTCTAAGTCTTGATCCGGTGATGTCAGCAGTGTGATCCGGTCAGCTGATCACGCTGCTCACATCACTGAACGCTGCAAAGATGCAAACAGAGCTGTTAAAAAGTGCACCAATGGAGCTGAAGACACTGAAGATTGATTGTAATTAGGGAATGAGGGGATCAGGGGAGGGGGTGTGTATGTGGAGCAAACGGGGGCCGTTTTAGAACCCAGAATGAGGAGCAAGGGGCTGATAAGTGCACACAGTAGGGGGACTAAATGGAGGGGGAGTATAGGGAGCCATGGGTTAAATTTATAGACACAGTATTGGGAGCATGAGGGTAGGATGGGTGCAGATACAGTATGAAAAGTGAGGGGGGATGGGTGCGGACACCATATGTGAAGTAAAGAGGATGGGTGTGGACAAAGTATGGGAAGGAAGTGAGGTGTAATGTGGCAGACACAGTATGAAAAGTGAGGGGGGATGGGTGTGGACACAGTATGAAAAGTGAGGGAAGGATGGGTGCAGACACAGTATGAAAAGGGATGGGGGATGCATGTGTACACAGTACGAAAAGTGAGGGGAAATGGGTGCAAACCGGTATGAAAAGTAAGGGGGGGACGGGTGCGGACACAGTATGAGAAGTGAGAGGTGGATGGGTGCGGACACAGTATAAGGAGGGGGGATGGGTGCAGACATAGCATTGAGAGAGAGGGGGATGGGTGCAGACAAACTATGCAGAGAGGGGGGATGGGTGCAGACTTAGTGTTTGGGGAGTGAAGGGGAATGGTTGCAGACACACTATGGGGAGTGAGTATGAGGAGAAGAGATGGGTGAGGACATAGCATTTGGAGAGAGGGGGATGGGTGTAGACAAAGTATGCAGAGAAGAGGGATGGGTGTGGACACAATATGAGGAGTGAGGGAGATCTGTGCGAACACAGTATGAGGACGGGGATGGGTATGGACATAGTATGGGAAGGAAGGAGGTGATGACTATGGAGGTTGTTATGAGGTTGTTATGAGACCGTATGGGATGAGGAAAATGGCACATAATAAAGAATGGGTAAGCTGGAGGCAGGATGGATGCAGACATGACTGGGTAGTGTGGGTGGGGGCAGTTTGTAGAAAGGACTTCATTGGGGGATAGTGTGATGCCACATCAAGGAGGGGTCAGTATTGGGCCCTGCAATTCCTAGTGGCAGCCCTGGTCACACAGATGTTACATGGATGTAAAATACAAACATCAGATGACATACAGATAGAATACAGATGACAATACGGATGAAATTCATCCTTGTTTCCTGGAGGGAAATTGTATGATTTTTCAAATGCTCATCTGAAACTGGCAAAAATAATTTTGTTTTTTTCAAGTAAATTAACAAATCCAGTTTTTTTGGAGACCATTTCACTTTAGAACTGACCTTGTTGGGACTATATGTCAGAAAACCCTTGAACGAGACCCCATTTTAAAAATTGCACCCGTATAGTATTCACAACTGCTTTGTTCACCATTCAGATGCTTCTAGGGAATTAATGCAAAGTGGAATTAAATAAATGAAAGATTACATGTTTATTACATAGTTTATTATACTATTTCCATTGGGTTTTTTTCATGGCAGATTTTCCTTGAGTAGCTGGTGGGTGCCATTTGCAAGAATAGAAATACTCAAAAAGTAGCCCAATTTTTCAACTTACGCACAGGGAGTTTATTTATGGGAGTAGTTAATATTTTGCCCCCAGCCCAACTGTGTTTACCAGAAATTAGTCTGAATGAAAATTGCAAATATGCTGTTTTAGGGCCTAATATATAATGCCCAGCTTGAGCTTCTAGAGACATGCACCTCGTAAATAAATGTTCAGGACAAAACAATTAATGACCTATCGCAGTATCAGATCAGTGGTCGAACACCTTATCAATCAAAGGACAGCTGCTCCAGCAGCGACCAGAACGTAAGGATGTAGTGGTGAAACCCAGCAACTCTGTACATTGTTTAGTGTCCACTGTGCAGTACTCAGCCTTGGGCACTATGTAATACTGCTGTCTTTGAATGTCGCTTAGTTCTAGCCACTGCCAGTATTTAGTGGGTCGGTGGGTGTTCTGGGAGTTGGACTCCTACTAATCTCATATTAATAAACTATCAAGCAGATCGGTCATCAATTGCTAAGTCTTGGAGAGCCTGTTAAAGTTGGTTCTCTGCTGCCATTCATGTTGACATTAACAGTGGTTTTGGGGACACTATGATGGTACTGGGCCATGCAGAAGAGAGGGGCATTTTTGGTTTGGGAACTTATTTACTAGATTGAGGATACTTTTTTATTTAGACCAACTATGGTACTTCAACTTTGACTGTTCGGATTTTTAGTCTATTACACTGCAATACAAATACATTATACTAATAGAAGGCCTGTTAGACCCTGCGATCCTTCTTATAGCTCTATACATCTAATTCAGATGTCAGGAAGGGGTTAAAAGTAATTTGTATTCTGTCACTTTTTCTAGCTTGCCTACTGGTTTAAAGCCATACACTACCATAATCAGTCAGTCAGACCTAGCAAAGTAAAAAAAAAAGTTCACACCAGTTGCACTTTGAGTCTAAATAAATTGATTATAGCTACTTTTTCTTCTTAATTCTATTCCATCTGGATTTGATGGATAGTTGTAATCTGAGAAACTGAAATACTATTATGAATAGAAACTGGGTGAATTTGTCATTCTACATTACAGGAACTTGTGGGATTATTGTCACTTTGCCTTGGGAACTATCATATGCCAAAAAATATTTCATGAATTGTTTATTTCCCACATTCCTCCAGTTAAATACACTTGTACTACAATCCATTGTAATGGACTAATAGATTCCTAACTAAAGGGAATATGACTGCTAAGGCCGGTTTCACACATCCGGCTTTTCGCCGGTTTACCGGATCCGGCGCTCTCCCATACAGTGACTACAGTACAGTGACAGCGCAACAAGCGCCGGTCACATGCTGTCATGTGACTGGCGCATGTGACCCGGAAGTTACAGCGCTGTCACTGTACTGTATTGTCTGTACGGGAGAGCGCCAGATCCGGTAAACCGGCGAAAAGCCGGATGTGTGAAACCGGCCTAATACTTGCTGTCTGAACTACAGGCACCATGTATGAGAAACTCGCTCTGCACAGTAAGGTATCTTTTACTTTGATACCTTGTGGCATTTCAGAGAAAAACATACTTTTGAAATTTGGCCAGGAACCATGCTGCTTATATAATCCAAGAAGTTAACGCTCAGCGGTTTCTCCCTATCCCACTCTCCCTAAGTGACAAATCTCTTACTATATGTAATTATAGGGAGTGACCTGTCAATCAATGGGATCAGGGCAAGGAGAAGCCACTGTGGACTAGTAATTACCTCCGCGCTGTGTATTTAATCTGGGACCCAGCTGACCACTTGCTACTATTCACATTGGAGTTTTGACATGACACAAGTCAGGTATAGAAAATGTTTGTAACTTTAGTTGGTTAGGGACCATCCCAGATGGGTACACCTTGACGAGGTGGGATGGCTTCTTACCTTTTTGCAAAAATGAATATACTAAGTACTCCGTTATTAAGCACTTGCATTTTATTTATTATTATTATTCAGGGTATTTTTCATACAATTTTTCTCTCTGTTTTTTCCTGTCTAGAGGCTGCCATTTACATGCTTGTAATGTTGCATGATTACTGAGTTTTTGTTACAGCTCAGTTTTTTGTTTTTAGTAATTACCTCTGCTGCAGAGGATAAGTTCATCAGTGTATCAGATAACTGCTCTCATAAATTATACAAAGACATCAATTAGCAGACACAACTTAACATTAACTGTCCAATAGAGACGGTGAGAAGCATGCCTTTATCATTTCCATTTCTGCAGAGAAGCCACCACTGATGACCACATTGAAGTAGAAGAGACATGATAGGGCCAAGCAACACAAGACTGGACATTTGATTAGTGAAAAACTGTACTTTAATAAGATGAATCAACATTTCTCAGTGAAATGCAGAAAAATGTAGTGGATGGTTTCTAGATGTATTGTGTTCACTGTGAAGTATAGAGAGGGAGATGTGATGGTGTGAAGGTTCTTTTCTGATCACACTGCTGTTGATTTTTTTTTGAATGCAGTACATACTTATTCAGCATGGCAACCACAGCATTTCTGCACCCACATGCCTTCCCATCTGATTTGCACTTAGTGAAATCATTTATTTTGTAACAGGACAATGACCCAACACACATCTCCAGGCTATGTAAGGGCTATTTGATCAAGGAGAAAAGGGATGAAGTACTGCATCAGATAACATAGCCTCCATAATCACCCATTTTCATCATAATTGAGATGATTTGGGTGATTTGGATCAGAGTAAAGGCAAAGCAGCCAAAAAGTGTTCAGCACCCCTGAGAAATCCTTCATGACTGTTGGAAAGCTCTAGTTCTAGGTGACTACATGATAAAGTTACTTGAGAGAATGACAAATGTGTGAAAGGTGTCATCAGAGTGAAAGACTTAACACATAGCCTGGTTTGTTTCAACACTTTTTTTTTCTTTTACGCCAAATCTCCATATGTGCGTTTTCATCTGTTTATCGTCTTCAGTTCAAATCTACAATGTGCACATTCCAAAAAGAACAAGAAAAACTATTGCACAAAAAGTGTGTCCAAACTTTTGACCGGTATTGTATGTGTTTCTTTTCGGCATCTTAGAGTAAAACATATCTAGCTGAAAGAATAGAGCCAGTGTCTTACACTAGAGTGTATTAGCTGTCAGGTTGCCTTTAACCCCTTCCCGAACAGGCTATATTCCATTTTTGCAGTTTTGTTTCTTCCTCCCTTTTTTTCAAGAGCCATAACTTTTTAAATTTTTCATCAACATAGCCATTGTTTTTTTGCAGAACAATCTGTACCTTTGACATCATCCATTTTATCATGTGATGTGTGGTGAAATAGCAGAAAAATGAAATTCCGCAATTGCTTATTTTTTATTTATAGCGCTCATCTTACGGTAAAAATTACCTTACCGTGTACAGTATATGATTATTGAGGTCAGTATGATTATGGAGATACCAAAAATATATAGTTTATGTTTTAGCAGTGAAAAAAAATGACAGAAATTTTGGGATATGGAGCTGTGTGAGAGCTTCTTTTTTGTGTCAAAGCTAATATGTTTATTGATAACTGTGTAGAACCTGTTTTGATTACCTGTTATTACATTTTGTTTTGTGTTGTTGATTTTTTTTACTGATTGGATTAATTTATTTTATATTTTGATATATTGGTCTCTTGTGAACGCAGTGATACCAAATACATGAATTTTTAATTTAAGTTATTTATTAATTTTTAATTAATAAAAATAATGTGCTATGAACTTTTATATTTTTGTATTTGGTCATATTTTATCAAATAATTTTTTACTGTATTTGTTAGTGCCTAAACGTGATTGGAACCTGCGGCTTGTGCTGTATACAGAAATGCCATAATGTTGCTGTATGTAGCAGAAATCACAGTCTCCTATGAACACCAGCCACAGACTGGCTTTCACAGGAGAACTGTCATGACATGCCTGGGGGTCTTCAGCAGATTCCTGGCTGTCATGTCACCCCCTGGTGATGTCACAGTTGCACTGATAGGTCCACTCCACCTGCAGCTGTTAGATGCAGATGATGGCTATTTATCACAGCCATAATTTGCTGGCAAAGATTCAGGCTCATCTTACAGGCCCGCATCAAAGTCAGGGAGCTGGCATATGATGTACAAGTATGTTATATGTCGGTAAGGGGTTAAAAGACAGGAAAAACTGTATACTCTGGATGAGGCTTTAGGCTATGTGCGCACTAGAAAAGTGATTTTTCTCAAGAAAATTTCTTGAGAAACTTCTGGGAGTTGAAAATTACCGGTAAAAAACTGCACCAAAACCGCAGGAAAAACGCATGCGTTTTTGCCGCGGTTTTGCCGCGGTTTTTCCGCAGGTTGGTCCCTGCGGTTTTTTATGCTGTAACTGCAATAAATAATATAGATAATAGATAGATAATCGATAGATAGATAGACAGAGAGATAATGGATAGAGGGAAAGATGGATAGATAGATAGATAGATAATAGATGAGAAAGACCTATATAATGTCCCAGCTCCCTGCATATTCTAAGCTGGCACCCTTTAGTGACTTTCATGTGGCACTAAAGGGTACTTAGCCTTGTATTTAGCCAAAAAATAAATAAATAATTAAAAAAAAACACTTGAGGTCTCCCCTATCTTTTGTAGCCTGCTAGGGTAAAGCAGACGGCTGCAGCCTGCAGACCACAGCTGGCAGCTTTGCCTTGGCTGGTAATCCAAAACAGAGGGCACCCCATGCTGTTATTTTACATTAAATAAATAATTTAAAACAAAAAATGTGAGGTCCCCCCCAAATTTGATTACCAGCCAAGGTAAAGCAGACAGCTGTGGTCTGGTATTCACAGACTAGGGAGGTCCACCGTTATTGGACATTCCCCAGCCTAAAAATAGCAGGCCACAGCCGTCCCAGAATTGGCGCATTCATTAGATGTGCCAATCCTGGCACTTTGCCCCAACTCATCCCATTGCCCTGGTGCGTTGGCAAACGGGGTAATATATGGGTTTGATGCCAGATGTGTAATGTCACCTGGCATCAGGCCCTGGGGTTAGTAATGTCAAGCGTCTATCAGATACCCGACATCACAAACCCAGTCAGTAAGAAATAAAAAATAGACAACAAAAAAAGTTTTATTTGAAAAAACACTGCCCAAAACATTCCCTCTTTCACCAATTTATTGAAAAGAACAATCAATTCCAGGTCCGGCGTAATCCAATAAGCGGGTCCCACAACGATCTGTACCATAGTCACTGTCCCAGTCAATGAAGAACAAAATGTTCCCCATTGGCTGGGAGAGCAGTGTAGTGACCTGAGCTAACATCAATATGTCAGCCCAGGTCACTGCAGGGGATGATGAGCGCTGCTGTCAGGAGGTTAGATGAGATCATTACCTGCTGTGACGATCTCCTGCTCTCCTGACATCAGGAGAGCAGGAGATCGTCACAGCAGGTAATGATCTCATCTAACCTACTGACAGCAGCGCATGTCATCCCCGCAGCTGTCAGCACTGCAGTGTGAGAAGCTGCTGATACTACAGTGCGGGCAGACACTGACACTGCAGTGCGGGGCTGGAGCGGGACACAGACTGCACGGGCACCCGACGGAGGTCACACAGAAGTGCTTCCGTGCGGCGTCCAGGGAGTGTGATGTGTGTGTGTTTACTCTCTGCTCCGCTTTCTCTTCCTGTTATAATGACATCACTCCCCTGCAAAACGCAGGCAGTGATGAACATTACCGCAGGTAACCCGCGGCTATACCGAGGGTATACCGCACATCATTTGCTACCTGCGGTATACCCGCGGTATTTCGCGATTACGTTACAGTGAATGAAGTGAAATACCGCAGGTACCTGTGTAAATGAAGTGACATGCACATTTTCTCAAAAAAATGTCTCAATAAATTCTGCAGAAAGAATTTTCTTGAGAAAAAAACGCAGTGTGCTCACAGCTATTTTTTTTTCCCATAGGTTTTGCTGGGAAATGTCTGCAGAAAGATTACAAACATTTCTCAAGAAATTTCTGCTGTTTTTTTCTTTTTTTACAGTGTTCCATAGACAGGATAATAGCATGCTCATTTTAAAGTTTGGTTTATTATAAACATGGCGATACCAATTATGTATCTTTTATTTAAGTTTTATTACTCTGCGAGGGTATGTTCTTTGCAGGATGAAGTGTAGTTTTTATTGGTATAATTTTGTGTTCATTTGACTTTTTGATCTATTTTTATTCAAGGTGACAAAACAAAAATTCTGACTTCGTTTTTATATTTTTAATTTGTGGTTTTCACCAGAGAGGGGTTAAATTACATGATATTTTATAGATCAGGTCTCTACAGATAGGATGTTATAAAATATCTATAATATTTTTTTAAGAATATAAAAGCCGATATTTTAAAGCTTTTACACCACAAATGTGAAAAGTCACACTACATTTTTGTGCAATGTGGTATTGTGCAAATATTTGGTGACTTTTAGACCATGGGGTGATTGGTGAGTCTCCAACACTGCTCCTGGTGTCTGGCATTGCCAAAGTGCGACAGCTAGAGTTCAGCGAGTACCTAACTATTTGTACTCACTATACTCATAACGAATACTGTCTAATACTCGCGTATTCATTGCGAATAGCGTGTGCAATGCAAGTCAATGGGAAAAAACTTGCAAAGTAATGAGTAATCCAAATTCCGCACTATTTGTTACTCGCATGAATAGTACGGAATTCGGGTTACTCGTTACATTGCGAGTTTTCCCCATTGACTTGCATTGTACATGCTGTACGGAATGAATACACGAGTATTGGACAGTACTCGTTGTGAGTATAGCGAGTACTAATAGTTAGGTATTAGCTCATCTCTAGCAGCAGCCAATCAGTGAGCTCAGTGGTTCTGGGTGAGACTTGGCAATACACCTGGGGAGGGTGAGTATAATGCAATTTATTTATTATACCAAACTGCAGCAGGGGGACCAATACTTCCTGAAACAGGACATCTCCTTTAAAGACCACTACTTAACCAGCACTTATGAAGGCTATATACATCTTGCCTAGTTAGAGATGATTTGCACAGCAGTCGTCCAAGCCAGATTATAGAATTAAGTAAGAAAGAATCACTGAAAGCTTTACAAGCCCATATACCAATAAGGTCAGCAATGGTTCAGAAAATCCTTTGTGAGCTAAACACAGTAAATACTAAAGGACTCTTTCATATTTTGGAAACCATGCTGCAGTTCTTACCTACAATTAGAGTTGAGCGAGTACCTAACTATTTGTACTCACAATACTCATAACGAGTACTGTCTAAAACTCGCGTATTCATTGAGAATGGCTTGTGCAATGCAAGTCAATAGGGAATACTTTCAGTGTAACAAGTAACCCGAATGCTGTACTATTTTCTACTCACACGAATAGTGCGGCATTCGGGTTACTCGTTACTTTGTGAGTTTTTCCCCATTGACTTGCATTGCACACACTATTCGGAATGAATACACAAGTATTAGACAGTACTCGTTATGAGTATAGCGGGTACAAATAGTTAGGTACTCGCTCACCTCTACCTACAATGAAACTGGAACTGTAAGGCTATATGCGCACTCTGAGGGTTTTTTTAGAGAAATTTTCTGTACCAAACACTGCACTTTGTGGCAGAAAAGTGCACCAAAAAATGAATGCCTTTTTTGGTGCATTTTGGTGCGTTTTTGTGCCAAGCATTTTTTTAGTGAAATCATTGGCTGAAAGTGCTAAGAAATGTAAGAAAAAAACGCACTGACAATTGATTGCTTCTTTTTTCTGCACCCAAAACTACAAGGAAAAAAGAAGCAACACGTACACAGCACTTCAGAATTCTCATTGACTTTGCTAGCATAAGGTTAGACATGAAGATTTGGGGAATAAACTGCACCAAAAAACGCAAGGTGCGCACAAGGCCTTACTGTGTAAACGTTTCCTGAGTGATCCAGGCTAGTCTGTGTTCATTCAATGGAAGCAACCCCAAAAAAGTGCAATTCCTTAGCAGTTTGCAGATGCTTAGAAATGGTATATTGGAAATAACTTTCTCACATGCAATATTGAAGATATAGTTACATAAACCTGAACAACCACATTAAGAAAAGTTATTAGGGAAGAAAGTTGTCGGAATCCAGGCAGACAGATGATTCCTGACATTACAAGTAGGATCTAACCGTATAGATATTACGTCAGTATGATTGATTGTGTTCTTTCTACTGTTGTTACATATAAGACATTTCCCGGCAGCCCACACTCCAAGAGGCTAAAGCTACTTAAGTGGATGTTTCCTTGACATGCATAGATTAATGACTAATGCCTTGAGAGCCAACATCAGGCATAGAGTAAAGAGAGCGCAGTATGACTGCAGTAATGCAATACAAAAATAAGGTGAGAGGTATATACGGAATAACTGAAGGTCTATGTAGTGAACAGATTCTGAAACATATAAACCAAGGAAATGCATACTGCCATAGAGGTAAGAAGGAGGCCCGTAGACAGAGAGTGGAGGGGGAAACAAACACAATTATTATTGGTGGCAATACTGGTGTTGTTATCCACCGGGCCCCTTTCATCTATGTAGGTCAATAGTTACAAATATTAATTTATAGGTTCATATTGTGATTAGTACTAATAGTGCTTGAAAAAAGCCAAGAAAGTATGTTTTACTACTCTATTTTGAGGCCTGGAGTATGTTTATATGCTGTTCTTAGAAGCCATTGAAAAGTTGCATTCATGACCTCTCGAGAAGTTATGTATGTTTTAAATAGGTGGTTTTGTATATATATATATATTACGTAATAGATGGGTAACAGAGAGTGTCGGCCCACAGACTGCTTCTCGTTATGGTTCGTTTATATTACAGAGGACAATACTTCTAAACAGATACATACGGAACTTTTGCCCTGGCAGTAAAGGTTTGTTATTTCTTACAAAGACATCTAATGAATTATTACATATCATAAAATCAATGTTAACCAGCTACCGCCACCATTAAGTGAAGACTACAAGTGAGACAACGCGTTTCAAATCCCTAACAATCTCACCACGTGTGGTATGACTTGTCAGATTACATGATACTCATTGTGAGGATGTCAGTATCTACATGGATTAACAGGCTGCCTAAATGCTTGCTCGCACTTCCATATCATGGTCATCTTCTCTGCAACAACTGGAAAAATGGTCAAGATAAAAAGCTGCTTTAAAGTATTAAACTCAGATTTGGAGTGATTTACTATTTTACTTATGTAACGAGTTTCTTTGTTGTGAAGCTCCTGGGGAAGTAACAATTGTTCAACAAGAAAAAGATTCCATATTTTCTCTTTAATTTTGATTCATGCTTTTTCATCTGGCTGTATTGTGTTGTATTTTATAGCATCTACATAAAATGGTAATCTCTGCATCCTGTACTTTGATGTCTTATGAAATGGGCCATGTTATATGGCTAAGGATTTATTAACAACCCCCTCCTTCTTCAATAATGTATTTGCAGATTGCTTTATACAGCTATACTATGGCAGCTCAATTCTAAAAAAAAATGCTACATTCTCTACACTTGTAGTGTCAACTACATTTTCAAAGGAATGGAAACAGTCTCTTAACAGTGTTGGTCGATGACACCAGTAATGGATGCTTTGGTGCCATCCATTAAGCGGAGATGTCAATTAGGGCCATTTATTGGAGCAGTGTTCTGATTTGTGCGAATTGGGATACTAGTCGTATTACGATGCATAGTTTAGAACTGGATGTCCCATGTTATGGTGAAGATAGGCTAAAACCCATAGCGATATGTAGGTTTGTAGAAGAACATCAACAATCTTGGGTGTGATCTGACCCCTGGGGGAATTGTGGTGTGATAAAAAATCCTCTCGGCCCCACTACTTTAACACTAGAAGTCCCAGAGAGGGGTCATTTAACATTTCTTCCATTGGAACCCTATGGAGCTCGAAATTTCTGGGACTTCTAGTGTTAAGAGACTATGTCAATTTCTACAACTATTCTGTTGTAGAAATTGACATATCATGCAAGTGAAGGAAGGCATGGGCGCCGCGCTCCTTCACCAAGGTAAGTCCATGTAGATATGACTTTGGGTGGGGTACCTGACACTGGTTTCTTCAGACTGGTGTCCATCACCGAGCTGCCTGTCCTCATCTTAGACGAAATAGTAACCCAGGCAACACCAGACTTCACCTGGCAACCAAACTTGCTGAGTTTATTCTTCAGACCTTTATGACAGACATGGCCTCATTCCTCACGGTTCTGAATCTACTGCTTCTTGGGTACTCTTTCTTGACCTGTCCCCCGCTAACTTGGAACTCGTCCTCAAGCTGCCGGGTCTGTGTCTCTGTTGCCCCCTCTACCTTACACTATCATCTGCTTCTTGGCCCCGACGGCTCTGTAGTCACATGCCTCTTAAGCCCATCTGGTTGAGCCATAGGCTCTGGGCCTCTCAAGACCACATCTTTCCTTCATCGAACCCTATCCAGAACTGGCACTCCATGAGATCAGCGCCACTAGCCAACCCAGTTGCCACCAGGCACTCCTTCTTTAACTCAACGTAACCCTGTCTCATCTAATATCTAATATACCACTACTCCAATCTGCTAGGTGGAGCCCACTGGTAAACGAACCACCTACACTCTGTTAGCAGCATTTACATTTTAACACACATTTATAATAATCAACACCATATAATATGTTTAATATAAAACACTTTTCGCAGTACAGGTAGACAACATATAGAATAAAACAGCATAGGGACTTGGCCACCTCTACACAAGCATGGAAAACATATCGGACAAGTACAGCACACGTGTCAATGAAGCACACACACTTATTACTCAAGGACAGCACACAAGTTAGACACATTACTCAACTATACCACATGTGTCACACATACACATACCACATATCACACAAACATTGTACATAGACAAGCACAGAACACTCATCACTGATCAGACATGCTACAAAAGCACAGCACATACATCATGTAAGCACAGGATACATATCAGACACACCATACAAATACAGCACATATACAAGTGTTGCATACACATCAGACATTTCAGACAAGAACAGAACACACATCGCACATTTACAGAATACACATCACATAATCACAGCATACACATCAAACACCTCACACAAGCATAGCTCACATACTCACACATCACTCTCACCAGTCCTACCAGACATAGACAGCGCACACACCACACATGGCACACAAGCACAGCACAGACATCCCATATGTTACACAAGCAGAGCACCGACATCCCATAGGTTACACAAGCATAACACAGACATCCCATATGTTACACAAGCATAGCGCACACCACACACTGCTCAAGCACAGCACTCACATCAGAGACAGCACAGAAGCACAGTGCATATATTGAGTTGTATTGGTCGCACAAACACAGGACCTACACTAGAGACATACGCCAGACAAACACTAACACACACAGTATGTGCACAGTTATCAAAGTACAAACTGCATTATAAACAGGTAGTTAAAGCATTAATCACACTGGTATAAATACCACATCCAGTGCTGATCTCCAACAAGCTCAATCTTTAATGCAAAGCCAACCCCGAATCACTAAGCTCCACCCACTGATGCTGCTAAGCCCACCCCCATTAAGACCAAATTTAGGCTATTGAAAAGTGCCTGTTATTCCTCCTAAAACTGTAGTTGTGAAGGGTGCCCCTCCACTCTGTGTCCCATTGCAGCTGCACCGCCTGCTCATTTTTTATGTCTACCCCTGAGTGGTAAATATGCTAGGAAATTAATTTACTATGCTACTAAAAGTAATGTGAAGTTATACCTGTAATTCTATAAAGGTTTTTACATGGTGACATGTAAGAAATTTTGGTAGTTGGGGGTTGAGGTGCTTAAACACCAAACATCCACTAAACCAAAGGAGCAGAACACCATGCCGATTCAGCTGTGATCAGTCATGCTTGGCTCTTCTCACACAGTGCACCAAGCAGTTTCTAGGCTTAAAAAGTCAGGTTCTGTACCAAATTCACCTTTCCATTTGAACTTTTTTTGAAATCTATTTTATTTATGTTCCCCTGTTTTGTTTTTTTCTTTTTAGTCTGTCACTAAACCTGATTTATTATTTGCGACTTTTGAACATTTTGGAAAATTTGTCACAAATGTAGTTCAGTCTCCCGTGGAGTGATTCTATGTACGCTACTTTTGTGGCATTTTGTATATCGTGCAACTAAATAGTTGCGAAAACTATTAGAGACCGAAAAAATTACCATTTTTTTGCCCGAATTCTTGAACTATGTGTGCCATTTTAATGAATTTGGCATAAAAAGTCAGCGAATACCAAAAGACAAAAACAGAAAAGCTGCAAATCATGACTCGGGCCCATAGCATTTCAATCTACCCAAATTGTCCTTACTTTGCTCCCCAATGAGAGAAAGGGGCCCAAACCTTAATTATTTCTTGTAGTGAAATGATATGTACACTTTAATATTTTTATTGAGTATCAATTTACTCTCTAAAGTAACCAATGGTTCAGAAATGCTAAAATCTAAGATGCAAATTGCAGGTGTCTAACACCTGTAACAGAAGAGTCTCCCAAATAAAACAAGTCAGGGAATTTTATGACCTGAGGTTGAGGGTCATTCCCAAATACACATAAATATTACCCATGAGTTTTCAACACGCCAAATGGGTTCAACATCCAACAATAACATTCAAAGGGGTCTGGAATCTGGTTTATACACTCGGTTAGCTCAGACTTATTTAGGCAGTGGAAAAAAGATGGAGTTGTAACTTCTCTGGTATTAAAAGAAAATGGTCACAACCTGCACCGTATCAAGTTTTATGGCTCCATAAATTCTGTCATTAAACAACCCAAAGCTGTGATAATCTGCAACTATATTGAAGCTGTGTTGGTTTTTCACTGATTAGTATTGATGTAATGTATATCAGTGGTGTACATTAATAAAATAATATCTGATACTGAAGCCTATTAGGGGATTTACAGCTAATGTTATTATTATTTTAGCAGAGTGCAATTATGCTTCAGGGAACATATTGAAACTGGAAACAGCACTACCTTCTGAGATAATTATTACAGGACTGATAATTATTACAGGACTTACTATATATCCAAATATAAGGCATGGTTATGTGTAAGGCTATGTTGAAGTATTGCAATTTTACTTTATGGTCAGTGGCTCTGTCAGGACTTACATCTGAAACCCTAAAAATGGGCTTTGGATGTTTGCGCTGAGGAGGCATTGACTATACTGATGCAGATGGGGTCACTTTGTCCACTTTGTCCACTTTGTCCTCTGTCGGAGAACACATTTTGCCATATTTGCCCATTTGAGGCTTACTTCAAGATGCAGTCAACCGCGTCTTGGAGCCCGACTCAAATAGGTGGATACTTTCAAAAACTACGTCCAGCAGAGCTCACAGTCTGCCTCAGTTGCCCTATAGGAAAGAGTCAAAATCCCTTTTTACAAGGCTTCAGACTTAAGTCGTGATGGAACCATTGACCGTAGGCTAAAACACAATATGAACATAGCCTTAGGTGAATCAAAATACAAGTTAAAAAATTCCAGGACAACTGGAGGTTTGTCATCATCAATTTGTTACTGAGGCCAGTGATTGGTTACAGCAGTTACATGGATGTTCATGATGTCATCATTTCAAGACAAGTAAACTAAGCCCAGCAGAGAGCACCAGAGTCTCAGTGTTGGAGATGCATACCTTGGCGGCCCATAGGGATACCAATATATGTGCAGGATGGGATCAAGAGTTTTTTGTAGTTGTTAAGCAAAAATCAAGAGTAGATTAATGTCAGAGGAGGACCTGTCCTTTACACTTTCTACCTTTTTATGTCTCTATGATTGATACAAATGTAGTGACCAGAAAAGCCACTACTAATGTGTGTTTTGTATCCTCTATGTGATTATATTTTTGACACCTATTCCCCGCTTTGGGAGGGGGTAAATTATTTAGTGTTGAGCTGCCCTCTGCTGCCTTGGTTTGGTATTGCAATTTGTATTGCAATAAATTTGAAAGCAAGGAAGTGGCTGTTGGGGGCGGAGCTTGAGGAGGCAGTTGAAAGAAAAACCGGTTGTATGCGGTTGAGTTGCTATGATGCAGCAGAAAAAAAAAGACATCCATTGAGATATGCGGGGAGTGTAATTAGCACCCTATTCGGAGCTCCCCTCTTCTGCAACAACCGAGTGCTGATCAAATGACTGTCTATTGGAAATGGATAAAGAAAACTTTGTTTGTTTGACTAAAGACTTAGTTACAAGATTTCAGCAAAGTTCATCATTCACATTTTCACAGAATCCTTGGTGTAAGTCTTCCTTAAGCGGCCTGATACCTTGCGGATATCACCACAACTCATAGTCTCCCATCTCTGTTATTTTTCTCTTCATAATTTACCACCTAACCTACTTTTGCTGGAGCCATCGGAGAGACCATGACCTGAACATCCTCCGAGGTAGTAGGCCGGGCTTCTCACAAGGCGGTGTGACACACGCAATCAATAACAGCATAAGAATGCATAGCATTTAAAGGGGAACCTGTCCAATCCAGATTCCCTATGAAAGTAAAAGCAGAACATTTTTGAAGTGATAATTAGCATCCGGAGAATTTGAACTACTTAAACCTCACAAAATAAAGGCTACTCTCACACAACTGCCATCTTTTTCCAGCTTTCCATCGCACTATGGTGATTGGTCACCTGCTGGCACCTCCAGTGTTTCACGGAGAGAGGCGGAGGTCAAAACTAAACAAGTCCATGAGAGTCTCGTTCTGGCCTCATTCTGGCTCTCATAGAGTTACATTGAGATCTTGAGATGTAATTTCTGACTTCCAGCCAGTCAGTTACTGGCACAATATGGCGCCATGAGGCCAGAATGGCACCGAAAAAGGATGAAGATGGCAGCAGGTGAGTTTAATACCCAGAACAGTGGACATTGATTTAAAGCACCACTCCTGCACTAAAAAAAAAAAACTGGAGTGGTGCATAAGCAGAAAATCCATCTTTAGACAAACCAAACATTTACAGCTTCTTGAAGCATGGCTAAACAACATAAAGGCAAAGTAATAATTTCTAAAGCTGCAGATATAGTTCCAGACAATCCACACTGCACCTCCTAAAGAACACCTTTCACTTCACTGGTTTGTTCAGAGGTGGCCTGTTCTTAACCATCTTGCCATAGTTCTTCTCTTCCTTTTATCCAACCTAACATTTTATACATTATTTTTCTAATCCTAATAAAATTCATTGTATTTTTTATAGTGATTTTTGTGAGTTTGCGTGTAGCATCCAGAACATGGGTCTGTCATCAGTAGAAGGAGAGAACAATCACGCTGCGCCAGTCATCAGGGCAGCATATAGCACTAAGCAGTCATGGCTGGTCTCCAATCTTCCCCACTGTTCGGTTGATGGACACCCCACTTAGACTGCGAATGTGCTGAGTGGGAGGTCAATCAACCGAACAGTGGGGATGGTTGGAGAACAGCCATGACTGCTTAGTGCTACATGTTACTCTAGTGGCTGGAAAGGAGCAGGGTGGCACAGAGTGATAATAACACTATTTTTCCCTTCCTATAACATGAGAAAATTCTAATTGTTTGGTGCAAGAACAACTACATTCACAGAAATAGAAGATTAAATCGACACGACATGTGAGATCCAGCCCCTGTTTGCTATGGCTGTGGGATTACAGTCCATTGCTTTAGAATAGAGTGGTCAAGAAGATACTTTGAAGTGATGTGACATCACCACCAGCGCTCACCCGCTACATTCCCATAAATTATATTGACGCCTCATTACAGCAGTCAGCAAAGTCTAAAATCACGGCACAGTTCCATTGGGGAGCTATTTGTTTCCAGCGGGATCCTACAATAGAAAGGATGTAGCTCTTTAGCTCTAACCTCATTTGTTTAAGGATGTGTTAAGATAGTTTATCATTATGATACTAAAGTAATTTTGGTGAAAATGGGGATATAATGGCCAGCAGTCAACTATCCATTTATTAATTTACAGCCCATAGAAAATAGGATACTTTTATCCAAATCAATGCTTATACTAGTTTGGTATACGCCTTTGACTTAGCAGATCATAATATATTTGTTCCTAATTGTACACTTCCAAGAGGAGATGGATCTTCCCATCTAGAACACTGTGGTAACAACAATGAGATAATATGTTTACTCTCAGCAGACTGACAGTGATACAGTTATGTACAATTAGTTACTGCACATGTTTATACAGATCAGTGGTTGCAAAAATGATACAACTGGGAAAACCTCAGCAACAACAGGAATGTTAATAATGAGAACTTAACATTTTACTTAGAGGAAACATATCATACTAAAGCCAGCTTTACACGTTGCAATTAGTTGTACAATCGCACTTGCAATGTGACACGCCCAGGTCGCATATGGGATCTAATGAGATCGCACGTAGGTCGTTCATTTGCTCTCACACGTGTGTTAGTAGTCTATGTTAAATTGATCAATATTGTGTGCGATCCTTTAGATCATGTGTTCTGTGATGTATGTATTGGGCACTCTTTTTTTTATTTTTATTTAATGACTTGCCAAGCATGTGTAATGCCTAGGGGATTAGTTTTTACTATGTAATCTGCCATTCAGCTCTGCTACATGGCCGCTGACAGCAGACACAGACAGCCATGTAGCAGAGCTGAATGGCAGATGACAGCAGCCATAGACAGAGCCACACAATCAGAATGAACTCGGGTGAACTTCACCCGACTTCATCCTCATCCCGTGGCTCTGTCTGGGTGTCGCGTCCTGATTGGCGGTCACCCGTGAAGGTCTCACCGTTGACCGATAATCCCCTGAGTGACTGAAGTGAGCAGCACAACTAGCGCTGCCGTCACTCCGGTTACCCGCGGCTAGCTGGATCCTCCCCCCGTGACCGCAACTCACCTGTGACTTCATCGCTGTCACTCGGGTGACTTGCTGTCACAGTTGGAGGATCCAGCGGTGGCCGCGGGTAACCTCAGTGACAGCTCAGCTGATAGCGCTACTCACCTCAGTTGCTGTGTGGAGGTGACAGGAGCGGCGGTGTATTCTGCAGCTCCTGTCACTGTCATGTAGCAGAGCTGGAAGCGACGAGGGACCTCCCTGGATTACGTCGGACATGGATGGGTATTTGGGGCATAATAAATTGGTGAATGAGGGTCTTTGTTATTGTTTATTATTTCAAATAAAGGATTTTTCGGTGTGTGTCTTTTATTTAAAATAAAGGATTTTTCGGTGTGTGTTTATTCACTTTACTTACAGGTTGATCATGTCAGCTGTCACACAGATGCTGCCATGATCAAGCCTGGACTTACTGGCGGCGATGCTCCGCCATTAACTCCTTATATTACCTGGATAGCCCCTGCATCACGGCATCTGGAAGAGCCGGGGACACTCCGGTACTGTCGCATAATGCATGCGACAGTCCCAGGGCAGCTGCGGCTGATATTCTCGGCTGCAGGAGGGGGGGGAGACATTAACCCTGTCCCTCGCCCTCCCCAGCCTGAGAATACCGGCCCGCCGCTGTGTGCTTACCTCGGCTGGAAGGTAAAATACGGCGGAGCACACGTGTTTTTTTTTCTATATGTTCGTTTGTTTTGTACGTGTATTATTTATGTCTGTGTGTGAGTGTGATGTGTGTGTGTTCTGTATGTCTGTGAAAAGTTGTATTTGCAAAATCTTTTGATTGATGTCACACGTTACAATTGACTAGTATCCTACAACAAAACGTTCAATTCTAGACAAAGATACGATGTGTTTGCGATCAACGTTTTTGCGTTCAATCTTGATCGCACGTAGGTGTCACACGCAAATACATCACGAACGATGCCGGATGTGCGTCACTTACAACTTGACCCCAATGACGGATTGTAAGATATATTGCAACGTGTAAAGCGGGCTTAAGAGAGAAATATCTAAGAGAGCTCAACTCACAATAACTATATCACGACTCATGGAGTCATCCGTGCAAATTGGTCTGAAGTCAGACCGCAATACACAGACTGGCAGCAGCTCTCCGGACTGCAGAATGACAGAGTTGTCATATACACTGTGTGCAGAATTATTAGGCAAATGTGTATTTGGATCACATGATACTTTTTATACATGTTGTCCTACTCCAAGCTGTATAGGCTTGAGAGCCAACTACCAATTAAGTAAATCAGGTGATGTGCATCTCTGTAATGAGGAGGGGTGTGGTGTAAGGACATCAACACCCTATATAAGGTGTGCTTAATTATTAGGCAACTTCCTTTCCTTTGGCAAAATGGGTCAGATGTGAAATTTGACAGGCTCTGAAAAGTCCAAAATTGTGAGATGTCTTGCAGAGGGATGCAGCAGTCTTGAAATTGCCAAACTTTTTAAGTTTGATCACTGAATAATCAAGCATTTCATGGCAAATTGCCAACAGGGTCGCAAGAAGCATGTTGCAAAAAAGGCGCAAAATAACTGCCCATTAATTGAGGAAAATCAAGTGTGAAGCTGCCAAGATGCCATTTTCCACCAGTTTGGCCATATTTCAGAGCTGCAACGTTACTGGAGTATCAAAAAGCACAAGGTGTGCCATACTCAGGGACATGGCTGCACATCAAACTTAGATAATAGTATAATGCCTCAAGCATATGGAAAAATATTGTAAAATACAATAAAAAATGCTACTTGCTAATTTGAACATGTGAATAATGAATTGCATACCTGCCATGAATATTAGGATAAAGGAGATATTTAGCAATCGCATTGATCAATGTAACTGAGCCCCAAAACCTCGTCAAGGTATATCTCTATATTGGGGTCCCTAGCTCTGTGACCCTAACTGTGTGTCATCTTATTGCATCTCGGCCATGTTTTTTCCATCTCCTATATAAGAAAGTCCTTAGTTACCCCTCTCCACCCACAGCAGTTTTTAATTGCAATGAGATGACACACAGTTAGGGTCACAGAGCTAGGGACCCCAATATAGAGATATACCTTGATGAGGTTTTGGGGCTCAGTTACATTGATCAATGCGATTGCTAAATATCTCCTTTTTCCTAATATTCATGGCAGGTATGCAATTCATTATTCACATGTTCAAATTAGCAAGTAGCTTTTTCATTGTATTTTCCATTATTTTTCCATATGCTTGAGGCATTATACCATTATCTTAGTTTGATGTGCAGCCTTATCCTTGTATAGTATGTATTTTTTTGGCTTGCACTCAGAATATATATATTAGTGCTCACTTCAGTTATCCTATTCAGTTATATGTAGTTTTTTTCTGAATGTGAACACAGCTCCACCCCTTTCGGCCATGTTTTTTCCATCTCCTATATAAGACAGTCCTTGGTTACCCCTCTCCACCCACAGCAGTTTTTAATTGCAATGAGATGACACACTGTTAGGGTCACAGAGCTAGGGACCCCAATATAGAGATATACCTTGATGAGGTTTTGGGGCTCAGTTACATTGATCAATGCGATTGCTAATTATCTCCTTTTTCCTAATATTCATGGCAGGTATGCAATTCATTATTCACATGTTCAAATTAGCAAGTAGCATTTTTCATTGTATTTTCCAATATTTTTCCATATGCTTGAGGCATTATACTATTATCTAAGTTTGATGTGCAGCCTTATCCTTATATAGTATGTATTTTTTGGCTTGCACTCATAATATATATATTAGTGCTCACTTCAGTTATCCTATTCAGTTATACTCAGGGACATGGCCAAGGTAAGGAAGGCTGAAAAATGACCACCTTTGAACAAGAAACATAAGATAAAACGTCAAGACTGGGCCAAGAAATATCTTAAGATTGATTTTTCAAAGGTGTTATGGATAGAGATGAGCCACCACCCTAGTGTTCGAGTTCGGATCGGTTCGTCGAACAGGAATGTGATCGTTGAACGTTCGACGAACGTTCGTTAAACACTTTTAAACACCTTCGAACACCATTGAAAACAATGGCAGGCAAACACAAACACATACAAACATGCACAAACACGAACGCACACACACATATTATGCTCACCTTACCTTCCGTTCCATCGCTGTCCTCCTGGGATTTGTAGTTCGCCGGTACAAAATGTGTATCTGGTAACCATCGCGACCGCTGCCGGAAATTCCGCTGCCAGAGCGCTGACGTCAAAGGCAGGAGCTGCCTGCCTCGGATTGGCCAGTGCACTGCCTTTGAGTAGCGTCTGACAGAGGAAGTTTCTCCCTTGTCGCGATGGTTACCCGATACACATCCTGTAGCGGCGAACTACGTGTATCGGGTAACCATAGCGACGAGGGAGGAACTTCCTCTGTCAGACGCTACTCAAAGGCAGCGTGCTGGCCAATCAGAGGCAAGCGGCTCCTGCCTTTGACTTCAGCGCTCTGGCAGTGGAAGTTCCAGCATCCATCGCAATGGTTACCCGATACACATCTTGTACCAGCGAACTGCAAGTCCCAGGAGGCCAGCAATGGAACGGAAGGTAAAGTGAGCATAATATGTGTGTGTGCGTGTATGTTTGTGTATGTTTGTGTGTTTGTGTGTATTTGTGCATGTGTGGAATGGCATAATAGGGGACCAGGATGGGACATTTAACAAGTTGTGGAAGGAATTTCCTATGGGAAATCTTGCTTTGCTAAACGAGTAACTTGGTTAACAAGCACACTCCCAGACTGGATTTTTCTCATTAACCAAGGTTCCACTGTATTAACAGTGAATGACAGTAATACTGTGAAAGCCAGTTACACTTTTGGTGATCGAACCGTTATCGAACATAACCTCGAACTGTTGAACTTGAAGCTAATTGTTCGCATTCGTCGAATGACTCGAACATCGCCTAAAACAGGACGAATTTGAGATTGGCGAACAGTTCGATTCGAACACCGCTCATCTCTAGTTATGGACTGATGAAATGAGAGTGACTCTTGATGGGCCAGATGGATGGGCCAGAGGCTGGATCAGTAAAGGGCAGAGGGCTCCACTCCGACTCAGACGCCAGCAAGGTGGAGGTGGGGTACTGGTATGGGCTTGTATCATCAAAGATGAACTTGTGGGACTTTTTCAGGTTGAGGATGGAGTGAAGCTCAACTCCCAAACATAATGCCATTTTCTGGAAGACAACTTCTTCAAGCTGTGGTACAGGAAGAAGTTGGTATCGTTCAAGAAAAACATGATTTTCATGCAGGACAATGCTCCATCACATGCATCCAACTACTCCACAGCGTGGAAGGCCAGTAAAGTTCTAAAAGATGAAAAAATAATGACATGGCCCCCTTTTCACCTGATTTGAACCCCATAGAGAACCTGTGGTCCCTCATAAAATGTAAGATCTACAGGGAGGGAAAACAGTACACCTCTCAGAACAGTGTCTGGCAGGCTGTGGTGGCTGCTGCACGCAATGTTTATCGTAAACAGATCAAGCAACTGACAGAATCTATGGATGGTAGGCTGTTTGAGTGTCATCATAAAGAAAGGTGGCTATATTAGTCACAAATTTTTTGGGGTTTTGTTTTTGCATGTCATAAATGTTTATTTCTAAATTTTGTGCAGTAATATTGGTTTACCTGGTGAAAATAGACAAGTGAGGTGGGAATATATTTGGTTTTTAGTAAGTTGCCTAATAATTCTGCACAGTAATAGTTACTCACACAAACAGATATCCTCCTAAGATAGCCAAATCTAAAAAAAAAACACTCCAACTTCCAAAAATATTAAGCTTTGATATTTATGAGTCTATTGGGTTGATTGAGAACATAGTTGTTGATCAATGTTAAAAAAAATCCTCTAAAATACAACTTGCCTAATAATTCTGCACACAGTATATTTGTAAGAGGCTGTGATGCTCTGGTCAGGAGAGCCACAGCCAGTCTGTGATATTGCAGTCCTTCAGATTGCACCAATTTACGTGAATGTCTGAATAAGCCCTTAACCTTACAATATGTAGTGTGAAATACAATTGTGTAGCAATACTACCTTAGATATTTATCCCTTAAATGATTACAGTATTAATAAGTAACTCTTAAGAATAAGCTGTCTTGAATGTGTGTACATCATCAGTATTCCTGTTACGTCACCACCGGAGTCCGCTCCATCAACTTCTACTCCGATCTCCAGGCGACGCCGTGTTCCTGCCGTGGATAGTGCTGGTGGTGGGAGATGAGTCGATGCCAGCGGCGTCGGCGGGCACAGGCTCCACTCATCTACTGGTCTGGGTTTCCTGGGGATCTGCAGTGCAACTGGCTGACTGTAGGTGGCGGGTGTCTCCCAGCTGAAGTACCATCATTCAGCTACAGCCTATGGGAAGACACCACACCTTTTTAAAACCCCTCCTGTCTGCTGACCTCTGCCAGAGAGAGTTTTCTGATTACGTCCTTGCCTGCCGATTCTGTCCCTGTTCCGCAATTCCTGGTTTGACCCTGCCTGACGACTACTCTCTCGGACTGCAGCCTTCCACAAGTAGTGATCTCCAGGGCCCTGTGTAATTCCAAATCCCTGTCTAGGGGTTAAAGGATTTCAGGGTTCTGGGGGTCCTGCCTGGTGAGTGGCTTTCCTCGATCCTGTCCATTACAGCCCGTCTGAGTCTGTGGATCCAGGCAGGCGTTACAATTCCCCTCTGCAAGGCTATGTCTTTTAATATGCAATTGACTCTGAGCTGGTGGGAATAGACTAGCTGCTATTATTTCTCCCTTACACAGCACAGCACACAGAGAGAGATTCCTGCTCTTTATTCCTTCTTACCACACAGACATAAGCAACAGCAGCATGGATGACAATGTACAGCATTACGAAACTGTGTGGATCTAAAAAATAAACTGTGTGGATCTAAAAAAAAACATTCTGGATGATATAAAAGATATGTTAGAAAGCTCAGCTGTCAAGATTCCTCCGCTCAGTGTCTAGGACACAATGAGTGACTGTCTGTGTAACTATGGAACCGGATGTGCTTAGCTGTCAGTTTGGGGAGTAACAGCTCAATTGTCTAGTCAGGCACTTGGGTGTGCTGAGCTGTAGGTGAGTTGAATGAATGCACAGCCATCCAATCTAATTCTGGGAGGTGCTGGGATATTCAGGTGTTCCCTGTTTACAGTGATTGGCCAACTACTTAGCTGAGCAGTTTCTTCTAGAACTCTGCCAGTCATAGCATTCTGTGTAAGTGGTGCTGTTGCCCTGCATTCATGTGCTCTGTATGTTCTGATTATTGCTGACTGACCTTAGATCTCCTCTGACCCTCTGTTTGTCTTGACCCTTTGCTCTGTTCCGCTATCCTCCTGGTATTCTGACCCAGATCGTTACTTAACTACGCCTCAGTTTACTACATATATCCACAACACATCCTCCTGGTATTCTGAGTCTGGACTGTGACCTGATTATGCCTCTGTTTACTCCTTGTATCCACGACAAACTCTTTTGGTATCTGACAGTGGAACATCCAAGTACACTGCCTCGTGGCTTGCCCATGAGTTTGTGACTAGCATCAGATTAGGACTGGCCTTATACCTTTTTTTCTCCCCACTTATGGATCCAGTTTCTTACACTCTGTGATCAGATGGTGAATCTGACCCAGATAGTTCAGGATCTGGCCATAGAACAACAGAAGCTAGAATCCTCATAGTCCCAGTTAAAAGGTCATGCATGTAGAGCAGAAAAATATGTGGCACTCATCACCACTTGTTCTGTTTAAAAGTGGCATTTTATTTGAACATCATATGCAGGATGTGGAATAAAAGGAGCGCCTTAAGCCCGCTTTACAAGCTGCAATGTATCTTACAATATGTCGGCGGGGTCACGTCGTAAGTGACGCACATCCGGCATCGTAAGGTACATTGCAGTGAGGGACAGGTACGTGTGATTGCGAATGAACGGTAAAACGTTCATCGCACGCACATCGTTCATTTCTCTAGAATTGAACGTCAGATTGTTCATCGTACCCGGGGTAGCAGACATCGCAGTGTGTGAAACCCCGGGAACGATGAACAGATCTTACCTGCGTCCTGCTGCTCCCGGCCAGCAATGCGGAAGGAAGCAGGTGGGTGGGATGTCTACGTCCTGCTCAGCTCCGCCCCTACGCTTCTATTGGCCGGCTGCCGCGTGATGTCGCTGTGACGCCGAACGTCCCTCCCACTCCAGGAAGTGGACGTTCGCCACCCACAGCGAGGTCGTATGGACGGGTAAGTACGTGTGACGGGGGTTAATCGTTTGTGCGGCACATGAAACAAATTGAACGTGCTGCACATACGATGGGGGCGGTTACGATCGCAAACAATATCGTATGCTGGATCGTAAGGTGTAAAGCAGGCTTTACTTTCCAAGTTGTCATAAATCATGTGGTAAGATTGCATGAAATCCCTCTGAAAACTGTATCTGATAGGGCGGTGCAATTTGTTTCAAAATTTTAGGGAGCGTTTTGTAAAAAACTGGGGGTTAATTTGTCATTTGCCTCTGCTTATCACTCTAAATTCAAAGGTCAGACAGCGAGGACAAATCAGTCGGGGCAAATTTTAAGATGTTTCATTGTGGCTTAGCTGGAGGACTGGTCTTCATTTTTAGCTCTTCCGGAGTTCGCCTTTAACACTCCGGTAAATCAGTCCACTGGAACCTTGCCTTTCATTTATAATTATGATTTTTATCCCCATTTTGTTGAATTTTCTTATTTCCATTTATGGGGGTTTAAATTATAAGTTGCAGAGTGTTTCCTATTCCCAGTGATTGCCCAGCTTCTTAGCTGGGTAGTTTCTCAGTGAACAGTGCCAGTCATGGCATTCTGTTAAGTTGTGCTGTTGGCATATGCATTTTTGGACTGTTTGTTCAAAATATTGCTGCCTGCCCTTGGCCCTCCTCTGACCACCCATTTGTCTTGACCCTTTACTCTGTCCTGCTATCCTCCTGGTATTCTGATCTCGGACCATTACCTGACTATGCCTCAGTTTACTCCATGTATCCTCCACGTATCCTCCAGGTATTCAGACCCTCGACCATGACCTGACTATGCATCTGTTTACTCATTATATCGACGACGTATTCTCCTGGTATTTGACCCTAGAACATCCGACTACCCTGCTCATGAGTATGTGATTAGCATTATATCAGCATGTTCTTTCTGTGTTTCCCTTTGACTATTTTCCCACTCAGCTCCTGACTTTGCCTCCTCTTTTCGCTTTCTGTATAATGGGCAATGTCAGATGACACCTGCAGTCCATCTTGTTTGAGCAAGCCAGACTTGAGCTGAGAGGATGAAAGTTCAGAAGGTTGGTAGGTGGAAGAAGTGGCTCGTAAGAGGGGAAGGAAGCAGATTTTTCTGAGAAGATATTTTACAAAGCTTTTTTATATTCTTTGGTACTATTGATTTGTCCAAAGTTTCTTAACACCAGAAGTCCCAGAAATTTTGAGCTCCCCCCTGAAGTCCCGAAAGAGGGTCAAATGACCCTTAGTCCAAACTGAATAGAACTAACTAGAAACTAAGTGGCTAAACTCAATGGAAAACAACAACCTCCTGTGGTGCGACAGTAATGGCCTTAATTACAGAACAAAAGACGGTGATTATAGGATGTTAGCTAAAATCCTTCAGGTCATTCGACCCGTCTCTGGGTTCCAAAGGTAGAAATGTTAAATGACCCCTCTCTGAGACTTCTAGTGTTAATAGTACACTTTCTTTGGAAGACAAAAAACATAATTTTTCTTAGAAGCTATAAGCATTTTCATTTTTTTATTCATTAATATATTAAGTTAATTAGATGCGTTGCGCTAAGACAGGTTATTTAGTCGACCCCTGGTAGAAGTAACTAATCTTCTTATTGGGAACACTTTAATTTGGACTGAAGGGAAATACCGCACACTATACAGATAACATACAGATATAAGAATGCGGTAACACTAGTGTATAGATATAGCCAGATGTTATAGTGAGATAAAAAGCCCTTTAAAGCTTTGCATCCTGCTGTCCTGTAAAGCACAGGTTCAAACAGACAAAAACACAATGTGTGCCCAAGGTTTTTTTACACAGTACAAACAACTAAAAATGGCAGCACAGTAAATGTGCTAATTTTTCATGCACAAAAATTCCATAGGCTCAGGACCCCCATCAAATGTATAAAAAGTGAAGAAGAAAATGGATCCTTGCATTCATTTGTTTATGTTGTTAAACTTTAGCTCTATTTTTGGAATGGTCACCAATTTAATTTTTTTAATTATGGAATGGACTCCATTTTTATTTTCTATTGTGGAATGGTCACCATCTTTACTTTTTTTTGTGGAATGGTCACCATTTTTATTTTTTGAATTGTGGAATGGTAACTATTTTATTTTTTATTGTGAAATGGTCACTATTTTTATTTTCTATTGTGAAATAGTCACCATTTTTATTTTCTATTGTGAAATAATCACTATTTTTATTTTCTATTGCCGAATGGTCACAATTTTTATTTTTTTATTGTGGAATGGTCACCATTTTTATTTTTTTAATTGCGGAATGATAACTATTTTTATTTTCTATTGTGGAATGGTCACCATTTTTGTTTTCTATTGTGGAATGGTCACCATTTTTGTTCTCTATTGTGGAATGGTCACCATTTTTATGTGGAATGGTCACCATTTTTGTTTTCTATTGTGGAATAGTCACCATTTTTATTTTTTATTGTGGAATAGTCACCATTTTTATGTGGAATGGTCACCATTTTTATTTTATATTGTGGAATGGTCACCATTTTTATTTTATATTGTGGAATGGTCCCCATTTTTATTTTCTATTGTGGAATGGTCCCCATTTTTGTTTTCTTTTGTGGAATGGTCACCATTTTTGTTTTCTATTGAGGAATGGTCACCATTTTTATTTTTTTATTGTAGAATGGTCCCCATTTTTATTTTCTGTTGTGGAATGGTCACCATTTTTGTTTTCTTTTGTGGAATGGTCACCATTTTTGTTTTCTATTGTGGAATGAGCACTATTTTTATTTTCTATTGTGCAATGGTCACCATTTTTATTTTTCTGTTGTGGAATGGTCATCATTTTTGTTTTCTATTATGGAATGGTCACCATTTTTATTTTTTTATTGTCGAATGGTCACCATGTTTATCTTCTATTGTGGAATGGTCCCCTTTTTTATTGTGGAATGGTCACCATGTTTATCTTCTATTGTGGAATGGTCCCCTTTTTTATTGTGGAATGGTCACCATTTTTGTGTACTATTGTGGAATAGTCACCATTTTTATGTGGAATGGTCACCATTTTTGTTTTCTATTGTGGAATAGTCACCATTTTTATGTGGAATGGTCACCATTTTTGTTTTCTATTGAGGAATAGTCACCATTTTTATTTTTCTATTGTGGAATGGTCCCCATTTTTATTTTCTATTGTGGAATTGTCACCATTTTAGTTTTCTAATATGGAATGGTCACCATTTTTATTTTCTATTGTGTAATGGTCCCCATTTCTATTTTTCTATTGTGGAACAGTCACCATTTTTATTTTCTATTGTGGAATGGTCACCATTTTTATTTTCTATTGTGGAATGGTCACCATTTTTATTTTCTATTGTGGAATGGTCACCATTTTTATTTTTGTTGTGGAATAATCACCATTTTTATTTTTTAATGTGGAATGATCACTATTTTTATTTTTTGTTATGGAATGGTCACTATTTTGATCTTTCTCAAGCAGAGCATGGTACATATATATATGTACTTCCCAATGGAGTAATGTAATCCCTATTGAAGATATTGAGCTCCCAAAGCTGGAGTTACAAGTCAGTGCCCTTTATCCTTTGTAAGTCAAAGGTCCCTGGAGTATCCTAAAAAATGTAACTAGTATTCAAATATTTTTGGTCTTCAAAGTTGTGTATCATTGGCCTTTTGTTTGCCTCTTTGCCACCTCACATCCTGCCCTATGCAGCCATCTGGAGGGCAGCAGAGAGGAACTCACGTACTCTGAGCCCCCTCTGAGCTGCTTTGTAAATGTGTTTTGGATTTGAAGGCTTTTCCCCGGCTAAGCTGAGCCATCTGTCCGATTGCTGCCTTGGTCTCACAGCAATGCAAACATGTGTGGCTCATTTATTGTGTGAACTGGCTTGAACATCTTTTAAATCAACAGACACATTATGCCAGCCAAAACCTGCCAGGATTTTATTACGCCTCCTTAACCCCTTATGTATTATACCACCTGATCCTGATAAATTTTTCCTTAATCCATCTAACACCCTATAAGTCCTATTGCTTTAAGTTATTCCTACCACTCATATCAACCATGTCTTTCGATATATTTTGCCTTTGCTACATAGTGGCAGCTTTAATTATGCCAATTTCCAACACTTCATTATGGTGTTAGGATCCTGGATGCTCTAACATTAGAGGCACAGTGGAGGATTGTTCCTCATTACTACAGTCTAGTCAACATGCTGATACATTCTTGAGCCAGTCTGATCCGCTTAACATCCAGACATCTCCATGTAGGACTTCTGATCTGGACACAAAATTATGAAAATGTGGACATACTGTAGCCACATAAAACTGACCTAGGCCTGTGAAAATGGCCTAATCATATTAATTATTAGCCATTTATTCCCCCCCCCCAAAAAAAAACAACACAGGATAGGGGATGGCTTGCTAATTGCCAGGAGTCTGTGTGCTAAGACCCTCAGAAATCCCAAGATTGGGGCTCTAGAACCCCAAGAATGGAGGGGTGAGTATATGCTCGACCTCTTTTCCATTCCATGTATATAGCTGTGCTTGAGAAAGCTGAACACTACTCAGCTTCTCCCGGCAGCACCATTAACAATGAATAGAGACCGAGCATGCACACCTTCATTCCTGATCAGATATTGTGCTGCTTGTTTACACAGGACAACACCTTGCAAATAAGTGTTTTTCTCCTTTGTTGGGTGTCTGCCAGCCTGTAACATGAAAATTTGTACTTCCAGCATCAGCACATCTAAATGGGCTTTAAAGGGAACCTGTCACAAGATTTGGGGCCTATAAGCTGCGGCCACCACCGGTGGGCTCTTATATACAGCATTCTAACATGCTGTATATAGAAGCCCAGGCTGCTGTGTAGAACGTAAAAATCTCTTAATAATACTTACCTAAACGGTCGCTGCGGTGGAGTTGGGTCATATGGGCATCTCCGTTCTACGGTGCCTCCTCTTTTGACCATGTTTGTCGTCCTTCTTCTGAAGCCGGGGTGCATGACGCGTCCTATGTCATCCACACTCACCAGTATTGAGGTCCTGCGAGTGTGTATGACGTAGGATGTGTTATGCACACCGGTTTCAGAAAATGGAGGACGAAGATGGCCGAAAGAGGAGGTGCCGGCATCGGAGAACAGAGACGCGCATATGACACAGCTCCACCGCAGCGACTGTTTAGGTAAGTATTATAAAGTGATTTTTATGACCTACACAGCAGCCTGGGCTCTTATATACAGCATGTTAGAATGCTGTATATAAGACCCCACTGGTGCTGGCCACAGCTTATAGGCCCCAAATCTGGTGACAGGTTCCCTTTAAAGTTTTACTAGTTAACTTTTTTTCAATTATTTATCAATGGTCAAATAGGCTCTACAAATTATCCAAGTGGTAAATATTGCAGTCAACACAATTAAAAAACAACAGCAAAAATGAGACTTTGAACTTCTGTTAAGTTGCAATGTACTAAGTCATTTGTTACTACGTTTCCAAGTCAGGTTCTCCCACATGAGGTTTATGTTGACTGTGAATATTTTGTTCCATTGTTATTACTAAACCTTTTTAAGCATCACAACTTGGCTTCCTTTGCAGCTGGGTGAATACCTTCTAAAAATAGTACTTAGTATTCACATTTCTCTGGTACTCAGCTATCTGTATCTTTTCAGAGTTGTACTACCATAAACTCAGATGATGTTCCCATTATATAGAAGTTGTCCAATCCCAAAAAGGCTTTATTTAATAAAATAAAAAAAAATAAAAAAAGCTTGATTGCGGTTGTCTAGGCTTTGGTTTCAAGTATCCAGTTACTCTATGTGGCTGCAGCTATGAGAATCTTCAGTGTGCACTTTAAGGATTTTCCAATGCCACCACTAGAAGCGGGTAGGTAGCGCACCCATCATCTGTAGTGGAGAATCCTGACAGTATGTACTGTGTGTGCTGTGAGGATTCAAAGGTCTGCAGTCAAATTGTCAAGATGGGCAGCATGGTGTTTCATTGGTTAGCACTACAGTCTTGCAGCACTAGAGGCCTGGGTTCAAATCCCACCACGGACAACATCTGCAAGGAGTTTGTATGTTTTCCCCCTTTTTGCGTGGGTTTCCTCTGGTTTCTTCACACACTCCAAAGACATACTGATAGGGAATTTAGAATCTGAGCACCAATGGGGACAGTGTTGCTGATGTATGTAAAGTGCTAAGGAATTAAAAGTGCTATATAAATGAATAAATATTATTTTTATGACTATGGGAGAGTGGAGAACAGGGGCTCTTAAACTGTTCCTCAAGCTAGGGGGCCTCCTCCTCCTGATGGTTGAGATGCCTGAGTCCCTTTCCTAGTCCTACTCCTGACTAGTCCTGATCTGATTCCCCCTCCCACCAGTGAGGGACAGAGCAGGAGTGTGATGAAACCCACAGATAAAGACAGACAAGAGAAAACCAAAACTTATTCACACTGCTCGCACACACAAAGGTTAAAAAATGAGAGATTCAGAGGCAAAACAAGAGCAGGAAGAAAGCTACAAAACAGCGTGGGAAAATTCTACAATTGCACCAAGCAATGAGCACAACTATCAACAGTAAGTCTGGGGCACCACACCTCACAGACCAACGTAGAATAAACTATAGCTGGTATAGGTGGAAGGTTTGAAACAGCATAACTAAGAGGGGAGCAAACGTGATAGACCTCCCCACAACATGTGACAAAAGCAGCAAGCAGACCAGTAGAGTTTAACTTTTGCTAGCCTGCCTATAACACAGCAGGTCAATGCCCAAGTCTGCCTGTGTTGATGCCAGACACCAGATAAACCACTGAGCAGAGTGTCAGAATCTGCAATCTGAACAGTGATCAATGCCATGACAGTCTGCGAAGTTTGGGCAAAACTCTGTTTGACACAAATAGAGTGAATGCAGACTTAACTCCTGTTGCGGATGGGGGCCGCTGCCACTGCAGGGGCTGCTTGGATCCGGGTTCGTTACTGTGGCGGCTCGAGTGGTGACCGGACCCAGGCTCGCACGGCCATCCGTCCTCACAACCGTAGGAAGGGAGTATTTACAGGGGATTGATTTGTCGGTGACGCCACCCGTGGGTTGCGGTGAGGCATTGGTAGCACTGCCGCTGCCTGGTGATGGGGCGCCCGAGGCTGATGGAGCGGGGCAGCAAGGTAGGATCCCCTCCACGGGTGGGGAGGTGTAGTCCCTGGGCCCAGGTACATGGGAGTAATGGCTGCTGGAGGTGGCGTGCCGGGTTCGACCAGGGATCAATGGTGTATTCACAGTTCAAAGAATCACACATAAGTCCAGTGGTAAACCAAATTGCCAATGGCCGGTCACCCCTGGTGTATTTGGGTCCCACACCCGGGTGTAGCAAACAGGGGTCCCTTCCTCCTGCACTCAGTGTCTGTGTCTTCTCTGTGACAACATCGCTTGGAACGGGGAAGTCCACTCCCGGTACTGTGTATGTTTGGGAGCTGAGCCTGCAAAATCTGACCCTTGGGATTTCGGTGGGTTCTGACGGACACCCTATCCCCCACGTTGGGCTTCCGTTTCGCTCTCTGGGCTTCTGTGGAACAAGGCCTGAAACCTTTTCCCCGGCTGGTCAATTAACAAGGGGGCTTGCAACGGCCCTCGTTCTAGGGTCCAGGTACCCCGACTGTGCACGGCCTCGGGACCGGATTCCTACTGTCGGCACCGGCGGGCTACAACCCTGCGCCGGTCCACTTAAGGTCTCCCGTGACCGGATCTCCGTCGCTTATGGTCCTGCTTGCCGTCTGCCACTTAGTCCGGTCGTCCAGGGGCCCCAACCCCTGACTCACTTCCACTGTCTGCACTTATCTTAGACTTCAACTTGACTACTCTCTTCCCACCCCAGACACCTCAGGACCCCTAGGTGGGCGCTCCCATCCACCTGGTCCCGCCCACTGGTGTGTCCCTATTGTCATGAGGGGGTGGCTAGGCTTTAATGGCTGTGTTGTACCTGGGTGTGGGTTTTTTTGTGTTGGAATCAAGGAGGTTGGACTACTTCTCTGACTACTTGGTTTTGCCAGGGCGTCACACTCCAAGCCTGGAAAATCCCTTTAAAATGTTCTAAAAAAAAATATGCTTATCTTGTGTATCCTATTTTAACGCTTTCCAGTCTACAGCTGAAGTGACCCACTAGAGCTATTGACTGGCTGCAATAGTCACATGTCTAGGTAGTGCATGACCACCTGCAAGGAAATGTAGAGACTGTGAAAGTACCGGAAAGCATGAGACCTAGAGTTATGGAGAATCAGTTGGGTAGGCATGGTTTCTATTCTTATTTTAAAGCATTGTGATCCCTTTGTATTTTTAGTTTATATCTATGGCTAGACTGCTATAATTAGACCCTTGGATATATCTTACAAGCACCAAGAACTTAATCTTAAATACATTTTACTTAAACCCAAAATATTACACAACTTTTTATCAATATCAAATGAATTGCTCTCCGAATGTGCAATGTGCCGCCTCCATTTAAGCACAATCAGTACTTTTGTAAACCACTGCGAGCACACGTTTCTACCGATATAATGTTACTCTATAAACAAGAGAAATAGAGGCAGTTTAAGTTTCTACGTTTACTTTTTGTACGGAGAACATCTGAGGAGGAAAATACACCGTGGTCTGGACGGCTGACAACAACAACATCAAAAGCTAATTTTTACACCAAAACAGCGAGGTCTGTGCAATTACTAAATGCTTTGTGTAAAGAAATAGAACAGATGGAAAACACTCTTCATCTTAGCGGAACTTTAACTAATGACTGAGAAAATGTAATTTTATTGGGTGGATGCCAATCAACAGTTCCTCCCTGAGTAGGAATAAACATGACCTAATGACGCCACGTTTAAAGGGAAAGTAGCAGCAGAAATGACAGTTTGCTTCAAATTACTTTCTAAAGTAATACATCTAGAATTTTTGAAAGTGTTGGTTGTGTTTCATCTAATCTTTCAGTGCTTTATCAATATTTACAAGATCCTGAAATCTTGCAGTTTTGCCGTTTTCATATAGACCACTTACCACCTTAATAGTTTAACATGGGAAGATCACTCCTCCGCAATTGTCTCATTATTATTACAGGAAGAATTACTATCAAAGGCAGTTTACACTTCTACCAATATAGGGTCAGATAACACTAGATCCATCATACACAATAGGTGATGCTCAGGCACCTATCAGTCCCAAGAGATCTGCAGAATAGAGAAGACATGTGTGTTCCCTCTCCACTCCATCCACTGCCTATGTACAGGGCTCAACTATTTTCAGCAATCCCATGAATGGAGCGTATGCACCTCGACTCGACTGAAGATAAGACTCTAGATTCTGGGGCACCCTCAGCACAAAATGGTAGAGTTTATTTACACCACACAGGACTCTAGATTCTGAGGCACCCCTAGCACAAAGCAGCAGGCTTTATTTACACCACAGAGGACTCGATATTCTGGGGCATCCGCAGCACAAAGCAGAAGGGTTTATTTACACCCCACGGGACTCTATATTCTGGGGTACCCTCAGCACAAAGCGGTAGAATTTATTTACATCGCACATGACTTTAGATTCTGGGGCACCCTCAGCACAAAGAAGCAGGGTTTATTTACACCCCACAGGACTCTAGATTCTGGGGCACCCTCAGCACAAAGCAGCAGGGTTTATTTACACCCCACAGGACTCTAGATTCTGGGGCACCCTCAGCACAAAGCAGCAGGCTTTATTTACAGCCCACTTGACTCTAGATTCTGGTGTATCCTCAGCACAAAGCAGCAGGGTTTATTTACACCCCACAGGACTCTAGATTCTGGGGCACCCGCAGCACAAAATGGTAGGGTTTATTTACACCCCACGGGACTCTGGATCTTGGGGTATCCTCAGCACAAAACGGTAGGGTTTATTTACATCCCTCAAGACTCTAGATTCTGAGGTACCCTCAGAACAAAACGGTAGAGTCTATTTACATCCCACAGGACTCTAGATTCTGGGGTACCCTCAGCACAAAGCAGTAGGGTTTATTTTTCCAGCACCCATGACGGCACCACGAGAGAGGGGATCCGCCCTTCAAGGACAGGAAACCTCCAGAATAAAAAGGGGCAGCACCTCTCCCCGCATCAGTTGATTACCGAGCATGACAGGACCTCCGAAACAAGGAACATCGTTAAAACATATCCTGCCACCATAACCACCCAGTGAAGAGGAGCAAAAAAGGAAACAAACTAGCAACACCTAAGTGCAGGAAGGGAATGTAAGGGTGCCGTCATGGGTTCAGAAAAAACACATTACCGGTAAGTAATTACGTATTTACATCCCACATGACTCTAGATTCTGAGGTACCCTCAGAACAAAACGGTAAAGTCTATTTATGTGTCGCCCTGGGCAAGCCAGGGGACACAGATAACAACACACACTCACCCCACATTCCCTGCAGGTACACCAGCTAACCCATAAATCCTTGTTGCCTTCCTCCAGAGGTTGATGATGCACACCAGGGGGTGGGCCAGGCGGTTGGCTCCGCCCACCTAGGAGCTCACAACTCTGGAGGCAGGAAGTAAACCAGTCAGTCCAGCTAGGGACATGAAAGAGTGAACAGAAGATTAGCCCAGGCAGGGCTAGAGTGCAGAGGAGCTCAGGAGATTAGCCCAGGGAGGGCAAGAGTGAAGACAGAGTGAAGTCTAGCAGAGGGCTAGAGTAAACAGAGAAGTGAAAGTGGTGAAAGTAGAGAAGTGTAAAGGAGAGTAGCCAGTAAAGTGACAGAAGGAAAGAAAGCCTGAGAGCCCAGCCGTGTGTAGGGCCAGAACAGCAAGGTCAGCAGACAGCGGTGAAGATCTGCAGTGGGACTGTCTGGAGGTTGCTGGAAGGGCCGCGGAGGCTGTGTGTAACCAGGGCCTGGAGCAGTATACAAAGGGCAGTCAGTACCAGAGCAGGGGCTTTCGGATCCCAGCAAGGCTTGGAGTCGCTGTAAATTGCTAAATCCGTTAGTGAAGGGGACGTAGATCTCCCAACAAGCAAGTCCTGATTGACGGCAAAGGTCCAACCACAACGGGGAAACACCGCCACCGCCAAGGCACCAGTTTCCCAGGGCCGGCGCCTGCGGGCAAAGTGTAGAGCTCCTCCGGCCCAGGTTGCAGCCGGGGAGCGGGTAACCGGAGGGAATCCACCGATACCACAAGACATTTCAAAGGTGCAGGGAAGAGACCGTCACCGCTAACTGCAGGGAACCGCAGCACCGTGAACCGTCCGAGGGACCCGTCCAACCAGCCGTTTGTTTACCGAGAACTGTGTCGTGTTTACTGGCTGAGTGAGTACCTCAGTGCCGCAAGGCACAGCGCTGCCCCTGCGCCCCTGCACCCCACTGGGCCCCGGGATCACCAACCCCTACCCACGGAGGGGCAACACAACACCTGGCTGCTCCCATCACCATCCCCGGGATCCCCATCCAAAGCAGCGGTGGTGCAATCACCACAGCCGTGGGTGGCGTCACGAACTATAACCCCAACAAACACCCCCTTTTCACTCAGGGGCGAGGAGTGTCGCTCGAGACACCCCGGGATCCGGCCCACAGCTCGAGCCGCCAGGAGCAGCTGCCGGACCCGAGCAGAAGGGGTGAGCGCGGTGTGCTGACACCCTCCTCCCCGCCCGCGACAACTTGGCGTCACGAACAGGATCTTACCGCTCTGCCGTCAGGTAGAGGTGCGCCTTGTTACCGCCGGAGGCATCCGGCAGAAAAATTTCAGAAGCCGCCATCTTTGGCGCGAAAAGTTCCCGCTCGAGCGTCTTCTCGAGCAGTAGAGGCGCGAAGGCCAAAACCCCGCCCCGAGAGAGGAGGGGCCGGAAAGAGCTAAGGGGGACGGAAACAAGATGTCTGCGCCCGACGAAGCCGCTGGAGGAGCGGTGGTCGCAGCCGCAGCGGCACCCGCGGATGGGAATGGGCCTGCCCAGGTCCCGGCCGTACTGGCGGGAGGTGCCGCGGCCCCCGCGCTTGCTCAGGTCATGCCGTTTTCCTTGCCCTATGCGCCCGGAGCTGCCTGGCTACCGCAGTATGACGGGAAACCGGATGCCTTGCAGGCCTTCCGGAAAAAGCTTAACCCGTTGCTAGAGCTGTACCCCCTGACTGATAAGCAACGTGCAGCGATAGTGCTAGGCCAGTTAACCGGTGCGGCGGAGCAGGAAGCGGAGACCTGGGCCGAGGGGGACCGGCTCTCTGTAGCCACCATCTTCGAGAAGCTACAGACTGCCTTCGAGACCCGGACTGAAGCTGAGCTGAGGATGCAGTTTTACCAGTGCCGGCAACGAGCTGGGGATAGCATTCGGGACTATGCTCTACGTCTGCAGACCGCCCTCCGCACGCTGAAGCGGGTGAACTCTATTAATGAGGCGGATAGCAACAAGATGTTGGTGGAGCAATTTGTGCAGGGGATGAGGTCCCCTGAGGATCGTAAACAACTCCGGCTGTGGGCCCTGGAACACCCTGATGTGGACTTTGCTGTGTTAAAGGAGCGGGCTATCAAAGCACTACAGCCCCCAGCTGCTGAAATTCTGGAACCCGTCCCGTGGCCCGTCGAGACAGCTCCCGTTGTGGCGGCTCCAGCCAAACCAACCTCCTTACTACCTACAGCCTCAAGCAGCACAGTGGAAGAACTGGCAGCCCAGGTCCGTCGCCTGGACGGAGACCTTGCCAAAATCCTTGCTGCACTACAACCCCTGACCAGATCTCAGCCCCCAGCGCAGATACAGCTTGCTGACAGTCCTGAAGATGTTCCCTGGATGCAGCGGAGAAGCGCTAACAACCCGCGGAGCAGACCTCCAATCTGCTACAAGTGCCGTAAGCCGGGCCATGTTTACCGACAGTGCCCGTTAAACGAGCAACCCCTGGGGCCCCGGGCCAATCCTCAGGAGTAGAACACCGCGGCCCCCCGGACTGGCGAGACCGATATGTCGGGGCCCGCCCTATCATCCCTGTGGCTGTGGACGGCATACCCGTGATGGCTCTCTTGGACACTGGATCACAGGTAACTACCATACCGTACACATTGTATCAGCAATATTGGGCCACAGACGAGCTGGCGCCTCCAGACAATAGTATAAATTTGATTGCCGCTAATGGACTTCCATTGACCCAGGTGGGGTATAAAGAGGTGGCTATGACAGTGGGGCAAGCTGAACTGCAACATCAGGGCATGATTGTGATCATGAATGAACCCAGTGATCATAACCCGAAAATAGTGCTGGGAACCAATGTGATGGAACACTGCATGGCTGATGTGTTAAACCTTTTGCAACGGCTAGCCGCCACGGCGGCGGGGAGCCGGCAGAGGGCTGTGCAGCGTGAGATCCACGCCCTGATGTACCGCCAGCATGTAAGCTCAACCGGAGGGGAGATTGGTGGAGTGCGAGTGATGGATGTTGCTCCATTGACTGTGCCCCCTAGGAGTGAGATGATGATCTGGTGTAGGGCAGCAGTAGGGCCTCAGGGGCGTGACTACCCTGCGATGATGGAGCCCATGCCTTCCGAGCACTGGCCCACTGTAGTGGCCGCCCGAGGGGTGGTAGATGTGAAGAAAGGGAGAGTGCCTGTGAGAGTGTTGAACTGTGGGGAGGAAGAAGTCAGGCTCCCCCGGTATGCCACCATTGCCAAACTGCTCACCCTGGACCCTCACACTATCCAGGAAGCCCGTCCATCCACACTCCCACCTACCACCAGCACTTCCCCACCCCAGGGGGACACCAAGGAGTGGCACCAACAGCTACATGTGGGCACTGATGATACCCCTACACATCACAGGGCAGGGGTACACAGGGTAGTGCAGGAGTACGAACAGGTTTTCAGTAAGCACCCCCTAGACTTTGGGCAGATCAAGGGGGTCCAACACCACATTCCCACGGGTGAACATCCCCCTATCAAAGAGAGGTATAGACCTATTCCCCCTGCACATTACCAGTGTGCCAAAGATATGTTGAAGAATATGAAGGAGGCAGGGGTTATTCGGGACAGTTGTAGTCCCTGGGCCGCTCCGTTGGTACTGGTCAAGAAGAAGGATGGTACCATGCGGATGTGTGTGGACTACCGGAAGATCAACCAGATAACCCATAAAGATGCCTATCCATTGCCTCGTATTGAAGAATATTTGGCTGCACTGAGAACTGCAAACTACTTCTCGACCCTTGACCTCACCAGCGGATACTGGCAAGTGGCCGTGGCCCCCGAGGACCGGGAGAAGACCGCCTTCACCACCCCGATGGGGCTCTGCGAATTCAATAGCATGCCGTTTGGGCTGTGCAATGCCCCCGGGACCTTCCAACGGTTGATGGAGTGCTGTTTGGGACATTTAAACTTCGAGACCGTCCTGCTGTATTTGGATGATGTGATTGTTTATTCCCAGACGTATGAAGCCCATCTGGAGCACCTGGCCGAGGTGTTCGCGTCCCTTGCCAAGTTCGGGATGAAGTTGAAGCCCTCGAAGTGCCATCTGCTGAAACCCAGGGTGCAGTATCTAGGACATGTGGTGAGTGCGGATGGTGTTGCCCCCGACCCTGAGAAGATCACTGCCATTCAGAGCTGGCCGAGACCAACCACAGTGAGGGAAGTAAGACAGTTCCTGGGTCTGGTAGGGTACTATCGGCGTTTTATAAAGGGGTACACGAAGATGGCTGCCCCCATGCAAGATCTCCTCGTGGGACAGACCAAAGGTGGTAGACCCATTGGAGCCCCACTGTTGTGGGAGGACAAGCATGAGGAGTCCTTTTGCCAGTTGAAGGCGGTCTTGACCGGAGAAGAGGTCCTGGCGTACCCTGACTATGGGAGCCCGTTCATCCTTCACACAGACGCCAGTAATGTGGGGCTAGGAGCGGTCTTGTCCCAGGTCCAGGATGGAAAGGAGAAGGTGATTGCCTACGCCAGCCGAAAACTCCGGCCGACCGAAAGGAACCCTGAGAACTATAGCTCCTTCAAGCTCGAGCTATTGGCGTTGGTGTGGGCTATCACAGAGCGGTTCCGCCACTACCTGACGGCAGCAAAATTCACCGCGTTTACGGACAACAATCCGTTAACTCACCTGAACACGGCCAAGTTGGGCGCGCTGGAGCAGCGGTGGGTAGCCCGGTTAGCCAACTATGATTTCACCATAAAGTACCGAGCTGGTCGTGTCAACATCAATGCAGATGCACTCTCCCGGATGCCCCATTTGTCAGAAGAGGGGTGTGAGGACGACGACCTCGAGGAGATTGAGTTGCCTGCGTTTCACCAGCCGCCTACTGAGAGGGTACAGGTATGTCAGCAAAGGGTGGATCTGGACCCGCGGCCCAGTCAAGAGTGGCAGGACGCCCAGGACCAAGCGCCGGCTGTCCGCCTTGTCAAGACTCTGGTGGAACAAGGCGCCATGGGAATGGACCCCAGCGCTCCAGCCGAAGCCCAACGCTTGTGGAAAGAACGGAAATGGCTTTACCTACACCAAGGGAGGCTGTACCGTGAGCTGATCAACCCGAAGACCCATGAGAAAATATGCCAGTTAATCGTTCCTCAGGCTGATGTCGCTACTGTACTGCGGGCATACCATGATGGTGCTGGCCACTTCGGGTGGAAGAAGCTGGAGATGCTGTTGAGGGAGCGGTTCTATTGGAGTGGGATGCGTGAATCGGTGGAAGCCTGGTGCCGAGAGTGCGGTCCTTGTACGCTGAGGAGAAAGGACGAGACTAGCCAGAGGGCACCGTTACATCCCATCGTCACCCATCAGCCGCTGGAACTGGTCGCCCTAGACCATGTTAAGCTCACCCCTAGCCGAAGTGGGTACACCTACGCATTGACCATGGTAGACCACTACTCAAGATTTATGGTGGTAGTCCCCGTCAAGGACCTGACTGGTCGAACTGCTGCTCGTGCGTTCCAGGCTTATTTCTGCCGACCTCATGGGTACCCCGAGAAGGTGCTGACTGACCAAGGCCCGGCTTTTGAAGCAGAGGTGTTTCACGAATTCTGCCAGTTGTACGGCTGCAAGAAGATCCGGACCACTCCGTACCACGCCCAAACCAACGGCATGTGCGAGAAAATGAATCACTTGGTCCTGGGGCTCCTCAAGACGCTACCGCTAGAAGAACGGAACATGTGGCCGGAAAAGTTACCCGACTTGGTCGACATGTACAATAATATCCCAACCAGCTCGACGAAGTGCACCCCAGCGTATCTGATGAGGGCTCGGCCTGGCCGCCTGCCGGTGGATCTGGAGATGGGGTTGGAAGCTCCGGAAGCACTCCCTTCAACGGCAGAGTGGGAGAGTCGGAGGAGGGCCCAATACCGGCAAATCCAGGAGTATGTAGAGAAAAACCTCAGTCGAAGTCGAGAACAGCAAGAGCACCGGTTCAACCAGAAGGCGCCTGCAGGTCCTTTCCAGCCAGGAGATGTGGTGCTGAAACGGAAGAGAAAAGCCCACAAACTGGATGACCAGTGGGAGCAAGTCCCTTACGTCGTACAACCCACCGAGTGGGACAATGGGAAAACCTACCAGATCAGTCGTGACCAAGGGGACACCCTAGCCACAGTTTCCCGGGACCATCTAAAAAAATGCCCCCCAGCGTTGAAAGCAGAGGCTGAAGTACCGGTTCCTCCACCAGTGGAAAAGGCAGCAGAGGTAATCCACACGGTAATGGGTGACTTCCCAGCAAACTGGCCTACACAGAACGGCGCGGTGATACTTCCAGTGATACTGTTCCCACAACCCGTGGATGAAGGAGTAGTGGAAGCGGTTAACCATGAGCCAGAACCAATGCCAGTGCCCAGGGATGAACCTGTACCCAGTCCCCCTGCACCTCCGCCTGCTCCACACTATAGCAGGGAGGAGGAACCGATTGTTCCCTCTACCCCACTGCCTAGCACCACTGACACCGGACCCCGAAGGTCCACCCGTTCCAACCTAGGTAAACCCCCACTTAGGTACAGGGAGACCGTTCTATGAATGAAAGGGGTCCGCAAATGTAAAAGAGTGTTGTGTGTTTGAAAAAGTTGAAAGTTTTGAAAATGAAAAATGATTTACCGAAGTTTGTCACCTGATTGTCTGCTTGATTGAACCGGCCGGAGCCGGCACCGTTGTCCCCGTGGGGACCGTTTAAAATGCATGGGAACTATCCATGGACAAGCCCGTGAACTCTGCAGGGCAACCACAAACGTTAGTGGCATGTAAATATGTTGGGTACCGTTACCGTTTCCGCAATGCCGCCTCCGGAGAGGCAGGTTGGAGAGAGGGCCCTGAGCAGAGCAGGCCAGGGCCCAGCCACCAAAGGAACCGGTGGCCACCCTCTGGAGGGCAAGGACAGATCCCGCTCGGGTGACTTGTGCTGGACTGTGGGTCAAGGGGTGCTGCCTGGGTTTTAGGGGCAGCATCAGGGCCAGGTTGCTTGGGTGGGAGAGAGCGGAAACCGTGACCGTATACCGTTGAAACGTTTAAGTAAATGTGCCTCCCGTTTTGGGAAGAGTTTTTGATTAAAAATGTATATTATTTACCGTTGATAATGTTATACCGTTTTACCTTTTCAGAAAAACAAAAAGGAAAATAAAACCGGTGTTGGACGGGCAGCCCGAGGACGGTCTGCGTTTTGCTAAGGGGGAATGTGTCGCCCTGGGCAAGCCAGGGGACACAGATAACAACACACACTCACCCCACATTCCCTGCAGGTACACCAGCTAACCCATAAATCCTTGTTGCCTTCCTCCAGAGGTTGATGATGCACACCAGGGGGTGGGCCAGGCGGTTGGCTCCGCCCACCTAGGAGCTCACAACTCTGGAGGCAGGAAGTAAACCAGTCAGTCCAGCTAGGGACATGAAAGAGTGAACAGAAGATTAGCCCAGGCAGGGCTAGAGTGCAGAGGAGCTCAGCAGATTAGCCCAGGGAGGGCAAGAGTGAAGACAGAGTGAAGTCTAGCAGAGGGCTAGAGTAAACAGAGAAGTGAAAGTGGTGAAAGTAGAGAAGTGTAAAGGAGAGTAGCCAGTAAAGTGACAGAAGGAAAGAAAGCCTGAGAGCCCAGCCGTGTGTAGGGCCAGAACAGCAAGGTCAGCAGACAGCGGTGAAGATCTGCAGTGGGACTGTCTGGAGGTTGCTGGAAGGGCCGCGGAGGCTGTGTGTAACCAGGGCCTGGAGCAGTATACAAAGGGCAGTCAGTACCAGAGCAGGGGCTTTCGGATCCCAGCAAGGCTTGGAGTCGCTGTAAATTGCTAAATCCGTTAGTGAAGGGGACGTAGATCTCCCAACAAGCAAGTCCTGATTGACGGCAAAGGTCCAACCACAACGAGGAAACACCGCCACCGCCAAGGCACCAGTTTCCCAGGGCCGGCGCCTGCGGGCAAAGTGTAGAGCTCCTCCGGCCCAGGTTGCAGCCGGGGAGCGGGTAACCGGAGGGAATCCACCGATACCACAAGACATTTCAAAGGTGCAGGGAAGAGACCGTCACCGCTAACTGCAGGGAACCGCAGCACCGTGAACCGTCCGAGGGACCCGTCCAACCAGCCGTTTGTTTACCGAGAACTGTGTCGTGTTTACTGGCTGAGTGAGTACCTCAGTGCCGCAAGGCACAGCGCTGCCCCTGCGCCCCTGCACCCCACTGGGCCCCGGGATCACCAACCCCTACCCACGGAGGGGCAACACAACACCTGGCTGCTCCCATCACCATCCCCGGGATCCCCATCCAAAGCAGCGGTGGTGCAATCACCACAGCCGTGGGTGGCGTCACGAACTATAACCCCAACAAACACCCCCTTTTCACTCACGGGCGAGGAGTGTCGCTCGAGACACCCCGGGATCCGGCCCACAGCTCGAGCCGCCAGGAGCAGCTGCCGGACCCGAGCAGAAGGGGTGAGCGCGGTGTGCTGACACCCTCCTCCCCGCCCGCGACATTTACATCCCACAGGACTCTAGATTCTGGGGTACCCTCAGCACAAAACGGTAGGGTTTATTTACATCCCACGTGACTCTAGATTCTGGGATACCCTCAGCACAAAGCAGCAGGCTTTATTTACACCCCACTTGACTCTAGATTCTGGTGTATCCTCAGCACAAAGCAGCAGGGTTTATTTACACCCCACAGGACTCTAGATTCTGGGGCACCCTCAGCACAAAATGGTAGGGTTTATTTACACCCCACGGGACTCTGGATTCTGGGGTATCCTCAGCACAAAACGGTAGGGTTTATTTACATCCCGAAAGACTCTAGATTCTGGGGTACCCTCAGCACAAAGCAGGAGGGTTTATTTACATCCCACATGACTAGATTCTGAGGTACCCTCAGAACAAAACGGTAGAGTTTATTTACATCCCACAGGACTCTAGATTCTGGGGTACTCTCAGCACAAAATGGTAGGGTTTATTTACATCCCACATGACTCTAGATTCTGGGGTACCCTCAGCAAAAAGCAGCAAGGTTTATTTACACCCCATGCTACAATAGGCATTCCTGTGTGTTTTGTGTGTATTTTCATGTATTTTGAGACATTCCAGAGAGAAGTACAACAGTTTTGGCTGTTGGTATACTGGTAAGTATGCAATGGATATAGATTTTACAAGACATTGTAACACTAATTACATGGGTAAATATTTGAGTAAAATTTCGTGTATAGTAGGTGTAGATGATTTTATATATTGTGTTAAACTTAGTTTAATTATTTACTATTAATTCATTAGTTTGGTTTTCTTTGTCCCTACTCATTTTAAAGTATATATTATTTAACTGAGACATACGAGCCTATTGGTGGATAATGTGAACATACAGTATGTACTGTATGAGTTATAGAGTAATGAATATACTAGCTCCATATTAAAGAGGTTATCCATTACTTTTACATTGATGGCCTATCCTTAGAATAGGTCATCAATGTCTCATTGTCCAGGGTCCCACACCTGGCACCCCTACTATACAACTGTTCTAGGTGCCGTCGCTGGCAGCAGGCAGCCAGCAATGTTCAGTGCTTGAGCTACCCCATCAACTAATCGTGGCTGTAGCTGGGTACTGCATATCCACTTCCCATTGATTTGAATGAGAGGTGGATGTGCATTATCCGGCAATGGCCTCTATCAGTTGACAGGGCAGCTCCAGAACTGAGCATTTCCAATTGCCAAATGCCGCCAAGACCGAGAACAGCTGATCAATGGGGATACTGAGTGTTGGACCCTGGCTGATCAGACATTGATAACTTGTCCTAAGGAAAGGCCATCAATGTAAAAGTAGTGGTCAACCTCTTTAAGATTTTGTTTGTTGGTGCCATAAGGGAGGTATTGATATTGAAATTTAGCTGTGGCATTTTTAAAGGGAATCTGATATTCATGCTGCCCAAACGACAATTGCAGACAGGTATATTTTTCTTTGAAATGCTTAGACGTTTCAGGAAAAACATAGTTTGAAGAGCTAGCCTGGGACTAAAGGGGGAGATCCAACCTGTCCCCCAGCTGGTTGACCTCTAAATAATAAAGTTATGTAAATGCCAAGTTATATCCAGAGCAGAGCGTGGAGTTGATGCCTTTCTGCTCTTTTTTAATAGTATCCACATCCTGATAAAAAAATTAGCATTTCCCGTAATTAAGAGAAGTCCAGCCCTGGCTGGCCAGAAGGAATAAGATGCACCAAGCAAGTGACTGCTGAACAGTATTAACCTGGTCTGTGACTGAATGTGCAGTATATACACTGGTGTTTTTATCTTGCCTATATTAGAAGCTTGGTTTTATGCTATGGCTTTATTCTGTTACCACTTTTAAACACTATGCCTTTCTATTCATGGGATATGAAGTATTACTAGAAAATATATGCAATAAGTTGCCCTCAATGCACTTTCAATCCATCATCAGTTTGTACCAGATATCTATAGTGATCGTGAAGAAGGCTATTTAAGCCGAAACGCATTATCTGATATTTCCCCTATGGACTGCATTTGCCTATGTGCCCACGTTGCGTTGTGTCCCTGCAGAAATTTCTCCAGTGATTTGAACAGCACATGTGTGCTTCAAATCGCTGCAGACACACTGCGTAATGAATGCAGTGAAAAGCCGATTTCATGTGCTCTGGATGCAGCCCCCACCACAGACAGAGCGGGACCTGCATCCAAAGCACGCGGAATAAGTGACATGTTGCTTTTTAGAACACAGCGATTTGGCAGCATGCAAATCGCTGTGTTCTAAAATGCAACGTGCGCATGGATTACGCACAATCTTCATAAAGTGTGCTGGGGACGCAGGACGCATGCAGTTACGCTGCAGTGCAATACGCAGCGTTAATACACGCAAATACGCAACGTGGGCACAGAGCCTTAAACATATTGCTAGGATTACTTCAGTAGTTTTGTTTTTTAATTACATTTATATTAAAAGGTGAATTTATATCTTACACTTCAATGTGATCCTTCTGGAATCTTTCTCCTGCTACATTATCACTGCTGTGCCGCGCGTCGATTACTAAAGACTGATTTCCATCCAAATACTGAACTGGTGAGCTGAATATATTTTTCTGTTTATTTCAAATTTAAAACATATACTTAAAAACAATGGACATGAAAACACCATCATGTTATTTAAAATTAGTTATACATATACGTTTAATCATTAACAGAGGACCAAAAAATGCACCTCCAACTAATCACCTGGTTAATATGGGGAAATGTTAGGGGTACTTTGCACGCTGCGACATCGCTAGCCGATTATAGCGATGCCGAGCGCGATAGTCTTCACCCCCGCAGGTAACGCAGGTAAGATGTTCCTCGTTCCTCGCTCCTGCGGCGTCATACACAGCGATGTGTGCTGCCGCAGGAATGATGAACAACATCGTACCTGTCGCTGCAGCGAAATTATGGAAATTACCGACACTACACAGATCACTGATTTTCGACGCTTTTGCGATCGTTTATCGTGCTTCTAGGCTTTACACGTTGTGACGTCGTTACCAGCACCGGATGTGCGTCACTTTCTATTTGACCCCGACGATATCGCAGTAGCGATGTCGCAACGTGCAAAGTACCCCTTAGTCCCAGCAGGTCTAATGACCCAAACCTAGAGCATCAAAGATCCATATAATGCTCATGTAAAACTGGCCTCCAGTTGAAAACGCTGAACATGGAAAAGCTACTGTCATGGTCATCTCTCTGTTGTAGAGCCTAGGGACAGGTTCTGGGCCAGAGTCGCTTTACCTTGAAACTCTGCAGTTTAAATGTATTCCCTTACCTTTGGAGAGGAGGGGGGAATTTCAGATTTCATTGCCAGCAAGCATTCATGTCATCTTCCTAGGTGTTTCTGCTTTGGACCACTCCCAGTCCCTATATATACCCTCTGCTCCAAATAGAGGGTGTCGGTTATTCACTTACTCATTTGGATGCTTGGCTTGGAGGTTGAAGGAGCTGGTGGCACACTCTCTGCAAGTTGCTGTCTTGGCTGCATTCTTGGTGGTGACTACAGCTGTCTGTTGTTGTGTTCCCCTCGGTTTGTCTTTTCTTCTCTTGGTGTCTTATTAGTGCATCGAAGGGGCTAGCGACCCTCACCTTTCAACTTACTAGCCAGGATTAATACAGAGCCTACCAGGAAATCAGGTATCCTGTTTGACAACAGGTGCGAAACCTGTATAGGTACTAGCTAGGAGGGTAGAGTACAGCTGCAGGTGAGTGAAGGAGGTGTCCATCTTCCCTCTTACTAGCGCTAGGGACCACCATTGTTAAAGTGTCCCCCTTTTGTTGTAGTGTGTCGTGTCATACGCATACTTCCGTGCCACCTCGTGTGACAGCTACTTTTCAGTTGGCGGAGACTAATAAACAGTTTTAGTCTTGTGCCCCACCATGAGCTCTTGAATATTTGGCAGAGACGTATGGAGCAGCATATCAGTTTTAAGGTGTACCTAATTAATTAAGGGGCATGGAAAATGCCAGCCTTAATGAATCAGGCCCTATATCTCATGAGTGCACTGTTTGTAGAAGTCTGGAAGCTGTTAATAAGTTTTCCACAGACAGGCTTAGCGCAAATCTCTCAGTTTCCCAGATCCCAGGGGTTATCCTGACATTCACCCTTTAACCCCTGTACATTTATCTGGACTTATACAGGGACCACTGGACTGGGGCCAAGGAGTCGTGTACTGACTAGCGGAACAAGCTGGCAGCAAGAAGGGTCATCACAAGAGGTCACGTCAGTGACAAAATCAGAAAGTAAGCGAGTGACAAAATACATGACAAGGTCAGAAAATGAGAAAAATAATGTAGCACAACAAGAGTAATGGCTCAGAGTGATGAGGGCTGGCTGAACTAAATAACTGGTAGCCAGAGATTGTCTTGAGAGAGACAAGGGCTAGTCGGGTGCAACAGGGAGCTCTGGGTTAATGGACAAAAGACATGGTGGGATTGGGCCACTGCATGGCTATACAATAAGATCCATTATAGAAGGCTGACAACGCTATGTGAGCAGAGTTTTACACATATGGCCTAGGTAAAAGGTAAATTACGTACTCTCCAAATACTTTGGAGTGAGTCTCCATAGAAGATGAAAACGTTTTGCCTGCAGCAGCCTGATAAAAGGTTTAAAACAATAATAACTGGGACACATGAACTGCCGTTCTCACTTTTCATCTTCAAACCATTTTTTTTTTTTTCAAATTCTGCTATTTTACAGACCGCATTAAGCTATTCAGCTCCAGATGGGGTCTGCTGTGGCCACCATCTCCTTATAATCAGTAGCCTAGCTAGAAAGATCAGTTTAATGATCAATACTCTACAGATATTGCCTCAATGCCACTTTATTGAGCATTCAATATCGCTGTCAGAATATATCATGGTAAAAGTTCAGCTAATTTTCCTTCTATTGTATGGAATACTCCATTTATGTATTGCTCAAGAAACATACACCCTCAAATCAAATGTGCAAAATTAGCGTTCGAACTAAGATATCATCTGCTTAATTTTCATTTTGGCCAAGCATACTGAGGTATAAAACAGCTTGTGGATTAAGTGAAACTTGATAGTCTTGAGGGTGCTTTACACGCTGCGACATTGATAGCGATAGCTAGCGATGTCGTGGGCGTTAGCACCCGCCCCCGTCATTCGTCCGACATTTGGTGATCGCTGCCGTAGTGAACATTATCGCTACGGCAGCGTCACATGCACATACCTTGACAGCGACGTTGCTGTGACCGCCGAACAATCCCTCCTTCAAGGGGGAGGTGCATTCAGCGTCATAGCAACGTCACTGTGGCGTCACTAAGCGGCTGTCCAATAGCAGAGGAGGGGCGGAGATGAGCAGCAGGAACATGCCGCCCACCTCCTTCCTTCCTCATTGCTGGTGGACGCAGGTAAGGAGATGTTCGTCGTTCCTGCGGCGTCCCACATAGCGATGTGTGACTCCGCAGGAACGACGAACAACCAGCGGCATGCACCACCAACGATATTATGAAAAGTAGTGACGTGTCAACGATCAACGATTTTTGACGTTTTTGCGATCGATGATCGTCGCTCCTTGGTGTCACACGCTGCGATGTCGCTAACGGCACCGGATGTGCGTCACTAACGACGTGAACCCGACGATATATCGCTAGCGATGTCGCTGCGTGTAAAGCACCCTTTGGTGTTTCTGTGTAAATAAGTGTATAGCTTTTAGTGACCTCTCTCTGTTGCCCAATTAACACCTTCATGGCCAGGCTATTTTCTGTGTTTCTTTTTCTTTTTTTACCTCTTCTTCTCCCATACTTTTTTTATTTTTATATGAAGGCTTGCTTTTTGCATGACAAATTGTACTTTTGAATGACACCATTTTTTTTTATCATGTAATACACTGGAAAGTGGGAAGAAAATTCCAATTGCATTGAAATTGCAAAAAAATGTGCAATTCTACCAGTGTTTTAGTTTTTTTTTTATTCACCATGTTCACTATATGGTAAAACTGACCTGGCAGTATGATTCTCCAGGCCAGTACGATTATGCAGATGCCATATATGTAGTTTTATTTAAGTGGTAAAAATAAATTCAGAAATTTGTGAAATTTCTTTTGTCTGTGTGGCCATTTACTGAGACCTGTAATGTTTTAACTTTTTGAGAAATGAGAATCTGTGAGGACTTGTTTTTTTGCGCTTTGAGCTGACGTTTTTACTGATCCCATTTTCTGGTAGGTATGCCTCTTATTTCATTGTATTGCAATGTTAGAGGCCAAAAAAACGTAATTCTAGCATTTTTTTATATCATATTTTTAAACTATTTTTTCCTACCAATTACTTTATTTGCTAGTCCCCTTAAGGGATTTGAAGCTGTGATAATCTGGTCACTTGTGCTATACACAGCAGCGCATAAGCACTACCAATTATAGCAAAAATAATGTTCTCTTCATAATGCCAGCTAATTGCTGGCTTTCATTGGAGAACCATCATGAAAAGCAAACTTTTCTTCAGCAGACCCCACCTGTTATGACAACCCATCCGCACCTCAAGATCTCAGAAATTGACATCATCATTTAAGTGGTTAGTAGCCATGGGCAAGAGCTCCTATCCACTCGCAGCCGTTCGGCCAAACAAGCGCTTCTTTCTTCTCTTTCAAATAACCACCTCCAGACATATCTCAGAAGAAAAAATGATTGACAGTTCGAAATCAGGTATGCCACATCCTTAACTTCCCTGACAATCACTTGTCCAGGTCCCCCATACTGATGAGACTGAAGGCCAAACTGGTCAATATTGGCTAGTTTTGCCAACCATAGTTTAATGTATTTGGTGGCTTAAGAGTCTTTTACTCCTTATAACATCTTTCTCAATTGTGTATAGTGTAGCCATTGGCAGGTACTGACAGAAGAGGTTCCTATGTAAGGACATTATATGGGGCATTTGCAGTCCAGAAACTCATCATAATGCACAATTCCAGCTGCTTTGGAGGAGGAAATGGGCCCCCTTATTCCTTGGGCCCCTGTATGACTGTACAGATTGCACCAATGATATATCCGCCCCTAAGTGTAGAATACTGTATTTGATAATATCAAAAATATCAATTAATTCCCATGTAATATCTCTCCCTCGAGTGTTCCCGAGAACTAAACTTCATATTACGAACTAAATGAGACACCAACACAACATCCTCATATTTCCCTAATAATTGGTCCAGAAAGAAATTACGAGTTTTGTCTCATAAAGGGGCAAAGTTCAGAGAACCTTGAATACTAAGAAAATCTCTTCCAATACTGACAGCTTTTAAGAGCGTAACAACTAGGAAACCCTCCCCTACTAAGTTGACTCACTATCTGTATTTAATAGTTTATATTTCACTGGACAAAGTGTCCTTCAAAGTGCATTACACTGCCAAAATGCAAAATGCACTGTATACATGGAGTCAAACCAAACTCCATACTCGTCACTATGGTAACTGTATCACTCCAGCAACATTACAACTTTGTAACAATTGACGTTGTCAAAGAAACAGAAAACCCTTTTTTATGACTTTGGATGAAGATGCTGCCAGTTACATCTCCAACAGTTGGTTTCTCAATGAAGATGTCACATTCCCACCAGAGTCCGCTCCTGTGACTCACCAGGCACCACCATGTTTCCACTGCAAACAGTGCTGGTGATAGGGGAGCAGTCAGTGCCAGTGGCTCTGGTAACGAAGGCTCCGCCTATCCACTAGGATGGGTTTCCTTGAGACCTGCAATATCACTGGCAGACTGTGGTGGTGTATGTCTTCCAGCTGAAATTACCATCATTCAGCTAAAGCCAATGAAAAGGCACCACACCCTTCTAATTCCCCCTTCTGTCTGCTGGTCGCTTCCAGATATAGTTTTGTATTCCTGCTTGTTTCTGGTTCTTGCTCTGTTCTGAATATTGATCCCTGTGTTTTGACCTCTGCCTGCTCTCTGACTAGGCTCCTGCCTGCTGTTTTTGTACCTCGCAACCATCTCTGGTTTTGACCTCAGCCTGATTTCCTGACTACGCTCTTGTCTGCCAATTTTGTCCCTTTTTGTACCTCCTGGTTTGACTCTGCCTGACGACTACTCTCCTGTTGACTCAGACTTCCACAGGTAGCGATCTCTGGGGCCCTGTAGTAATTCCAAATCCCTGTATACGGGTTAAAGGGTTTCAGGGTTCTCAGGATCCTACTTAGTGGGTGACTTTCCTCTAGCCTCTCTGTGACAGCCAATCTGAGACTGTGGTTCCAGGCAGGCGTTACAGAAGAGCGTGATAGTCACATACAAATTTCTATAGGGCATTATAATAAATGCAACATGTAATGGTAAGAAGACTGATTGTGTAGGTCAAATATCAATCTTAAAAATAAGACAAAGAGCATTGAGTTAATGTAAAATATTCAATGGTTTTGCAATAAGAAATTACTCTTCTAAAAAGCATGATAAGGATAATATATAAAAGCTTTATCAGCTCTTCTGCTGATGAGTGGTAAATTTAAGTAGCAGAACCACCGCCTGAGTCGACTCCCTCTTGACTCCGACTCCGTCTGCTCCCTTGTACTACGTTACCTCCTGACTCTGACCTCAGCTTATACGACTATCCCATTGCATCTAAATGACGATGCTAGTGACATCTAGTGGGCTTGTTCCATATCACACATAGCTACACCACATATCGCCAGAGTTATCACTCCCCCTAGTGGTAGCATTAAAAAATCACCATAAAATGGCAGCTGCATTCTCTGCTTAGGCTTTTATATAAGCTATGATACTCCCTCCTGATCGGCTATGTTTTACCATGTTGTGTGATGGCTGCTAGGCATTATAAAACGCTCATGTGATCGCCCTTGAAGTCATGTTATCCTTTTATGACTGATGCATTTTTTTGCAATGTGTTAAAAAATGGCAGGAATTTTTGTGGCTATTCGCGCAGATTGTTCGAATAAGCCGGGGCTTGCAAATTTTCTTAACGTTCAACTCAAATTCATATTGAATTGATTTGATGAGCTCTTATAATAATGATTTACTGCTTATTTGTTTTACTTTAATAATATATATATACTTTATAAAATTGATTATTAGACGCTTTGGTGCACACAGGCACTCCACTGACTGTAACCACAACCCCCAAGTGTAACAAGTCTATCCTTGAGTGTACAACCTGTAAACTCTTACTATTTTTGTACATGTAATGTATACAACAACATTTTCTTGCCTGACAAATCTCCAGATTTAAGGTTTTTAGGGAAATAGCCTTAACATTCATTCCTTTAAACTCCACATATAAATACATTTATATAAACCTAGGCTGAATATAGCGTGAACTGATCAACTGCACACTCTGGGTGGTCAGCAGAAAAATAATTATAGAAATTCTCATCCAATTATCTAATGTTTCTCAGGACTACACTAAATCCCTGATTAATGTCCTGAAAAGGAAATAAAGTACAACAATTTTGAAGTCAGCACGTTTTCTATGTCATGTAGAGAAATGTTCTTACTGCAAGACTTAACAGACAAATTCCCAAAGTGCGTGTATTTCAATCTCTGGAGTTCATCTTAAAAGTATGTCACGATGGTATAAAGTGTGCCGCCTCAAGGTGATGTATGCTAAAGGGTTTTGATTACATTTTGAGCTCCTCTCACATTTGCCCGCTTCTCCAAATATTCATGCACCAACACCAATTACTGGTCAGTCTCTTTTAAAACACATTATAATCAGAAGTCGTTTTTTTGGTAGTGGCCAATAACTAAAGACGTGGATATGAGAATATGACTTGGGCCCCTTTTAGAGCTCCTCTTTAAAGCATGGAACTTTAATACCATTTAGTTATTCAATCCTTTTAATATGAATATATAATGGTGTTGGGGGCATGGCTGTGTAGTGTACAGGACATGTTCCTCAGTCATTGTGGGGATGCCAACAAGCTTCTCTGTCTTGGTCAGCAAATTTAGATACAGGACTACAGTACCAAATGTAGTCTTCACAATACCAGGACTTTCTAGTGTATAAGTCATCTCTAGCATTATTCTTTCTGAAATTCAGGATAATAAAATACTTATTAATGTAAAACTTGTACTTTGCTCATTTTTCGATTTGTACATTACAGAAATTTGGCTGAGTAGTGTCCATCACAGCCTGCTTTACACGCTGCAATGTATCTTACAATGTGTCGGCGGTGTCACGTCGTAAGTGACGCACATCCGGCATCGTGAGGTACATTGTAGTGTGTGACAGGTACGTGTGATTACGATTGAACGGTAAAATGTTCATCGCATACACATCGTACCTGTCTCTAGAATTGCACGTCAGATTGTTCATCGTACCCGGGGTAGCACACATCGCAGTGTGTGACACCCCGGGAACGATGAATAGATCTTACCAGCGTCCTGTGGCTCCCGGCCCACAATGCGGAAGGAAGGAGGTGGTCGGGATGTTTACGTCCCATTCAGCTCCGCCCCTCCGCTTCTATTGGCCGGCTGCCGCGTGACGTCGATGTGACGCCGAACATCCCTCCCACTCCAGGAAGTGGACATTCGCCGCCGACATCGAGGTTGTATGGAAGATAAGTACGTGTGACGGGGGTTACTCGTTTGTGTGGGACGTTCAACAAATTGAACATTTCGCACATACGATGGGGGCGTTGCAAATCGCATATGATATCGTATGCAAAATTGCAACGTGTAAAGCAGGCTTTAGGCCTCATTTAGCCATTAGTGTCTCATGGATGTGTCCTATTTGTGATTGTCAAGGATAGAACTTATACTCATTACGTGCTTTTTTGCAGACTGTGTGCCTGTGCAAAAATTACAGTCACAGAGAAATGTCCATTTTTTTTTCAGCATGACAGAAGTCTATGGATCCATTAAAAACCTGGACAGCACATGGATGGCATCTTTGTGCAGTCCATGTGCTGTCTGTAGTTAACATTGCAAAGCATAGGAGAAGCTTTGTAATGTATTTATCCAAATGTGGAAAAACACTGATAACACACTGACCAAACACTGATGGAACAATAAATCAAACACTAATGATGGTCTGATGACATAATGACCCAACTATGAAGACACACTGGCCAACCACTGAATACACACTGATCAAACATGGAAAACACACTGTCAGTTCACTGATCAACCACTGATGACATATTTACCAAACACTAATCATACACTAATGAAACAATGATGACATACTAACCAAACTATGAAAACACTCTGACCAAACACTGATGACAAAGTGGCCAAACACTATTGACACACTGATGACACATTTACTAATCACTGATGACACACTGATCAAACACAGATGACACACTAATCATATACTGTTGACATACTGACCAAACACTAATCATACACTAATCCCACAATGATGACATACTGAACAAACTATGATGACACACTGACCAAACACTGATGACAAACTGGCCAAAAATTGATAACACACTTACTAACCACTGATGACACACGGATAGAACACTGATAACACATTAATCAGATACTGATGACATACTGACCAAACACTGATGACACACTAATTACACACTGATGACATACAAATTAAACACTGATTACACATTAACCACATACTGATTACACACTAACCAAACACTGATAACACAATAATCACACACTGACCAAACATGAAAGACACATTGACCAAACACTGAAGATAAACTGGCCAAACACTGCTAACAACTCTGATCAATCACTGATGACAAACAGTACGTACCAAACACTAATCACACATTCATGACATACTGACCAAAGTCTGAAAACACACTGACCAAACACTGATGACAAACTGGCCAAACTCTAATGACACACTGACCAATCACTGATGACACACCGACCAACTACTGATGACACATTAAGCAAACACTAATCACTGACTACTCAGTAATTACACTCTGATGACATACCAACCTTTCATTGATGAAACATTGACTAAACACTGATGACATAATCACACACTGAGGACACATTAATCACACATTAAGGAGACACTGACCAATCACTGATGACACACTAATCACACACTAAGGAGACACTGACCAATCACTGATGACACACTAATCACACACTAAGGAGACAATGACTAATCACTGATGACACACTAATCACATGCTGATGACATACTAACCAAACACTGATGAGAAATTCATCATACACTGATGACACACTGACCAAACATTGAACACACTCTGGCCAAACACTGATGACACACTAATCACATGCTGATGACATACTGACCAAACCCTGATAAGACATAAATTACACTTAATCACACACTGATAACACACTAACCAAACATTGATAACACATTAATCATAAACTGAATACACACTGACCAAACACTGATGACACATTAATCACACACTAATTACACACTGACCAAACACTGATGACACATTAATCACACACTAATTACACACTGACCAAACACCGATGACGCATTAATCACACACTGATGAAACACTGACCAAACACTGATAACACCACATTAATGACACACTGATGAAACACTGACCAAACACTGATAACACCACATTAATGACACACTGATGAAACACTGACCAAACACTGATGACACATTAATCACACACTAATTACACACTGACCAAACACCGATGACGCATTAATCACACACTAATTACACACTGACCAAACACTGATAACACCACATTAATGACACACTGATGAAACACTGACCAAACACTGATAACACCACATTAATGACACACTGATGAAACACTGACCAAACACTGATGACACATTAATCACACACTAATTACACACTGACCAAACACCGATGACGCATTAATCACACACTAATTACACACTGACCAAACACTGATAACACCACATTAATGACACACTGATGAAACACTGACCAAACACTGATGACACATTAATCACACACTAATTACACACTGACCAAACACCGATGACGCATTAATCACACACTAATTACACACTGACCAAACACTGATAACACCACATTAATGACACACTGATGAAACACTGACCAAACATTGATAACACCACATTAATGACACACTGATGAAACACTGACCAAACACTGATGACACATTAATCACACACTAATTACACACTGACCAACCACAGATGACACATTAATCACACACTAATTACACACTGACCAAACACCCATGACACATTAATCACACACTAATTACACACTGACCAAACACCGATGACACATTAATCACACACTAATTACACACTGACTAAACACCGATGACACATTATTCACACACTAATTACACACTGACCAAACACTGATAACACCACATTAATGACACACTGATGAAACACTGACCAAACACTGATGACACATTAATCACACACTAATTACACACTGACCAACCACAGATGACACATTAATCACACACTAATTACACACTGACCAAACACCGATGACACATTAATCACACACTAATTACACACTGACTAAACACCGATGACACATTATTCACACACTAATTACACACTGACCAACCACAGATGACACATTAATCACACACTAATTACACACTGACCAAACACCGATGACACATTAATCACACACTAATTACACACTGACTAAACACCGATGACACATTATTCACACACTAATTACACACTGACCAAACACCGATGACACATTAATCACACACTAATTACACACTGACCAAACACCGATGACACATTAATCACACACTAATTACACACTGACTAAACACCGATGACACATTATTCACACACTAATTACACACTGACCAAACACTGATGACACCACATTAATGACATGCTGATGACACACTGACCAAGCACTGATGACACACTGACCAAACACTGATAACACTATATTAATGACACGCTGATAACACACTGACCAAACAGTGATAACACCACATTATGACACACTGATGGCACAATGACCAAACACTGATGACACACAGATCCAAAGCACTAGTGAAAAACTATTGACACATTGACCAAATACTGAATAAACAGTGAACAAACACTGACAACACATAGATCCAAAACAATGATGAGACCTGTACCATTTTTTTACGTAGTGATAAACACTGATGTCTGCATAAGGCCTAAGATAAATAAATTGCAATTTCCCCATTAACATCGTCTTAGGGGCTCATTGAGACATATTTTTTTGCATCCGAATACTACCTGTATTTTTCACAAATAGAATTTGTACCTCTGATAGTCTATAAGGCCTTCCACATGTCCTTGTATTTTCATTTAGTGAGTGGTACACAAAAAAAGGATGGAGACATATTCATCACAGTCTCGAATAAAACTTGCCAAAGCAAATCAATGGATCATTGAAAAAAATTGGATATCCTTTGGATGCCATCCATGTGCTCTGCTTTTTTACAAACTGTTTAAGATGAGAAATTTGAGAAACATTCAACCATTTTTTCTTTTACATCCAAGAAAAACTGACGAAACTCTGATCAAACTCTTAAAAAACTGACACATTGATCGACCAAACACTGACGACTCCCTGATAAAAAAGATTAATGAAACTCAGACTGATTTTCTCAAACGAGAAAATCACTGACGTCGGAATGAGGCCTTAGTGGAATATTAGGAATGCTTAGGAAAGGACTTGTGGATTAAGGTTGAAGATTACAGGCTTCTACTTGACTAGATAAATATTCAATGGTAAATTTGGAAACTACTGAATGACTTTTACTGTACATGCTTTTTTTGTCCAGCCAGACCCTCGAACAGATTGCCAAAACAGGTGCCGATTGTTCTTACTTCCAAATGTATTGGGGATATAGATCAGGATATGAAAAACCAAGCACTTTCTATTGCAATTGCCACACATTTTTAAAAGGGAAAGATGTCTCACTTTCTCTAATACACTGTGACATCTGATAAGATCAGAACACTCACAAGATGTACTTCCTTTCTGTTTCGTTCAATATATCCTTTACTGTACAAATCCACGGCAGCACAATGTGCTGGCATCCTATCTAATGAGCTGTGACAGTGCGACTGAAGATTATCAGGAGAAAGCTAGCTTTCCATTGCGTATGCCCTCCATACTACAGATTATCGGAATGAATGCCTAGTATCTAATGTAAAGCACTTATCAAGCCGCACATTGTCAGAATCACAGAGCTCTGAAATTCCGTTCAGTCATGCTGGCACTTTGCTGTTATCAGAAGTTGGTGAAGCATGACGAGGAAATCTTGTTCAGTGCCTCATTTGCGTGAGCTTCCTTCCGATGGTTATGTCATTCTTGCGCCGCTAAGACTGACTTCATATTTTAATATTTGAGAAGATTCTTTCCTGTCAATATGTGCACACGTTGAGTATTTGGTTGCAAAAATTTCTGCACCATTTCTGCTTCTCTTGGTGGCAAAAAAAATTTTTATGCATTTTTGTGTTGTTTTTGCTACGTTTTTGCTGCATTTTTGCACGCGTTTTTCAAATTGAAGTCAATGGGTGAAAAAAAAACGTTGAAACAGTTAACATACTGATGATTATTTTCTGCACTAAATGTGCGAGGAGAAAATACTCAATGTGTGCACTACGCTTCAGGACTCTCGCCAGGAATTGTGACAAAACGCAATAAAAACACACTGTGTGCACACAGACTTACAGTAGCAGCAAAATTAATGAGAGTTCCCACATGTCATGTACACGGTGCTTTTTTTTTCCTTGCAGTTAGTAGATCTGATACATTTTTGTAAATCTGCTGCATTTTTTTACCCTTTCAACAGAATACGTAAAAAATGCATAGAAAATCCATAACAAAATGTAATGCAAGAGTTAAGTACGCATTATTTTTCTTGAGTACATTCTGCATTTTTCATCCAGAAATAAAACACTGTGTCGACATACCTCCAAAAAAACAAAGAAAATGCATGCAAGATGTCTGTATGAAGCAGGTAACTTCCTGAAATATTGGTGATTAGCATTGATGGACACAGGCAAATACATAAAGTATTTTTATTTGTTCCATCTGTGTATTTTATTATATTTTTTAATCGCTTTTTTTGCTTATTTTTCAAGGTAGTTTAGTCAAATCTGACCTATTCCATTAAAGTTAGAATCACAATACATTAGCACTTGTGTATGGTGATTTTGCACTTTATCTAACTATCGTCTATATCCCTCCCAAAGAATGTGCAGGGATAAGTTTCAGCCAGATTTTATGTTAGAGAGTGGAATTTACATGGACTTGTCTATTGAGCTTGTCATGTTCTCTTTAACTCTTTGATATCCACTGTGCATGGCACCTATGGGACTACAGTACACCCCTTGACAACTATTGAACTATTGTGAGACTTTATTCCATAAAGCAAAATATTGATATGAAATGAAATTACACAATATATCCCTGTAGTTTATTGTCACGTGTATGGATCAAAAATGATCTTGCATAAATTAGAATGTAGTTAAAGGATTAATCAATGTTTTCCTTTCATGAATATTCTTAGATTTTACTTTGGATTAGGTGTAACCAGTTTAATGTGCAAATGTTGTATTAAAAAATCAGGATAGTCAACTGACACTATAATCTATAAGAAATTGGACTGCTCCATGATATTGCATTATTCCAGTTTAAATCCTGAAAAAATAAACCATGGATCGAATCTAGAAAACTCAGATGGATGCATTCGAAGTTTAAAAAAAGAGTAATAAAAGTCTTAACCAACTTTAATTGACAACCTAAAGACTAAAAAACGACTTAGCTAACTTTGACAACCTAAAGGCTAAAAAATGACTTAACGAACTTTAATTGACAACCTAAAGGCTAAAAAATGACTTAACTAACGTTAATTGACATCCTAAAGACTAAAAAATAACTTGGCTAACTTTGACAACCTAGAGACTAAAAAATGACGTAGCTAATTTTAATTGACAAACTAAAGACTAAAAAATGACTTAACTAACCTTAATTGACAATCTGAAGAGTAATACTTGACTTAACTAATTAATTAACAACCAAAAGACTAATAAATGACAACTAATACATTGACAACCGATCTGTCAAATCTGAAAGGTGTACACGAGGATTTGATGATGATGATGATGATGATGATGATACTCATTGACACATTCATCAGGACTCTGGTACCAAGAAAAGAACAGTATTTACATCTTCGACTTAAAAGATTGTAAATTAATCCATTCTACTCAAGAACAAGGATTTATGCTTAATGCTAAATTCTCATCAAAATGTATACTGGGATGAAAATGTTTAACTTTTAGGAGAAATTCTTGAAATAGTTTTATAGCATTTTGAACATCAAAAGAGTAATGTCTGAGGCTGAGCTTATTACACCTACATGCTTTCTCAATTATAAGGGTTTGCGAGGCTGCCGAGAGAAGCACACATGAAGAGGAACACATGTTTTAAGAAGTACAACTGTGTTTTGATTCCTTGTCCCTTACCTTTAGCCCGGACCATCCAGACTGCTAGTGAATATTGGGATCTCCTGAAATTATATCAGATCCACTGTTGTAAGCACAAAGCCATAAAGATGGGTTCCCCTTGAATATGTGTGTGACTTCCATTGGGACAGTCAAATAAGATGTTTCCAAGGTCACTTGGACACCACTAAGAGAGGCTGCAACATCTGGAAGGAACTGCCCAATCTCTCATGACAGCTTCTGAGTGGTCATCATGTCCCATGCTGGGTACAAGTAAAGCAGGGACGATGGACTAGTTAGAGTATTTCAAGTCAAGACTTTCTTGAAAGCTCCTCAGAAAATGTTGTTAATACAGTAAAAAGCCTTGTCTAGTCTTCGGGTAATTCCTTGTAAAATCCACTAAGTAGGGTTGTTGTAATTTCTCTCTCCGGCCGGTCTTTCCCATCCAAGAGCTGTCAGAAGTTATAGTCGCTTCATTATATAAGTGCAGCTAATTAACATACGTGTTTCTGGAGGCATGTCATGTGTCTAACATATTAAGCAACACTTCTTCCACTTAACCTGATCTGTCCTGCGAAATAAATTGAAGATCTTGAAATCCTCCAAATATTAGGCACAAAAAGCCACAATCTTCTGATGAGCCCTGATATGTTTCCTTCTCTAAGTAGTTTTGCTTTATTGGAACGTGATTGGAGCTAAAAAAAACTCCTTAGGATTGTCGGATTCTTGTGCTGTAGGATTAATTATTTTTAGCAGTAGTCTAATGTTTAATCTTCCTCCTTCTCTCAGCCACCCAGAACCTTGCTTGAAGGAGAAAATGAGTTTCTTTTGAAGGAAGGGCTTAAGGTGGGAGGGTGAGCGTGTGTCTATATAAGTGCAAGGTTTTGACTTTTTTTCTCTCCAACTTTAATCTTTCTTTTCTCACTAACTCCTCCTGCTGGCCAATATCAGGTTACAGAATATATGACATTTAACCCCTGAGCCACTGATGTAGTACTGCACAAGAAGTAGTTGTATATTATATAGGAGAAATTTATTAAAGCAGTCGACGCAGGATCAAAGTACAATAGTGACATTGACGTGCCTAATGGATTGCAGAATTGAGTAATTATGGCTAATTGCACTCCGGGAGCAGCAATGTAATGAACTATTCTTAGGAGGAATCTATGCTTAAAGCTATTGCTTATTGATACGTTAGTTAATTCACTAGATGATATTGTAGGAGAAATCCTTTCATAAAAGAATTAAGCTAGGTTAGTTCTATGTAAAGAGTATTGAATGAAATGAAACGCGTCAGCTATATAAATCTCGTAGACTTAAAAAAAAAAGGATGTTTCAATTATCCTATCATCTAATAGTGTTTTATTATGTCAACTAGGTATAAGGAGTAATAGTAATCATGTTAATTAATTAACTGTCACAAAGGTAATTACGGCACTTTCTACAATTTCCTTAATGAATAATTGTTTATTAGATCATTCCGTAACCTGTCCCATAGTATAGCATATTAAAAGAGGGGAAATTTACACAACACATATGCTATAGTTAAAAAAGACTAATGAAAGGTGTGAAAACTCACTACAATAGCTAAATACATCACTAAAATTACGCTTTGACCACAAGGGTTAAACCTTGGGGTTAAGGCGTTGGCAGTATACCAGTTCCTTTTGGTATTTCTGTGCCAGTTCTCAGATAGGTCAGGCCTTGTTCTCACCCACCAGATGGGACTTGCCCTTTTCCACCTGCAGGGCATAGAGTTGTTACCGCTTTTATTTCACACTCCTTCTTGTTTTTCTTGGAGCTCATCTCAGGAAATCCTGGGAAGCCACTATTGCCTAGAGGATATCAGGTAGATTACTCAATATCAAATATACTATCAGTTGTTAAGGCTGTGTGATAGACGTGTTCACATTATGATGTTAATCAGAGATGGTTGTAATATTTCTATTTTAACTGCTGTCGTCTTTTTAACTGTAAATCCAACACAATACTTTTGAGCGTATAACAAAATGTCAATATTTTCTTGTTTATACCTCTATTGGTGATATCTATGTTTGATTTAGATCCATTCTTCTTAAGGGAAATTTGCTATATAATCTGAAATGGCATAATCATGTAAAAGAGAGCCTGATTCCAGGGATGTATCACTTAGTGGACTGCTTAGTTAAGTTTTGATGGAATCAATGTTTTGTATGATGTAAATGTAGCAGATCTAAGTCTTCTGGGCTGTGGATGACCCTGGCCACACCCCTGACTGGCAGCTTCCTGTTTACACTGTGAATTGTTGGCAAGCTGCCAATCAGTGGTGAAGGTGGGGTTACACAAAATAGCCTGACTGCTGTGAGACCTAGTCCTCTAGTGATAATCTCCTACAGATAAAACACTGATTGTATTGAAACTAGAATACACAGCTTAATAAGTGAAACATCCCTGTAATCAGGCTATATTACTGTGATGCCCTGGCCTATCAGGTCGTCACAGGGTATTGTGAAATCTGCCCTTCTGCACGGTATCCGCATCCTCCTTGGTTATGGATCCCTGTTCTTTTGTGTTGCTAAGACCAGAGCCAGTCAAAACCCTAGGAACACTTTGCACCTCACCCACCAGACACACCATTGGGGGCCTGAAGGGAATAGGGCCGCCCACTTGGGGAGTTGGTAAGGGAATGTGAAAAGTGACAGGAGAAGCGAAAAAGCAGTGAAAGGAGTAGGAGTGTGGAGTTCTGACTTTCGGAGGGAGAGGTCACCGTGTTGGAGCAGGGGTCATCTAGACTACTAGGTGGCAGACGTTGGTCTGGGCCTGGTAGGAGCTGGAACCCTGGTCGCAGGGGATCGTGTCAAGGGGCACGGACTTGCCGAGGAGGGCAGCCGGCGACCTTGAGCCATCTCCGGGCATTGGCCAGGGCACGACGGGGTACGTGGACCCTAGGCCGGGAAGTAGCTTCAAGCGTCCCGGTAATTTACCCGATGGGGGTGAAGTCTTCAAGATTCATCCCTCACCCGCTCCAAAATCGGGGTACTAGCACAATGAGGGGATAGGACTTTTCCCAAAACACAGTCCATCAAATCCCAAGCGTGAACCCTGAGAGCAAGCTCACTTCGTTAGCCATACGGGTGAGCGGGACCCAATTAGTTCCACACTATAGGGTCCAAACAGTGAAGAAGGTGCCACGGAAAAGGTCACAGGCTAACAAGCAACACCAAGGGCACGGATCCAAGCGTGCTCCCTCCTTGCTGCAGCGGTGCTCAGAATTCTGGTTTACAAGCTGTCGGTGTTATTATTCCTGGACTGAGTGAGTATGCAGAAACCCTTTCCTCTCCAACGGCATCCCTTCACTACCACCACCGGGCCCCGGGGCACAACCCCCTACCCACGGAGTGGTTATTCACCTTGCTGTCATACCACCGCCACTGGGCTCCCCAACAGCAGCGGTGGTACTCTAACTTACCACGCACCGTGGGTGGCGTCATGAACTTCCAAATCCCCTGTTCATATTCCCCCTTTTCACTTCGAGTGTCCGCGCGACCCCCCTCCCGAGTCCGGAGACCCCTCGAGCCACCGCGGTTCCGGGTCCGACACGGGGGCGGTACACCTCGAAAAACCTGGCGTCACGAACAGGATACGAGCAGGACCCACTTGCCTGGGTGACGTGCGCCTTACCTGGGGACTCTGCCATAACGTTCCTGGATGACGCAGTGGCAAGATGGGGAAGCGAAACTGGTAACCGGAGCCTGCTGGTCCCAGGACCGTGACAAGGATCGAGGAGGAGATGGAGCAGCTGTGCAGGAGAATGCGGACGCAGTTCTTGTTTATACTGAACCATTGGAGGGAAGAGATGCGGAGCCTTGCGATGGCGGTGCGAGCCCGTGAGATCAAAATCCCATGTGAAGACAGGGTAAGCGGTTACCCAGTCCCTACTGATTGCTCAGATCCGGCCACAGCGGCTGAGGGATCCGGATCGCCCCCGCTCGAGGTGAGCACTCCACCATCACCTACACCATCCTCGGCGGATGCCGAGCTGCCCACACCAATCCGGGCAGCGGAACCTGCAGTATTTAAGTGTGAAGCTCCAGATGCAGAGGTCCCGATCTCGACCATGGTCCCTGTCAAGACAGCGGTTGTCCGGAGCCCGGCCAGACCAGACCCGGCCGCATCACCGGGCCCGTCCTCAGAGGCGGAGCACCCGGACACTGCAACCCCGGCTGCGGAGCAGTCGGTTTCCCAGTTTCCAGCCACGGAAGCGGAGCCAACAAGTCCACCTGTTCCGTTACTGCGCAGCACCCCGATGGCTGTTGGGGCCGCAGAAATTTACTTACCACCAGTGCCAGAAATCGAAGCATAACCTATCGCCGACCCCCACGATGGGGGAATGCACAGGTGACGGCTGCTGCGATTCCGTACAAAAGCAATAGCCAGAGAGCGACGCCGGAGAAGAATTGCAGCTCAGGAGCCTGTGAGTGGAAGTGCCGCATGAGTCTGAGACCCCTGGAATTGCAGCCCGATGCAGCGCTGTACCCTGGAAGGGCAGCTAGCGCAGGTCGACCCTGACTGCCTGTTACAGTGATGGCAGTGGAGTTGTGTCATTACCATATTATGTACTACTCTCAGATTAAATAGCAAAAACCTTCTGACAAATTCCCTTTAAGTAGGAATGCATTGCTCTTCAGCTCAGCTTCCAAATTATTTGCTTTATTGGTGGACATTTCTGCTTGAGTAACAGTTCAGACCAGCAGCATTGTCATACTGCTGGCCTGAACTGTGCGCACTCTCAATGCTTGGCCCATGATGTGTCGGGGGCGGGGGCCAGCTTTCCCCATTGCGGGTGCTGCTCGGGGAGGTCGCGCTCGGATCTGGTGCCTTCTCCTTGGTGGCTCGAGCACGCCGGACCCGGGGCTCGAGCAGCGCTCCTCACCCACGAGTGAAAAGGGAGGGGGAGTTGGATTTTTGGGATGGATAGAGTATTCGTGATGCCACCCATGGGTTGTGGTGACGGTGGGGACCACCACTGCTGGTGACGGGGTTCCCGGGAGCGATGGCGGGGAGCAGCTAGGTGTTGGCCCCTCTGTGGGTAGGGGCTGGTGGTCCCGGGACCCGGTAGGAGGTTGAATTCCTCAGGATGGGTTTTGGCAGGGTGCAGGGTCGCGGTGCAGCGCAACGCGGTGCCAGATGGTACTGGTGTACTCACTCAGAGACAGATGGACAGAGTCTCTGGTAAACCAAAAGGCTGGATGGACAGGGCCCGCAGCCGGCTGCGGTGTTCTCCCTGGATGGGTTGATGGTGGCTGTTGTTCCCTGCACCTGTGTTTTGTGTTTTGACCCCAATGCCTGAGCACTGGGAGTCCGCTCCCCGACGTATATGTGCCGGAGGAGCCCGTTTGCCCGCAGACGCTGGCCCTTTGGATCTCTGGCCCTTGGCGGTGGCACTTATCCGGAACGGTTGGGCTGTTCCCTTCAATCGGGACTTGGGTGGAAATGAACCCCTGAGGTCCAGACCACAATCAGAGAATTTGACTACAGGTTGGCTTTAAGCCTAGTCGGGGTCTGAGTACCCTGCCTGGTGCTTGGCCCCAATCTGCTCCCCGGTTCGGTACCGGTGGGCCACCACCCGACCCCGGTCCTACGCTGACTCCTGCAGACGACCACCACCATCTGCCGACCTTGCTGAATGTGCCTGGATTCCGACCAATAGTTTTTGCTCCTCACTCACTACAGACCACAACTGGACTGACTACTGTGTTTTTCCCGCCTCCAGGCTGTGAACTCCTTGGTGGGTGGGGCCAACCGCCTGGCTCCGCCCCACCTGGTGTGGACATCAACCCTGGAGGGTGGCAACAAGGGTTTAATGTTTGACTGGTGTGCCCTGTCCAGGGAAGGGGGGGTGTCTGGTGTTCTGTAGTGACCTGTGCCCCTGGGGTCCAGGGCGTCACAGATGCAGCAATGGAAGCACAGTGGGGCTGAAGAGAGATGGTTGGAAATTGGAACTAACTGCTCTCTCAAGCAATCCTGGCTGGCCTCAGTGCTATTCTTTAGGCTGAAACAAAAAGAGCTTGTAAGCACTAAGTGCAAGTTTCACCATTGCAATTTTACAAGCAGTTTCCAAATGCAAAACAGGTGAGAGATGTAATGGCACAGTAAAGGTGACTCATTGATCACTTAATAACAACAGTTATTTATTTTACAGAAACAAAGAATTAGCAGTGGTAAAGAATAGAGTTGATCTGACCCATGGTTGTTCGGTTTTTGTAAAGTTTGGCTGGACTTTAGTTAAACGTTTGGTTCAGGACCTGGAATCGACCCAAATGTGACTCCCTATCTGAGCCCCATATAAGTCAATGGAGACCTGAACTTGTGTGCTGTAAAATGGCTGTAAAATGGATGTAGTAGGGGCTAGAGGGCTGCAAAAAGAAGCACAATGGGGGTAATTGCCCTGCAAACAAAAATGGATAAAATTAGTAAAAAGATGTACGCTCCTGCCTATTTTTGATAACCAGCGCAGGTAAAGCAGACAACTGCAGGCTGCAACTTTGCTGTCAGCTTTAACTTAGCTGATTAACAAGAATACAGGGGATCCCATGCCTTTTTTTTAATTATTTAAATAAATAATTTGAAAAAATGGCATTAGCTCCATGGGCTGATATCATTGGGCTGGTGTAGGGTAGGTCGGGTGAGCTGCCGAGGCCTGGGTTTGTAGTTGTGTCCCTGGCCAAAGCACTACATGAAAAGGAGAATGGATGTGTGTTGTAGGCAGTAGGTTCACACTGTTAGCATCTGATGGTCCTTTACCTTGGTGATCGATCCTCATCCCCATAAATCAAAGTCGGACACCATGCTTTCTTCCAACACTTGAGCTTTACTGCATATCATTGTGGCACCCCTGAGGCTTCAGGCGCCACAGGGTATTGCATCTCATTTCAGGTGCAATGCTTATCCAGGGTGATGAAGGAGTTAACCATTGGTGTCTTTTCACTTACACAACATCCAGCCAGTGAGTCAACCAGTTACACAACTCAGAAAGCCAGCCAGCTTGGGAAATTCGCGGTTGCTGGGACAACCACTAGTGAGTCATCAGAAAGGTGGGAGCTGCACTGAGGGAGTAGGAACACACAAACAGTTTCAATTCAGAATAGTCTGAGACTATGAACAACACGGTCACATGAGAGAGTGCTTGATAGCTTCTCCTGCTAGAACCAGGCAGACAGGAAAAGGGCGAGAGGCAACCGTTGGAGTTAGTGAGACAGAGGAGAACATGGTAGCTGGAGCTGGAGCCTAACCGCTCCCACAGTGCCAGCGCAGACAGGGTGCAGAGCCCTGGGGTGGGACATATTCCACGTTGGACCACTAGAATCTGCAGGGTATGGGGATTCCAAGGTCCATCGCCCACCACCCATTTTCCCGGAGCACAGTGACACATAAGGTCCAGGGTCAAGATCACGGTCGGGCCCCATGGTGGATCTGCGCCACCTGCATAGGGGATGGGACACTTTACAAGAACACTGGGGTCCCCAAGTTGCTTCAAGTCACAGGGATCCACAAGTAAGCACAGAGGAGGAAGGTCTCACACGCCACAGACACCGGTGATTGCTTTTGATTTACCTGGGACCGGCTGGAATCCAACGCAGCGGAGAGTGGCCCACCGGGGCATCTTATGAACTGTGAGTAAATAGAACTTTGACCCAGTCTCATCCTTGTGATTGCCTGCGCCATCGTCCCGCGTTTTGGCGGCACCAGCCATCTCCACCGCGCTCATTTCCCTGGGGCCCGCTCCACCTGTGGGGAGCGAAACCATCTTTGCTGCTACTACCATCTGCCCTAGAGGAAGCGTCAGCAGCAGCAGCTAATCCCTGGTCGCATACCACAGGTAGCGTAGTCACTTCCAACATCCACCTCCTACCCCCCTTTAATGTGGACACCTCGGGGCACGAAACTGAGCAGGCCGCCGTGACTACACGACGAGCATCGGCCCTGCGACGAGTAACGGGTATGAGACTGCCCCCCCTGCCTCTTGGGTGCCATATCATAACTTCATATGAACCTTCTTCCTCATAGGAGAGGCAGATCTTCACAGGACAAGACACACATTTCCATACCATCCCTACTAACACAGCTGTCACAGTTTCCCACCGGCTTCCTGGATCACTGGCCCTTCTCTCTGCAGGTTTGGACATTTTGGCTGCACTGAGTTCCACTTCAGTAGTCCCCAGAATCCGTGGTCACAGTGGCTGTCTCTAAGAATAGGCCTCACAGTTTGCATCCATGCATGTCACACCTGCCTATTTGTCCGCAGGAGCGCTCTTTGCTTGCACCCAGGAACTGAACAGTCTGTCTGAACAGCTTCCTTCTTCTTCTTCTCCCAACTACAACTCACTGTCCTTCTCTCCTCCTCCTTTTTTTGCAACTGTGGGTCAGGCTCTCTCTCTTGCCCTAGCAACCCCACCACTATACCTTTCTATCTGACACTCCTGACCAAACTTGGAGAGCGCAGCGCCAACTAGCGGTAGCTGGTGGGATGGTGACATACCCACTAGACTACATGTGCATTATTCCCTAACAAGTAAAATCAATGAATACATTAATACACAGCCACAGTATAAAATCACACAATATAAGATCACAGGTCTTCAGGGAGGCTTGCAGGGGTCAGGTCACTCCCCTACAGTGGGAAAGCATATGGTTATTTGGCCCCTCCCAGCCTGAAAATACCAGCCCACAGCTGCGAAAATTCTGACAGTTTGCCCGTCTCGCCCTGGTAATACTTTTGGTGTTGATGTCAGTTGTAAATTGACAGCTGCCATCAAGCCCAGGGATTAGTAATGAATAGGCATCCATCAGATACCCCCATTACTAACGCGCAAAGTGTAGAGTTAAAAAACACATACAGGAAAAAAGTTTATTTGAATAAAGACAAACTCACACTCCCTCTTTCACTAATTTATTTAATAAAAAAAAAAATCCTCAACATTCCAATGTAATCCAATTGGTAAATAAACACTCCCCCGCATTCCCTTGTTCAAATTATTAATTCAAGAGAAATCCTCAAAGTTCTGACATAATCCAATGAAGTAATTTCCCATGACGCCCATAGATTTCTATAGAGCTGCATCCTGAGAACGTTCTCAGAACAAGGCTGCATAGCTTACTGCTGGTCAACAGCAGCCTGGAATTTCTCAAGAGCGGTGACGTCACTCAGTTACTAACATCACCACTTGTGAGAAATTCTGGGTTGTCGCTGAATGGCAGTAACCTATGGAGCCTCGTTCTGAGAATATTCTTAGAATTAAGCTACATAGGAATTGATGGGCATCATGAGAAATTACTCCATTGGATTATGTCAGAACTTTGAGAATTATTTAGTAATTGTGAAACTTCTCACTGACATTACAAAAAAGGGGTCGGATTTTTCCTAAATGTTTGCACTCTGCCCAGCAGGCTTTTTTCTCTTTAAAGAGAAGTTTTTCTACAGCACCTATACTCATCCAGCCTTTTATCGTGGAGGTTGATGCATCTGAGGTGGCGGTTGGGGCTGTGTTGTGACAGGGTCCCATTCCTGGTAAATAGCATCCATGTGCTTTCTTTTCCAAATAAATGTCTTCAGCAGAGAGAAACAATAATGTTGGCAATAGAGAACTCTTGGCAATTAAGTTGGTTTTCGAGGAATGGCGTCGAGGAATTGGTTGTAGGGGGCAGTCCATACCATTACCATAATCACGGAGCATAAAAACCTGTCATAACTCGAGTTATGCCAAATGTCTAAATCCTAGGCAAGTAGATGGTCTTTGCTTTTTACTAGGTTTAATTTTACTGTTACTTACCGTCCAGGAGTTAAGAACGTCAATGCGGATGCTTTATCCTGGAGCTTCCCTGGTGGTGGTGATCATGTAAACCCTGTCTCCTGTCTCCCTGGCCACTTGTCTCCCAAAGAAGTTGTTTGTGCCACCTAATTTGTGCCATAAAATAATTAGAGAAAATCTCAATACTGTAGTTGCTGATCATCTGGGTAGTAAAGCAACCTCAGACCTACTTTCTCCTTGGTTTTGGTGGCCATAGTTGCATTAGAATGTATTTGACTACATGTCTGCATGCAGTTTTTGCTCACCTTTTAAGGTTACGCATAGTCGGCTGTCTGGTTGTCTCCTGCCATTAGCTATCCCCAGTAGGTCTTCGATGTATTTATCCATAGATTTCATTACTGACCAACCTTTGTCTGCAGGTAAAACTATGGTCTTAGTGGTTGCAGATAGGTTCAGTAAGATGGTACATTTTATCACGTTACTGACACTTTTAAATGCCAAGACTCTAGCTCAGGTGTTCATCAATGAGATTGTGAAGCTTCATGGGGTTCCTTCTAATGTCGTCTCAGATCGGGGAACCCAGTTTGTTTCCAAGTATTGGAAAATGTTTTTTTCTCAACAGGGGGTGCAGTTTTCTTTTTCTTCTGCCTTCAACCCTCAGTTGAATGGTCAAAATGAGCGCACAAATAAAAAATTGGGAACTTACCTCTGGTATTTTGTCTCTGAGAACCATGAGGATTGGAGATCTTACCGTTGCCCACATTTGCTATAAACAATCATCATCAGGAGTCTACTGGCAAGTCACCTTTCTTTCGTGCATACGTTTTTCATCCACAATTTGGTATCTTTAGTGGTAGAGGGGCTTTGGGAGTTCCTGAGGAGGAACGTTTTGCTTCATCACTTTCTTCTGTATGACAAGGGTTTCAGAGTCATTTGAAGCTAATGGGAGACAGATACAAATGTATGGCTGCCAAAAAACACTACCCAGGTCCGGACCCAAGTGTGAATGACTATGTGTGGTTGACTATGTGTGGTTTCCCACCAGCCCCAATCATGATTGATGGCAACTTAGAGTTTCAAATAGCTAAGATTGTTGATTCTTGTTTTCTATATCATTCCCTTCAATACTTGGTGCACTGGAGAGGTAACGGACCAGATGAGAGGATGTGGGTCTCAGCATCAGATATGAATGCCACATGGTTGGTTTGCTCATTTATTATTATTATTATTATTTATTATTATAGTGCCATCAATTCCATGGCGCTTTACATGTGAAAGGGGTATACCTAATAGGGACAAGTACAAGAATCATAAACAGTACAAGACACAGACAGGTACAGGAGGAGAGAAGTCGCTGCCCGCAAGGGCTCACAGTCTACAATACTGCGTATCTGTATAAGCCTTGTATTGCGAGTCTGGAGACCACTCGCTGAAGGGGGGGGTACTGTTGTGGGTGTGTCATGGGTGACAGACAGTCCTGTTGTGTCCGACTATGGAAGGTCACATCGTTTGACGGCACAAACTGCTCCCTGACCTTCTATTATTCCTGCTTGGTGTATATGGTATCTTATGTATCTCCTCTGGTTGAGGTTTAGCCCTTTCCCTTTAGGACCCTGCAGAGTTAGTCCCCCTTTTAGCTGTTTTCATCAGCAGTTCCCTTTATGTCATTTCCTTCTTGCCTGTGCGGGTGATAGCTCTAACTCCCTACAGATCCTGAGTGCAAGCTGCCAACTTGCATTCATCTGGGGAAACTTTGTTGCGTGTTGCGGTACCTCTCCCTGAATGCTCTTGGAGATAAGTTGTTTATTTTCCCTTGTTTGTTATCCTTGTGAGTCATTTAGCTCTTAGTGGGGTTAATGAAGAGCTTATTCCATATGTTCCCTACCTAGGGCCCAGGTCAGGATCAGCCTAGGGCCAGGTGTCCTGCTTGGTGCATAAGTGCATAACCTATCTAGGGCGGTGAGGGAAACAAGGGCCCAGAGGTAGGCTTGGTCAGGGGTCAGCATCTCCCTCTTCCCCAGACACAGGGTCTCCCTTCCCTTTTACTGTTTGCTGGGTACTTCCCCGTACCTAGCATGACAGATAGGAGCTCGAGGACAGAACCCTAGCCTCCAGGCCCCTTATCCATCAAAGTATCGGGTGACTTCTACTCTTGCACAACTCTAGTGGCCAGGCCCCTTAACCATCAAGGTACCAGGCTAGCATCTACTGGGAGGGATGTAGCCCACCAACCTAGCGATGTCCCGCTAGACATCAAAGATTTACTCTGGTCATTATGGGACCCCTGAAGAGACTGGACATAAGAATGCAGGAATGGAAGATGACCATCATATTATTCACTGTAACGATGCACTGGGTTGCAGTTGAGTAGAGGGAAGTTGAACTTTGTTAGTGCAAAGTGAAAATGTAATATTCTGGAATATGCAGTATGTTCCAGCTATCTAGAGTATAAAGTTGTGAATGACAATGAACTGTACAATAAAGAGTAGAGTTGAGCGCGGTTCGAGGTTCTCCAGTTCTAGGCTCGAGTGATTTTGGGGGCTGTTCGAGATCGAACTAGAACTCGAGCTTTTTGCAAAAGCTCGATAGTTCTAGATACGTTCGAGAACGGTTCTAGCAGCAAAAAGCAGGGCTTTTTACAGCTACAGTGTGCAGGAGCCATCGCTGGCAGCTTGCCACAAGCTGGTAACCAAGATAAACATCGGGTATCCAACCAAAGCGCTTTGGTTAGTAACCCGATGTTTATCCTAGTTACGTGCAGGAAGCCCACACTTCCCCGCTCAGCTCGCTCCGCCCCCTCCTGCCCGCGGCATGTATTGTACACACACACACACACACACACACACACACACACACACACACGGTCCCGCTCGGCTTACCTGCGGTGATGAAGTCCCGCCATCCCGACCTCAGTGCTGTCACTGTCCTCCATGGCCGCCGCTTGTCACATCACCTTCTCTCGCTTCCGACCCGAGACTGACTAGCGGTGACGTCACGGGCCTCTCGCGATACTTGGTGTGAAGGCGCCGGTCATTGAACTCAGTGACAGGGGCTGTCAGTGTGCTGGAGATCAGCGCAGGTAATGTACCTTGCTGACAGCAGCACTTGTCATGCCCTGCAGTGACCTGGGCTGACCCATTGATGTTAGCTCAGGTCACTGCACTGCTCTCCCAGCCAATGGGGAACATCTTGCTCTTCATTGACTGGGACAGTGTGGATCGTCATGGCAACCCCTTGGATTACACCAGACCTGGATTTGTTTTTCTTTCTAATAAATTGGTTAAAGAGGGAATGTATTGGGGAGTGTTTTTTCAAATAAAAATGTGTTTGTCGTCTATTTTTTTTTTATTACTGACTGGGTTGGTGATGTCGGGTATCTGATAGACGCCTGACCTCACCAACCCCAGGGCTTGATGCAAGGTGACATTACACATCTGGTATTAACCCCATATATTACCCCGTTTGCCACCGCACCAGGGCGCGGGATGAGCTGGGGCGAAGCACCAGGATTGGCGCATCTAATGGATGCGCCACTTCTGGGGCGGCTGCGGCCTGCTATTTTTAGGCTGGGGAGAGTCCAATAACCATGGACCTCCCTAGTCTGAGAATATCAGGCCCCAGCTGTCTGCTTTACCTTGGCTGGTGATCCAATTTTGGGGGACCCCTACGTGTTTTTTTTTAAATTATTTATTTAATTTAAAATAACAGCGGGGGGTGCCCTCAGTTTTGGATTACCAGCCAAGGTGAGGTTGCCAGCTGTGGTCTGCAGGCTGCAGCCGTCTGCTTTACCCTAGCTGGCTACAAAACTAGGGGGAACCCTACGTCATTTTTTTTTTTCATTTTTTTGGCTAAATACAAAGCTAAGCACCCCTTAGTGCCACATGAAAGGCACCAAAGGGTGCTCCACTTTTTCTCCACTTTTTCTCCATTTTTTCTCCACTTTTTCTCCACTTTTTCTCCACTTTTTCTCCATTTTTTCTCCATTTTTTCTCCACTTTTTCTCCACTTTTTCTCCACTTTTTCTCCACTTTTTCTCCACTTTTTCTCCACTTTTTCTCCACTTTTTCTCCATTTTTTCTCCACTTTTTCTACATTTTTTTCTCCATTTTTTCTCCACTTTTTCTCCACTTTTTCTCCACTTTTTCTCCACTTTTTCTCCACTTTTTTCTCCACTTTTTTCTCCACTTTTTTCTCCACCTTTTTCTCCACTTTTTCTCCACTTTTTCTCCACTTTTTCTCCACTTTTTCTCCACTTCTTCTCCACTTCTTCTCCACTTTTTCTCCATTTTTTTCTCCATTTTTTCTCCACTTTTTCTCCACTTTTTCTCCGTTCTTTTTCTATGGTCGGTCTACCCATTAGCTCTGCCATGCATACTGTAGCTCTACACCTACTGCACATGTTACTTTATGATTGACATCTCTTTCGTACCAGAGCTGTCTAAGTCTACTCTGACCCCATATTTGTCATTACTATATTGTCCTTGTACTGTATTATGACATTTGTATCATGTGTTTCATTTCTTGCTGTGTTGCAATTTTTTTGCTGCATCCCAATTGTACCTCTACATTGTTCGAGTTTATGTTATTGTTCTCTCACTCTTATGTGATACTGATTATTGTAATTTTTCATGATTACATGCAGATAAGTCCAATCTGACGAAGGCTCAGGCCGAAACGTCATTTGTAACTTGTTTTGGACAAAAACATATATGCTTATGAAAAAAAAAAATTTTCTTAATACGGACCAATAAAAAGTGATTTTGCATTACTATCCATTGTGACTTACTGACTTAGTCTGGGAGATTTAGAGTGCCGAGGTTACTCACTAATTTTATCTATTATTACCTCTGAGCACCTATATACCAGTGAGCAGAGCTTCCTCTACAGTAGTTCTCCTGATTAGGCATAACCTTACCTCATGAGCAGGGCATTGCAGCTTTGGTAGCAACCATTACGACATGGACTCTGCTGCTGTGGACCCGAGAAGAGTGAGTGCAGATTCATTGCACCCACACTCCTCACATGAAGGGTCCGCACTCCTAGAAAATGGGGGATACGTTCCCTGAGTGTCTCCCCCCCCATATTCTAGACGGTCCAGAGTCGTCGTGGGACCCCTTTATTTTTTTTCTTACAATAAATAGGTGAAAGAGGAAATGTTTTGGGGACTGTTTTTTCAAATAAATTTCTTTTGTCGATTTTGTTTTTTTTGTTAGTACTGACAGTTTATGATGTTGAGTATCTAATAGACGCCATGACATCACAAACTGCTGGGCTTGATCTCAGGTTACTTTACAGCTAGTATCAACCCGATTTATTACCCCGTTTGCCACTGCACCAGGGCACGGGATGAGCTGGGGTGAAGCGCCAGGATTGGCGCATCTAGTGGATGCGCCACGTCTGGGGTGCCTGCGTCCTGCTATTTTTAGGCTGTGAAGGCCCAATAACTATGGACCTTCCCACCCTGAGAATACCAGACCACAGCTGTCCGCTTTACCTTGGCTGGTGATCCAATTTGGGGGGGACCCTACTTTTATTGTGTAATTATTAATATTTATAAAATAATTATAAAAAAGAGCCTGAGGGGACCTCCACATTGGATCCCCAACCACGGTAAAGCTGCCAGCTGTGGTTTTCAGGCTACAGCCGTCTGCTTTACCCTAGCTGGCTATCAAAAATGGGGGAACCTAACGTCATTTTTTTTATTTAACTATTTATTAAATAGAAAAAATTAATGGGCTTCCCTGTATTTTGATTGCCAACCAAGGTAACGGCAGGCAGATGGGGGTGGCAACCCATAGCTGTCTGCTTTATCTGCGCTGAGAATCAAAAATACCGCGGAGCGCTACGTCATTTTTTTAAAGATTTATTTTTACAGCACTGTGATGTCCAGCAATCAAAATACAGGGAAGCCCATTTTATTTTTAGTTATTTAAATAAATAATTAAAAAAATATATATGGGCTCCCGCTGCATTTTTTGTATTGCTAGCTAAGGGTAATCCAAGCAGCTACTGGCTGCTAACCCCCACTGCTTGGTGTTACCTTCACTGGCAATGGAAAATCCAGGGAAGCATTTTTTATTTTTTTTGCCAAAAAACTACAAAAAAAGGACGTGAGCTTCGCCATATTTTTGTATGCTAGCCAGGTATAGCAGGCAGGTGCTGGAAGAGTTGGATACAGCGCCAGAAGATGGCGCTTCTATGAAAATGCCATTTTCTGAGGCGGCTGCAGACTGCAATTCGCAGCACTGGGGCCCAAAAAGCTCAGGCCAACCTGTGGTGCGGATTCCAATCCCCAGCTGCCTAGTTGTACCTGGCTGGACACAAAAATGGGGCGAAGCCTACGTCATTTGTTTTCTAATTATTTCATGAAATTCATGAAATAATAAAAAAAGGGCTTCCCTTTATTTTTGGTTCCCAGCCGGGTACAAATAGGCAACTGGGGGTTGGGGGCAGCCGTACCTGCCTGCTGTACCTGGCTAGCATACAAAAATATGGCGAAGCCCACATAATTTGTTCAGGGGGTAAAAAACTTCTGCATACAGTCCTGGATGGAGTATGCTGAGCCTTGTAGTTCTGCAGCTGCTGTCTGTCTGTATGGAGAAGAGCAGACAGCAGCTGCAGAACTACAAGGCTCAGCATACTCCATCCAGGACTGTATGCAGAATTTTTTTGCCCACCAAAAAAATGATGTGGGCTTGCCATATTTTTGTATGCTAGCCAGGTACAGCAGGCAGCCACGGGCTGCCTCCAACCCCCAGTTGCATATTTGTACCCGGCTGGGAACCAAAAATATAGGGAAGCCCGTTTTTTATTAATTATTTCACTTATTTCATGAAATAATTAAAAAACAAATGACGTGGGCTTCGCCCCATTTTTGTGTCCAGCCGGGTACAACTAGGCAGCTGGGGATTGGAATCCGCAGCACAGGTTAGCCCGAGGTTTCTGGGCGCCTCTGCTGCGGATTTCAGTCCGCAGCCATCCCAGAAAATGGCGCTCTCATAGAAGCGCCATCATCTGGCGCTGTATCCAACTCTTCCAACAGCCCTGGAGCCGGGTGGCTTGTTGGGTAATAATGAGTTAATACTGGCTTTGTTTTACTAGCCAGTATTAAGCCAGAGATTCTTAATGTCAGGCAAGTTTGACCCGGCCATTAAGAATCTCCAATAAAGGGTTAAAAAAAACACCACACAGAGAAAAAATACTTTAATAGAAATAAATACACAGACACATTAGAGACTCCATCTTTATTACCCCCTGTCAGCCCTCCACGATCCTGCTCTTCTGTCTTCTTTCTTTCTAGTGTAGTAGTAGTGACAATTGTAGTGAGGATGAGGTTCCCCAGCTCATCACTTGGGGCTGGGGAACCTCATCCTCACTACAATCCTCACTACAATCGGGAAGCAGCGTGCAGCCTTCACTCCGTGAGTGATCAGTGCTGGCTGTCAGCGGTAACAGCGGTAACGCTGACAGACGCGTTACCATAGCAACGGTGCTCTCGGAGCTGCGGTTAGCGGTGACGTCACCGCTAACTGCGTTGCTATGGCAACGGTGATCTCCGTTAATGACCGGCTGTGTCAGCCGGTCCCTAACGGAACGGGGAGTCGACCGTGTACTAGAGCATGTCGCCGGTACACGGCGATACACATATGTGCACCGTGTACCGGAGAGATGCACTCGCAGGTCCTACATGACGCATCATAGTCATGTGACCAGTCTGTAGCCAATGAGATAATAGCCACGTGACTGGTCACATGGCTATTTTGACGTCACGATAGGTCCTGCATCTCTGCTGGCAGTGCCGTCACCGGGAGGATTCAGCGATCATCGGATGGAATAGCGGCAGGAGACAGAGTGCAGAAGGGATCGCGAGGACCGTTAAGTGTTATGGCAATGTTTATTAACTGTTTGTGTACATTTATAATGCATTTTTATGTGTTTGTGATTGCCTCCCATTATAGCCTATAGGTTCGGGTTCGGTTCGTCGAACGTTCGACGAACCGAACTCGAACGGGACCCCCGTTCGGCGAACCGATCTCGAGCCGAACCGCGACCGGTTCGCTCATCTCTAGTAAAGAGTTGTGATTCAAAGTGTTCGGGTTCCTGTGAATCTGCACAGATGCGTGTGGTGTGTGCTGTACATTTTTTGTGATTTTAATAATAAAGAAACCTATTATCAATGAAGCTGGACTTGGAATTTCTTCTCATTAGGGCTTTTTGGCCCACACATGTCGATGCTGCTAGGTTAGAGGGCATATGAGACCTGACAGGTTCCCTTTAAAAAGTATGTAACGGAGAATTTAGCTAAAGCCTAAAACACACTTCCGCATAAAAAACGTCCGTGTGACACGGTCCGTTTTTCGGGTCCGTGTTCCGTTTTTTTGGGGCGTTTCTCCGGTACGTATGGCATCCGTGTGATGGCGTATGCGAGCCGTGTGTACGTGTTAAATGTCCATGTTTGAGTGTAAAATGCCCGTGTATGTGTACGTGGAATGTCCGTGTGGAATGTTCGTTTGTGTGTTGCACAATGTCGTTGATACATGTCGGCTGACATCAGACAGAGTTGCGCGATGAGAATGAACTCGGGTGAACTTCACCCGACTTCATTGTCATGCCGCGGCTCTGTCTGTGTGCCGCGTACTGATTAGCGGTCACCTGTGAAGGATTCACCAGTGACCGCTAATCCTCCGAGTGACTGAAGTGAGCAGCCCTCTCTCATACTTACCGCTCCCCGATCACCAGCGTGGCGAGGAACAGCTGTGCAGAGAATACGCGGCAACAATTACTTTGAATATGCCGGCCGCTCATTAATCAATCTCATATTCCCTGCTTTCCCCACCCACAGACGCCTGTGATTGGTTGCAGTCAGACACGCCCCCCACGCTGAGTGATAGGTGTCTCACTGCACCCAATCACAGGAGCCGGTGGGCGTGTCTATACTGTGCAGTAAAATAAATAAATAAATAATTAAAAAAGCGGCGTGCGGTCCCCCCCCAATTTTAAAACCAGCCAGATAAAGCCATACGGCTAAAGGCTGGTATTCTCAGGATGGGGAGCCCCACGTTATGGGGAGCCCCCAGCCTAACAATATCAATCAGCAGCCGCCCAGAATTGCTGCATACATTATATGCGACAGTTCTGGGACTGTACCCGGCTCTTCCCGATTTGCCCTGGTGTATTGGCATTCGGGGTAATAAGGAGTTTTTGGCAGCCCATAAGTCCTAGATTAATCATGTCAGGCGTCTCCCCGAGATACCTTCCATGATTTATCTGTAAATTACAGTAAATAAACACATACACCCGAACAATCCTTTATTAGAAAAAAAAGACTAACAAATTGCCTTGTTCACCAATTTAATAAGTCCGAAAAAGCCCTCCATGTCCGGCGTAATCCAGGATGGTCCAGCGTCGCTTCCAGCTGTGCTGCATGAAGGTGACCGGAGCTGCAGAAGACACCGCCGCTCCACGTGGCTAATAAAGGGAATAGCGCGATCAGCTGAGCTGTCACTGAGGGTACTCGCGGCCAACACTGAATACAGCTGATCGCGCTATTCCCTTCATTAGCTGCGTGGAGCTGACAGGAGCGGTGGTGTCTTCTGCAGCTCCGATCACCTTCATGCACCAGAGCTGGATGCGACGCTGGACTATCCTGGATTACACCGGACATGGAGGGCTTTTTCGGGCTTATTAAATTGGTGAACAAGGCAATTTGTTAGTGTTTTTTTTCTAATAAAGGATTGTTCGGGTGTGTGTGTTTATTTACTGTAATTTACAGATTAATTATGAAAGGTATCTCGGGGAGACGCCTGACATGATTAATCTAGAACTTATTGGCTATGAGCTGCCAAAAACTCCTTATTACCCTGAATGCCAATGCACCAGGCCAAATCGGGAAGAGCCGGGTACAGTCCCAGAACTGTCGCATATAATGTATGCGGCAATTCTGGGCGGCTGCTGATTGATATTGTTAGGCTGGGGAGCTCCCCATAACGTGGGGCTCCCCATCCTGAGAATACCAGCCTTCAGCCGTATGGCTTTATCTGGCTGGTTTTAAAATTGGGGGGGACCGCACGCCGTTTTTTTTAATTATTTATTTATTTATTTTACTGCACAGTATAGACACGCCCACCGGCTGCCGTGATTGGGTGCAGTGAGACACCTGTCACTCAGCGTGGGGGCGTGTCTGACTGCAACCAATCACAGGCGTCTGTGGGTGGGGAAAGCAGGGAATACGAGATTGATTAATGAGCGGCCCGGCATATTCAAAGTAATTGTTGCCGTGTATTCTCTGCACAGCTGTTCCTCGCCGCGCTGGTGATCGGGGAGCGGTATGAGCCGGGGGAAGAAAAAAAACGAGCGCCAATTTAAGTATGACTGAGAACAGCAGAATAAAAGGTAAGTATACTGAATTTAATTTAAAAAAAAATAAAAATAAGATCGCTAGTGTAAAAACGCACACGCACGAAACGTGCTGAATACGGACATACTCCGTGTGCGGTCCGTACACGCACGGACCCATAGACTTTAGCGGGTCCATGCCTGCGTGCTGCCGGACAAAAATGGACATGTTGTCAATGCAGAAAAGCGCACACACGTACTTATCACACGGACACACGTTCCGTGTGATTTTACGTGTGTGTACCATCTACCATTGAATAACATGGGTCTCCGTGTGTACGTGTCTCCGGTACGTGCAAATACGTACCGCACACGTACAAAAAAAATGGATGTGTGTTGCGAGTCTAAAGGACACATTAGGCCATACTTGTCTCCTGTGGCTGTGGGTTTTTTCTTTGTGAAAAAGAAGAATGGTGGACTACGGCTGTGCCTGGACTTTCGTAAGCTTAACAAGATAACGGTTCGTGATCCGTATCCCATGCCGCACTTACTTAATCAGATTGCTGGTCGTAAATGGTTCTCTAAACTTGACCTTAGGGGGGGCTTATAATCTGATCTGGATCAGACAAGGAGGAAAAGTGGAAGACGGCACTCAATATGCGAGGGGCACTTCAAAAATGTGGTGATGTCATTTGGTCTTACCAACACTTCTGCAGTTTTCCAGCATTTTGATTGTAATTATTTACTTAGATGACTGTCTCTCATATATTCACTAAATTTGGGGTCTCACATTTGGAACATGTCAGACAAGTTTTACAAATCCTCAGAGAGAATAAATTATAAGCTAAACTAGAAAAATGTGTGTTCACTGTTCAGGAACTTCCGTTTTTGGATTACATTATTTCTGCTGGAGGCTTTTGGATGGATCCCTCTAAATTCATAGTCTTTTTAATATGGAAACCGTCCCAAGAACATCAAAGCTCTGCAACATTTTTTAGGGTTTGCTAATTATTATGGATGAGTGAACCAGAACTGTAAAGCTCGGTGTTTGTATCGAACACCATGTGTCCGGTGCTAAACACTGAGCACAAATTTTTGCCTGTACGTCCGCTTCCTGTTCTTGTTTGTCACCCAAATAAAACTTGTTGATAGATTGCAGAGGAGCCATGACCTCTCACTGTTTTAAGTATATTAAATGTCACGAAAAAAAAATATTTTCTAGATTGCAATACATATTGTAAAGAGAACAAAAAAGAGAAGAGAAGAAAAAATTAAGACACCTTCTGCAGTGGTAGTGCTAATGACCTTGCTTTTTCCTGACCTTGTCTGACCTGTCACTCCTTCTGCCTTTGATCTCAGCCTGTTTGATTTTGATTTTGTTTATTCTTCTGATATCTGACCTCCACTAATCTGCTCACTAAGGTTTAGTTTTATGACTCTGTCTCAGCTTTGCCTCTTCTCTAAAGCTGGTGTCACACTAAGCGACAGCGACAACGACGTCGCTGTTACGTCACCATTTTCGGTGACGTAACAGCGACCTTGTAAGTCGCTGTTATTGATCGCTGCTTAGCTGTCAAACACAGCAGAAGCAGCGATCATAACGTCGCTGTGCTACATGTGCAGAGAGCAGGGAGCCGCGCTTAGCGCTGGCTCCTTGCTCTCCTAGGTACAGTACACATCGGGTTAATTAACCCGATGTGTGCTGCACCTACATGTCACAGTGCAGAGAGCAAGGAGCCGCGCGCACTGCTTAGCGCTGGCTCCTTGCTCTCCTTGCTACAGTATGCATCGGGTTAATTACCTGATGTGTACTGCAGCCACATGTCACAGTGCAGGAGCCGGCACTGGCAGCAAGAGCGGAGGCTGGTAACCAGCGTAAACATCGGGTAACCAGGGAACGGTCTCCCCTTGGTTACCCGATGTTTACGCTGGTTACAGCTTACCGCAGCTGCCAGTGCCGGCTCCTGATCGCTTCATTTCGTCGCTCTCTCGCTGTCACACACAGCGATGTGTGTGTCACAGCGGGAGAGTGACGACCAAAAAATGAAGCTGGACATTCAGCAACGACCGGCGACCTCACAGCAGGGGCCAGGTCGTTGCTGGATGTCACACACAGCGACAGCGACGGGACGTCGCTGCAACGTCACAGAAAATGGTGACGTAGCAGCGACGTCGTTGTCGTCGTCGTTATGTGTGACACCAGCTTAAAGCTGGGTTTACACACTGCAACATCGCAAAGGACATCGCTGTAACGTCACCGGTTTTGTGACGTAACAGCGACCTCCCTAAGTCTCTGCTAAGTCGCTGGTGAGCTGTCAAACAGGCAAACCTGGTCAACAACTCAACAGCGATCCGGACCTGCAGAGCGACCTAGCTGGTTGTTGGGGACGTTGATAAGCAGCCTTTTGAAAGGGAAGTTGCTAACAAAGTCTCTGCAAAGTCTTCACACACTGAAACTTCATGCTGCACAGCGGGAAACAAAGGACCTAGGAATGGTCCTGAACGATTTGTAACGATTACAACTTCACAGCAGGGGCCGGGTCGCTGATAGGTTTCACACACTGCAACATCGCAAACGACATCGCTATTGCGTCACAAAACCGGTGACGTTACAGCGATGTCGTTTGAGATGTTGCAGTGTGTAAACCCAGCTTTACTGGCCAGGCCTAAATTTTACTTTTCTTGCCTCAGGTTTGCTCCTCTGACCAGAAGCAACCCAGAAGACTCCATTGTAAGTTCAGCTCCCTGCACCTCAGGTTTAAAGGGTGAATACCAGGGTTCCTCTGAGACCTGCCAAACAGAGTGGCTAACGCTAAGTCTGTCAGATGAAACCTTTTGAAACTAATGGCTTCTGACAAACTTACCACCTTAAATTCATGGTTTTATAAAAAAAAATATTTTGTCTTACCATATTTTGACAGGTTTAACATCTTTAAGATTACAGAGCTGTGTCAAAACATACTTTTTGAAGGCAAAATACAGTTTTCACTGATACCATTGTATAGTATGTACACATTTTTTATACATTTTTTATTACACATTTTGGAAGATGAAATGAAAAAAATAAATAAATCTGGATTATATAAATTGTTCCGAAACAACGTTCACCATTCTGGATAATTGACATATACAATTTATTCTGCAGATCAATACCATTATGCGGGCCTTCACATGGTACGATACATCGGGCGATATGTCGGCGGGGTCACGTCGTAAGTGACGCACATCCGTCATCGTTTGATATATTGTAGCGTGTGACAGCCACGAGCGACGGTGAGCGAGCAAAAATGCTCACCTTATCGTTGTTCGTTGACACGTCGCTCATTTTCAAAAAGTCGTTTCTTCTTCTCTGCGCTGGTTGTTCATCGTTCCCGGGGTAGCACACATCGCTCCGTGTGACACCCCGGGAACGATAAACACAGCTTACCTGCGTCCCGCTGGCAATGCAGAAGGAAGGAGGTGGGCGGAATGTTTACGTCCCGCTCATCTCCGCCCCTCCTCTGCTATTGGCCGGCAGCTGTGTGACGTCGCTGTGATGCCGAACGTCCCTCCCCCTTCATGAAGAGGATGTTCGCCACCCACAGCGAGGTCGTCCGGGAGGTAAGTGTGTGTGACAGAGGGTTAACGACTTTGTGTGCCACGGGCAACTAATTTCACAAACGACGGGGGTGGGTATGTTCGCTAGTGCGATCGCACAATAGATCGTCCCATGTGACGCCCGCATTACAATTATCACAAACTTATGTTGTTTGTTTTTCTTTAGTGTTTTACTACTTTTGCATAGAAAAAAAATCTAATTTTCATTGATATTATTCTGCGACATACAACTTATTAATCACCTTTTATTCCATCTTTTTGTTTCAAGGGGAGATGAAAAACAATAAATCAGTAAGTTTTTAAATTTATGTCTTGAAATAGCATTCACCTTTCAGTGCAATTAACTTGTTACCTTACATTCTACAGTTTTATATTATTATAACACCCAACTTATTTTTTTACATTTTACTACCTTTGCAGCAGAAAATCTTTTTCCAACACTTTTATAGGGTAACATCTTGTTCTAGGCTGATAACTATAACTTTTTCATCTCTTTGTTAACAGATAAGGACGTATTTTTTGCAGAGGACTAGTGATGACCGAACTTGTTCGATAAAAGTTCACCAATCTCAAATTCGGTACGAGCCTTGGCCAGTTAGGCTCGGGCTCTGAAAATCGAACAATTTTCCCAAAAGTTGGTAATGTTCAGTTTTGTTTGACAACTGTTTGCGGTTTTCCTAATACTTTACTATTACTTTGGCTACTATGGTGGTGCTGTATGATGATTTGGGGGGACATGTTTGATGAGGAAAAGGAGTGGGGGAGGTCAGGGGAGTGGAAGACTTTTTTCTTAACTTTATGTGTGGATTTTCTGGCAGCCAATCAGGGCACAGAAAACATCCACAACGTTGTGACACAAGAGCTTGTGTCATTGGTTGCCTAAGTCATAGTTTCCTATGCATATAAAATATGGAGAAAAAACAAAAAGCCAGCACTAAATGTGATTTTGGCGGTTGGTGACTGTTCACATTCAGTCAACAGGCCCTGTCCACAGGCTATTTACTTCATGCAGCATTTGCTTGGACCTGTCCCGCCCACAGCCATGACTCAGTCATGGGTACGGGATTGAAATAGACCAGGTGAGTGCTGCTAAGAGCAGTTCTACTATTTCATATGTGAGGCCGTATGGCACATTTTATAAAAATATTTTAGTGTAGGACTGCCCCAAATGAGATTTGCCATGACGTGGCGGGGTAGCTCAAGAAATTGCAATTTTTTTCCCAAAAATCTCAAAATTTTTTATAATAAGTACAGTTTGGAATTTTTAGTGCTGAAGTGCACATTTAGTGCTGGCTTTTTGTTTTTTCTTCATATAAAATATGGACATGTGGCGTTGGTGCCATTTTGTGATTGCTAAAGCTTAGGGACCGTATTCTCGCCGCTCCTGCTAGACAGTTAGCTTAGCTAGTGGGTTTAATCATAAGTAGTTAAGATAATGAGGACATAGGGTGCTAGTGTAGAATAGGGAAGTGCAGTATAGGGAACGTTGTTTGCCACAAATATTTCATCATCTTCTGATAGATAAGTGTGTTCTCCAGCTAAAACTTGCTATTTCTGCATGTAAATAGGGACACATCTGCGTTCCAGCTCCAAATTGCTATTTCTGCATGTAAATAGGGACACATCTTTCCATATTGCAATTTCTGCATCTAAATAGGGTCACATCTGTGTTCCAGCTCCAAATTGCTATTTCGGCATCTAAATAGGGCCGTATCTGTGTCCCAGCTCAAAATTGCTATCTCTGCATCTAAATAAGATTTAATCTGTTTTCCAGCTAAATATTGCTATTTCTGCATCTAAATAGGGCCACATCCATTTTTCAGCTCCAAATTGCTAATTCTGAATCTAAATAGGGCCACATCTGTGTTCCAGCTCCAAATTGCTATTTCTACATCTAAACACGACTATCCAGACCTTACAGAAAATTGTAACCCTTGTTCATCCTCCTCTGCTTCCTCCCCTTCTTCTGGGACAACGACCTGCTCCCGCACACTATTCAAAGTGTGCTCCAACATGTAAATAACCGGAAAAGTGATGCTGATGATGGCATTGTAAGCCCTAACCATCTTTGTAGCCATTTCGAAACTATGCAGGAGGGTGCAGAGGTCCTTCATCTGTGCCTACTGTGCAGTCGTGATTTGCCCCACATATGGACTGCAGTGTCCCAGGCTATGCATCATAACATAGGGTACCAGGGCTCGTTGCTGATGCCAAAGTCACTGAAACATGTGCAGAGTGGAATTCCACCATCTCAGCACATCACATATTAACCAGTTTACCTGTTGGATGAAAGACCTTTGTAGTGATGCAAATCGGTTGGCCGCCGGATGCGAACGGCTAGAGTGAGCATACAGTGACTGTGCCTTCTGCAGCAGTGCATCTGTGGCGCCCTGGACTAGCCAGGTCGTCACAGATAACACACAAACACCCCCACCCCCATTAGACAGTGACACCAGCCAAACAAAAACACTTGGCCCCACCCACCGAGGAGTTCACAGGCCTGGAGGCGGGAAAAGTGCCAGAACAGTTTAGGAGTTGGAAGTGAGAGGAGTAAGAACTTGGGTGTCTGGGTTGTGGCCCAGGCATTGACAGCAAGTTTGGCAGATGGTGGTAGCTGTCTGCAGGAATGGTGAAGCAACGCGGAACCGTAGGACCGGGGTCATGCGACGGCCCGCCGGTACCGACCGGGGAGCGAAGTGAAGCCAGCACACCCAGGCAGGGCCATCGGACCCCGACCAGGCTTGGAGCCTCCGTCAATAGTCAGATCCGAATGTGACTGGAACCCCAGGGGTTTCATAACAGCAAAAGTCCCGATTGAAGGCAACCGCCCACACCGTGAGGGTATACAGCTACCGCCTAAGGCTAGAGACCCAAGGGGCAGCGCCTGCGGGCAAACGGGCTCCTCCGATACCCATACACCGGGGAGCGGACTACCGTTGGGAACCCATAGTAGTCAAACGAGAACATCAAGGTGCAGGGAAAGACAACCGCCATCACCTGTCCGGGAAAAGACACAGCAGCCGGCTGCGGGACCCGTCCATCCAGCCGTTTGGTTTACCGAGGACTTTGTACATTTCTTACTGAGTGAGTACACCCGTGCCTTCTGGCACCGCGCCGCGCTGTCCCTGCAACCCTGCACCTCACCGACCCTGCCTCCCCATCACATCATCGGGCCCCGGGACCACCGACCCCTACCCACGGAGGGGGAAAACACCATCCCAGCTGCTCCCTACCATCACTCCCGGGATCCCCGTCATCAGCAGCGGTGGTGCCCATCTTCACCACAGCCCGTGAGGGACGTCACGGACTAAATCCCCCAAACCAACCACCCCTTTCACTCACGGGCGAGGAGCGCCACTCGAGTCCCTGGATCCGGCCCACCGCTCGAGCCACCGAGCAGCAGCAGCAGCGCCGGACCCGAGCGTTAGCGAGAGCGCACAGCAGCGACGACGTCCTCCCCGCCCGCAACAACTTGGCGTCACGAACAGGATTGAACCCCTCTACTTACCAGTAGAAGTGCGCATTGTGATCTCCGCCGGCGGCGTCCGGCCGAAAGTTTTGAAGCGCCGCCATCCTAGCGCAAAAATCTCCCGCTCGAGCGTCTTCTCCGAGAAGGGAAGGCGCGAAAGTGAAGCCCCACCCACAACAAACGGAAGTGCTGAAGAGTACCAAGGGGGCGCGAGAGTGTGTCTGCCTGATGTAGCCGAGGCTATAAATGCAGGGACGCCAGGACTCTGCAAACATAACCGGTTCCTGGAAGCAGCTTGCACCATGTCCGCACCATCAGAGAAGCCTGAATCTCCGGAGCCTGCCCCCGGGACGGCGGCTTGGCTGAACACCCAAGTGATGCTGTTGTGCTGCTGTAACCGGGTCCAAGTACGGGACCTGCTTGATTGCTGGACCGCTGAGATGGAGGAGCTGGCCGCGGTCGTGCGGGCGCATGAAATAGAGACCATGCTAGAGGAGCTGGTGAGAGACCCCCACCCTTGTGTCCCTAGAGGACCGGCCGCTGCGGCTGAAGGATTCGGTCTACCCCTGGCCCCAGCAGGGCCCGACCCATCGCCTGTGCTGACCGCCCATACAACCCCACCCAGATCACCGTCCCCGATGGAGGTGGCAGAGTCCGTGTTGCCCCGCCAGGGCCCGGAGGCCCGAGAGGAAGCCAGCCCATCAATCGCTGGAGCAGGTAACGTAGAAGAACCGATAGCAGACCTCCATACACCGGCCAATGACGGGTCGCTTGCCACTGACGAGCTACGAGTCTGGGCTCAGCTGGAAACCGTTACCGGCCTGCCAAGTCCCACCAGTAGTTCCCTGGAGTCAGTTGACAGCGGCTCGGGGGCTGACACGGAGCCTGTCTCGGAGGAGGAGGGAGTCTTCGGCCTGTATGACATGGAGGCCACTTACATCCCTCGGAGTGGATATAGTGGATACCGGGCAGCTCTTCCTCGTCGCGCATGCCGTGCGCTGGAGGGGCTGGAACCCGTGCTTCTTCACCTGGAGCCGGGTGAGGGGTACGGAAGTGAGCAGTAATGGCAGCGGTTCGCCGTTGCAAGCAGTTGTCCCCCATTGGGAGTCTTGGGACCCTCAGCAGTTTGATTGAATGACTTTAATGAACCGTGAACCTTCATCTGATTGTCCATGTGATTATTCCGGCCGTTGCCGGCAAGTTGTCCCCGGAGGGACCCTGTGTACTTTTATCCCCCCTGCATGAGAGACTACTCATGGACATGGCTGAGAACTGGAAGGCCACCCACGAACTTGTGGGCTTGTAAATAAGTTGAGGGGTGATTTTTAGTGATGAGCGAGTACGCTTGTCACTACTCGGTACTCACACGAGTATCACTGTACTCGGGCTACTCGGCGGGTACCGAGTAATTTCGCGATACTCGTGCTGTACTCGTGGTCTTCATCCCTGCATGTTGGCGCTCTTTTGAGAGCCAGCACTCATGCAGGGATTGGCTGGCAGACCACTGCAATGCCACAGCCCTGTTAGTTGTGGAATTGCAGTGATTGGCCGGCCCGCACAGCGTGACCGAGTCTTTATACCGGCAGGCGCGCTGTGCTCTGCACACAGCCATCTCGTATTCCCTGCTTTCCTCGCCCACAGGCGCCTATGATTGGTTGCAGTCAGACACGCCCCCACGCTGTGTGACAGGTGTCTCACTGCACCCAATCACAGCAGCCGGTGGGCGTGTGTATACTGTGCAGTGAAATAAATAATTAAATAATTAAAGAAACCGGCGTGCGGTCCCCCCAATTTTAATACCAGCCAGATAAAGCCATACGGCTAAAGGCTGGTATTCTCAGGATGGGGAGCCCCACGTTATGGGGAGCCCCCCAGCCTAACAATATCAGTCAGCAGCCACCCACAATTGCCGCATACATTAGATGCGACAGTTCTGGGACTGTACCCGGCTCTTCCCGATTTGCCCTGATGCATTGGCAAATCGGGGTAATAAGGAGTTAATGGCAGCCCATAGCTGCCAATAAGTCCTAGATTAATCATGTCAGGCGTCTCCCCGAGAAACCTTCCATGATTAATCTGTAAATTACCGTAAATAAACACACACACACCTGAAAAAATCATTTATTAGAAATAAAAAACACAAACCAATTCCCTCGTAACCAATTTTATAAGCCCCAAAAAGCCCTCCATGTCCGGCATAATCCACGGACCTCCAGTGTCGCTTCCAGCTCTGCTGCATGCAGGTGACAGGAGCTGCAGAATACACAGCCGCTCCTGTCAGCTACACACAGCAACTGAGGTGAGTAGCGCGATCAGCTGCTGTCAGTCAGGTAACTCACGGCCACCGCTGTATCCAGCGGTGGCCGCAGATAAGCTTAGTGACAGCTCAGCTGATCGCGCTACTCACCTCATTTGCTGCGTGGAGCTCACAGGAGCGGCGGTGTCTGCTGCAGCTCCTGTCACCTCCATGCAGCAGAGCTGGAAGTGACGCTGGAGGTCCGTGGATTACGCCGGACATGGAGGGCTTTATGGGGCTTATTAAATTGGTTACGAGGGAATTGGTTTGTGTTTTTTATTTCTAATAAATTATTTTTTCATGTGTGTGTGTGTTTATTTACTGTAATTTACAGATTAATCATGGAAGGTATCTCGGGGAGATGCCTGACATGGTTAATCTAGGATTTATTGGCAGCTATGGGCTGCCAATAACTCCTTATTACCCCGATTTGCCAACGCACCAGGGCAAATCGGGAAGAGCCGTCTACAGTCCCAGAACTGTCGCATCTAATATATGCGGCAATTCTGGGCGGCTGCTGACTGATATTGTTAGGCTGGGGGGCTCCCCATAACGTTCAGCTCCCCATCCTGAGAATACCAGCCTTCAGCCGTATGGCTTTATCTGGCTGGTATTAAAATTGGGGGGACCGCACGCCGTTTTTTTTAATTATTTAATTATTTATTTCACTGCACAGTATACACACGTCCACCGGCTGCTGTGATTGGGTGCAGTGAGACACCTGTCACTCAGCAAGGGGGCGTGTCTCACTGCAACCAATCATAGGCGCCGAAAAGCAGGAAAGCAGGGAATACGAGATTGTTTAATGAGTGGCCAGCTTTTTCAAAAGAGGAAAAGCCGCCGGAGTTTAGTGAACAGCTGTGCAGCGCCGCGGCAGTGATCGGGGAAGGTAAGTATGAGAGAGGGGGGAGACTGACCGACAGACTGTGAGAGGGGGACAGACAAGACAGAGAGAGACCGACAGACAGACAGAGAGACCGACCGACGGACTGAGGGAGATAGAGTGAAAAAAAAAAATGACCGACATCGCTAGTAAAAAGCACAAAACGTGCGTTTTGGACATCGGAGTGCCACACAATGTTTTCACGTAAAATCTTTCATGTGATCTCAAAAAGTAACATACACCAGCTCTATCTCACTATTGGGTATGTGCCCTTAACATTTCCGCCATGAAAATTCATTTTGGTGTCATTTTGGAAGGTTTTCTGGTGAGTCCGTAAAAATGGCGTAAAACTCGGACAAAATTGTTCACAGCTGTGAATTTTGAGTGATAAATGCTTCAAGGGGTCTTCCCCATGCTGTTGCCATGTCATTTGAGCACTCTTCTAAGACTTTTGTGACATTTTTGGGTTTCTACATGCTGTCGGGGGCCATTTCATAAAAATACTCGGATCTCCCATAGGATAACATTGGGCTTGGTGCTCGGGCCGAGTACACGAGTATCTTGGGATGCTCGGCCCGAGCCTCAAGCACCCGAGCTTTTTGGTACTCGCTCATCACTAGTGATTTTCCGTCGGAGCCGCCTCCGGAGAGGCAGATTGGAGGAAGGGCCCGCAACAGAGTAGGCTGAGGCCCGGTCACCACCAGGACCGGTGGCCATCCTCCGGGGGTCAGGGGTCCCCCAAGGACATGGGGTCCCCTGAAATGGCAGCTGGGTGCGTGTAACCGTACCTTTTCCCGCTCGGGCAGCCTGAACCTGGACTGGGGTCAAGGGGTGCTGCCCACTCCTTAGGGGCAGCATCGGGGCTAGGTTGCTTGGGTGGGAGAGCAGAAGACATCCGTCATTATTAAAAATGTTTTGTTTATATGTGCAATGTTCAAGTGTCCTAACAAAAATACTTATGTTTGAAAATGTTTACATGTTATATTTTTACAGCTTTTGAAAAAAAAAATAAAACCGGTGATGGACGGGCAGCCCGCGGACGGTCTGCATTTCACCAAGGGGGAATGTGATGCCCTGGACTAGCCAGGTCGTCACAGATAACACACAAACACCCCCACCCCCATTAGACAATGACACCAGCCAAACAAAAACACTTGTTGCCTCCCTCCAGTGTCTGATGTCCACACCAGGTGGGGCAGCGCCAAGTGGCTGGCCCCACCCATCGAGGAGTTCACAGGCCTGGGGGCGGGAAAAGTGACAGAACAGTTTAGGAGTTGGAAGTGAGAAGAGTAAGCACTTGGGGGCCTGGGTTGTGGCCCAGGCACCGACAGCAAGGTTGGCAGACAGTGGTGGCCGTCTGCAGGAGTGGTGAAGCAACGCGGAACCGTAGGACCGGGGTCGGGCGACAGCCCGCCGGTACCGACCGGGGAGCGAAGTGAAGCCAGCACACCCAAGCAGGGCCATCGGACCCCGACCAGGCTTGGAGCCGCCGTCAGTCAGATCAATAGTCAGATCCGAATGTGACTGGAACCCCAGGGGTTTCATAACAGCAAAAGTCCCGATTGAAGGCAACCGCCCACACCATGAGGGTATACAGCTACCGCCTAAGGCTAGAGACCCAAGGGCTAGCGCCTGCGGGCAAACGGGCTCCTCCAGTACCCATACACCGGGGAGCGGACTACCGTTGGGGATCCATAGTAGTCAAACGAGAACATCAAGGTGCAGGGAAAGACAGCCGCCATCACCTGTCCGGGGAGAGACACAGCAGCCGGCTGCGGGACCTGTCCATCCAGCCGTTTGGTTTACCGAGGACTTTGTACATTTCTCACTGAGTGAGTACACCCATGCCATCTGGCACCGCGTTGCGCTGTCCCTGCAACCCTGCACCTCACCGACCCTGCCTCCCCGTCACATCATCGGGCCCCGGGACCACCGACCCCTACTTACGGAGGGGGAAAACACAATCCCAGCTGCTCCCTACCATCGCTCCCGGGATCCCCGTCACCAGCAGCGGTGGTGCCCATCTTCACCACGACCCGTGGGTGGCTATATAGAATATAGAAATGTGGCACTCCTTCTATAGTCGCTGGTGCTTGGATAGGGTCCCACCCCAGATCAAAAAATTGAAAAAAATCCAGCACTCAAAGCATTCAACTGAAATTGTTTTATATTTTATTCATTGATCTGTGTAATTATTAAAGACGTTTCGGTCATCCGACCTTCATCAGTTTACACTACAATAAAAAGATACATGAAAAATTTTTTAGTGTACAGAAATAATGGCATTATACAATCATGGTAACAAAAAAGGGCAGAAATATTCACCACATTATAATGCATGAACCATAAACTATGATATACAAAAAATGTCAACAAAAAGACAAAAATGAAGAATCTGTCAGTTGAGCCGCTTCACTAGCAGATATACTGTCCACCTAAAGATATAATTGAAATACAGATAAAATGTAGCATAATAGAACCATTATACAACAAAAAGGGGAACCAAACAGGAAACCCAAAAATTTATCCAAAAAATGTATATCTTGCTAATATGGAAGGACAAAGAGCCTAAGCACCAGCACTGAGACACTATTCTAATCTAATAAAACAGACAATACACAGAAATGCCATGTAATGAACACTCACCAGAAAGGGCTCTGTAGAAATATATGGAAAAGCTGGACCAGAGGAAAAAGCTGCCCGTCCGGGTCTGCAGTCAATGTAATCTGACAGTCCAATGTCCAGATTTAAATAGACCGCTCAATTAGCTCATTAACAAGTTACAGAGCGTCACTTCCGGTCCGATGACCGGAAGTGACGTCACGGAGCGTCACTTCCGGTCCGAAAACCGGAAGTGACGTCACCGGCTGGCAAAGTGTAAATCCTGATGGTTGGCAACTGTAGACATACACAGACAGCCACTCCTCACCGCAGGACGTCACTTCCGGTCCGCAAACCGGAAGTGACGATCCTGGTTGGCAAAATGTAAACCAGATGGTTGGCAATTTAAAGACAAATTACCTAAAAGATCAAATAAAAGAAAAAATAGAAGAAATAAGACAAGAGGACTAAGGGAATGGTGTATTTATTCAGAATCAATTTAATAATTCTTTAATTTTTTATCAACTATAATCAACCCTAGTAAAAAAAGGAAAAAAAGAAAAAAAAGAAAAAAAGAAAAGAGAAAAAAGAAAAACTAAGAGGGATATACGTCAGGAAATGGAGGGGGGGGGGAAGGGGGGAAGGGAAGGGAAAGGAAAAGGGGGTGGGCATTGGGAAGGGAAGAGGGGGGGGGGGTTGGGGAAAGGGAAAGGAGAGACTATGGAAAAAAGGGAACAAGGGAAAATGAGTAATGCGTAGAAAAAACTAAAACTAGGGAAAAAGCAGAAAAAAGGATTATGTTAAGAAAGAAACAGGAAAAAGATTATAAGACAATACCTAAAGGGACCGGCCATCATCAAATCAGTGATCAACTCCTCTGAAAAAGATAATAATAAGTAGGCATAAATGAATGAAAAGCTATAAGAAACTAGAAGTATCGAAATCACGATTAAGGCCTTTGGGCTCCAAAGTCTGAAGAGTAAAAATCCAATACACCTCCCTTTGTTTCAATTTTTTAACCCTATCACCTCCTCTTCTATTTGGCAAGACCTGCTCTAACACCTGGAACCGTAATTGACTAACACTATGTCCCTGTTTATGAAAATGAGATGGAAGAGGTAAAGTCAATCTCTCACACCTAATGGTGGATTTATGTTGTGATATACGTTCCTTAACAGTCTGGGTGGTTTCGCCTACATAGAGTAGGCCACAAGGACACTTCACTACATATACAACATAAGATGTCTCACAGGTGAAAAAACCTCTAATTGGATAACCCCGACCACTGTAGGGATGCAAAACTCTATCACCTTTCAGCACATTACTGCATTGGGCACAATTTAAACATGGAAAAGTACCACGTCTCTGGGTATAAAGATGAGTTTGAACGGGTCCAGTCACACCGGCGCCCACATCAGCTCTCACCAATTTATTACTGAGGTTGGACGGTCGTCTAAAACAAGGAAGAAAAGGTGATTTAAATTCTTCCACCTCCGGGTACCCTTTACGCAAGATGTTCCAATGACTTCTGATGAATTTATGAATTTTGTAAGAAAAAGGATGGTAAGTATGAACGAAAGCCAAACGTTTATCTCTAGTCTTACCAATAGAAGATTCGGTATTCACACTAGCACTATTCAAAACCTCCTGTGGATAACCCCTCGCCAGAAACTTAGTCCTCATCTCCTGTAATCTGGTATCTTTAATTTCTTGTTGATTAACAATCCTATGTACCCTAAGAAACTGGGACTTAGGTATAGAATTCTTCATGGCTTTGGGATGACAACTATCATATGCGAGTAAGTTATTCCTGTCCGTCGACTTTATGTACAAATCTGTTTGTAAATGTCCATTCTCTAATTTCGTAACAGTGACATCTAAAAAATTGATATGATGTAAATCATATTGTATAACAAATTGAAGTTCAGACCAAATGCTGTTAATGTAATTATGGAACTCCATGATGGAATCCAACGGGCCAACCCATATGCAAAAAACGTCGTCAATAAATCTCTTCCAACACTTGCAGTGCTCTTGGAATCCCTTATGTGGATATATGAATGTATCTTCAAAGTAAGACATGTACGTATTTTCATACGGGGGCGCTACGTTGGACCCCATCGCGGTCCCCTGTTTTTGAATATAATAGATGTCCTGAAACAAAAAGAAATTTTCAGTTAACACTATTTGTAATAAGTCCAGACAGAAATCACTTGTATCACTCGAAAAGTTATGTTGTAACAATAACTCACGAACTGCTGACATGCCCTTCTGATGTACAATATACGTATATAAACTTGTCACATCCCAAGTCACGAGATAAGCATCAAATGGAATAGTATCAAGTCCACGAATCACCTCTAGGAAGTGACCAGTATCCAACAGGAAAGAAGGAATGTTTTTAGTCAAAGGAGTAATAATCTTCTCAAGTAAAATAGCTAAAGGGGAAAGGATAGAATCTGTGCCCGCCACTATAGGTCTACCAGGAGGGTTCACCAAGGTCTTATGAATTTTGGGGAGTACATAAAAGACAGGAATGATTGGATTCTGCTTTTGTAAGAAATCAAATGTCTTCTGATCTATTACTCCCTTTTGTAGATAGTGGCCGGTCACAGATCTAATCCTATCTCGAATCCTATTCGTCGGGTTACTTGCCAATATTCCATAGACATTACTGTCCCCCAATTGTCTCAGTATTTCCCGTAAATACATGGATTTGTCCATAACTACCAAAGCTCCGCCTTTATCGGCTTGTTTGATAATTATGTCTTTATCCTGCATAAGAGATGCCAACGCATTTTTATCCTTATCTGAAAAATTGGAAGGACAGTGTAATGATTTGTTAGACACATCTTTGAAAAATGACGTAATGTCATGTTCCAATAAACCTATGAACGTTTCCACTGGAGGGTTACTTTTGGGAGGCATGAAAGTGCTCTTAGTTTTGAGTCCCAATCCTTGGATATTGATAGGAGCAATAGAGGTAGATTGTGTCGATGGTCTCAGACCTATATCAGATAATGATGAAAAATGGGCCTTAATACGTAAATTTCGATAAAATCTTAGTAAGTCCATTTGTAACTGGAATGTATTGAATTTGTAGGAAGGACAAAAAGATAAACCCTTCTGAAGAAGACTAATTTGATCCGGTAACAAATTCTTAGAAGAAATGTTGACTACAATGGTATCCGGCGTACCTGGGATCTGGTGACCATCGTTGTTCTTGCAGGTTCGGTGGCGTTGTCCCCCCCGCCTAGGTTTCCTCTTTGACCTCTGCGGTTTCTTTGACCTAAAAAATGTGGTTTTGGTCGTCTGGTAAAGGATAATTCCGAATCCGAAGCCGAATCACCACTAGAGGAATATTGGAAACGTCTTGGAAACACTCTGGAGGATGTATCACGCCACCGATAAACTCGATTATTTTTATAGTCCTCAGTATCCCGTAGGAATTTTTCTCTTTTAATTTTTTGACTTTCAATTTTATGGATTTGTAAATCTCTTGTAACTTGATCTTTGATTTTCGCCAGATCCTCAGCCGAAGAGGTGGAATTTAATTGTTGCTCAATCACGACAATCTCTTCACGTTTGGTAATGATCGCTTGATTTAAATAATCCAAAGTCAAAGTCATTAAGTCAAAAGAGCATTTGTTAAGAATCTGTTCAAAACGATTACAAAAATCAGGGTTGTCACTGAAGATGGTCGGTCTTACACCAACCCGTAGTCCTCTTGGAATTCTTTGAACACGTACGTATTCTGCAATAGTGGCACAGTGCAATTCCAAATTTTGTAATTTTCTAGATTCCTTCTGAAAATCACGGGTTCGAAGCTCAGAAGTAGGAATATGCAAAAAATCACTCTGCACTGTGGTACGGCTCATAATATCTGCCATTTCATCCGCAGTATAAGAAAACGCCACATTGGCCATTATAAGAAAAAATGAGGGTGCACACACTAAAGGATATACTATATAGAATATAGAAATGTGGCACTCCTTCTATAGTCGCTGGTGCTTGGATAGGGTCCCACCCCAGATCAAAAAATTGAAAAAAATCCAGCACTCAAAGCATTCAACTGAAATTGTTTTATATTTTATTCATTGATCTGTGTAATTATTAAAGACGTTTCGGTCATCCGACCTTCATCAGTTTACACTACAATAAAAAGATACATGAAAAATTTTTTAGTGTACAGAAATAATGGCATTATACAATCATGGTAACAAAAAAGGGCAGAAATATTCACCACATTATAATGCATGAACCATAAACTATGATATACAAAAAATGTCAACAAAAAGACAAAAATGAAGAATCTGTCAGTTGAGCCGCTTCACTAGCAGATATACTGTCCACCTAAAGATATCATTGAAATACAGATAAAATGTAGCATAATAGAACCATTATACAACAAAAAGGGGAACCAAACAGGAAACCCAAAAATTTATCCAAAAAATGTATATCTTGCTAATATGGAAGGACAAAGAGCCTAAGCACCAGCACTGAGACACTATTATAATCTAATAAAACAGACAATACACAGAAATGCCATGTAATGAACACTCACCAGAAAGGGCTCTGTAGAAATATATGGAAAAGCTGGACCAGAGGAAAAAGCTGCCCGTCCGGGTCTGCAGTCAATGTAATCTGACAGTCCAATGTCCAGATTTAAATAGACCGCTCAATTAGCTCATTAACAAGTTACAGAGCGTCACTTCCGGTCCGAAGACCGGAAGTGACGTCACGGAGCGTCACTTCCGGTCCGAAAACCGGAAGTGACGTCACCGGCTGGCAAAGTGTAAATCCTGATGGTTGGCAACTGTAGACATACACAGACAGCCACTCCTCACCGCAGGACGTCACTTCCGGTCCGCAAACCGGAAGTGACGATCCTGGTTGGCAAAATGTAAACCAGATGGTTGGCAATTTAAAGACAAATTACCTAAAAGATCAAATAAAAGAAAAAATAGAAGAAATAAGACAAGAGGACTAAGGGAATGGTGTATTTATTCAGAATCAATTTAATAATTCTTTAATTTTTTATCAACTATAATCAACCCTAGTAAAAAAAGGAAAAAAAGAAAAAAAAGAAAAAAAGAAAAGAGAAAAAAGAAAAACTAAGAGGGATATACGTCAGGAAATGGAGGGGGGGGGAAGGGGGGAAGGGAAGGGAAAGGAAAAGGGGGTGGGCATTGGGAAGGGAAGAGGGGGGGGAAGGTGAAAGGGAAAGGAGAGACTATGGAAAAAAGGGAACAAGGGAAAATGAGTAATGCGTAGAAAAAACTAAAACTAGGGAAAAAGCAGAAAAAAGGATTATGTTAAGAAAGAAACAGGAAAAAGATTATAAGACAATACCTAAAGGGACCGGCCATCATCAAATCAGTGATCAACTCCTCTGAAAAAGATAATAATAAGTAGGCATAAATGAATGAAAAGCTATAAGAAACTAGAAGTATCGAAATCACGATTAAGGCCTTTGGGCTCCAAAGTCTGAAGAGTAAAAATCCAATACGCCTCCCTTTGTTTCAATTTTTTAACCCTATCACCTCCTCTTCTATTTGGCAAGACCTGCTCTAACACCTGGAACCGTAATTGACTAACACTATGTCCCTGTTTATGAAAATGAGATGGAAGAGGTAAAGTCAATCTCTCACACCTAATGGTGGATTTATGTTGTGATATACGTTCCTTAACAGTCTGGGTGGTTTCGCCTACATAGAGTAGGCCACAAGGACACTTCACTACATATACAACATAAGATGTCTCACAGGTGAAAAAACCTCTAATTGGATAACCCCGACCACTGTAGGGATGCAAAACTCTATCACCTTTCAGCACATTACTGCATTGGGCACAATTTAAACATGGAAAAGTACCACGTCTCTGGGTATAAAGATGAGTTTGAACGGGTCCAGTCACACCGGCGCCCACATCAGCTCTCACCAATTTATTACTGGGGTTGGACGGTCGTCTAAAACAAGGAAGAAAAGGTGATTTAAATTCTTCCACCTCCGGGTACCCTTTACGCAAGATGTTCCAATGACTTCTGATGAATTTATGAATTTTGTAAGAAAAAGGATGGTAAGTATGAACGAAAGCCAAACGTTTATCTCTAGTCTTACCAATAGAAGATTCGGTATTCACACTAGCACTATTCAAAACCTCCTGTGGATAACCCCTCGCCAGAAACTTAGTCCTCATCTCCTGTAATCTGGTATCTTTAATTTCTTGTTGATTAACAATCCTATGTACCCTAAGAAACTGGGACTTAGGTATAGAATTCTTCATGGCTTTGGGATGACAACTATCATATGCGAGTAAGTTATTCCTGTCCGTCGACTTTATGTACAAATCTGTTTGTAAATGTCCATTCTCTAATTTCGTAACAGTGACATCTAAAAAATTGATATGATGTAAATCATATTGTATAACAAATTGAAGTTCAGACCAAATGCTGTTAATGTAATTATGGAACTCCATGATGGAATCCAACGGGCCAACCCATATGCAAAAAACGTCGTCAATAAATCTCTTCCAACACTTGCAGTGCTCTTGGAATCCCTTATGTGGATATATGAATGTATCTTCAAAGTAAGACATGTACGTATTTGCATACGGGGGCGCTACGTTGGACCCCATCGCGGTCCCCTGTTTTTGAATATAATAGATGTCCTGAAACAAAAAGAAATTTTCAGTTAACACTATTTGTAATAAGTCCAGACAGAAATCACTTGTATCACTCGAAAAGTTATGTTGTAACAATAACTCACGAACTGCTGACATGCCCTTCTGATGTACAATAGACGTATATAAACTTGTCACATCCCAAGTCACGAGATAAGCATCAAATGGAATAGTATCAAGTCCACGAATCACCTCTAGGAAGTGACCAGTATCCAACAGGAAAGAAGGAATGTTTTTAGTCAAAGGAGTAATAATCTTCTCAAGTAAAATAGCTAAAGGGGAAAGGATAGAATCTGTGCCCGCCACTATAGGTCTACCAGGAGGGTTCACCAAGGTCTTATGAATTTTGGGGAGTACATAAAAGACAGGAATGATTGGATTCTGCTTTTGTAAGAAATCAAATGTCTTCTGATCTATTACTCCCTTTTGTAGATAGTGGCCGGTCACAGATCTAATCCTATCTCGAATCCTATTCGTCGGGTTACTTGCCAATATTCCATAGACATTACTGTCCCCCAATTGTCTCAGTATTTCCCGTAAATACATGGATTTGTCCATAACTACCAAAGCTCCGCCTTTATCGGCTTGTTTGATAATTATGTCTTTATCCTGCATAAGAGATGCCAACGCATTTTTATCCTTATCTGAAAAATTGGAAGGACAGTGTAATGATTTGTTAGACACATCTTTGAAAAATGACGTAATGTCATGTTCCAATAAACCTATGGCCTGCGCCACACATCCGTGCCTCCGGTACGTTTTTGGCATTTTTTACACGTACCGGAGACACGTGCTGATGTTGACACAGTATTTTTAATATAAAAAGCCTCACGTCAGTGTTTGCGCACGGAGCGTGTGTCCGTTCCGTGCGTACGTTTGAGCGTGCCGAAAAAGCGCTGACATGTCCGTTTTCCGGCATAACGTCCTCACGGATCCATTAAATCCTATGGGTCCGTGTTTACACGTACGTGATACGGATGGCCTCCGTATGCTATCCGTGTGGTCCGTGTCCGTGTTTTCATTAGAAAGGTTGTTACAATCTCAAATACTTTCAGGTGGCGTAGCTAACATATTTTTTTTGCACAAAACTAACTATGCATTTGCAGAAGGAGTGAGCAAGCAAGCAGTTGTAGTTCTGTGTATTGAAAGATATATTTTGAGCAAAATTTCGGCTTCGAAATATAATAATGGCACCACGGGTGGACACGGAGAAACTGATAACAGCTGTCGAGACTCACCCACCATTATGGGATACACGTGTTGATGGTTACCATGACCGACTGACAGTTGACCGCCATTGGAATCAAGTAGCTGAGGAAGTGTACCCCAATAATGCATGGGCTAGATGTTCGCCTGCAAAGCGTGCTAAATATGGTAAGTTGTTGTATGTTTTTATATTTATTTATTTAATATATATATTAGGATTTTTCAAATAATTACAAACTGTGAATGTTTTGTTATAGTTATGTTGTCTTTTAGTTAAAAAATCTTTGTGAAGAATTGGTATATGTACTACTCTATATATTGAGTTCATGTTAAATTTTTAAAAAGTTAACCAAACATTTCATAACTAACAAAAATCAAAGTATACTTATTTTTGTAATCTGACTTTGAATTCTTCATGAAGTTAATTAATTAACTGATTAAACTGTCATGTGTTTTTAAATTCCCTGTTTTATTAGTCTAATTTTAGTATCACAATTTCAATTCATGTTTTTTTATTTTTAATATTTTTTTTAAATTTAGTTAAATAACATTTCAATATCATGACCTACATGAATAAAATAATATTTCTAGTAATTTTTTGCCAAATGATATTGCTCTAAAAAAAAAAAGGAAAATTTAAATATATATGACAATTACTTCAAAGATAATTTATCAGAAATATTATTTTGTTATGTGTGAATGTCTAAAAATGCTTTTGAATGAAGAATATATAAAAAAATGTTTTTTCCTCAAAAGTATTTGTCCAACATTATTTTGTTAAATTGTATATTACATTTAGCAAACATTATTTTAATTAATGTGTGCAGATTTTTGGTGAATGTTGCAAGTGACATATTTTTTTAAATTACACAGTTGACTTGGTCAAAAGGCGTTGGCGTTCAGCACGTGATCAGTACCGAAGGGAGTACAACCCTATACCATCCTCATCCAGCCAAGGCCGCAAACGCAGATATGTTTATTATGAACAAATAAGCTTCCTAGCACCCATCTTAGAAGTAACACAGTAAGTTTTTTTTTTTTTTTAGAAAAAAAAAAAAAAAATGCAACATTCATTTACTTCATGAAGATAATTGTACAAATATAAATGTTAAGATTGTAATATGTTGTCTCATTTCTTATAGAACGGAGGATAATCTAGACGATTCAGATGATCAACCAACAGCAGGTCCCTCTGCTACAGCCACCTCAGCATCAGAACAAGAACCTGGCAGAGAAGACAGTGAAAATCCAGAGATTCAACAAGATGCAGCAACTGAATCACATGAGGGTGGGACAGAGAGTGCACAAACCAACACCCAAGGCTCATCAACACAACAAACAACCACACCAGCTACACAATCAACACAAACAAATGTACTTCCACGTTTTGCACCACAACCTCTACGTGCAAGAAGAATCCGCAGACCTGAGGAAATGAGATCCTTACCGGAAATAATTGACACACGCATTATTCACATAATGAACACTCTAATTCCAGAAACAGATGCCGAGCGCTTTTGTCGGTCTTTATCTTCTAGCTTAACCAAAATTCCATCCGATAGGCAGGAACGTGTACGTGCTGCTATGCTGACCCTACTTTCAGCTAGTCAGGCAGAACAGGAACCAGTCAGAGTATATGAGGCCATAGAAAATTGGCGTACCATTATGCAACAACATACAGTCCCAAACACAACAGACAATCAAAATACAATTTCAACACAAACAACAATGGCAACTGTAATAGTCAATAATCCAGTATTACAACAATCTGGTCAACCTTCAATTGCTTCAAGTACGTTATTCCCAACACCAATTAGACAAGGGTATGTTGCAACCAATACTGGTGCCTTAAGCACTGTACAAAGTGCTACCTCACAGCAACCCATGAACTATATGAATTTACAACCCACTCCAAGTACTAGTTACTTTACTCAACCCACAAATATTGGTGGTTTACCTAACTTGTTTCCTGGTTCAACATACCCACAATCATTCATGATGCCTCATTATCCAATCTCAACTATGTTACCTACACCACACTTACAAACATCAGTCAACTATCCTCAAGGTCAACAACATACACACACACAATACCCAATTACCCATGTAGATCCACAGGTGTACTCAACAACAGGCAATGTGTTGGGACAAACAAGCATGCAACAGACTGTTCCACACACTACTGTAGTTAGTAATAGGAATGTTGTTCAGCAAACAACTGCTTCCATTCCTGAAAATACCATTTCTGAGGCCACACAAAACAACATACTCAGCAACACTCAGGTTACTTCACTAGAAGATCTTGTTGACTTATGATACACATTTTTGGTAATCTTTACATTCAAACAACAAATATGATGAATGTGTAAAAATTTAAAAAAAAAAGGATTTCCAAAAATGTGTAAACTCTGAGTTTAAAAAAAACAAAAAACATGTGTGATTATATTTAGTGACGGATCACATATATGTTTGATGGCATGGTTTTTTTTTTTATTTTAGGAACACATTTGTACCCAACCAATTTGATGGTTAGATTACTTCTTATATTCTCAAAACACAGTTTACATTTATTATGTCTATGTCAATGTCCAACATGAGACCAACTTAATTGGTCGACAATTTTTCAACATTGTAAGCAATGCACACATTTTTGAAAATGTACTCTTGTAAGTAAAGTATATTTTTAATTTTAGAAAGAATACCATAAAAATTTACATTTTGTAAAATTTAACAGAAGATGAACAATATGTTCATTTTTTATTTTGATGTGAAAAAATAACAGCATTACTTTATAGATTAATATGCTTATTATTAATAAAAAAATATGTTTGTGAAAAAAACTATCATCTTTATTATTTAAATTTTTAAATAATATTGCATTTTTTCAATAGACGTTTAACATTATTAATGTTGTAAGTTTAAAATAACAAAAAAAACATGATAGTAACACAGAAATTTACAAAAACATACATACAACATTCAGAAATCCATGTTGTTAACAGAAATGTCAGTTGATGATTAACGCATTTTCACTTTAATACAAGTAAGATTTAAGCTCTTAGATGTTTAGAAAAAATTACACATTTTCGTATAAGAAAAAATAATACATTTTTATCGAAATAAATCCATGACAATCTTAACAAACATCACTATTATTATTATCATCAAAAAAATTAAAGTAATCAGTAAATAAATTTCTAATTTGTAAACCAGATGTCACGGAATTATGAGACATAGGTTCACCTGTTGGATTAACAACATGGCTTATCTGAAATTCATCATCCACATAAGTTCCTCCTTCATGTATCCGACAGAAATTGTGAAGCACTATGGTAGCCTTGAGGACAGATGTCACAAAGTTTGGCTGCAACTGAATAGTTGTCTGATAAATGCGCCATTTGTTAGCTAAAATACCAAATGCACACTCCACATAACGTCTTGCTTTAGTTAGCCGATTATTAAAGTACTGTTTCCTGTCATCAATGGATCTCCTTGGATATGGTCGCATAACATGTTTGGATAATGCAAATCCTGCATCTGCTACCATCACATATGGTGCCAACGGTCCAGATGTACCAGGTAGGGCAACTGGTGGGGGGATCAATAATGCATTTTCTTGCAGGCGTTGGGCTAATCTTGATGAACGGAAAATACGGGCATCTGAGGCACTACCATAGGCCCCAATGTCTGCATAAATAAAACGGTATTCTGTGTCAACCAATGCCAAAATAACAACGGAAAAAAACTTATGAAAATTGAAATAACGTGACCCAGAGTTTGGTGGCTTTTTAACTCTGAAATGCTTGCCATCCAAAGCTCCTATGCAGTTAGGAAAGTCAACAGAGTCCTTGAAGCCCTTAGAGATTTTCAACCAATCTTCTCTGTTTGGCTGAGGCATCATTTGTTCTTTTAAATGTTGCCATATCATGTCGCATGTGTGACGTACTATAACGGCAATGGTTGATCTCCCCAACAAAAAATCAAAATGTAAAGCACTAAAAGATTGACCAGTCGCCAAGAATCTATGAAAACAAGACAAACAATGATTTACAATTAACAATATGTTATTTTAAATTAAAGCAATCAAAATAAAACACAAACATTGATTCAAAACAGATATTACATCAATAAAGATCAATTACACATTTCAATGTGAAAAATAACACATTTACAAAAAATTATAAAAAAAAACAAATACCTCAGAGTCACCATAAATCTCTCCTCTGGGGAAATGGAAAGCCGCATCCAAGTGTCCTGATGTTGCAAATGAGGTCGTAAAATATTTAGTAAGTAATCAAAACTCTCAACTGACAAACGGCAGTATGAAAAAAACTTATCTGGGAAATTCCGTAACTCAAAAAATAAAGTATGGAAATGACCATGCATAGGCCGCATCATCATTAGTGGATGCACCCACAATCTGGTTCTTCTTACATTATCATATTGCAACATGTGCCGTCTAACGCCAAAACGACGAGATATAATCCAACATAAAAACACTAAGGCCTCCGTGGATAATGGCATTGCAAAAATTTTGTCACAACACATAGGTGCTCCAAGGCAAAATACAAGCAGGAAACAGTTTATAGTTAACTTATATTTATGTCCTAATCACATACACCTATGTGTCATTTAATTCCAAGTAATCACCATTATCTCAATGTGTGAAACATGTTAAACACGCACAAAAAACGGACTGCACACGGAACACACACTGACGTATTTCACGCACAGGAAAACGCACACACGTACACACGTATGACACACGATATGCATACGGACACTACACGGAGGGGAAAAACGGACTGCAAATACGGAACACGGACACAAAAAACGGACTACAGCAAACGTACGTTTTTTACACGTGAGTGTGGCAGAGGCCTATGAAGGTTTCCACTGGAGGGTTACTTTTGGGAGGCATGAAAGTGCTCTTAGTTTTGAGTCCCAATCCTTGGATATTGATAGGAGCAATAGAGGTAGATTGTGTCGATGGTCTCAGACCTATATCAGATAATGATGAAAAATGGGCCTTAATACGTAAATTTCGATAAAATCTTAGTAAGTCCATTTGTAACTGGAATGTATTGAATTTGTAGGAAGGACAAAAAGATAAACCCTTCTGAAGAAGACTAATTTGATCCGGTAACAAATTCTTAGAAGAAATGTTGACTACAATGGTATCCGGCGTACCTGGGATCTGGTGACCATCGTTGTTCTTGCAGGTTCGGTGGCGTTGTCCCCCCCGCCTAGGTTTCCTCTTTGACCTCTGCGGTTTCTTTGACCTAAAAAATGTGGTTTTGGTCGTCTGGTAAAGGAAAATTCCGAATCCGAAGCCGAATCACCACTAGAGGAATATTGGAAACGTCTTGGAAACACTCTGGAGGATGTATCACGCCACCGATAAACTCGATTATTTTTATAGTCCTCAGTATCCCGTAGGAATTTTTCTCTTTTAATTTTTTGACTTTCAATTTTATGGATTTGTAAATCTCTTGTAACTTGATCTTTGATTTTCGCCAGATCCTCAGCCGAAGAGGTGGAATTTAATTGTTGCTCAATCACGACAATCTCTTCACGTTTGGTAATGATCGCTTGATTTAAATAATCCAAAGTCAAAGTCATTAAGTCAAAAGAGCATTTGTTAAGAATCTGTTCAAAACGATTACAAAAATCAGGGTTGTCACTGAAGATGGTCGGTCTTACACCAACCCGTAGTCCTCTTGGAATTCTTTGAACACGTACGTATTCTGCAATAGTGGCACAGTGCAATTCCAAATTTTGTAATTTTCTAGATTCCTTCTGAAAATCACGGGTTTGAAGCTCAGAAGTAGGAATATGCAAAAAATCACTCTGCACTGTGGTACGGCTCATAATATCTGCCATTTCATCCGCAGTATAAGAAAACGCCACATTGGCCATTATAAGAAATTCCCTTCCCAATGCCCACCCCCTTTTCCTTTCCCTTCCCTTCCCCCCTTCTCCCCCCCCCTCCATTTCCTGACGTATATCCCTCTTAGTTTTTCTTTTTTCTCTTTTCTTTTTTTCTTTTTTTTCTTTTTTTCCTTTTTTTACTAGGGTTGATTATAGTTGATAAAAAATTAAAGAATTATTAAATTGATTCTGAATAAATACACCATTCCCTTAGTCCTCTTGTCTTATTTCTTCTATTTTTTCTTTTATTTGATCTTTTAGGTAATTTGTCTTTAAATTGCCAACCATCTGGTTTACATTTTGCCAACCAGGATCGTCACTTCCGGTTTGCGGACCGGAAGTGACGTCCTGCGGTGAGGAGTGGCTGTCTGTGTATGTCTACAGTTGCCAACCATCAGGATTTACACTTTGCCAGCCGGTGACGTCACTTCCGGTTTTCGGACCGGAAGTGACGCTCCGTGACGTCACTTCCGGTCATCGGACCGGAAGTGACGCTCTGTAACTTGTTAATGAGCTAATTGAGCGGTCTATTTAAATCTGGACATTGGACTGTCAGATTACATTGACTGCAGACCCGGACGGGCAGCTTTTTCCTCTGGTCCAGCTTTTCCATATATTTCTACAGAGCCCTTTCTGGTGAGTGTTCATTACATTGCATTTCTGTGTATTGTCTGTTTTATTAGATTAGAATAGTGTCTCAGTGCTGGTGCTTAGGCTCTTTGTCCTTCCATATTAGCAAGATATACATTTTTTGGATAAATTTTTGGGTTTCCTGTTTGGTTCCCCTTTTTGTTGTATAATGGTTCTATTATGCTACATTTTATCTGTATTTCAATTATATCTTTAGGTGGACAGTATATCTGCTAGTGAAGCGGCTCAACTGACAGATTCTTCATTTTTGTCTTTTTGTTGACATTTTTTGTATATCATAGTTTATGGTTCATGCATTATAATGTGGTGAATATTTCTGCCCTTTTTTGTTACCATGATTGTATAATGCCATTATTTCTGTACACTAAAAAATTTTTCATGTATCTTTTTATTGTAGTGGAAACTGATGAAGGTCGGATGACCGAAACGTCTTTAATAATTACACAGATCAATGAATAAAATATAAAACAATTTCAGTTGAATTCTTTGAGTGCTGGATTTTTTTCAATTTTTTGATCTGGGGTGGGACCCTATCCAAGCACCAGCGACTATAGAAGGAGTGCCACATTTCTATATTCTATATAGTATATCCTTTAGTGTGTGCACCCTCATTTTTTCTTATAATGGCCAATGTGGCGTTTTCTTATACTGCGGATGAAATGGCAGATATTATGAGCCGTACCACAGTGCAGAGTGATTTTTTGCATATTCCTACTTCTGAGCTTCGAACCCGTGATTTTCAGAAGGAATCTAGAAAATTACAAAATTTGGAATTGCACTGTGCCACTATTGCAGAATACGTACGTGTTCAAAGAATTCCAAGAGGACTACGGGTTGGTGTAAGACCGACCATCTTCAGTGACAACCCTGATTTTTGTAATCGTTTTGAACAGATTCTTAACAAATGCTCTTTTGACTTAATGACTTTGACTTTGGATTATTTAAATCAAGCGATCATTACCAAACGTGAAGAGATTGTCGTGATTGAGCAACAATTAAATTCCACCTCTTCGGCTGAGGATCTGGCGAAAATCAAAGATCAAGTTACAAGAGATTTACAAATCCATAAAATTGAAAGTCAAAAAATTAAAAGAGAAAAATTCCTACGGGATACTGAGGACTATAAAAATAATCGAGTTTATCGGTGGCGTGATGCATCCTCCAGAGTGTTTCCAAGACGTTTCCAATATTCCTCTAGTTGTGATTCGGCTTCGGATTCGGAATTTTCCTTTACCAGACGACCAAAACCACATTTTTTAGGTCAAAGAAACCGCAGAGGTCAAAGAGGAAACCTAGGCGGGGGGGACAACTCCACCGAACCTGCAAGAACAACGATGGTCACCAGATCCCAGGTACGCCGGATACCATTGTAGTCAACATTTCTTCTAAGAATTTGTTACCAGATCAAATTAGTCTTCTTCAGAAGGGTTTATCTTTTTGTCCTTCCTACAAATTCAATACATTCCAGTTACAAATGGACTTACTAAGATTTTATCGAAATTTACGTATTAAGGCCCATTTTTCATCATCTGATATAGGTCTGAGACCATCGACACAATCTACCTCTATTGCTCCTATCAATATCCAAGGATTGGGACTCAAAACTAAGAGCACTTTCATGCCTCCCAAAAGTAACCCTCCAGTGGAAACGTTCATAGGTTTATTGGAACATGACATTACGTCATTTTTCAAAGATGTGTCTAACAAATCATTACACTGTCCTTCCAATTTTTCAGATAAGGATAAAAATGCGTTGGCATCTCTTATGCAGGATAAAGACATAATTATCAAACAAGCCGATAAAGGCGGAGCTTTGGTAGTTATGGACAAATCCATGTATTTACGGGAAATACTGAGACAATTGGGGGACAGTAATGTCTATGGAATATTGGCAAGTAACCCGACGAATAGGATTCGAGATAGGATTAGATCTGTGACCGGCCACTATCTACAAAAGGGAGTAATAGATCAGAAGACATTTGATTTCTTACAAAAGCAGAATCCAATCATTCCTGTCTTTTATGTACTCCCCAAAATTCATAAGACCTTGGTGAACCCTCCTGGTAGACCTATAGTGGCGGGCACAGATTCTATCCTTTCCCCTTTAGCTATTTTACTTGAGAAGATTATTACTCCTTTGACTAAAAACATTCCTTCTTTCCTGTTGGATACTGGTCACTTCCTAGAGGTGATTCGTGGACTTGATACTATTCCATTTGATGCTTATCTCGTGACTTGGGATGTGACAAGTTTATATACGTCTATTGTACATCAGAAGGGCATGTCAGCAGTTCGTGAGTTATTGTTACAACATAACTTTTCGAGTGATACAAGTGATTTCTGTCTGGACTTATTACAAATAGTGTTAACTGAAAATTTCTTTTTGTTTCAGGACATCTATTATATTCAAAAACAGGGGACCGCGATGGGGTCCAACGTAGCGCCCCCGTATGCAAATACGTACATGTCTTACTTTGAAGATACATTCATATATCCACATAAGGGATTCCAAGAGCACTGCAAGTGTTGGAAGAGATTTATTGACGACGTTTTTTGCATATGGGTTGGCCCGTTGGATTCCATCATGGAGTTCCATAATTACATTAACAGCATTTGGTCTGAACTTCAATTTGTTATACAATATTATTTACATCATATCAATTTTTTAGATGTCACTGTTACGAAATTAGAGAATGGACATTTACAAACAGATTTGTACATAAAGTCGACGGACAGGAATAACTTACTCGCATATGATAGTTGTCATCCCAAAGCCATGAAGAATTCTATACCTAAGTCCCAGTTTCTTAGGGTACATAGGATTGTTAATCAACAAGAAATTAAAGATACCAGATTACAGGAGATGAGGACTAAGTTTCTGGCGAGGGGTTATCCACAGGAGGTTTTGAATAGTGCTAGTGTGAATACCGAATCTTCTATTGGTAAGACTAGAGATAAACGTTTGGCTTTCGTTCATACTTACCATCCTTTTTCTTACAAAATTCATAAATTCATCAGAAGTCATTGGAACATCTTGCGTAAAGGGTACCCGGAGGTGGAAGAATTTAAATCACCTTTTCTTCCTTGTTTTAGACGACCGTCCAACCTCAGTAATAAATTGGTGAGAGCTGATGTGGGCGCCGGTGTGACTGGACCCGTTCAAACTCATCTTTATACCCAGAGACGTGGTACTTTTCCATGTTTAAATTGTGCCCAATGCAGTAATGTGCTGAAAGGTGATAGAGTTTTGCATCCCTACAGTGGTCGGGGTTATCCAATTAGAGGTTTTTTCACCTGTGAGACATCTTATGTTGTATATGTAGTGAAGTGTCCTTGTGGCCTACTCTATGTAGGCGAAACCACCCAGACTGTTAAGGAACGTATATCACAACATAAATCCACCATTAGGTGTGAGAGATTGACTTTACCTCTTCCATCTCATTTTCATAAACAGGGACATAGTGTTAGTCAATTACGGTTCCAGGTGTTAGAGCAGGTCTTGCCAAATAGAAGAGGAGGTGATAGGGTTAAAAAATTGAAACAAAGGGAGGCGTATTGGATTTTTACTCTTCAGACTTTGGAGCCCAAAGGCCTTAATCGTGATTTCGATACTTCTAGTTTCTTATAGCTTTTCATTCATTTATGCCTACTTATTATTATCTTTTTCAGAGGAGTTGATCACTGATTTGATGATGGCCGGTCCCTTTAGGTATTGTCTTATAATCTTTTTCCTGTTTCTTTCTTAACATAATCCTTTTTTCTGCTTTTTCCCTAGTTTTAGTTTTTTCTACGCATTACTCATTTTCCCTTGTTCCCTTTTTTCCATAGTCTCTCCTTTCCCTTTCCCCTTCCCCCCCCCTCTTCCCTTCCCAATGCCCACCCCCTCCTTTTCCTTTCCCTTCCCTTCCCCCCTTCCCCCCCCCCTCCATTTCCTGACGTATATCCCTCTTAGTTTTTCTTTTTTCTCTTTTCTTTTTTTCTTTTTTTTCTTTTTTTCCTTTTTTTACTAGGGTTGATTATAGTTGATAAAAAATTAAAGAATTATTAAATTGATTCTGAATAAATACACCATTCCCTTAGTCCTCTTGTCTTATTTCTTCTATTTTTTCTTTTATTTGATCTTTTAGGTAATTTGTCTTTAAATTGCCAACCATCTGGTTTACATTTTGCCAACCAGGATCGTCACTTCCGGTTTGCGGACCGGAAGTGACGTCCTGCGGTGAGGAGTGGCTGTCTGTGTATGTCTACAGTTGCCAACCATCAGGATTTACACTTTGCCAGCCGGTGACGTCACTTCCGGTTTTCGGACCGGAAATGACGCTCCGTGACATCACTTCCGGTCATCGGACCGGAAGTGACGCTCTGTAACTTGTTAATGAGCTAATTGAGCGGTCTATTTAAATCTGGACATTGGACTGTCAGATTACATTGACTGCAGACCCGGACGGGCAGCTTTTTCCTCTGGTCCAGCTTTTCCATATATTTCTACAGAGCCCTTTCTGGTGAGTGTTCATTACATGGCATTTCTGTGTATTGTCTGTTTTATTAGATTAGAATAGTGTCTCAGTGCTGGTGCTTAGGCTCTTTGTCCTTCCATATTAGCAAGATATACATTTTTTGGATAAATTTTTGGGTTTCCTGTTTGGTTCCCCTTTTTGTTGTATAATGGTTCTATTATGCTACATTTTATCTGTATTTCAATTATATCTTTAGGTGGACAGTATATCTGCTAGTGAAGCGGCTCAACTGACAGATTCTTCATTTTTGTCTTTTTGTTGACATTTTTTGTATATCATAGTTTATGGTTCATGCATTATAATGTGGTGAATATTTCTGCCCTTTTTTGTTACCATGATTGTATAATGCCATTATTTCTGTACACTAAAAAAATTTTCATGTATCTTTTTATTGTAGTGTAAACTGATGAAGGTCGGATGACCGAAACGTCTTTAATAATTACACAGATCAATGAATAAAATATAAAACAATTTCAGTTGAATGCTTTGAGTGCTGGATTTTTTTCAATTTTTTGACCCGTGGGTGGCGTCATGGACTAAATCCCCCAAACCAACCACCCCTTTCACTCACGGGCGAGGAGCGCTGCTCAAGTCCCCGGATCTGGCCCACCGCTCGAGCCACCGAGCAGCAGCCGCAGCAGCGCCGGACCCGAGTGTTAGCGAGAGCGCAGCAGCGATGGCGTCCTCCCCGCCCGCGACACATCCAGACCATGATAGTGGCCTAGAAATTGCTGTACAACCAGGTTGAGGATGAGAGCCATGCAAGACACGTGTGATGTCGCCCAGGTGTAGGGCTGCTGTGACACCCCTCGAAGCTCAAGATAGGAGCTTACCTCCATACCTTGTATACCCATATATACCCGCCTGTGGTTTGTAGACGTCGTGGCCTGACTCGGTTACATGGCCCCGTGGTGCACAGTAAAGGGAGGCTAGCAAAGATTGTTCCTGGAGAAGTCGTCACCGGTTACAGAGGTGACTGGGGTCCCAGCCTCCTCCGCTTCGGAACCCCACCTCTGACCTTTCCTCCTCCACGAGTGGAATGGATGATGTCGACTACGCCACCTGTGGTGTGCGGCCAGGGATAAGGCCGTCGCTGAATGGTACCTCGTCGAGGGAGATGTTGGGGTGCAGCCGGGATTGTATTGCTCCCCACAGGTGGAGCGCCCCTCCGGGAGGGAGAACAGGGAACTGGGAATCACTGGATCACAAGGCAATGACAAACGGAGTCAGAGTCACAGGTTTCAGATTTTCTTTACTCACAGTTCTTTCATATTCTGCAATAACTCCGTTCATTCCCAGGCAGGGCAGAGGTTAAGTCCTGTTGAGCAGCCTGTGGGCTTTCTCCCCCTGTGCTCTCATGTGGTGATCCCCTCCTTGTCTCTGGAGCTTTTGGGACACATTACTCTGCCACCCGAAGCTGCAGGACTCCGTACTTCATTCCGGCTAGCCACCTCCCCCATTCCAGGTCTCTGACGGCTAATGGACCTGGAGCCTCCTAATTGGCGCTGTCTGCTCTCTCAGTTTAGAGGTCCTCAGCCATCCACTCACCCGGTCCCAGGTAAGGAAAGGGTGTATGAACCGGTCTGGACTTGGTGGTTCCTCTGCTTTGCCTCCCTGAGAGAGACAGAGCTCCCTGAGGGAGCTAGTCACTATGCGCCCTCTCTCAGTGCTTTCCCAAGGTGTTCTGAAGTAACTGAAGCTAAACTGTCCCTTTTATAACTCCCTCTTGCACATGCCCCAACCTAAGGAATGTTCCCTCTTCCTGTGTGTGTGAGGCTGCGTGCTGCAGGAAATAGACTTAACCTCTTCCTGCCAGGATGGACGGACATTATAAAATACATAAAAATACATACAATACAATACCCTGTAGCACCCAGTCTCAGGGGCGCTACACTGCCATCAGGTTTGCACCGTTGTCGCACATGGCCTTCCTTGGTGTGAGGGAAACCCTGGGATATGAAGATGAATTATGACTTCCAGTCATAATCGCTCTCATCACTCCATGGCAGTGCCCCCTCCCTTCTTGTTCTCAGATGTCCAGCATCTGTGAAGGTGTCACATCCTAGCAACACATCCCATGGCCATCTCCTGTGATATGGAGATTAGGTGATGTGGGAACAATGGACACAGGATGACTCCCTGCCGTGACCCTGTAGTAGGGGCTGCTATCTAGTTAGCAAGCTTGGAAGTATCCAGACAGGACGACTCCAGTAAAAAATGGTTCATATCTCGCAAGCCATATTTCCGATAAATATGGCAACCATAAAAATGGTGTCTCCGCATGCGGACGATGCTGGCACACCCTTTTTAGGGGAGCAGGACCTGGGGAAATACCCCAGGCGTGATATCAGCCAATGGGGAACTAGTAGACAAGTCATGAGTCCTCTCGTTCTGTAGCTAAATTCATAGCTGTCACAATGAGAGCGTCGGCGTCCGCCTACGACGCTCCCAGGCCAAGTTATGGCCATATTCCATGTTGTGGATTTTGTCCATAACTCCAGCCAGGGGTGGAGCAGTGCTCCCTCTGAGGTCACTAAGGTAGGAGGGGACCTGGATTTGCCCAGGTTGATAACCCTACTTCGGCCATTTTCCAGTGTTCTTCTGCTCGGGGGCCTGGTTGGGAAAGACCTGTGAGGGAGTTCCTGGAAACCTGGTCTATGGCGCCCCCCTGTGGCCAGACGCACAAGGTAACTGCTGGAACTGTGTATGCCTGTTTGTAACCCATGCTTTGCTTGTAACTGTACTCTGACATAACTGTATATTCTGTAGATTCCCTATTGTATATATTGTAGTTTCTAGTGTGCTTTAGGCTGATTAAATTATATAATTAATCTTGGGCTGTTCTGTTATCTCGATCTTGAATCCCACGTCCGTGTGTTCGGCTAATAGTTACCGTGAAGCGGTTGGTGGCAGCGAGTTTGTGCCAAGGATTATTGTGGGGAGGCCAGTGAGATTCGGGGAGGTTTTATATATTCCGCCCGCGGAGGTCGGGGGAATATATACCCTACTCTCACCGGGGACCCTTCAATAATCGGCATAAGTAGTATAGCGGCCTCCTTGCTTATTGTCGGGCAATTCCATAATTGGCCTGACTATAAGAGGGGCGCTAGAGAGCGCGTCACGTGCTCTGTCTGTCGGTCGGGAGGTATAAAGGAGGGGTGACCCCCACTTGTTACCCCCCGATTGTGACGTACTGGTAGCCAGCGCGGGGGATTTCTGAGTGACCCCCCCGGTGGTTCGTGACATATTGGTGGCATAGCGGTGGGATCGAGATAATAGTGTGTGTGAGTGTGAGACCCATACTCCCAGACACTAAAGACTGCCTGCAGCAGCTGTGGCTGCTGGGGTCTTCAGACTAGCTCAACACTAGAGTGTCAGAGTGCAGATACTGTAAGGTGTGTGGAGGCATCAGGTGTCAGTTCTGTGTCAGTGACCAAAAGTCTGCAAGAATGGCTGATGGCACCAGGAGCAGAGCTAGGCAACTGGCCAATGCTAAAGCAGGAGCCGAAGAGAGGGAGGACGGTGCTGTGGACAGTAATGAGGAGGTTGCCCACGAGTCCTCCAGGAGCTCGACGCCAGAAAACCGTTCTGCAGAGGACAGCGCACAACCTGGCAATTATGGACAAGATGAGGAGCAGCTCACCCAAGGGTCCTCAACGAGCCAGATGCCAGCCCTCCGCTCTGCAATGGACAGTGAATCACCTGGCTCTGCAGCGTGCCGCAGATCACCACTTGCCAATCCCTCCGGCCTGAGAGGTGCAGAGGCTCTCCTTCAAGCTGCCTTGGCCAGGCTTATGGCTGGAGACCGGGATACCTACGAGATACTCATGGCCGAGCGTGAGCGGCAGGCAGCGCGTGAAGAGCGACAGCAACAGGCAGAGCGTGACCACCAGCTGCAGCTAGCTCAGCTCCGACCCTCATCAGCCACACGTGACCTTCAAGACACCAAACTTCCAAAGGTCCGTGTTGAGGACTTTCCCGTGCTGGAGAAGGATGGAGACTTGGACTCTTTCCTGACTGCTTTTGAACGGACTTGCTTGCAGCACCATCTGGACAAGGATCAGTGGGCCAAATACCTGACCCCCCGTCTAAGGGGTAAGGCCCTGGATATCCTTGGGGACTTGCCTGCTGAGGCAGATCAGGGCTACGACACCATCAAGCGGGCCCTGATCCAACAGTACAACCTCACTCCAGAGTCCTACCGCAAGAAGTTCCGGACCCTGCAAAAGGGACCAAAGGACTCCTGGGCTGACCACCGGCGGGCACTTGCCCGAGCTGCCGACCACTGGACCCAAGGCCTGCAGCTTTCCACCGGACCGGAGATCCTGGACTTGTTCATCACGGAGCAACTCTTGTGGAACTGCCCTGAGGATCTCCGCCAGTTCATCCGAGACCAGAAGCCAAAGGGGTCCACGGCTACAGCTGCCCTGGCCGATGACTACACCAACAATCGGGCTCCTGAGGCCAGGAGAGCAGCCACCAGCAGCACCTGGAGAGGGGGTAAGATGAATTCTACGACTGCCCCACCTGCCCCTAGACTGCAGGGGGTGTCCCCCTCAACTCCCCTCTCCAGGCCCGTGGCAGAACCAAGACGGTGCCACCAGTGCAACCTACCTGGACACTTCAAGGCCATGTGCCCTCAGCGTCCCAAGGCCCCGGCTCCGTCCCCGTCCCAAGGGCCGCCCAAGGTGTATTGTGTGGGTGGGGGTGGTGGTAGGTCCCTGGACAGCTTCCAACCTGTCACCGTCGGCCGGTCTGTGACCATAGGATTGCGAGACAGCGCCTCGGAGGTGACTCTGGTGCGGCCTGGGATGGTGTCCCCCCAAGACTTGATCCCTGGAAAAACCCTCGCTGTCTCCGGGATTGGAGGCATTGACCCGGCGCTGCCTGTTGCTGACATTTATGTGGACTGGGGCGCAGGGCGAGGGGTGAGGGAGGTGGGGGTAACTGATCGGATCCCTGCAAACGTGCTACTTGGGACAGATTTGGGGCAGATAACCTCCCAGTTTGGGCCCCCCCCAAGGGCTGAACCTTCAGCCCGTACTGACATGACTCCTAACAATGTTAATGTGTTATCTATGAATGATGTAAGGGAGGAGGGAGTGAACTCTGATATTTCTGCTTGCATAGACACCATAGACACACACTCAGCTGCAGCTGTGACAGGGGAGGGGGTCAGAGAAAGGTGTGACAATGCCTCTACAAGTAACCAGCCAGTGAGCTGGGATCTGTTGCCCTCTGCAGGGATAAGCAGAGAGCAGGGTGCTGCAGGGGGAGGACCAGTGTGTGGGGTGGGGGCTACCACAGCAAATGTGGGGTCCCCAGAGATTTCACAGCGGGGTTCTGTTGCTGCAGGGGGGGAACAGGCAGGTGAGATTGGGGCCGGTCCCGGAGCGGAAGTGCTCCCAGGTAAGATCTCGGTGCAGGGTTCCCCCACAACCGGGGTGTCAGGAAGCCAGGTAGGTCTGCCTGAACCGGCGACTTGGTCAGGAACGGAGGAGGAGCAGGCACGACCCACGGTCGCAGCGGCTGTGGCCGCTGTCACCCGCAGTGGGAGTGCTGGAAGCCAAGGGGCCTCCCGGAGGTCCGATAGCTCTTCCCCTTCTGACCAAGGGGCAGCCGAGTCAGGTGGAGGCCAGGACACAGGTCCCGGGGTACTGACTGAAGATGTGACAGTCTCGTCGATTCTGGCCACATCTAGTCAGGGGTTTCAGGCAGCGTTAGAAGCTGACGACAGCCTGAAAGCTCTTAAGGAGCAGGCGGCACAGCCTCCCTCGGACTCGGACCCGGAGCGAGTGGTCTGGGACCAAGGACGGCTGTACCGGGCCACGGTCCAGCAGGGTTCACCGGAGGCGTGGCCCAGGGACCGACAGTTGGTGGTACCCTATCCGTTCCGGACGGAGTTGTTGCGGATCGCACATGAGATTCCGATGGCCGGACACCTAGGGATCGCTAAGACCAAGGCCAGGTTAAACCAGCATTTCTACTGGCCAAAAATGGGGGCCGATGTGGCTGCCTACTGCCGTTCGTGTGAAACCTGTCAGAGAGTGGGGAAGGCGGGGCCACACCCCAAAGCCCCACTAGTATCTCTGCCAATCATCGATGAGCCTTTCAGGAGGGTGGCTGTGGATCTGGTCGGCCCGCTGGCCATCCCCAGCAGCTCCGGGAAACGCTTCATACTGACGGTAGTGGACTATGCCACCCGGTACCCAGAAGCAGTGGCCTTGTCGTCCATTCGGGCTGACAAGGTGGCCACCGCATTGCTGGAGATTTTCTCCCGAGTGGGTTTTCCCCAGGAAATGCTCACTGACCGGGGGACCCAATTCATGTCCCAGCTGATGGAGGCCCTCTGTAAGCAAGTCCAGGTGCGACATCTGGTGGCCAGCCCGTACCATCCACAGACTAATGGCCTGTGCAAGCGGTTTAATGGCACCTTAAAGCAGATGCTTAAGATGTTGGTCGACTCCCATGGGCGTGACTGGGAGCGGTATCTCCCACACCTGTTATTTGCTTACCGGGAGGTTCCACAGGCCTCAACAGGATTCTCACCGTTTGAGCTCCTGTACGGGCGACGTGTGCGGGGCCCCCTGGCTCTGGTGAAAGAGGCTTGGGAAGGGGATTTGGCCACCCCTGGAGTGTCGGTTATCGAGTATGTCATGCGCTTCCGGGACAAAATGCAGGCCGTGACGCAACTGGTACACGACAATATGGCTCAAGCCCAGGCCGATCAGAAGCGTTGGTACGACCAGAACGCTTGTGAGAGGACCTACCAAGTGGGTCAAAAGGTGTGGGTACTGGTCCCCGTACCACAGGACAAGCTTCAGGCAGCCTGGGAAGGCCCATACCTCGTGTACCAGCAGCTCAACCCTGTGACGTACCTGGTCACCCTGGACCCTGCCCGTGGAAGGCGGAAGCCCTTCCATGTGAACATGATGAAGGCACATCATGAGCGGGAGGCATGTGCGCTCCCCGTGTGCAACCTGCCCGAGGAGGGAGAAGCGGAGACCCTCTTGGATATGCTAGCCCAGGTTAGGGCAGGCGGATCCATTGAGGATGTGGAGGTTGGCCACCAGCTCTTGGAGGACCAACGGTCCCAGCTGTGGGCCACCCTACACCCCTTCCGGGGGTTGTTTACCAACCAGCCCGGAAGGACTAACTTGGCTGTCCATCACGTGGACACTGGGGATCATCCCCCGATCCGGCGTTCAGCATATCGGGTCTCCCTGGAGGTGCAGCAACACATGCGCCAGGAGATTGACGAGATGCTGAAGCTGGGGGTGATCCAGGCATCCAACAGCGCTTGGGCCTCGCCTGTAGTCCTCGTCCCTAAGAAGGACCGAACCACTCGGTTCTGCGTGGACTACAGGGGGCTCAATGCTGTCACGGTCGCCGATGCGTACCCAATGCCACGCATCGATGACCTGCTCGATCAGTTGGCCGGGGCTCAGTACCTGACCATCATGGATCTGAGCCGGGGATATTGGCAGATCCCCCTGACTCGCAAGGCCAGGGAACGCTCTGCCTTTATTACCCCATTTGGACTGTACGAGTCCACGGTGATGCCATTCGGGATGAGGAATGCCCCTGCCACTTTCCAGCGGATGGTCAACACCCTGCTCAAGGGACTTGAAGGGTACGCGGCCGCGTACCTGGATGACATTGCCGTCTTCAGTCCCACCTGGGAAGATCACCTAGAGCATCTAGCACAGGTGCTCAGGCGGATCCACCAGGCAGGTTTGACCATCAAGCCGGGAAAGTGTCAGCTGGCCATGAGCGAGGTCCAGTACCTCGGTCACCGGGTAGGCGGGAGAACACTGAAGCCCGAGCCTGAGAAAGTGGAAGCCATCGCATCCTGGCCCACCCCCAGGACCAAGAAGCAGGTGATGTCCTTCTTGGGGACCGCTGGGTACTATAGGAGGTTTGTTCCATGCTATAGTAGCCTGGCAAAGCCCTTGACGGACCTCACCAAGAAGAAGCTGCCCTCTGCAGTCGATTGGACAATGGACTGCGAGACAGCCTTCCGGGCCCTAAAGGACGCCCTGTCCAGCCCGCCCGTGCTACAGGCAGCCGACTTCACGCGGCCGTTTGTAGTACAGACCGACGCCAGTGACTTCGGCCTCGGTGCGGTGCTCAGCCAGGTGGACTCTGCGAGCCAAGAGCACCCAGTCTTGTACCTGAGCAGGAAGCTGTTACCACGGGAAGTGGCCTATTCCATGATGGAAAAGGAGTGCCTGGCCATAGTGTGGGCCCTGCAGCGTCTGCAACCCTATCTATACGGGCGCCACTTCATAGTGGAGACGGACCACAATCCCCTCAGCTGGTTGCACACCGTCTCTGGGACGAATGGGCGATTGTTGCGATGGAGCCTTGCGCTCCAGCAATACAACTTCACCATTCGCCACAAAAGGGGCCGGGACCACGGTAACGCAGACGGGCTGTCCCGACAAGGAGAGGTCGCGGACGGGCGCACGGGGGAACACCGGAGTGTGCTGCCCCCTAGCGCCCTCAAAAGGGGGGAGGTGTGAGGGAAACCCTGGGATATGAAGATGAATTATGACTTCCAGTCATAATCGCTCTCATCACTCCATGGCAGTGCCCCCTCCCTGCTTGTTCTCAGATGTCCAGCATCTGTGAAGGTGTCACATCCAAGCAACACATCCCATGGCCATCTCCTGTGATATGGAGATTAGGTGATGTGGGAACAATGGACACAGGATGACTCCCTGCCGTGACCCTGTAGTAGGGGCTGCTATCTAGTTAGCAAGCTTGGAAGTATCCAGACAGGACGACTCCAGTAAAAAATGGTTCATATCTCGCAAGCCATATTTCCGATAAATATGGCAACCATAAAAATGGTGTCTCCGCATGCGGACGATGCTGGCACACCCTTTTTAGGGGAGCAGGACCTGGGGAAATACCCCAGGCGTGATATCAGCCAATGGGGAACTAGTAGACAAGTCATGAGTCCTCTCGTTCTGTAGCTAAATTCATAGCTGTCACAATGAGAGCGTCGGCGTCCGCCTACGACGCTCCCAGGCCAAGTTATGGCCATATTCCATGTTGTGGATTTTGTCCATAACTCCAGCCAGGGGTGGAGCAGTGCTCCCTCTGAGGTCACTAAGGTAGGAGGGGACCTGGATTTGCCCAGGTTGATAACCCTACTTCGGCCATTTTCCAGTGTTCTTCTGCTCGGGGGCCTGGTTGGGAAAGACCTGTGAGGGAGTTCCTGGAAACCTGGTCTATGGCGCCCCCCTGTGGCCAGATGCACAAGGTAACTGCTGGAACTGTGTATGCCTGTTTGTAACCCATGCTTTGCTTGTAACTGTACTCTGACATAACTGTATATTCTGTAGATTCCCTATTGTATATATTGTAGTTTCTAGTGTGCTTTAGGCTGATTAAATTATATAATTAATCTTGGGCTGTTCTGTTATCTCGATCTTGAATCCCACGTCCGTGTGTTCGGCTAATAGTTACCGTGAAGCGGTTGGTGGCAGCGAGTTTGTGCCAAGGATTATTGTGGGGAGGCCAGTGAGATTCGGGGAGGTTTTATATATTCCGCCCGCGGAGGTCGGGGGAATATATACCCTACTCTCACCGGGGACCCTTCAATAATCGGCATAAGTAGTATAGCGGCCTCCTTGCTTATTGTCGGGCAATTCCATAATTGGCCTGACTATAAGAGGGGCGCTAGAGAGCGCGTCACGTGCTCTGTCTGTCGGTCGGGAGGTATAAAGGAGGGGTGACCCCCACTTGTTACCCCCCGATTGTGACGTACTGGTAGCCAGCGCGGGGGATTTCTGAGTGACCCCCCCGGTGGTTCGTGACATATAATTAATCTTGGGCTGTTCTGTTATCTCGATCTTGAATCCCACGTCCGTGTGTTCGGCTAATAGTTACCGTGAAGCGGTTGGTGGCAGCGAGTTTGTGCCAAGGATTATTGTGGGGAGGCCAGTGAGATTCGGGGAGGTTTTATATATTCCGCCCGCGGAGGTCGGGGGAATATATACCCTACTCTCACCGGGGACCCTTCAATAATCGGCATAAGTAGTATAGCGGCCTCCTTGCTTATTGTCGGGCAATTCCATAATTGGCCTGACTATAAGAGGGGCGCTAGAGAGCGCGTCACGTGCTCTGTCTGTCGGTCGGGAGGTATAAAGGAGGGGTGACCCCCACTTGTTACCCCCCGATTGTGACGTACTGGTAGCCAGCGCGGGGGATTTCTGAGTGACCCCCCCGGTGGTTCGTGACACTTGGTTCCAGGTTCAGTGGAAGCAGCCATTGATGAAACTGCCTGGATAGTGGTCCACAACACTACAACTGTGTGACTGCATTCTACAATGCATATTAATGTCTTGATTGCGTTGAGCCATGTCTGCAAGTTACAGAGGTGGATTAGATTCCCTCTCCACTGTTGGAACATATATTACATTAGGGAAGAGGTTAATGGTGCAGGTGGAGGCCCTAGAGGAGGTAGAGGAAGCAGTAGATCCAGAGGTTTGTCCCGCAAGCTTTTGGGATTTCAAGACATGGGAAGAAGCCCCTACCCTGCCTGCTACCGCAACCACCAGAGTCTCCCAGTTCCCAGTTAGTGAGATGTATTGCCCCTGACCATGCTTGCTCGTCCAGGAGTCAGTGTTGAAATGGACCCTGGGAGACACAGAATTTTTAAAGGAAAAGGTAATGTCTGCAATATGATCATGTAGTGCAGGCTCAGCTTTATTAGAGGAGTGGGGATGACTGGGCAATTGTTGCTGGGGGACAGGAAGGGCCTTCCATTTTTGGAAACCCTCTGTATCCACCAGGCAGAAAGGCAGCACTTCCATTGCCAATAGATTGGATATGGCAAAGTTCAAGCTCTTAGCTTTGGCATGTGCAGGAGGAAATAATCTTTTCCATGATCAGAACTGCGGGACCGAGGGCTTGCTGATCTGCTGAATAAGGAGAGGATGGAGAAGGTTGTACACACTAAAACTGTGAGGGAGGTGCAAGTAGATATGTTATGACGGATTGTGAAACATGTGGTGTGCTGAGTCTGTTAGATTGGTCAAAATCTACAGGCATGTTTACTTCCATAACAACTGATGAGCTCTCACTCACCCCAACTATAGTGGGTAAAGATAAGAAGGTCCTGCGGCAAGAGACCTGGGTGAGAACAGTTTCAAGGGTGATGAGAAGGAAAAAGCATCAAATGCAGTTGAGGGGGCATCAGGCGGTTGGCGATACCCGCTAGGCTGCATTTTAGTGCAGTAAGATTCCCAGACGAATGTATGTTGCTTGGTCATGTGATACTTAATGCATGCAGTAGACAAATTATTTGGATTTCTGCCTCTACTGAGTCATTTTTTACAAAGTTTGCAGAGAACGTGAGTTAGGTCATCTATGTCGGTCATAACAAAGGCCAAGGCTAGGCAACCATTGCTGCCCATGCAAAATTTAGACTTGCCACCACTGCTGGACACAGCCAGAGTAGTGGCTGAGGATGTAGTGGTTGTCCTGGTTTTATCACTCTTGGTCTGTGCGGGAAGCACCTCATCTTCCTCCTCCTCCACCTCTTATGCTGAGGTGGTTAACATCTGTTGACAAGGGTCTGGATCCTGCTCGAACCCTTCTTCATCCAGGCCCGGATCCAACTGACAATGATTTTGGGCATTTATGTAGATGCTGTCCTCCTCTTCAGTATGTGAATCTTTGGAGCAGACCTCTGATGCCCATGGGATAAAATGTGTGAACAACTCCACAGACTCACCCATGTGTGGTTCCTCATAGTCAATTCAGCAGTTGGGGAGCTGTGATGCGGGGGGAAACAAGTGTAATTGGGGTGGCACCACTAAGGAATGAACTGTGTGCGATATTAAGGTGCAGAAAGAGGAGGAGAGGCCACTTGATGCAGCACTTGTCATCCCCTCTAGCGCATGCTGTTTCTGGCCCTCATTTACAAATCAAAGCGATGTGTGGCTGCCAAAGGAATTTAGTGGAGTAGCCCATCCAGTAATGGAAGTTGTTCTCAGTTCTCTGGGAATAAGATGAATCGGTGTTTGCTTAGTAGAGCTTTGACTAACATTAGAACATCCCCCAAATACACCTCAAAAAACCCACCTATTCCCCCTTCCACCATGACCTCTTGATTTATCATTGATGTTTGATGTACCCTTGCCCTTTGAAACAGATTTTTCGCTACCCTAGACCCACACCTGTAAGAGACCTGACACAGAAGTAAAATTCTGTATTTCTTGCCTGAGACGCAATATTGGGATGGCCCACAGAAGTACCAATACCTAGTTAGATGGTTCACTGGCAACTTTTTAGCAGGCAATAAAAAGTAAAAAATACCTGTTTAGGTGGTTCACAGGCAAATTTTTAGCAGGCCTAAAAGTACAAATACCTTTGTAGATGGTTCACTGGCAACGTTTTACCAGGCCCCCTAAAGTACCAATACCCAGTGAGATGGTTCACTGGCAAGTTTTAGCTGGCACTCAAAAGCACCAATACCTAGTTTGATGGTTCACTGGAAATTTTTTACCACGCAAACAAAATTACCAATACCTAGTTAGGTGGCTCACTGCCAAATTTTAGCAGGCAATAAAAAGTACTGTTATGTTCACCGAGGGGCGACAAGCGTACGGGGACAGGCACACTGGACCGTGAACCGGCTCCCCCAAAGGTGCAACCAGCAGCCAACCCCTGTACAGGGACTGTATAGTTCACCAGCAGAAGGCCTAAATACACAGCAGCCAGGGACCAGTAGGGATAGTTTCTTAAGGATGGGCACAGTCTCTTAATGTCCGAGAACGGATTCCACAGTTGCAGCAGCACGGAGATGGCAGCACAGAGGTGATAGCACAGATGCGACGGCACAGCGGTGAAGGCTCAGATGTGGTGGCACAGCGGTGATGGCTCTGGTGTGTCAGCACAGGGGTATTGGCTCAGTTGTGGTGACACGGTGGTAATGGCTCAGGCGTGTCAGCACAGGGGTAATGGGTCAATTGTGGCGGCACAGCGGTGATGGCTCAGATGTGTTGGCACAGAGGTAGTAGAGAGCAGGCTCTAGGGTGAGAGGTCATATTCACAAGACTGGTACAAGGACAAGACACAGTAATGGACAGAGACCTGAATACTAGCAATGCACTATAGGCAATGTTTCTCAGGTGCCTCCTGTCAGGGGAGGCGGACTTAAATACCTTTATGATAATAGGTGACCTCTAGAACAGCTTCTGGGTAATGAGACGCCGACCCTTTAAGAAAGAGGGCATGGCCACGTGCACACCCTATTGGCAGACACAGAAGCAGTGTGTGCAGCTTGAAAGAAGGAGGAAGCTGCAGCAGTACCCGGGGCAGAAGAGGAGAGGATGGGACCACCAAGCAGGAAAGAGGAGAGGACATCCCTGCCAGAGCCTGGGAACAGAGGTGTGCGGGAATACCACACTTGGACCGGGCAATTGAGAGAAGAGGTGCCCCCGCCGGTGACCGGGAGCAGTGACACATGGGAATACCACGCTGGGACCGGGTGCTACAAGTACCAATATCTATTGAGATCGTCCATTGGCAACTTTTTAGCGTTCACTCTGAAGTACCAATACCTAGTTAGTTTTAGCTGGCACTTAAAAGTACAAATACCTAGTGAGATGGCTCACTGGCAAACTTTTAGCAGGCACTCTAAAAAGTATCAATACCTAGTTAGATGATTCACTGGCAACTTTTTTATCAGGCACTCTAAAATACAAATACGTATTGAGCTGTTTGACTTGCATATTTTAGCATGCACTAAGGAGTACCAATACCTAGTTAGATGGTTCACTGGCAATATTTTAGCAGGCAATAAAAAGTACCAATACCTACTGTGTTTCCCCAAAAATAAGACCTACGCCGATATTAAGGCCTAGCAGGAGTTTTCAACAAGGCTTAAATGTAAGACCTACCTCAAAATTAAGACCTTGTTGTGGTTCAATAATGAAGTGTCCATGCAGCTAAAAAAAAATTAAAGAATACTGCAGGACACTTCATTATAGAAATCAGACACCCCCAAAGAGAGAAGACAGAAGACCTCGTGATTATACTCACCAGACGCCAAATGGGAGCAGTGGCACGCATCAGGGACCTGCGGCGATACGCACACCCACACACATCAGATCACACACATGAGATCATACACAAACACACATCAGATTGCACACTCACACGCAACACATCCAGCAATATCGATTGCTTCAAAAGCGGCATAAGGACCTGGAACGCTGTGCAGTGGAGTGTGAGGACCTGCGGGTGGAACGCATGGAGGAGCCAGCAGTGGGACAAATCATAGAGACAAGAAAGCAGAAAGTCCCCTGCTGTCTGGAAGCAAATGGTATCCCCGGATGTGGTGAGTGTGTAGCGCGATTTTATGTGTGATCTCATCAGTGTGTATGAGTGTGTGGGTATGCGATTTGATGCGTGAGTGTTGGCCAGAAATAGGGGAGGACAGTGTACAGCATACCTTCCGGGGGGCTCCCACCGGAGATCGCAGGAGGGACCTGGGAACCACACAGACGCCCGGGGTCTGGTAAGTATGATGATCCTGGGAAGGGGTGTCTGCATTTTTTGGGGGGTAAACTTTCCCCAACCATGTTTCCCAGAGAATAAGCCCACCTCCGAAAATAAGACCTAGAGCTTTTTTCGGGGCAAAAAAAATATAAGATAGTGTCTTATTTTCGGGGAAGCAGAGTATTTAGATGGTTCACCGGCAACTTTTTAGCATGCACTCTAAAGTACGTATACCTATTGAGATATTTTGCTGGTAAATTTTTAGCATGCACTAAAGAGTACCAATACCTAGTTAGATGGTTCACTGGCAACTTTTATATCAGGTAATCTAAAGCACCAATACCTAGTTAGGTGTTTTAATGGCAATTTTTTAGCAGTCACTAAAAAGTTTCAATACCTGTTTAGATGGTTCACCGGCAACTTTTTTTATCAGGTACTCTAAAATACCAATACCTAGTTAGATGGTTTACTGGCAAATTTTTAGCAGGCAGTAAGAAGTACCAATACATATTTAGTTGTTTCACTGGCTAATTTTTAGCAGGCACCCTAAAGTACCATACTTTGTTAGATGTTTCACTGGCAAATTTTTAGCAGGCACTAAAAAGTTTCAATACCTATTGACATGGTTCACTGGCAACTTTTTAGCAGGTGCTAAAAAGTACTAATACCTATTTAGAAGTTTCACTAGCAAATTTCTAGCAGGCACTAAAAAGTAGCAATACCTAGTTAAATAGTTCACTGGCAAATTTTTAGCACGCACTCCAAAGTACCAATACCTAGATACATGGTTCACTGGCAAATCTATAGTAGGCACTAAAAAGTACCAACACCTATTTAGTTGGTTCACTGGCAAATTTAAAGCAGACACTCTGAAGTGCCAATACCTACAGTATTGAGATGTTTCACTGGCAACAGGGACATGCTCGTACCAAATTTTAAATTGGTGAACTCGAACCGACAAGTTTGCTCATTTCTAGTTTTATTCCACTTTTTTGTCAGGTGTATGATGAAAAGACAGAATTTGCTATGTTTATTTATTTTTTTACTGTATTCACTGAAGGGGATAACTAGTGTGACAGTTTTATAGATTGGGTTGTTTCATATGTGGTGATATCAAATATGCATACTTTTTTGGTTTATTTTTTTGTTTTAAATCTACATATTTTTTGGAATCATTATTTTTGGGGGTTCATTATTTTCATTTTTTTGATATTTGAACCAATGTTTTCAACTATGTTTTTACTTAGTCCTGTTATGGGACATTACTTTTTAGTAATCTGATCGCTCATATAATCCACTGCAATGTACGATCAGTGCAGCACTGACAGTTCGCCTCACACCCCATGCATCTAACATTGTGTGTGAGGCTTTCCATAGCGGAGTGTCCCGGTGGTTGTCATGACAATGACCCTGTGTTACCATGGCAGCGATCGAGTCACTAGAGCTTCACAGGTTGCCACTGGAATCCTCTTCCACTTCTCCATGATGACATCACGGACCTGGTGGATGTTAGAGAACTTGCGCTCCTCCACCTTCCATTTGAGGATGACCCACAAATGCTCAATAGGGTTGTCTGGAGACATGCTTGGCCAGTCCAGCACCTTTAACCTTAGTTCCTTTAGCAAGGCAGTGGTTGTCTAAGCGGTGTGTTTAAGGTCATTATGTTGGTATACGAAGGAAGGGGATCATGCTCTGCTTCAGTATGTCATAGTATATGTTGGCATTCATGATTCCCTCAATGAACTGTAGCTCCCCACAGCCAGCAGAACTCAAGCAGCCCCAAACCATGACATTCCCACCACCCTGCCTGATTATAGGCAAGACACACTTGTACTCCTTATTTTGTTTCTGCCACATACTTGCCACCATCTGAACCAAATAAGTTTATTTTGGTCTCATCTGACCACAGGACATTGTATCAGTAATCCATATCCTTATTTTGCTTGGCTACCATGTTGCAGCTCACTTACCGGGTGTAAGCAATCCTCTTATAGGCCATCTTTATGTGAAGCAACATTTTTTTTTCAGATCCTCAGAGATTTCTTTGCTATGAGGTGCAATGTTGAACTTCCAGTGAATAGTATGAGAGAGTGTGTGAGTGATAACACTAAATTTAACACACCTGCTCCCCATTTTCACCTGAGACCTTGAAACACTAATGAGTCACATGGAATCATAGAATGTTGGAAAAGACCTCCAGGGTCATAGTGTCCCACCCCCTGCTCAATGCAAGATTCACTACACCATCTTAGACAGATGTCTGTCCAGACTTCCATTGAAGAAGAACTCACCACCTCTCGTGGCACCCTGTTCCATTCATTGATCACCCTCACTGTCAGAAAGTTTTTTCTAAAATCTAATCTGCATCTTCTGCCTCTTATTTGCATTCTATTTCATTGTGACTCATGTTTCCATGTGCAAATAAGCATGATCCCTCTATACTGTGACATCCCTTCAGATATTTGTAGACAGCTACACACATGGTCAAAATTGTTGGTACCCCTCGTTTAATGAAAGAAAAACCCACAATGGTTACAGAAATAACTTGAATCTGACAAAAGTAATAATAAATAAAAAATCTATGAAAATGAACAACTGAAAGTCAGACATTACTTTTCAACCATTCTTCCACAGAATTTTTTAAAAATAAAACTCATTAAATAGGCCTGGACAGAAATGATGGTACCCTTAGTTTAATGTTTTGTTGCACAACCTTTTGAGGCAATCACTGCAATCAAATGGTTCCTGTAACTGTCAATGAGACTTCTGCACCTCTCGACAGGTATTTTGGCCACTCCTCAAGAGCAAACTGCTCCAGTTGTCTCACGTTTGAAGGTTGCCTTTTCCAGACGGCATGTTTTATCTCTCTCCAAAGATGCTCAATAGGCAAAAGGAGCTGTGGAAAGAGAAGGCGCAATAGGGTCTTACCCGGTATGATACAAGGGGGTGAATGCAAATAAAAGCACTCACCTGGTAGGGTTGTGCCAGTCACAACCCCTTAGCAAGCATATATGTAGCGTGGAAGGCAGCAGTCCCGCAACGGAGAGGTATATCAGATGGCAGGAGAAAAGCAGGTTTAAATACCGTGCCAAACCACAGGAGTCCAGATGATGTTATTAAATTTCTTCCCTTTATTTTCACAGGTCTACGCGTTTCGAGGACATATCCGTCCTCTTCCTCAGGACAAAGTACAGAGAATACTAAAGCCTATAGTATAGGGCTATAGTATTCTCTGTACTTTGTCCTGAGGAAGAGGATGGATATGTCCTCGAAACGCGTAGACCTGTGAAAATAAAGGGAAGAAATTTAATAACATCATCTGGACTCCTGTGGTTTGGCGCGGTATTTAAACCTGCTTTTCTCCTGCCATCTGATATACAAAGATGCTCAATAGGATTTAGGTCAGGGTTCATAGAAAGCCACTTCAGAATAGTCCAATATTTTCCTCTTAGCCATTCTTGGATGTTTTTAGCTGTGTGTTTTGGGTCATTATCCTGTTGCAAGACCCATGACCTGTGACTGAGACCAAGCTTTCTGACACTGGGCAGCACATTTCTCTCTAGAATCCATTGATGGTCTTGAGATTTCATTATATCCTGCACAGATTCATGACACCCTGTGCCAGATGCAGCAAAGCAACCCCAGAACATAACAGAGCTTCCTCCATGTTTCACAGTTGGAACAGTGTTCTTTTCATGATATGCTTCTGACGCGCCTACTGGGTCGGGGGCTACTCATCACCGTCCGCGGTGATTCTCCTAGGATGCCGCAGTGGCCTTACACGGTTCCTTGACCCCGGGTGTCAATAAAATGGCTGGGGATGGGGATGATGGGGGTAGTTGTTCGTGATGCCACCTGTGGTGTGCATCCAGTAATAGCCATCACTGCAGGACTTCTCTGCTGGGGCAGATGACGACGCAGCTCAGATGGTTCAGCTCTCCACAGGCAGAGCTGTGCCCCAGGGAGGTTAATGGTGGCAGTAGTCTCTCGGACACCGATAGCGTCAGGGGCGCGATGGTGAGAGGCGCCAGCAGTAACGGGACGACACAAGCAGTGCAGTGCAAGGTCTCTTTACTCACTGGTCATACACACTGCCATTGGAAGTGCTGATCCCCACTGTGATGGGTTCCAGCCGATCCCGGATACTTTGGAAGTCGTGACCGGCAGTCCCTTCTGTCAGTCTCTTTTCTGTGGTCTCCCTCCACCCCAGCTCCTGGGCTGTGGAACAGGTCACGGGTGTCTGCTGCACTCCCCGCGAACCCTGGTATTCTCCTTCTTTTCCTAAGAACCCAGGTCGAGCCTCCAGCTCCAGACTATGGGTCCCGAACTCTTTGTTGCTTGATGCTCCTCCAAAGTGCGACTTCACACAGACACTGTCTGGTGCTGACTGCCCATTGTGTGTCTGATGGCTCTTACCTTCCCCTTGTGGAAGCCCCGCCTCCCGTGTTTCTGACTAGTGGGCATGAGGTCCCATACCTCGTGATGGCTACCCCAACTTATACCCTAGCCCGGTCCCAGTGACAGTACCCCCATGTTATGTGTTGGTTGGGGAGTTACCGAGGTGTTATGATCCGGAACCATGGAAGACCACCACAAATCATTGGCAAAAGGTGACAAGAGCATTGGCAACTAATCTGGCCGCCATCCCCTTACTAACCATCACAACTAGAAGTAGCCGAGGGGTGAACTAACATCCTGTGCACCGCGAACCCAGGCGGAGAACTAACTATCCTAAAGGTAGGAAAGATGAATAACTCTCTGCCTCAGAAAATAGACAAGAATAGCAAGACCCCCACATTAAAAGACTGCGGTGATATAGGAAAAACACAATACACAGATAGATGACAGGATTAGCAAAAGGTGAGGCCCCCGCTGACTAAAATAGGAAAGGACAGGAAAGGGACTGATGGTGGCCAGAGAAAAACCCTGCAAAATACCAACTTCCTGGTAGTACAAAAAGGCCCTCAGATCGCATGATCTGAACTCCGTCCTATACCAGGTGCCCTTGTCATACCAATGAACAGAAAACAAGAATCATAACAAATTCAACAAGCCACAAACACATGGACTCAAAGGAGCTATACTCCACACAGAACTGCAGGGAGTTCCCCAACAAACCACTGAGGGGGAAAATCCCTGCATGCAAATAAACTGAAAACAACCACAGCAAATGACAAACCCAGATAAGCAAAAGAACCAGACAATAAATAAAGAGCAAGCACTTATCTGGGATAGATGTGGTGTAGAGCAGGCTAGAGATACAAAGAACAACTGACATCCGGCAACAGCCTGCAATCAGAACAGGATTTAAATAAGCAAAGAGTTAGCAAAGGAAACACCCATTGCACAACACACCTGGTCCAAGTCCAAACCATTCCTGGCCACTAGAGGGAGCCTCCCAGCAGCCAAAACATAACTAACATTCATAACAGTACCCCCCCCCCCTTGAGGAGGGGTCACCGAACCCTCACCCTCGCCACCGGGTCGCTCGGGATGAGCATGATGGAAGGCGCGAACCAACCTGTCCGCATGAATTTCAGAAGCCACAACCCGAGTTATCCTCCTGCCCATGACCCTTCCATTTCACAAGGTACTGAAGCTGACACCTACTGCGACGGGAATCCAGAATGTTTTCAACCTCATACTCCAGATCCCCTTGTACAAAAACAGGGTCAGGAGGTGCTGCTGCAGGAACTGCTGGCTCCACATGTCTCTTCAACAAGCACTTATGGAAGACATTGTGAAACTTAAATGACGCAGGCAGAGTCAAACGGAAAGATACAGGGTTAATAATCTCCAAAATCTTATAAGGTCCAATAAATCTGGGCTTAAATTTAGGAGATGGAACTCTCATAGGAATATGTTTAGAGGACAACCACACCATGTCCCCTACTTTAAACCGGGGACCAACAGTCCGATGCCAGTTGGCAAACTTTTGGGCAGTTTCTTGGGACTGAAACAATTTATCCACTACCTGCCCCCAAATCTGCTGCATTCTGTTGACCACCGAATCCACCCCCGGACAGTCAGACGCCTCAAGCTGCCCTGAGAGGAACCTAGGGTGATACCCAAAATTACAGATAAAGGGGGACACCAATGTGGTGGAGCTAGCTCTATTGTTAAGGGCAAATTCAGCCAAAGGCAAAAACAAAACCCAGTCATCCTGATCCGCAGAAACAAAACACCGTAAATAGGTCTCCAGGGTCTGGTTAGCCCTTTCAGTCTGACCGTTGGTCTGAGGATAAAACGCCGAGGAGAAAGACAGCTGAACACCCAATTTGGAGCAAAAAATCCTCCAAAACCTGGATACAATCTGCACCCCTCTGTCAGAAACAATCTTTTTGGGAATACCATGCAAACGAACAACATGTTGGAAAAACAAAGGCACCAACTCTGATGAAAACGGCAACTTAGATAGGGGAACCAAGTGGACCATCTTGGAGAATCTGTCACAGATCACTCAAATCAGAGTCATTTTCTGAGAGACGGGAAGCTCTGAAATAAAATCCATAGAGATGTGCGTCCAAGGTTTCTTAGGTACAGGCAAAGGCAATAATAGCCCACTAGAACGTGTACAACAGGGCTTGGACCTAGAACAAACTCCACATGACTGCACAAAATGATGGACATCTCGGGACAGGGAAGGCCACCAAAAAGAGCGTCTCACAAGATCCCGAGTACCAAAAATGCCAGGATGACCAGCCAAAACAGAGCAATGAACCTCAGAGACAACTCGGTCTCTCCATTGGTCTGGGACAAACAGTTTCCCTGTAGGACATCTCTCAGGTTTATCACCCTGAAATTCCGCCAGTGCCAACCGCAGATCAAGCGAAATAGCCGAGAAAACTACACCATCATTCAGGATAGTAGACGGTTCGACAACCTCCAAAGAGTCAGCGCAGAAACTCCTGGAAAGGGCATCGGCCTTAACATTCTTGGTGCCCGGCAAAAAAGAGACCACAAAATTAAACCAGGTAAAAAACAAAGCCCACCTGGCCTGCCGAGGATTCAACCTCTTTTCCGATTCCAGATAGATGAGATTCTTGTGGTCCGTAAGCACCACAACTTGATGCCTAGCCCCCTCCAACCAATGCCTCCACTCTTCAAATGCCCACTTCATAGCCAATAATTCCCGGTTCCCCACATCATAATTCCATTCAGAAGGAGCAAACTTCCGAGAGAAAAAGGCACAGGGCTTAAGTTTACCTGAAGTAGCGTCTCGTTGAGACAGAACAGCACCTGCTCCGATCTCTGAGGCATCGATCTCAACTTGAAATGGGCGAGACACATCAGGTTACTGCAGAACTGGGGCAGAAGTGAATCGCCTTTTAAGCTCCTGGAAGGCCACAATTGCCTCAGGGGTCCAATGCTCAGCATCAGCTCCCTTCTTTGTCAAATCTGTCAGAGGTTTGACAATGGCAGAAAAATTGGCTATAAATTTATGGTAAAAATTAGCAAACCCCAAAAACTGCTGCAGGGATTTTAGAGAAGTCGGTTGCACCCAGTCGTAAATAGCCTGAACCTTAACCGGGTCCATTTCGATAGCGGAGGGAGACAGGATGAAGCCCAAAAAGGAAATCCTTTGCACCCCAAAGAGGCACTTTGACCCCTTAACGTACAGTGCATTATCCTTAAGTATCTGAAAAACATCCCGTACTTGCCCAACATGAGAGTCCCAATCATCAGAAAAAATCAAGATGTCATCCAAATACACAATCAAATATTTACCAATAAGGTCCCAAAAAATATCATTCATGAAGGCCTGGAAGACGGAGGGTGCATTAGTGAGCCCAAAAGGCATCACGAGGTACTCAAAATGCCCCTCAGGAGTATTAAAAGCCGTCTTCCATTCATCACCCTCCTTAATACGGATGAGATTATACGCACCCTTGAGATCCAGTTTCGTAAACCATTTGGCACTCTTCACTCTAGAGAACAGATCAGACATCAGAGGCAAGGGGTACTGATATTTGACCGTAATTTTATTAAGAAGACGGTAATCAATACAAGGCCTCAATGAACCATCTTTCTTAGCAACAAAGAAGAAGCCGGCACCCAAAGGAGAAGATGAGGGCTGAATGTGCCCCTTCTCCAATGATTCCCTGATGTATGACCACATGGCATCATGTTCGGGCACAGACAGGTTGAAAATCCGCCCCTTGGGAAATTTACAACCGGGCACCAACTCAATGGCACAGTCACAGTCCCGGTGTGGGGGCAGAGAATCAGATTCCTGGTCATTAAATACATCACGGAAATCAGACAAGAAGGCCGGAACATCAACTGCCTGAGCAGACATGGATGACACGGAAAGGTCCTGATGCACACCTTGACAACCCCAACTAGCTACCGACAAGGATCTCCAGTCAAGAACCGGATTATGGGTCTGCAACTACGGAAATCCCAGCACCAAGGTATCCTGTAGATTATGCAATACTAAAAATGTACAAGTTTCCTGATGCGCTGCTGCAACTCTCATAGGCACCTGGGTCCAAAATTGGGGTTTATGTTCTGCCAAAGGGGTAGCATCATTGCCCCTTAAAGGAATAGGAGTTTGCAAAGGAACCATGGGGAAACCACAATCCCTAGCAAACCCAAAATCCATCAAATTGAGCGCCGCCCCTGAGTCCACAAAGGCAAATGCAGAAAAGGAAGACAATGAGCAAATCAATGTGACAGACAAAAGAACCCACAGTAACAGAAGTAGCCAATCTCCTTTCATGTTTAGGGCAGCAGAGATGTTATGAGAAGCGTCTCCACAATAGACACACAGTCTATTCTTCCGTCTGAATCCCTGCCGACTAGCATTAGAAAGGACCCTATCACACTCCATAGGCTCCAAAGGCTGTTCCACAGGCACAAAACCAGCAGGTATCTTCCTGCGCTCACGTAAACGCCTATCAATCTGAATGGCCAAGGTCATAGAGGCATCAAGACCAGAAGGGACGGGAAATCCTACCATTACATCCTTCACAGAATCAGCAACACCCTTCCGAAAAGGAGCCGCAAGCGCATCATCATTCCATTTGGTAAGGACCGCCCACTTTCGAAATTTCTCACAAAACGTTTCTGCAGAATCCAAACCCTGAGTTAAGGACAACAAGAATTTTTCTGCTTGGTCCACAATATTGGGTTCGTCATATAATAAACCCAAGGCCTGAAAAAAGGAGTCCACATCACTGAGAATCGGATCATCAGACGCTAAAGAGAAGGCCCAGTCCTGAGGGGCACCACGCAGCAAGGAGATGACAATCTTAACCTGCTGTACGGGATTCCCTGAGGACTTCGGGCGCAGGTCAAAAAATAATTTACAATTATTTTTGAAGCTCAAAAATCTCGACCTATCTCCCGAAAAAAATTCAGGAACAGGAATCTTAGGCTCTGCAAGGGGAGTCTGTGCAAGATAAGACTCTATACGACGAACCTTAGCATCAAGATGAGCAACACGCTCATCTAATTCATCCATGCTAGACAAAAGAAATCTTCCACAGAACCCAAAGAAGGAGAGGAAAAACACCAAAAAAAAAAAAATAAAAATTTCTCAGCAGCTTTTTTTTTTTCCTTCTTAAGAGTACCCTTTAAATTTGTTGGCTGGATGTACTGTTATAATCCGGAACCATGGAAGACCACCACAAATCATTGGCAAAAGGTGACAAGAGCATTGGCAACTAATCTGGCCGCCATCCCCTTACTAACCATCACAACTAGAAGTAGCCGAGGGATGAACTAACATCCTGTGCATCGCGAAACCAGCCGGAGAACTAACTATCCTAAAGGTAGGAAAGATGAATAACTCTCTGCCTCAGAAAATAGACAAGAATAGCAAGCCCCCCATATTAAAAGACTGCGGTGATATAGGAAAAACACAATACACAGATAGATGACAGGATTAGCAAAAGGTGAGGCCCCCGCTGACTAAAATAGGAAAAGTACAGGAAAGGGACTGATGGTGGCCAGAGAAAAACCCTGCAAAATACCAACTTCCTGGTAGTACAAAAAGGCCCTCAGATCGCACAATCTGAACTCCGTCCTACACCAGGTGCCCTTGTCATACCAATGAACAGAAAACAAGAATCATAACAAATTCAACAAGCCACAAACACATGGACTCAAAGGAGCTATACTCCAAAGGAGCTATACTCCACACAGAACTGCAGGGAGTTCCCCAACAAACCACTGAGGGGGAAAATCCCTGCATGCAAACAAACTGAAAACAACCACAGCAAAAGACAAACCCAGATAAGCAAAAGAACCAGACAATAAATAAAGAGCAAGCACTTATCTGGGATAGATGTGGTGTAGAGCAGGCTGGACATACAAAGAACAACTGACATCCGGCAACAGCCTGCAATCAGACCAGGATTTAAATAAGCAGAGAGTTAGCAAAGGAAACACCCATTGCACAACACACCTGGTCCAAGTCCGAACCATTCCTGGCCACCAGAGGGAGCCTCCCAGCAGCCAAAACATAACTAACATTCACAACACCGAGGATGACATCCTTCGCATCCACGACGAATACTGCACCTTAAGTGAGCTGCAGTACCCTGTGGTGAATTCCAGTATTGTTTTTTATGATTTTTTTTCAACAATTGGTCCTCCTTTGTCATCTCCTATGATGTCCACTTTGGCTCAAACAACGATGAATGGTGCGACCTTACACTGATGATCTTTGAGCATGAAGTTCACCTTTAATCTCTTTAGACGTTTTTCTGGGCTCTTTTGTTACCATTCATATTATTCATCTCTTTGATTAGTCATCAATTTTCCTCCTGTGGCCACATGTAGGGAGTTTGGCTACAATCCCATGGATCTTAAATTTCTGAACATGTGCATTTGTAGTCACATGAACATCAAGCTGCTTAGAGATGGTCTTATAACCTTTACCTTTAACATGCTTGTCTATAATTTTCTTACTAATCTCCTGAGACAACTCATTCCTTCGCTTCCTCTGGTCCATGTTGAGTGTGGTACACACCATGTCACCAAACAGCACAGTGAGTATCTGTAGCCCTATATACAGGCCCACTGACTGATTACAAGATTGTAGACATCTGTGATGCTAATTAGTGGACACACTTTAATTTAAAGTGAACCTGTTATCAGAAATTTACCTATAAAGCTAAAAGTTCCCCCCTCTGCAGCTCCTGGGCTGCATTCTAGGAAGCTTCCTATAGATTTTGTGGCCCCTTTTATTCCAAAATAAATACTTTACAAACTTGTACCTTTTCGTATGCAAATTTCTTAAATCTTCCATGGGGGCGGGCTGCCTGATGTATGTTGTTGTCCTCCTGCCGATTTACGCCGCCCCCGAACGCTGAATTTCAAACCTCAGGACGCCGCCCCTGGGCGCCCGTGGTCCCGCGCATGTGCTGTGCTACTGTAGCGGTGCCGTGCACTATGTGCACGTGTGACCGCTAGTGACGCTTTGCGCGGGCACGAGGTTATGGGCGGCGCTGTGAGTGTCATCAGCAAGTGCCGCCCATAACCTCGTGACCGCACTTTCGCCTATTCCTCCAGCGTTCTGCGCAAACGCTCGCTGGCCAGATGACCGGACGTCACCTCCTTCCCATCCTGCTCAGCAGCAGGAAATAGATGGGAGGAGCGGACGGAGCAGTCGATGCCCGCGCAAAAGCGTCACCAGCGGTCACACATACACGCAATGCACGGCACCGCTACAGTAGCACAGCGCATGCGCGGGACCACGGGCGCCCAGGGGCGGCGTCCTGAGGTTTGAAATTCAGCGTTCGGGGGCGGCGTAAATCGTCAGGAGGACAGCAACTTACATCAGGCATCCCGCCCCCATGGAAGATTTAAGAAATTTGCATATGAAAAGATACAAGTTTGTAAAGTATTTATTTTGGAATAAAAGGGGCCACAAAAACTATAGGAAGCTTCCTAGAATGCAGCCCAGGAGCTGCAGAAGGGGAAACTTTTAGGTTTATAGCTAAATTTCTGATGACAGGTTCCCTTTAACATGTCCCTTTTGTCACATTATTTTCAGGGGTACAATCATTTCTGACCAGGCCTGTTTCATGAATTTTATTTTAAAAAAAAAATCTGTGGAACCATGGATGAAAAGCAATGCCTGAGTTCCATGTGTCAATTTTCATAGATTTTTTTTTATTTATTATTACTTTTGTCAGATTCAAGTTATTTGTATGCCAATCGTGGGTTTTTCTTTCATTAAACGAGGGGTACCAACAATTTTGATCACATGTGTATTAAGTCTGGTCTTAGCCTTGTTTTTTGCAAATTAAAAATTCCCTGATACTTTAACAGTTCCTTGTAGGACATAGTTTGCAGTCTGCTCACCATCCTGGTAGCTCTTCTCTGAACTTGCTCCAATTTTTCAATATCTTTCTTAAAATTGTGGTGCCCAGAACTGGACACAGTATTCTAGATGAGATTTGGCCAATAAGGAATAGAAGGGGATAATTACTTCACATGATGTAGACTCTATGCTTCTGGTAATACATCCCAGAACTGTGTTTGCCTTTTTTGTTACTGCGTCACATTGTTGACTCAAGTGCAATTTGTGAACTATTAGTATACCCAAGTTTTTTTTTACATGTGCTGTTGCTTAGTTCTATTCCTCCCATTCTGTAGAGATAATTTCGTCTCTCTTGCCCAGATGTAGAATTTTTGCATTTCTCCCTGTTAAATACCATTCTATTAGTCGCTGACCATTGTTCCAGCTTATCTAGATCTTTCTGAATCCTTACTCTGTTTTCTCTAGTATTGGCTATTCCTCCTAGCACACTTCCAATTAGATGTGCAACTATTTATTACCACTCTTTGAGTACGATCACGGAGCTAGTTATGAATTCACCTAACTCTAGACTTGTCAAACCCATACTTTGTTATTTTTCAATAAGGATAGTATGAGATACTTTTTCAAATGCTTTGGTGATATTGAGAAATACTATATCTACCGCATTCCCTGATCCACCCAGTCAGTTATTCCATTCATAGAAGGAAATTAGATTAGTTTGGCATGACTTGTTTTCTACAAACCCATGCTTATCTCCTGCTACCCTAGTGTAAATTAAAAATTTAGGGTTAAAGCAACATTTTTGTTGTTAAAAATTTATTTTTTAATTTTCATGTCTCAACGTTATAAAATTCTGTGACGCAACTGGAGGTTCAATGTGCTCACCAAACATCTAAATAAATGCCTTGAGGCTTCTAGTTTACAAAATGGGCTTGCTTGTGGGGAGGAACACTGTTTATGTCTTTTTTGGGCTGTCCAAACATAACATCGCATCCTCTAATTTTTGCAGCAAACTTTACATTCAAAAATTCAAATTGCGCTCCCTCTCTTCTGAGCCCTGCTGTGTACCCAAACAGTAGATTTACACCACATATGGGGTATTGACGCATTTAGGAAAAATTGCACAACAATTTGTATGGTGCACTTTTTCCTGTTACCGTATTGAAAATGAAAGATTTGAGGTTAAAGCAACATTTTGTGGTGAAAAATTAATTTTCCATTTTCACAGCTCAGCATTATAAAAATTTGTGAAGCACCTTGGGGTTGAAGGTGTTCATCAAACATCTAGATAAATTCCAGGCTGGTTTCCAAAATGAGGTCACTTGTGAGGGAGCTTTACTGTTTAGGCCCATGCTGTGCACCCAAACAGTAGATTTTCACCTCATCGGGGTATTGGCGTAGTCAGGAAAAATTGCACAACAAATTGTATAGTGTTTTTTCTACTGTTACACTTAAGAAAATTAAATATTTAAGATTAAAGTAACATTTTTGTGGTAAAAATGTAATTTTTCATTTTCATTTTCACAGCTCAACATCATAAAATTCTGTGAAGTAGTTGGGGGAGTTCCACTGTTTAGGCACATCCACGACTCTCCAAACACAACATGGCATCCGCTATCGATTCGAGACTATTTGCGCTCTAAAATTCAATTGGCGCTCCTTTCCTTCCAAGCCCTGCCGTGCACCCATAGATATCCACTGCATATGGCATATCGGCGTACTCATGAGAAAGTACAGTAGTAAAAATGCTAAATTTGGGGCTAAATAACATTTTTGTGGGAAAAAGTAAAATTTTCATTTTTTTCTTTCCACATTGCTTTGGTTCCTGTGAAGCACCTAAAGAGTTAATAAACTTCTTGGAAGCGATTTTAAGCAGTTTGAGGAGTGCAGTTTTTAGAATGGTGTCACTTTGGGTATTCTTTTTGTCACCTAGGCCTTTCAAGTCACTTAAAATGTGATGTGGTCCCTAAAAAAATAATTTTGTAAGTTTTTTTGGAAAAATTAGAAATTGCTGATAAATTTTGCCCCCTTTTAACTTCCTAATGATAAAAAAAGTTTCAAAAATTGCATTGATGTAAAGTAGACATGTGGGAAATGTTATTTATTAATAGTGATGAGCGAGTACTAAAAAGCTCGGGTGCTCGAGGCTCGGGCCGAGCATCCCAAGATACTCGTGTACTCGGCCCGAGCACCGAGCCCAATGTTGTCCTATGGGAGACCCGAGTATTTTTATGAAATGACCCCCGGCAGCATGTAGAAACCCTAAAAATGTCACAAAAGTCTCAGAAGAGTGCTCAAATGACATGGCAACAGCATGGGGAAGATCCCTTGAAGCATTTATCACTCAAAAGTCACAGCTGTGAACAATTTTGTCCGCGTTTTACGCCATTTTTACGGACTCACCAGAAAACCTTCCAAAATGACACCAAAATGAGTTTTCATGGCGGAAATGTTAAGGGCACATACCCAATAGTGAGATAGAGCTGGTGTATGTTACTTTTGGAGATTACATGAAAGATTTTACGTGAAAACATTGTGTGGCACTTCGAAGTCCCTGAGAAGAGACGTACATGAAGGCCTCTTGAGTCTAATGTGCCCATTTTGAGGAAGTGGGTCTATTGTAGTATAGCCCTTTGGCAGGGCAGCCAAAAATTGGGAGGCTCCATGTTGTCCCTGGATAGAGACGTGCATGAGGGCCTGTAAACCTGAAGTGCCCATTGTAAGGAAGTGGGTCTATTGTAGTATAGCCCTTTGGCAGGGCAGCCGAAAATTGGGAGGCTCCACATTGTCCCTGGATAGAGACGTGCATGAGAGCCTGTAAACCTGAAGTGCCCATTGTAAGGAAGTGGGTCTATTGTAGTATAGCCCTTTGGCAGGGCAGCCAAAAATTGGGAGGCTCCACGTTGTCCCTGGATAGAGACGTGCATGAGGGCCTGTAAACCTGAAGTGCCCATTGTAAGGAAGTGGGTCTATTGTAGTATAGCCCTTTGGCAGGGCAGCCAAAAATTGGGAGGCTCCACATTGTCCCTGGATAGAGACGTGCATTAGGGGCTGTAAATCTGAAGTGCCCATTGTAAGGAAGTGGGTCTATTGTAGTATAGCCCTTTGGCAGGGCAGCCAAAAATTGGGAGGCTCCACATTGTCCCTGGATAGAGACGTGCATGAGGGCCTGTAAACCTGAAGTATCCATTGTAAGGAAGTGGGTCTATTGTAGTATAGCCCTTTGGCAGGGCAGCCAAAAATTGGGAGGCTCCACGTTGTCCCTGGATAGAGACGTGCATGAGGGCCTGTAAACCTGAAGTGCCCATTGTAAGGAAGTGGGTCTATTGTAGTATAGCCCTTTGGCAGGGCAGCCAAAAATTGGGAGGCTCCACGTTGTCCCTGGATAGAGACGTGCATGAGGGCCTGTAAACCTGAAGTGCCCATTGTAAGGAAGTGGGTCTATTGTAGTATAGCCCTTTGGCAGGGCAGCCAAAAATTGGGAGGCTCCACATTGTCCCTGGATAGAGACGTGCATGAGGGCCTGTAAACCTGAAGTGCCCATTGTAAGGAAGTGGGTAAATTGTAGTATAGCCCTTTGGCAGGGCAGCCAAAAATTGGGAGGCTCCACGTTGTCCCTGGATGGAGACGTGCATGAGGGCCTGTAAACCTGAAGTGCCCATTGTAAGGAAGTGGGTCTATTGTAGTATAGCCCTTTGGCAGGGCAGCCAAAAATTGGGAGGCTCCACGTTGTCCCTGGATAGAGACGTGCATGAGGGCCTGTAAACCTGAAGTGCCCATTGTAAGGAAGTGGGTCTATTGTAGTATAGCCCTTTGGCAGGGCAGCCAAAAATTGGGAGGCTCCACATTGTCCCTGGATAGAGACCTGTTAGGTTCTTAGTGCGTCCGTGCTTGCATTTAAAAACCGCACGTGTGTGCCTGTTGGTGGCAGCGTTCAGGTGCACTTGTGTGCGTTTTGCACAAACTTGGATATAACGCACAAGTCTAGTGAATACACATCAGCACAGCATTGCAAAATGCGCAAGGGCGTTGGCAACGAACAAGGAAGTGGACGTGATGGTGGTGCAGGCAGAGACCGAGGTCGTGTGCAAGCTCTAATTTCGCCACAACAAAGGGCCACATCTACTCGCTCGCACGTCCTGTCCCAAATTCTTGGGGACCGCAGCAGTACACCGCTCTTGAACCAAGACCAGTGTCAACAGGTTGTTAGTTGGATAGCGGATAATGCTTCCAGTCAGATTGGCACCACCACAAACACTCTGTCTTCCACACGGTCAAGTGTCAGTAGCCGTGATACTGCACCGCACATTTCAGAACCTGATCCTCCTTCCTACCACCAGGCCGAGTACATGTCCACGGACATTACTGATCCCACACTTGGACACTCGGAAGAGCTGTTCACGTTTCCATTCACACATTCTGGCCTCTCGCCAGCTCCTGTTGAAGTGGGCCATGACAAGATTGTATGTACAGATGCCCAAATATTTGAGCAGCCACGTTCTCACGAAGTTGGCAACGTGTCTCAACAAGAGGTGGACGATGATGAGACACAATTGTCAGGAAGTCAGGAGGAGGAGCAGGGTGCGGAAGAGGAAGACGACGTGGTGGATGATCCAGTAACTGACCCAACCTGGCAGGAGGATATGCAGAGCGAGGACAGCAGTGCACAGGGGGAGGGAGGCGTAGCATCCCAACAGGCAGTAAGAAGCAGGGTGGTGGCCCCAGGCAGACGTCAGGCAACCGTTCCCCGGAACAACAACACGACACAAGGTGCCTGTACAAATGTTAGGTCTTCCCGAGTCTGGCAGTTTTTTAAGTTGGCTCCAGATGATTCTAAAAAGGCCATTTGCAACACCTGCCATGCCAGCATCAGCAGGGGTACCAAAACTAGCAGCCTGACCACCACCAGCATGATCAGGCACATGTCAGCCAAGCACCCGACTTTGTGGGATGTACAACAGAGTTGAGGAGCAGTGCTTGCTGATGTCACTGCTACGTCTTCGCTTGTTGTGCATGCGAGCCAATCCCCTGTCCAGGCTGCCCGCGAACAAGCCTCCTCCGGCCCTGCACCTGCAGTTGCCCATGCAGAAATAACACCATCATCAAGCACGTCCTTGTCCCAGCGCAGCGTTCAGTTATCCATTCAGCAAACCTTTGAACGCAGGCGCAAATACACTGCCAACGCCCCACATGCCACACTTCTAAATGCTAACATTTCGCGACTGCTTGCGCTGGAAATGTTCCCTTTTAGGCTGGTGGAGACAGAAGCATTCCGCGACCTGATGGCGGCAGCTGTCCCACGTTACTCGGTCCCCAGCCGCCACTATTTCTCCCGGTGTGCCGTCCCCGCATTGCATAACCACGTGTCACAAAACATCACACGTGCCCTGAACAATGCTGTTTCAGCCAAAGTCCACCTAACCACAGACACGTAGACAAGTGCTTGTGGGCAAGGCCGCTACATCTCGTTGACGGCACACTGGGTTAATATTGTGGAAGCTGGGACCCAGTCTGAGCGAGGGATGGAACACGTCCTTCCCACACCAAGTTTTGCAGGCCCTACCTCAGTCAGGGTTTCACCCACACTCTACAGCTCCAGAATGTCATGCTCCTCAGCCTCCTCCTCCTCCTGCGCATCCTCATCCACTTTACCCTCCACACCAGTCCCAAGCTGGAAGTGTCGCGGGCGGAGGAGGGGACGCTGCCCTCTCCCACTGCTCGGGTCCGGCTGCCGCTGCTCTACGGCTGCTGCTGCTCGGTGGCTCGAGCGATGGCCGGATCCCGGGGACTCGAGCGGCGCTCCTCGCCCGTGAGTGAAAAGGGTTGGTTTGGGTTTTGGGGATATTGTCCGTGACGCCACCCACGGTTGTGGTGATTGTGTGGACACCACCGCTGCTCTGGACGGGGATCCTGGGAGCCTGTGACATGGAGCAGCTTTGTTGTTATTTCTCCCCTCCGTGGGTAGGGGGGTTGGTTGTCCCGGGGCCCGGTGATGGGGTAGAGATGGATGACAGGCGGGTTGCAAGGCCTGATGAGGTGCAGGGTCGCAGGGGCAGCGCTGTGCCGCACGGCACGGAGGTACTCACTCAGCCCAATGATGATGACACAGTTCACGGTAAAACAAGCGGCTGGATGGACGGGTCCCTCGGACGGCTGCGGTTGTTCCTCCCTGCAGGTTAGTGATGACTGTCTCTCCTTGCACCTAAGTTCAGTGTTGGTAGCGATGGGTTCCCACCGGTAACCTGCTCCCCGACCTGGATATGGGCCGGAGGAGCCCCTTTTACCCACAGGCGCTGGCCCTGGGAGACGGTTGCCCTTGGCGGTGGCGGTGTCTCCCCTTCACAGTTGGACGGTTGCCTTCTATCGGGACTTGGCTGTTTGGAAACCCGGAGATCCCCTTCACTAACGGATTTGGCAAATTCACGGCGACTCCAAGCCTTGCCGGGATTCGAAAGGCCCCTGCCAATGGTGCTGGCTTCTCTTTGTATACCGGTCCGGTACCGCCGGGTCACCACCCGTCCACGGTCCTTACGGCAGACTCCAATCGGCCTCCATTGCAGACGGTCACCACATCCTGCCAACTTGCTTTCCTGTCCGGGCCACACACCCGGACCAACTTCAGGCTTTTTGCTGTCACTTTTCTCCTCTACTACTTTCCTCCTTCCACTTCCTTAGCTTAACTCTCACTGCCTGTGTTTTCCCTCCTCCAGGACTGTGAACTCCTTGGTGGGTGGAGACCAACTGCCTGGCTCCATCCCCCTGGTGTGGACAACAGCCCCTGGGGAAGGCAACAAGGATTTTGTGTTTTGACTATGATGTGCCTGCAGGGAGTGTGGGGTGTGTAAGTGTTGTGCTCTGTGGCCCCTGGCTTGTCCAGGGCGACACAGAAGCACTGCAGCACTGCCTCGGCAAAGCGGCAACAGGCTGTGCTGAAGCTAATCTGCATAGGTGACAAACCCCACAATGCAGAAGAGGTGTGGACAGCTCTGAAACAGATCACTGGCTCACACCTCTGAACCTAAAGCCAGGAAAGGTTTTTGTGTGACAATGGCCGGAACCTGGTGGCGGCTTTGAGGCGAGGCCAGCTGACACATGGTCCATGCGTGGCCCATGTGCTCAACCTCGTGGTTCAGCGGTTTCTAAAGTCATACCCAGAGCTGTCTGATCTGCTGGTAAAAGTTCGCCGCCTGTCTGCACATTTTCAAAAGTCACCTACTGCTTCAGCCGGCCTTGCCGGCTTTCAGCGCCATTTGCATCTTCCGGCTCACAGACTGGTGTGTGATGTCCCCACGCGTTGGAATTCAACTCTGCACATGTTGGTCAGGATATGTGAGCAGAAGAGGGCAGTTGTTGAGTACCTGCATCACCTAAGCCGTAGGGAAATGGGTCAAACTCCACACATAACACCTGAGGAGTGGAGATGGATGTCCGACCTATGTACCATCCGCCAAAACTTTGAGGACTCCACCAAGATGGTGAGCGGCGATGACGACATTATTAGCATCACCATAACGCTTCTCTGCCTTGTAAAATGGTCTCTGCTCAAAAACAAACATGATGCATTGCAGGCGGAGCGCGATGAGTTGGAGCAAGAAACAGTAGTGGGTGTGGTTGATAACACACAGCCCAGCCTCGTCTCATCACAACGTGCAGTGGAGGACTATGACAAGGAGGAGGATGAAGACATGGAGCAACTCTCCGGCCAAATTGAGGATATGACATGCAGTCATATCCTCGGTTCAGCGTGGCTGGCCAGAGGACAGGGTAGATGATGAGGAGGAGGAGGAGGAGGAGGACAGCATGTTCAGTCATCGTGTTGGTCAGGATACTGAAGTGATGGCTGTTAAGAGTCTGGCACACATGGCTGACTTTATGGTAAGCTGCCTGTCTCGTGACCCTCGCGTTAAGAACATCTTGGCCGACAATCATTACTGGTTGGTAACACTGTTAGACCCACGCTAAAAGGAGAACTTGATGTCTCTTATTCCTGAGGCGGAGAGGTCAGGCAAAATGCAGCAGTTCCAGAAGGCCATAGTCACGGAAGTAGGCAAAGCATTCCCCTCACAAAACGCTAGCGGCATAGGTCAGGAATCAGTGGACAACCAAGGCGTACAGCCGAGAGGGGCACAAGTCCAATCCGCCAGAGGTAGGGGAACAGTCTTTAAGATGTGGGACAGTTTTCTCAGCCCCTTACATACCACGGCCCCTGAGGTGCGGGGTAGTGCCACAAGAAATCCTAAGTTTGCCCAGATGCTCAAGGAGTACCTTGCAGATCAAACAACTGTACTCCGACATTCCTCTGTGCCTTACAATTAATGGGTATCCAAGCTGGACACGTGGCATGAATTGGCTCTCTACGCCTTGGAAGTCCTGGCCTGCCCTGCCGCTAGCGTTTTTTCAGAGCGTGTTTTTAGTGCCGCAGGTGGAATCATTACAGATAAACACACCCGCCTGTCAACTGAAAATGCTGACAGGCTGACTCTGATCAAGATGAACAAGGGTTGGATTGGGTCAGACTTCACCACACCACCAGCAAATGACAGCAGAATTTAAAGTTTGTAACGGGAATTTGCCATGTACCTCCACTCACCCATGGTAACACACTTCTGGACTTTGGCTAATCGCTGGACTGCTCCTCCTTCTCCTCATGCGCCATCATGATGACCGTTACAATAGTTAGGCCATTATTTCAGGTATACCCCCAGTGGTAAATTTCTTCGCCCATTCTTTCAGAATGGGCATTACAACGACAGGAGACCCGCTCCTTTGCAATGGGAACAATGTTTTGAGGCCCTCATGCACATCTCTATCCAGGGACAATGTGGAGCCTCCAAATTTTTGGCTGCCCTGCCTAAAGGCTATACTACAATAGACCCACTTCCTTACAATGGACACTTCAGGTTTACAGGCCATCATGCACGTCTCTATCCAGGGACAATATGGAGCCTGACGCTGCCACCGACTGCCACACACGTGCGGTTTTTAAATGCAAGCACGGACGCACTAAGAACCTAACAGGTTTTTAGGAGCGACAATTACTGAGAAGCCTGACACTATCAGACACTGCTGACTGACGTGTATTATACACTAGACTTGTGCGTTATATAATAGTTTGTGCAAAACGTGCACCTGTACGCTGCCACTGACAGGCACACACGTGCGGTTTTTAAATGCAAGCACGGACGCACTAAGAGCCTAACAGGTTTTTAGGAGTGACAATTACTGAGAAGTCTGACACTATCAGACACTGCTGACTGACGTGTATTATACACTAGACTTGTGCGTTATATAATAGTTTGTGCAAAACGTGCACCTGTACGCTGCCACCGACAGGCACACACGTGCGGTTTTTAAATGCAAGCACGGACGCACTAAGAACCTAACAGGTTTTTAGGAGCGACAATTACTGAGAAGTCTGACACTATCAGACACTGCTGACTGACGTGTATTATTCACTAGACTTGTGCGTTATATAATAGTTTGTGCAAAACGTGCACCTGTACGCTGCCACCGACTGCCACACACGTGCGGTTTTTAAATGCAAGCACGGACGCACTAAGAACCTAACAGGTTTTTCGAGCGACAATTACTGAGAAGTCTGACACTATCAGGACTGTTTTAGACTGTGTACACCAGCCCCAGATATGATGAAGGCTGGTATACGGTCACCACTAGGAATGGCTATATACCCTGCCTGCCTGCCTGCCTGCCTGTATACTGCTACAATAGTCCTGACAAGGACTCTTCTGGTCACTAGCCTGTATTCCTGTGATGCCCTGGGCAAGCCAGGGGTCACAGGTCACCACATCACATGCACCCCACATTCCCGGCAGGTACACCTAGGCTAACCTAAAATCCTTGTTGCCTTCCTCCAGGGGCTGATGTCCACACCAGGAGGTGGGCCAGGCGGTTGGCTCCGCCCACCGAGGAGTTCACAGCCCTGGAGGCGGGAAAACCAGGCAGAACAGAGAGAGTTGAAGTTGAAGTCACACCAGAGTCTGAGGAGCAGATCGGTTTGAGGGAGTGAAGTAGAAGGAAGTGGTAAAGGAGGACAGTAAGAGTGGCGACAGAAAAGGAACAGTTAAGAAAGCCTGAAGTTGGTCCGGGTGTGTGCCCCGGACTAAGACAGCAAGGTCAGCAGACGGCGGTGATAGTCTGCAGGGGGACTGCTTGGAGGTTGCTGGAAGGACCGCGGACGGGTGGTGACCCGGCAGTACCGGAGCAGTATACGAAGAACAGTCAGCACCAGGGCAGGGGCCTTTCAGATCCCGGCAAGGCTAGGAGTCGCCATAATTTGCCAAATCCGTCAGTGAAGGGGACCTCTGTCTCCTAACAACCAAGTCCCGATTGAAGGCAACAGTCCGACCGTTAAGGGGAGACACCGCCACCGCCAAGGCACCAGTTTCCCAGGGCCAGCGCCTGCGGGCAAGAGAGGGGCTCCTCCGGCTCATGTCCAGGTCGGGGAGCGGGTAACCGGTGAGAACCCATCGCTACCAAAAAAGACTTTACATAGGTGCAGGGAAGAGACTGTCACCGCTAACTGCAGGGAACATCAGCACTGTAACCGTCCGAGGGACCCGTCCAACCAGCCGTTTGTTTACCGAGAACTGTGTCGTGTTTACTGGCTGAGTGAGTACCTCCGTGCCGTGCAGCACAGCGCTGCCCCTGCGCCCCTGCACCTCCGCAGGCCCCATACCCGCCTGTCCACCATACCAACCCCATCACTGTGCCCCGAGACCACCAAAACCCCTACCCACAGAGGGGCAAATCAACAACTGGCTGCTCCATACCATCACTCCCGGGCTCCCCAGACAGAGCAGCGGTGGTGCCCACTTAATCACCACAACCGTGGGTGGCGTCACGGACAATAAACTATCCCAAAACCCAATCCCCTTTCACTCACAGGCGAGGAGCGCCGCTCGAGTCCCCGGGATCCTGCCCATCGCTCGAGCAGCAGCAGCAGGCCGCAGCAGCCGCAGCGGCAGCCGGACCCGAGCAGTGGGAGAGCGCGGCGTCCCCTCCTCCGCCCGCGACAACTTGGCGTCACGAACAGGATCTTACCGCTCTGCCGTTGGGTAGCGGTGCGCCTTGTGACCGCCGGAGGTATCCGGCCGAAAAATTTCGGAAGTCGCCATCTTTGGCGCGAAAAGTTCCTGCTCGAGCGTCTTCTCGAGTAGTAAAGGCGCGAAGGCCAAAACCCCGCCCCGATAGAGGAGGGGCTGGAAAGAGGCTAATGGGGACGGAAACAAGATGTCTGCGCCCGACGGAGCCGCTGGAGGAGCGGTGGTCGCAGCCGCAGTGGCACCCGTGGATGGGAATGGGCCTGCCTAGGTCCCGGCCGCACTGGCGGGAGGTGCCGCGGCTCCCACGCTCGCTCAGGTGATGCCGTTCTCCTTGCCCTATGCGCCCGGAGCTACCTGGCTACCGCAGTATGACGGGAAACCTGATGCTTTACAGGTCTTCCGGAAAAAGCTTAACCCGTTGCTAGAACTGTACCCCCTGACCGATAAGCAACGTGCAGCGGTAGTACTGGGCCAGTTAACCGGCGCGGCTGAGCAGGAGGCGGAGACCTGGGCCAAGGGGGACTGGTTCTCTGTAGTCACCATCTTTGAGAAGCTACAGACTGCCTTTGAGACCCGTACTGAAGCTGAGCTGAGGATGCAGTTTTACCAGTGCCGGCAACGGTCTGTGGATAGCATTCGGGACTATGCCTTACGTCTACAAACCGCCCTCCGCACGCTAAAGCGGGTGAATCCTATCAGTGAGGCGGACAGCAACAAGATGTTAGTAGAGCAATTTGTGCAGGGGATGAGGTCCCCTGAGGATCGCAAACAACTCCGGCTGTGGGCCCTAGAACACCCTGATGTGGACTTTGCCGTGTTAAAGGAACGAGCCATTAAAGCACTGCAGCCCCCAGCTTCAGAAATCTTGGAGCCAGCCCCGTGGCCCATTGAGACGGCCCCCTTCGTGGTGGCCCCTGCCCTACCAACCTCTCCAATACCTACAGCCCCAAGCAGCACGATGGAGGAACTGGCAGCCCAGGTCCGTCGCATGGACGGAGACCTCGCCAAGATTCTCGCTGCACTCCAACCTTTGTCCAGGTCTCAGCCTCCAGCACAGATACAGCTTGCCGACAGCCCTGAGGATGTTCCCTGGATGCAGCGGAGAAGTGCTAACAACCCGCAGAGCAGACCTTCAACCTGCTACAAGTGCCGTAAGCCTGGGCATTACTTCCGACAGTGCCCGTTAAACGAGCAACCCCTGGGGTCCCGGGCCAATCCTAAGGAGTAGAACCCCGTGGCCCCCAAGACTGGCGGGACCGGTATATCGGGGCCCGGCCCATCATCCCCGTGGCTGTGGACGGCATACCGGTGATGGCTCTCTTGGACACTGGATCACAGGTAACCACCATACCATACACATTGTACCAGCGGTATTGGGGGATAGACGAGCTGGCACCCCCAGATACTAGTATAACACTAATTGCTGCTAATGGACTCCCATTGACCCAAGTGGGGTATAAACAGGTGGCTATGACAGTGGGGCAAGCTGAACTGCAACACCAGGGTATGATTGTGATCATGAATGAACCCAGTGATCATAACCCGAAGATAGTGCTAGGAACCAATGTGATGGAGCACTGTATGGGTGATGTGTTGGCCCTACTGCAACAGCTGGCCGCCACGGCGGCGGGGAGCCGACAGAGAGCTGTGCAGCGTGAGATCCGAGCCTTGATGTACTGCCAGCATGTAAACTCAACAGGAGGAGAGATTGGTGGAGTGACAGTGATGGATGTTGCTCCGTTGATTGTGCCCCCTAGGAGTGAGATGATGATTTGGTGTAGGGCAGCAGTAGGGCCTCAGGGGCGTGACTACCCTGCCATGATGGAGCCCATACCCTCCGAGCACTGGCCCACTGTAATGGCCGCCCGAGGGGTGGTAGACGTAAAGAAGGGGAGAGTGCCCGTGAGGGTACTGAACTGTGGGGAGGAAGAAGTCAGGCTTCCCCGGTATGCCACCATTGCCAAACTGCTCATCCTGGATCCCCACACCATCCACAAGGCCACTCCCTCAGTTTTCCCACCTACTACTAGCACTCCCCTGCCTCAAGGGGAGGTAAATGAGTGGCACCAACAGCTACATGTGGGCACTGATGATAAGCAGGGGTATACAGGGTGGTGCGGGAGTATGAACAAGTTTTCAGCAAACATCCACTAGACTTTGGGCAGATCAAAGGGGTCCAACACCACATCCCCACCGGTGAACACCCCCCTATCAAGGAGAGGTACAGGCCTATTCCCCCTGCACATTACCAGTGTACCAAAGATATGTTGAGGAACATGAAGGAGGCAGGGGTTATTCGGGACAGCTGTAGTCCCTGGGCCGCTCCGTTGGTACTGGTCAAGAAGAAGGATGGTACCGTGCGGATGTGTGTGGACTACCGGAAGATTAATCAGATAAAGCATAAAGATGCCTACCCACTGCCCCGTATTGAAGAGTATTTGGCCGCACTGAGAACTGCAAATTACTTCTCTACCCTTGACCTCACCAGTGGGTACTGGCAAGTGGCAGTGGCCCCGGAAGACCGGGAGAAAACCACCTTCACCACCCCAATGGGGCTCTGTGAATTCAATAGCATGCCGTTTGGGCTGTGCAATGCCCCTGGAACCTTCCAACGGCTGATGGAGTGCTGTCTGGGACATCTAAACTTCGAGACCGTCCTGTTATACCTGGATGATGTGATTGTGTACTCTCAGACGTATGAAGCCCATCTGGAGCACCTAGCCGAGGTGTTTGCGTCCCTTGCCAAATACGGGATGAAGTTGAAGCCCTCCAAGTGCCACCTGCTGAAACCCAGAGTGCAGTACCTGGGGCATGTGGTGAGTGCGGAAGGTGTCGCCCCCGACCCTGAAAAGATCACTGCCATCCGGGACTGGCCAAGACCAACCACTGTGAGGGAAGTAAGGCAGTTTTGGGGTCTGGTGGGGTACTACCGGCGCTTCATCAAGGGGTACACGAAGATGGCTGCTCCCATGCAAGACCTCCTCGTGGGACAGACCAAAGGTGGTAGACCCATCGGAGCCCCACTGGTGTGGGAGGACAGGCATGAGGAATCCTTCCGTCAGCTGAAAGCGGCCTTGACTGGAGAAGAAGTCCTAGCGTACCCTGACTACGGCTGCCCATTCATCCTCTACACAGACGCCAGCAATGTGGGTTTGGGGGCAGTCCTGTCCCAGGTCCAGGAAGGAAAGGAGAAGGTGATTGCCTATGCTAGTCGAAAACTCCGGCCGACTGAAAGGAACCCTGAGAACTACAGCTCCTTCAAGCTCGAGCTCCTGGCACTGGTGTGGGCTATCACCGAGCGGTTCCGCCACTACTTGGCCGCAGCAAAATTCACCGCTTTCACGGATAACAATCCGTTGACTCACCTGGACACGGCCAAGCTGGGCGCGTTTGAGCAGCGGTGGGTGGACAGACTAGCCAACTATGACTTCACCATCGAATACAGGGCCGGTCGTGTCAACATTTATGCTGATGCCCTCTCTCGGATGCCCCACTTGTCAGAAGGTGGGTGCGAGGATGATGACCTCGAGGAGATCGAGTTGCCTGCATTCCACCGGCCACCAACTGAGAAGGTACATGTCCACCAACAACGGGTGAACCTGGATCCGCTGCCCAGTCAGGAGTGACAGGAAGCTCAAAATCAGGCGCCCGCTGTCCGCCTAGTCAAGACCCTGGTGGAGCAAGGCGCTGCTGGGATGGACCCTGCCGCCCCAGCTGAAGCCCAACGCTTGTGGAAGGAACGGACCCGGCTGTGCCTACATCAGGGGAAGTTGTACCTTGAGCTGATCAACCCGAAGACCCATGAGAAGATCCGCCAGTTGGTTATTCCCCAAGCTGATGTACCCACTGTTCTGCAGGCGTACCATGATGGTGCCGGCCACTTCGGATGGAAGAAGCTGGAGATGCTGTTGAGGGAGCGGTTCTATTGGAGTGGGATGCGGGAGTCTGTGGAGGCCTGGTGTCGAGAGTGCGGTCCTTGTACGTTGAGGAGGAAGGATGAAGCCAGCCAGAAGGCTCCCCTACGCCCGATCATTACACACCAACCGCTGGAGCTGGTCGCCTTGGACCATGTAAAGCTCACCCCCAGCTGAAGTGGGTACACTTACGCTCTGACCATAGTAGACCATTACTGCCAGTTCATGGTGGTTGTCCCGGTCAAGAACTTAACCGGCCGTACCGCCGCTAGAGCGTTCCAAGCTTACTTCTGTCGACCCCATGGATACCCTGAGAAGGTGCTTACCGACCAAGGTCCAGCCTTTGAGGCGGAGGTGTTCCATGAGTTCTGTCAGCTGTACGGCTGCAAGAAGATCCGGACCACACCTTACCATGCCCAGACCAACGGTATGTGTGAGAAGATGAACCATCTGGTCCTTGGCCTCCTCAAAACGTTGCCGTTGGAGGAGCGGAACCTGTGGCCGGAGAAGCTGCCTGACTTGGTCGATATGTACAACAATATCCCGTCTAGCTCAACGAAGTGCACCCCAGCGTATCTGATGAGGGCTCGGCCTGGCCGACTGCCGGTGGACCTGGAAATGGGACTGGAAGCCCCAGAGACACTCCCCTCAACGGCTGAATGGGACACCCGGCGGAGGGTGCAGTACCGACAGATTCAGGAGTATGTGGAGAAGAACCTAAGTCGGAGTCGAGAACAGGAGCAGCGCTTCAATCAGAAAGCGTCTGCGGGCCCTTTCCAGCCTGGAGATGTGGTGTTAAAGCGGAAGAGGAAGACCCACAAGCTGGATGATCAATGGGAACAAATCCCATACATCATACAACCCACAGGATGGGAAGATGGAAAGGCCTACCAGATCAGTTGTGACCAAGGGGGCACTTTGGCCATGGTTTCCCGGGACCATCTGAAAAGGTGCCCACCAGCATTGAGGGCGATGGCTGAAGTACTAGTTCCTCCACCAGCAGAGAAGGCAAAAGAGGTGATCCACACTGTGATGGGTGACTTCCCAGCAGACTGGCCTACACAAAACGGCGCGGTGATTCTTCCAGTGATACTGTTCCCACAACCTGTGGATGAAGAAGTGGTGGAAGCGGTCAACCGTGAGCCAGAACCAGTGATGAACCTGTGCCCAGCTCCCCTATGCCTCCGCCTGCCCCACACGATAGCAGGGAGGAGGAACCGATTGTTCCCTCTGCCCCACTGCCTAGCCCCACTGACACCGGACCCCGGAGGTCCACCCGTCCCAACCTAGGTAGGCCCCCACTTAGGTACAGGGAAACCGTTCTTTAAAAGGGGGAGGGGGAAGAAAACAGGTGTGTTTTAAGTGTGTTGAAAAGTTGTGAAAATGAGAATAATTACCGAAGAGTCACCTGATTGCACGGTGATTTGCAACCGGCCGTTGCCGGCACCGTTGTCCCCGTGGGGACCCCTTAGTTGCATAGAGAACTTTCTATGGACAAGCCCGTGAACTTGCAGGGCAACCACAGACGCTAGTGGCTTGTAAATAAGTTGTGTTACCGTTTCCGCATTTACCGCCTCCGGAAAGGCAGGTTGGAGGAAGGGCCCACAGCAGAGCAGGCTGGGGCCCAGCCACCACAGGAAGCGGTGGCTACCCTCTGGAGGGGAAGGACAGATCCCGCTCGGGTTACTGGTTCAGGACTAGGGTCAAGGGGTGCAGCCTGGGTTTTAGGGGCAGCATCAGGGCCAGGTTACTTGAGTGGGAGAGAGCGGAGACCGTAACCGTTAACCGTTTAAAACCGTAACGTTTAAGAAATGAACCTCCCGATGTGGGATGATGTTTTTCTACTTGTATATATGTTACCGTTTTTTTATCTTTGCAGAAAAACAAAACGAAAATAAAACCGGTGTTGGACGGGCAGCCCGAGGACGGTCTGCGTTTTGCTAAGGGGGAATGTGACGCCCTGGGCAAGCCAGGGGTCACAGGTCACCACATCACATGCACCCCACATTCCCGGCAGGTACACCTAGGCTAACCTAAAATCCTTGTTGCCTTCCTCCAGGGGCTGATGTCCACACCAGGGGGTGGGCCAGGTGGTTGGCTCCGCCCACCGAGGAGTTCACAGCCCTGGAGGCGGGAAAACCAGGCAGAACAGAGAGAGTTGAAGTTGAAGTCAGACCAGAGTCTGAGGAGCAGATCGGTTTGAGGGAGTGAAGTAGAAGGAAGTGGTAAAAGAGGACAGTAAGAGTGGCGACAGAAAAGGAACAGTTAAGAAAGCCTGAAGTTGGTCCGGGTGTGTGCCCCGGACTGAGACAGCAAGGTCAGCAGACGGCGGTGATAGTCTGCAGGGGGACTGCTTGGAGGTTGCTGGAAGGACCGCGGACGGGTGGTGACCCGGCGGTACCGGAGCAGTATACGAAGAACAGTCAGCACCAGGGCAGGGGCCTTTCGGATCCCGGCAAGGCTAGGAGTCGCCATAATTTGCCAAATCCGTCAGTGAAGGGGACCTCTGTCTCCTAACAACCAAGTCCGGATTGAAGGCAACAGTCCGACCGTTAAGGGGAGACACCGCCAAGGCACCAGTTTCCAAGAGCCAGCGCCTGCAGGCAAGAGAGGGGCTCCTCCGGCTCATGTCCAGGTCAGGGAGCGGGTAACCGGTGGGAACCCATCGCTACCAAAAAAGACTTTACATAGGTGCAGGGAAGAGACTGTCACCGCTAACTGCAGGGAACATCAGCACCGTAACCGTCCGAGGGACCCGTCCAACCAGCCGTTTGTTTACCGAGAACTGTGTCGTGTTTACTGGCTGAGTGAGTACCTCCGTGCCGTGCGGCACAGCGCTGCCCCTGCGCCCCTGCACCTCCGCAGGCCCCATACCCGCCTGTCCACCATACCAACCCCATCACTGGGCCCCGGGACCACCAAAACCCCTACCCACGGAGGGGCAAATCAACAACTGGCTGCTCCATACCATCACTCCCGGGCTCCCCAGACAGAGCAGCGGTGGTGTCCACTTAATCACCACAACCGTGGGTGGCGTCACGGACAATAAACTATCCCAAAACCCAATCCCCTTTCACTCACAGGCCAGGAGCGCCGCTCGAGTCCCCGGGATCCGGCCCATCGCTCGAGCCACCGAGCAGCAGCAGCAGGCCGCAGCGGCCGCAGCGGTAGCCGGACCCGAGCAGTGGGAGAGCGCGGCATCCCCTCCTCCGCCCACGACATTCTGACCTGGCTATACCCTGCCTGTATACAGCAACAATAGTCCTGAGAAGGACTCTGCTACTGTACTCCGACCTGGCTATACCCTGCCTGCCTGTATACAACTATAATAGTCCTGAGAAGGACTTCTGGTCACACTGTTTGCAGCCCTGCTACGGAAATAACTATAAAGGGCTGCAAACCTTTCCCTGAAGCAGCAACACTCTCCCTGCACTGACTGTCTGGATAGCTGTGTGCAGAGCACAGCGCGCCCGCCGGTATAAAGCCTCAGGCATGCTGTGCAGGCCGGCCAATCACTGCAATTCCACAACTAACAGGGCTGTGGCATTGCAGTGGTCTGCCAGGCAATCCCTGCATGAGGGCTGGCTCTCAAAAGAGCGCCAACATGCAGGGATGAAGACCACGAGTACAGCACGAGTATCGCGAGATTACTCGGTCCCCGCCGAGTAGCCCGAGTACAGTGATACTCGTGCGAGTACCGAGTAGTAACAAGCATACTCGCTCATCACTATTTATTAATTATTTTTTGTGACACAGCCACACACACAGTGATGGCACAGCACAGGAGCAACACACATGGCACAGCTCAGGAGCAGCACACACACAAACACACACAGTGATGGCACAGCACAGGAGCAACACACACACACACACAGCCACAACACACAGTAATGGCACAGCACAGGAGCAACACACATGGCACAGCTCAGGAGCAGCACACACACAAACACACACAGTAATGGCACAGCTCAGGAGCAGCACATACACAAACACACAGTGATGGCACAGCACAGGTGCAACACACACACAGCCACACACACACACACACACACACACAGTGATGGCACAGCACAGGAGCAACACACATGGCACAGCTCAGGAGCAGCACACACACAAACACACACAGTGATCGCACAGCACAGGAGCAACACACACACACATACAGTAATGGCACAGCACAGGAGCAACACACACACACAGCCACAACACACACAGTGATAGCACAGCACAGGAGCAACACACAGTAATGGCACAGCACAAGAGCAACACACACACACACGACAGCTCAGAAGCAGCACACACACACACACACACACACTCACACACAGTGTAATGGCACAGCACAGGGCAGTTTCTGTAGTTACAGGCAGACATTTGTACATTACAATACCTGATCCTGTGATGTGAGAGATCGTCAGTGACTCCGGCCTCACTGCTGCACTTCCTGTCAGTCCTCCTGGCGTCTCCTCCTCTCCTCTACTTTCTCTTTCAATTCCTTCTGTTCTCTGCTTCTCACTGTTTTTAATGCTTTGTTTGATCTTCTCTCTTTTCTATGGTCTCTACTCTGTTTTCCTGTTCATCTTTGTTTCTCCCGCACTGTACTGAAGAAGCTCCACCCCCTCTCCTGATTGGCTGCTTTTCTCCTGGCATCTCTCACTATTCTCTGACTGGAAGAGGAATCTGCCTGGCCACTCCCTCCTCTTCAGCACAGGCCGCGCACAGTGTGCAGTGAGTGAGACTGCATCTCTGCATTGCGGCCAGCCTGCAGCTATAGAATCAGTGCGGGTACCCAGCGGCCTTAATCAGCTGCTTTGTGACACCACGGGGGCATTAAAGAGAAAGTGAAAATGTACACACAGCGGGCAGCTGCCTCTGGCCCCTCCACCTCACAGGCCCCGTAGCAGTGGCATGGTCTGCCTCTATGGACGGTATGCCACTGGTGTGAGAGATACATCGGACTGCACTCGGATGTTATCCCAGTGCAGTGCGATATACACACAGGCTGACAATGGAGGAGATGGGGCGATTAAACCCTCCCTCTGCTCCGCAGCGCTCGGGTCACAGTCGCATGATACTCGGCTCATGCACACAGCAGAGCCTGAGCTGGGGGTCATTAGCATATCGCATCTAATGCTCTCGCATCGGATGCCATACGCTAGTGTGACTCCAGTTTTAAAGTGGCACTGATCAGAATTGAAAAAAATTGGCGTAGTCATGAAAGTGAAAATCATGGTCTGGGATAAAGGGGTTAAAATCTCCCCTGATCCCTATGTCATACTTTTTTGAGAACAAAGACATCGGATGTAAAAAGAAATCATCCATATCTTAAGTCTGTCCAAGTGGCCTATAGTAAACACCTGGCATCAAAGAGGAAAATGGCTAATTGAGTAGAATTTGGCCATTTTCATTTAAGGGTGTACTCACTTCTATTGCCAGCAGTTTAGACATTAATAGCTGTGTGTTGAGTTATTTAGAGTGCATACCAAATTTACACTGTTATACACTGACTACTTTACATTATACAGTATTAAAGTGTCTATCTTCAGTATTGTCCCATGAAAAGATATGATAAAATATCTTGAAAAATGTGAGGGGTGTACTCACTTTTGTGATATACTGTATACCCATGGGCTAGAATATGCCAAGGAAATTACCAAACACCCTTTCACAAGCTCATTGAAATATTCAAACATTTCTATTATCTTTAAATATTTAGCTGACCTGCCAGCCTCGAGACGTGTTTGAGATTTGCTAGACAAGGAACTTGAGCTATTCAGTGGTAAGATGGAAATTATTTTAGAAAACATTATATAAATATATATTGATTCTAGTTTTGCCAAGCAAAGTATGTAAAAGGTTAGTTGTAATAATACATTCTGCTATGACAAGATTTCAAACAAAGCAGTGTAGCTACAAAAGCAAAATATACATAAAAGACATAACTAAAACAACACATTATGGTACAGAATTTTTGCTCATCGAGGTATATAAAAGTAGTAAAAGGGTCTGGTGTAGGGAGCTGTTATGAGAAATGGTATTGCGACTAGAGGTGAGCGAACCTGTTCATTTTTCATTCGGCATTTTCAGATTCAGTACGAACCTTGGCCAGTTCGTTCAGAATCGGCTTACCGAACACTTTGCTCAAAAGTCGGCAATGTTTGGTATTTGTTTGCAGAAAACCCACTACCTGCCCCATCAAAGTCATGTTATGTATTGGCATGGCTGTGATTGGCCAGAGAAATCACTGTAAAAAAAAGAAGCAAAATGGTTAAAGCAAGACAAACTTACCGAGTCTCACCGCGACTGTAACTGCTCCCACAGCTGTACTTCCGGGACCGCTGATTATCCCAAAAAATTCACTGCTTTCCTCGCCTACCAGTGTCTCTGATTGGCTGCAGTCAGACCCTGCCCTCAGACAGTGTCAGTGATTGGTTGGAATTACAGACCCTGTCTGTGCATTTATTTCATGGTGTAAAATAAATAAATAAAATTGGCATAGAGGCATCCCTGTTCTGAATACATTTTCCAGTTTGGGGCTCCCTCTTGTAGCCAGTGCTGGCGATGCAGTTGTCTTGTTGAATGGGAGCCAGACACCTGTGGAGGACTGGCAATCAGGTAATTCAGATTGGGCCTATATAACTGAATAGTTTTTTCAATTTCCTTGCCGGTACTCAATGTATCTTCTGTGTGATAAGGACATTTTGAAACCAGCCCTTCTCTCTACCAGAACTCCTCTCAGATAAGTTGGTCTTTGTATCTCTGCTTATTGTTTCCACTTTATTGTAGTTTTTTCTGCTTTGAAACTAATGCTTGATTCCTGATTTTGCCTGTGTGGAGTTTTTGGTGGAGTTGGATCATTCCCTGCTGGGAGTGTCTGTATACCTAGCTCCATGTTCTGCTATGTATTGGGTTTTGTCATGCTTGGTATTAAATTCAGTCCCTCATCTATATTAGTGTCTTTTTGGATCCCAGCAACACCAGAGTACTGATATAGTGGGGGAGAGCCTGTGTGGGCTCAGGGCTTTTCCATATCAGGCGTGGTAAGATTTATTGGGGTTTTTACGGTTGCAGATAGTGCTCTTTCCTATCCTTTCCTATGCAGATAGTTTGGGCCTCATCTTTGCTGAATCTGTTTTCTAGCTTTGTATTGTGTTTTCCTATATCACCGTAGTCTTTACATGTGGGGGGCTATCTATATCTTTGGTGATTGCTCCGAGGCAGATTAGCTTTTCTTATATTTCTTTCTGTAAGAATATTTAGTTCTCCGGCTGTGTCGTGGTGACTAGGTCATCGTAGGCACACCCCACGACTACTTCTAGTTGTGTGTCAGTATTAGATCTGCAGTTAGTTAAGGTTCCAGCCACTCTGGTTACTTTTTGGGTTTCCGCATTTTTGTCTTTTTTCTGATCCTCCTTGGACACTGAATCATAACACATCCCATATATTGATACCAGCACTGATATAGCCCATGGCTACAGGCTGCAGCCCCCAGCCATTCGCTTATCTTGGCTTTGTATTAAAATAGGAGGAACCGCATGTGGATTTTTTTTAAATTATTTGACTAAATAATTTTAAAAAATGGCATGCGGTTGCCCAATTTTGATACCCAACCATGATAAAACCCAGCAGCTGGGAGATGGTATTCTCAGGCAGGGGGGACCCATAGGGACCGGCCTTACTTAAGATTCCAGGGTACTCAAATGAAGGGGAAAAAAAAAGTGTGTCAGACTTTTTTTTTCTTTTTGTGTGTTTTTTCCTCTTTATCTCTTGGTGTCATGGAGGATCTTGTGCTGCTATGGATGTTACACAATTAGCTGAACGAGTTGATCAGCTTATGTCTCAGGTTAAGGATATATCCGATTATCTTGCCCAGACACCTGCTGTAGAATCTAAGATACCTGTACCCGATTTGTTTTATGGGGATCGGTCTAAATTTTTGAACTTCAAGAACAATTGTATGTTGTTTTTTGCCTTGAAACCAAAGTCCTCAGGGTCTTCTAGGCAGCGAGTTCAGATTGTTATCTTCCTGCTGTGTAGTGACCCCCAGGATTGGGCCTTTTCCCTGACGCCAGAAGATCCTGCTCTTGCTGATGTGGAATTTTTTTTCAGGCTCTGGGGTTGTTATATGATGAACCTAATGCTGTTGATCCAGCCAAGAAAACTTTATTGGCTTTGATCCAGGGTCATGAACCCTCAGAGGTATATTTTCAGAAGTTTAGTAAGAGAGCGGTCCTTACTGAGTGGAAAGATGTGGCTCTTGCGACTCTCTTTCGGAAGGGGTTGACAGAGCCTGTTAAGGATGTTATGGTGGGCTTTCCTGTCCCCTCTGGTCTCGATGCCTCTATGTCATTGGCCATTCAGATTGACAGACGTTTACGTAAACATAAAACAATGTGAGCAGAGGTATTGCCCGCAGAGCAGTCTCCAGAGCCTCTGCAGTGGGATAGGGTCCTTTCTAGGATGGAACAGCAGGGTTTTAGATGGCGTAATAAGCTATGTTTCTTCTGTGGAGACGCCTCTTATTCTATTTCTGTCTGCCCTAAGCATGAGAAACGATTTGCCCGTTCGTTTACTTTGGGCGGTATACAGTCTAAGTTTCTTTTGTCGGTTTGTTTGATCTGTTCCGTCGTCATTTTCTGCTATGGCTTTTATTGATTCAGGAGCTTCCCTGAACTTGATGGATTTTCGGTTTGCTGAGCGTTGTGGTTTTCCTAAGGGTACCTATGCATGCTCCTATCCCTTTGAGGTGTATTGATGCTACTCCTTTAGCTGAAAGTAAGCCCCAGTTTTGGACCCAGGTGACAATGCAGTCGCACCTGACCATCAGGAGGTTTGTAAGTTTTTAGTCTTGCATAATTTGCATAATATTTTGGCACTCGGATTCCCTTGGTTGCAAACCCAAAATCCAGTTCTGGATTGGACATCCTTGTCTGTGACCAGTTGGGGCTGCCAATGTGTGCATAATGATATTCCTGTTTTGTCTATTTCATCTCAGACACAGGAGGTCCCTGACTAATTGACGGATTTTATGGATTTATTTAATGAGACCAAGGCTTCGTCTTTGCCTCCACATAGGGACTATGATTACGCGAATGAATTAGTGCTTGGATGTAAATTTTCTAAGGGACGGCTTTTCAATTTATCTGTACCTGAACATGTTGCTATGTGGCCTTATAAATAAGGAGTCTTTGGAGAAGGGTCACATCAGACCTTCATCTTCACCTTTGGGTGCTGTTTTTTTCTTTGTGGCCAAGAAGGATGGCTCATTGTGGCCCTGTATTGATTATCATCTCCTTAATAAAATTATGGTTAAATATCAGTATCCATTGCCTCTGATTTCCGGCTTGTTTTCCAGAGTGAAGGGTGCTAGTTGGTTTACTAAGCTCGATCTTTGGGGAGCGTATAAACTCAATCGCAGTAAGCAGGGTGATGAATGGAAGACGGCGTTTAATACACCGGAAGGGCACTTTGAGTACCTAGTGATGCCCTTTTGGCTCACTAATGCCCCTTCCATCTTTCAATCTTTCATGAATGATATTTTCCAGGACTTTGTTGACAAGTTTTTGATTGTCTATTTGGATGACATTTTGATTTTTCCTGACGACTGAGATTCTCATGTTGAACAGGTTCGGACAGTGTTTCAGGTTCTCAGGGACAATGCGTTATATGTCAAGAGATCGAAATGTCTTTTTGGCGTACAAAAGATCTCTTTTTTGGGGTTTATTTTGTCCCCATCTTCTATTGAGATGGATCCGGTCAAGGTCCAGGCAATTCATGATTGGGTTCAGCCTACTTCTTTGAAAGCCCTTCAGAATTTTTGGGTTTTGCTAATTTCTATCGTGAATTCATTGGCAATTTTTCCAGTATGGTCAAGCCAGTGACTGATTTTTTTTACCAAAAAGGGAGCTTCTGTTGTGAATTGGTCTCCAGAGGCTGTCTTGGCTCTTCAGGAGCTTAAAAGGAGGTTTACTTCTGCTCCAGTCTTGCGGCAGCCTGATGTGTCTATTCCTTTTCAGGTGGAGATTGATGCGTCGGAGATCGGAGCTGGGCCTGTCTTGTCTCAAAGAGACCCTGTGACTTCTAAAATTAGACCCTGTGCTTTTTTTCCCAGAAATTTTCACCACCAGAGTGAAATTATGATGTGGGGAATCGGGAATTATTGGCTATGAAGTGGCCTTTGAAGAATGGTGACATTGGCTGGAGGGGGCGAGACATCAAATTGTTGTACTCACTGATCATAAGAATTTGATCTATATTGAATCTGCCAGGAGGTTGAGTCCTAGGCAGGCTAGATAGGCCTTGTTTTTCACGTGCTTTATATTCGGGCACTAAGAATATTAAGACGGATGCCCTTCTAGGAGTTTCTTCACTGATTCTCTTAATATGACCGGGCCTGCTACCATACTGCATGAGGGAGTGATTCTCTCTGCAATTTCACCTGATTTGAGACTTGCTCTTGAGGAATTTCAGGAGAACAAACCTGAAAGATGTCCTGGGGGAAAATTGTATGTTCCTGACCAATGGAGGAGTAGAGTGATGTCTGAAGTTCATTGTTCTGTGTTGGCTGGTCATCCTGGGATTTTTGGCACCAGGGATTTGGTGAGTAGGTCCTTTTGGTGGCCTTCTCTGTCTCGTGATGTGAGGAGTTTTGTGCAGTCCTGTGGGATCTGTTCTATATCCAAGTCTTCTTGTTCTTGTTCTAGTGGACTGTTATTGCCATTGCCGTTGCCTAAGAGACCATGGACTCACATCTCAATGGATTTTATTTCTGATCTCCCTGTTTCTCAGGGGATGACGGTTATTTGGGTAATCTGTGATAGATTTTCCAAAATGATTCATTTGGTGCCACTGCCTAAATTGCCATAACCTTCGGAGTTGGTGCCTTTGTTTCTTCATCAGGTGGTTCATTTGCATGGTATGCCTGAGAACGTTGTGTCCGATAGGGGAGTCCAGTTTGTGTCTAGATTTTGGAGAGCTTTTTGTTCTAGGCTGGGAATTGAGTTGTCCTTCTCCTCTGCGTTTCATCCTTAGACCAATGGACAGACTGAGAGGATAAATCAGACTTTGGAAACCTATTTGAGATGTTTTGTGTCTGCTGATCAGGACGACTGGGTTTTTTTTTTGTCTTTGGCTGAGTTTGCTCTTAATAATAGAGCTAGTTCGACCACTTTGATGTCTCTTTTTTTTGCAATTTTGGGTTTCATCCTCAGTTTTCTTCGGGGCAGATAGAGGTTTCAGCTTGCCTGGGTGTTGATTCTGCAGTACAGAAAATGCAGCAGATTTGGGATCAAGGGGTGGATAAATTGTCCCACTCCCAGGAAAAATCCCAATGGTTTGCCAACCGACGTAGGACTGTGGGTCCCCGGTTTAAGGTAGGAGACTTGGTCTGGTTGTTTTCCAGACATGTTCCAATGAAAGTTTCTTCTCCGAAATTTAAGCCAAGGTTTATTGGACCTTATAAAATTTCGGAGATAATTAATCCTGTTTCTTTCCGTTTGGCTCTTCCATAGACTTTCAAGATTCACAATGTCTTTCATAAGTCTTTGTTGAAAAGATATATTGAACCGGTACTGTCCATGGCTGTGCCTCCTGATCCTGTGTTGGTCAAAGGGGATCTGGAATATGTAGTGGAAAACATTTTGGATTCCCATATTACCAGACGGAAACTCCAGTATCTGGTCAAGTGGAAAGGTTATGGTCAGGATGATAATTCTTGAGTGGTTGCTTCCGACATACATGCTGATCGTTTGATTTGTGCTTTTCATCCAGCCCATCCTGACAAACCCAGGGGTTCCGGTGAGGGTTTGGTGACCCTTCCTTAAGCGGGGGTGGGGGGGGGGTGGACTGTTGTGAATACATTTTCCAGTTTGGGGCTCCCTCTTGTGGTCAGTGCTGGCGGCGCAGTTGACTTGTTGAATGGGAGCCAGATACCTGTGGAGGACATTCAGGTCATTCAGATTGGGTCTATATAACTGAATAGTTTTTACAATTTCCTTGCCGGTGCTCAATGTATCTCCTGTGTGCTAAGGACATTCTGAAACCAGCCCTTTTCTGTACCAGAACTTCTCTCAGATAAATTGGTCTTTGTACCTATGCTTATTGTTTCCACTTTATTGTAGTTTTTCTGTTTTGATACTAATGCTTGATTCCTGATTTTGCCTGTGTGGAGTTCTTGCTGAAGTTAGATCATTCCCTGCTGGGAGTGTCTGTATACCTAGCTCCATGTTCTGCTATGTATTGTATTTTGTCATGCTTGGTATTAAACTCAGTCCCTCATCTATATTAGTGTTTTTTGGATCCCAGCAATACCAGAGTACTGATTGTTGTGAATGTTAGTTATATTTTGGCTGCTGGGAGGCTCCCTCTGGTGGCCAGGAATGGTTTGGACTTGGACCAGGTGTGTTGTGCAATGGGCGTTTCCTTTGCTAACTCTCTGCTTATTTAAATCCTGGTCTGATAGCAGGCTATGCCGGATGTCAGTTGTTCTTTGTATCACCAGCCTGCTTCATTCTGCTCCACACCACATCTACCCCAGATAAGTGCTTGCTCTTTATTTATTGTTTGGTTCTTTTGCTCTTATCTGGGTTTGTCTTTTGCTGTGGTTGTTTTCAGTTTATTTGCATGCAGGGATTTTCCCCCTCAGTTGCTTGGCTGGGGAACTCCCTGCAGTTCTGTTTGGAGTATAGCTCCTTTGGGTCCATGTGTTTGTGGCTTATTGAATTTGTTATGATTCTTTTTTTCTGTTCATTGGTATGACAAAAGTACCTGGTATAGGACGGAGTTCAGATCGTGCGATCTGAGGGCCTTTTTGTACTATCAGGAATTTGGAATTTTGCAGGGTTTTTTCTCTGGCCACCATCAGTCCCTTTCATGTCCTTTCCTATTTTAGTCAGTGGGGGCCTCACATTTTGCTAATCCTGTCATCTATCTGTGTACTGTGTTTTTCCTATATCACCGCAGTCTTTGAATGTGGGGGGCTTGCTATTCTTGTTTATTTTCTGAGGCAGAGAGTTATTCATCTTTCCTTCCTTCAGGATAGTTAGTTCTCCCTCTGGGTTCGCGGTGGACAGGATGTTAGTTCACCCCTCGGCTACTTCTAGTTGTGATGGTTAGTAAGGGGATGGCGGCCAGATTAGTTGCCAATGCTCTTGTCCCCTTTTACCAATGATTTGTGGTGGTCTTCCATGGTTCCGGATCATAACAACTGATATAGTGGGGGAGAGCCTGTGTGGGCTCAGGGCTTTTCCATATCAGGCGTGCTGAGATTTATTAGGATTTTTACGGCTCCAGACAGTGATCTTTCCTATCCTTTCCTATACAGATAATTTGGGCCTCATCTTTGCTGAATCTGTTTTTAGCTTTACATGTGGGGGGTTATCTATATCTTTGAGGATTGCTCCAAGGCAGATTAGCTTTTCTTATATTTCTCTCTGTATGAATTTTTAGTTCTCCGGCTGTGTCGTGGTGACTAGGTCATCGTAGGCACGCCCCGAGGCTACTTCTAGTTGTGTGTCAGTATTAGGTCTGCAGTCCATTAAGGTTCCAGCCACTCTGGTTACTTTTTGGGTTTCCGCATTTTTGTCTTTATTTCTGATCCTCTTTGGACACTGAATCATAACACATCCCATATATTGATACCAGCACTGATATAGCCCATGGCTACAGCCCCGAGCCATTCGCTTATCTTGGCTTTGTATTAAAATAGGAGGAACCGCATGTGGATTTTTTTGAATTATTAGACTAAATAATTTTAAAAAATGGCATGCGGTTCCCCCCAATTTTGATACCCAACCATGATAAAGCCCAACAGCTGGGAGATGGTATCCTCAGGCTGGGGGGACCCATGTGTTTTGGGCCCCCCAGCCTAAAAATAGCAGCCTGGAGCGGCCTAAGATTGTCGCATCTATTAGATGTGACAACCCAGCACTTTACCCATCTCATCCCAATTGCCCTGTTGTGGTGGCAATCGGGGTAATAAAAGGTTAACGACAGCTCATAGCTTCTGCTAAGCCATTGATTAGTAATGGGAGGCATCTATGAGATCCCCCATTACTAATTTTTAAGTGAAAGTAAATAAACGCAAACCCCCAAAAAATCCTTTATTTGAAATAAAATGCAGAAAACTACCCTCTTTCACCACTTTATTAACTCCTAAAAGACCCAAGTCCAACGTAATCCACACAAGGTCCCACAACAATGCCAGGTCTGCTACATCTGAACTGACAGCAAGCGGTCATAGAATATGACTGCATGACTCTTGTAACTTCAGGCAGAGACTGAGCCCAGTGATCAGTGGTGATGTCACTCAGATTATTTGTGGTCCCAGCTGCACAGCTGGAGGTTCTCACAGTCCTCCACCTGTAACTGCAGGCAACCTGACCTCAGGGGACCATAATGAACTCAGTGACCTCACCTCAGGTGAGGTCACTGAATTCACACACCTGCATCTCCTGGCAGAAAACTGCATTTTTTTATTGCCAGGAAATGCAGATTTGGTGTTGAACTTTTTACACCATATTCCTGCACCCAATCTACACCTCCTGGTGAAAAACACATCAAAACTGCATCATAATGGATGTGGTTTTGATGCTTTTTTTTGCCAGGAGGTGTGGATTAGGTACAGGAATATTGTGTAAAAATTTCAGCACCAAATCTCCATCTCTTGGCAAATAAAAGTACACAAAAATGTTTTTGACACAGTTTTAGTGCAGTTTTCTGTTAAGAGGTGCAAATTTGGTGCTGAAATGTCTGCACCAGATTTCAGCAGCAAATTTGCACCTACCGGCAGAAAACTGCAACAAAATGGTTTGAAACCGTTTTTGTGCAGTTTTTGCCATGAAATACAGATTTGGTGATGACATTTCTATACCATATTCCTGCACCCAATCTATACCACCTGGCAAAGAAACCATGCAGCACTACAATATCATACCGCATGCCTTAGTGATGTGTTGTTTTTTTTACACGAGGTGTAGATTGAGAGCAGTAATATGGTGCAAACATTTCAGCACCAAATCTTCATCTCTTGGCAAAAAAACACAGTTTTCTGCCAGGAGATGCAGGTCTGTGAACTCAGTGAGAGTTAATTGAGGTCACCTGGGGTCATATTACTTGCGATCACAGGTGGAAGATCGTGGGAACCTCCAGCTGTGACCGCAACTAACCTTAATGACATTATCGCTCATCACAGCACAGTTTTTGCCTAAACCTCTTGCACACAATCTACACTTCCTAGCAAAAAGAATGCATCAAAACTGCATCATAACGCATGTGGTTTTGATGTGTTTTTGTTTGCCAGGAGGTCTATATTGGGTGCAGTAATATGGTGTCAAAATTTCATAACCAAATATGCAACTCTTGGCAAAAAAATGCAGAAAAAACTGGAATACTCCTAAAAAATGGTTTTGTGGAGTTATTCTTAAAAAAGGGACAGTGTGGCAAGTCTGCCCCAGACACTGTGGGGGTACTCTTACAAAAAGATCTCTAGGAAAAACATTTAATAAAGGCTATGTGGGTGTACTCTTAAATAATGGTCTGTGTGGCCACTGTACACCAGACTGTGTTAGAATACTTTTACAAAATTGTCTGTGGGGGGAATTTTAATAAAGGCTCTGTGTGGATATATTCTTAAAAAAGGGTCTGTGTGGCCACTAGAGATGAGCGAACCGGTCGCAATTCGGCTCAAGCTCGGTTCGCTGAACCGAGGTTTGGTTCGAGTTCGGTTCGGCGAACTGGTTCGGCGAACCACTCGAACCCCATAGGAAACAATCGGAGGCAATCACAAACACATAAAAACACATTATAAATGTACACATACAGTTAATAAACATTGCCATAACACTTACCTGTCCCCGGGATGCGTCCTGCACTCTGTCTCCCGCAGCTTCTCCATCGGTAATCGCTGCGTCCTCCGGGAACACCAGCAGTGATGCAGGACCTATCGTGGCGTCAAAATAGCCATGTGACCAGTCACATGTCTATTATCTCATTGGCTACAGACTGGTCACATGACTATGACGCGTCATGCTAGGACCTGTCATTGCATCTCTCTGTTACACGGTGCACGTTTGTGTATTGCCGTGTACCGGCGACATGCTCTAGCACACAGTCGACTCCCCGCTCTGCTTCCCCGTTCCCTTAAGGTACCATCACACTAAGCGACGCTCCAGCGATCCCACCAGCAACCTGACCTGGCAGGGATCGCTGGAGCGTCGCTACATGGGTTGCTGGTGAGCTGTCACACAAGCAGATCTCACCAGCAACCAGTGACCAGCCCCCAGCCAGCAGCACGCGTGGAAGCGATGCTGCGCCTGGTAACTAAGGTGAATATCAGGTAACCAACCCGATATTTACCTTGGTTACCAGCGCACACCGCTTAGCGCTGGCTACCTGCACTCCTAGCCAGAGTACATATCGGGTTAATTACCCGATGTGTAGTCTGTCTATGTGTGCAGGGAGCAGGGAGCCGACACTGGCAGCGTGAGAGCGGCGGACGCTGGTAACGAAGGTAAATATCGGGTAACCAAGGAAACGGCTTCTTGGTTACCCGATGTTTACCGTAGTTACCAGCGTCCACAGAAGCCGGCTCCTGACCGGCTGACACAGCCGGTCAATAACGGAGATCACTGTTGCCATAGCAACGCGCTTGGTAGCGGTGACGGTGACGTCCCGCTACCAGCACGCAGTGGCACCGGAATCACGTGATCGGAGCAGCGTTGCTATGGCAACCCATGCCACCGCTTACAGCCGGGAGCCTGTGGTCACTCTCACAGAGTGATTTCTGCACGGAGCACAGCGTCCTTTCTCACATGCAGCTGTGCTGTCTGATGGAGCAGACAGAGCTGCATGTGTTGAAGGAGAAAGAAGACAGAAGAGCAAGGATCATGGAGGGGTGAGAGGGGGTAATAAAGATAGAGTCAATAATGTGTCTGTGTATTTATTTCTATTAAAGTATTTTTTCTCTGTGTGGTGTTTTTTTTAACCCTTTATTGGAGATTCTTAATGGCTGGGTCAAACGTGCCTGACATTAAGAATCTCTGACTTAATACTAGCTAGTAAAACATTGCTGGTATTAACTCATTATTACCCAGCAAGCCCCCCGGCTTCAGGGCTGCTGGAAGAGTTGGATACAGCGCCATTTTCTGGGGGCGGCTGCGGACTGCAATTCGCAGCAGAGGGGCCCAGAAACCTCGGGCTAACCTGTGCTGCGGATCCAATCCCCAGATGCCTAGCTGTACCCGGCTGGACACAAAAATGGGGCAAAGCTCACGTCATTTTGTTTTTTTTAATTATTTCATAAAATTCATGAATTAAGTAAAAAAAGGGCTTCCCTATATTTGTAGTTCCCAGCCGGGTACAAATAGGCAGCTGGGGGTTGGGGGCAGCCCGTACCTGCGTGCTGTACCTGGCTAGCATACAAAAATATGGCGAAGCGCATATTTTTTTGGCAAAAAAAATAAAAAATGCTTCCCTGGATTTTCCATTGCCAGTGAAGGTAACACCAAGCAGTGGGGGTTTGCAGCCAGTAGCTGCTTGGATTACCCTTAGCTAGCAATACAAAAAATGCAGTGGGAACCCATATATATATTTTTTTAATTATTTATTTAAATAACTAAAAACAAAAAGGGCTTCCCTGTATTTTGATTGCTGGACATCACAGTGTTGTAAAAATTATTCTTTAAAAAAAATGACGTAGCGCTCCACGGTATTTTTGATTCTCAGCGCAGATAAAGCAGACAGCTATGGGTTGCCACCCCCATCTGCCTGGCGTTACCTTGGCTGGAAATCAAAATTATTTTATTATTATTAAAAAATAGTTAAAAAAAAATGACGTTGGGTCCCCCCATTTTTGATAGCCAGCTAGGGTAAAGCAGATGGCTGTAGCCTGAAAACCACAGCTGGCAGATTTACCGTGGTTGGGGATCCAATGTGGAGGTCACCCTAGGCTCTTTTTTTATAATTATTTTATAAATATTAATAATTGCAAAAAAAAGTAGGGTCCCCCCCAAATTTGATCACCAGACAAGGTAAAGCGGACAGCCGTGGTCTGGTATTCTCAGGGTGGGAAGGTCCATAGTTATTGGTCCTTCACAGCCTTAAAATAGCAGGCCGCAGGCTCCCCAGAATTGGCGCATTCACTAGATGCGCCAATCCTGGTGCTTCACCCCAGCTCATCCCGTGCCCTGGTGCGGTGGCAAACGGGGTAATAAATGGGGTTGATACTAGCTGTAAGGTCACCTGACATCGAGCCCAGCAGTTTGTGATGTCATGGCATCTATCAGATACCCGACATCACAAACTGTCAGCACTAACAAAACAAATAGACGAAAAAAAATGTATTTGAAAAAACACTCCCCAAAACATTCCCTCTTTCACCAATTTATTGTGAGGAAAAAAAATAAGGGGGTCCCACGATGACTGGACCGTCTAGAATATGGGGGAACACGCTCAGGGAACGTATCCCCCATTTTCTAGGAGTGCAGACCCTCCATGTGAGGAGTGTGGGTGCAATGAATCTGCACCCACTCTCCCCGAGTCCACAGCAGCAGAGTCCATGTCGTAACTATTGCTACCAAAGCTGCAATGTCCTGCTCATGAGGTAAGGGCAAGCCTAATCAGGAGAACTATTCTACATTTCCAAATATTGGTATTTGCTGATATTATTGCTATTCCACCTACTTTATATTGGGGATAGGATCATGGAGATGGAATACCCCTTTAAGTCCAGTTATCCAGCTGAATGAATACTAAACAGAGCTCGCTATTTAGACATGTTTTCTTGTGGCGTATAACGGACTCTCATGTTTGGTAGTCGTTCAGCAGGGCAGCAGAAATAGCAAATCCCTCCATTTGTAAATGTAGTATAGCTCTACTGATCAACTATGTTCTTTACCTCATAAGCAGGGCATTGCAGTAGCTTACAGATGCATGGTTACTCACTGTGTCTGAACACAGGAAGCTGAGCTTACAGCCGCTCTGTGCATGCGGCAGCGTCTATTGTGAAGGAGGGGGCCGCGGGGGATCAACGCTGCACAGGTACCGTGGGACACCGGGGAACACCGGTGGGGTTATAGGGGGTGACCTGGCAGGGCCTGGGGAGGAGTTTTCTTTCGCATGTGTCATGGCACATGCGACAGAAATCAGAGGAGTAGGGTGAATGCGGCCGGCGCGTTGCTGTGTGCGTGGCCATCTTGGATTTTCGGGATGGGATCGGGGGGGGACACTTTGGCGACACCGGGGGACCGGGGAGGAGATTTATCTCCCATCTGACATGTTTGTTCATGCCAGATGGCAGATAAATCATTTTTTACCGGCGCTGTCATTTACTGTAACATGATCACTGGTATACGGTGTATACTGGTGATTACGTGAGCGGGGACCGGAAAAACCGACCTGAATCATGATCTCCAGGGTCTCAGCTACCCCTAAAACCCCGGAGATTTTCTGACGCTGGGGGGCGCTATTCACTTATTTCTGCCTGCTGTTTATAAACGGCAGATTAGAATAAGGCTACATTCACACGACCGATCCGTTTTTGCGGTCCGCAAAAAAATGGTCTGTTTTTTTCACGGGTGCATCCGTGTGGCATCCGTTTCTGTTCCGTATTGTTAGGTCTGGGTGGTGGATCCACTGGGCTGTGCAGCCCACCGGAGGCCTGGGTGCACATTAGCTGGAGCACTAGCGTGGCAGGGACTGCGTCCCACAGGGGACGGGTAGAACAGTCACTGGGGCTTCAGAGTTCCTGGAGACAGTGCAGGAATCCGGCACAGGTGCCGGGTAGGAATGTCAGGCAATAGTATTGATCACAGGACACGGCACAAGGGGGACCTGTGTATCTAATCCTATCCTGTGATACTGTCTGCTGAGCCATGTATCTAATCCTGTCCTGGGTGATGCTGTCTGCTGAGCCGTGTATCTAATCCTCTCCTGTGTGATACTGTCTGCTGAGCTGTGTATCTAATCCTCTCCTGTGTGATACTGTCTGCTGAGCTGTGTATCTAATCCTCTCCTGTGTGATACTGTCTGCTGAGCTGTGTATCTAATGCTATCCTGGGTGATGCTGTCTGCTGAGCCGTGTATCTAATCCTATCCTCTGTGATACTGTCTGCTGAGCTGTGTATCTAATCCTCTCCTGTGTGATACTGTCTGCTGAGCTGTGTATCTAATGCTATCCTGGGTGATGCTGTCTGCTGAGCCGTGTATCTAATCCTATCCTCTGTGATACTGTCTGCTGAGCTGTATATCTAATCCTCTCCTGTGTGATACTGTCTGCTGAGCTGTGTATCTAATCCTATCCTGTGTGATGCTGTCTGCTGAGCCGCGTATCTAATCCTGTCCTGGGTGATGCTGTCTGCTGAGCCGTGTATCTAATCCTATCCTGTGTGATACTGTCTGCTGAGCTGTGTATCTAATGCTCTCCTGTGTGATACTGTCTGCTGAGCTGTGTATCTAATCCTGTGTGATACTGTCTGCTGAGCCGTGTATCTAATCCTGTCCTGGGTGATGCTGTCTGCTGAGCCGTGTATCTAATCCTCTCCTGTGTGATACTGTCTGCTGAGCTGTGTATCTAATCCTCTCCTGTGTGATACTGTCTGCTGAGCTGTGTATCTAATCCTATCCTGTGTGATACTGTCTGCTGAGCCGTGTATCTAATCCTGTCCTGGGTGATGCTGTCTGCTGAGCCGTGTATCTAATCCTATCCTGTGTGATACTGTCTGCTGAGCCGTGTATCTAATCCTATCCTGTGTGATACTGTCTGCTGAGCTGTGTATCTAATCCTATCCTGTGTGATACTGTCTGCTGAGCTGTGTATCTAATCCTCTCCTGTGTGATACTGTCTGCTGAGCCGTGTATCTAATCCTATCCTGTGTGATACTCCTTCTGTCCTTGGTGACACTTTAGACATTTCTGGTCACCAGGAAAATGGCTGTGCACTGTGTCCCTACCTGTCATTCTCTGTTATCTGTTGTAAACACTCAGATTAGGAGGAGGGAAGTGTGCCATCATACACAGGAGAGCAGACTCCGCCCACTTTATGGCAGGCTGTAATCTGAGCTTTTTATACAGTGGAAATTCAGTAGGATTTCAGAAGCTGCTCCCCCTAGTGTTTAACAGTGGAAAATATCAAACTTTTTTTTTTTTTTATATATATATATATTTTGCACAATTTAAAAAAAAATAATATTTAAACAAAACATTTAAACATTATTACTTTACATTTTTTTCAGTTATTATTATTTTTTTTTTTGACGATACCTTCCCTTTAAGTGCAGCCTGCAATCAGTTGATTCAACTCGGCCCTGTCGGTTCAGGGCTTTGTGCTGGGTCTGAGTACCCTGCCTGGTGCTCCGGTATCCAGTTGGCTCCCCGGTTCGGTTCTGACGGGCCACTACCCTGTCCCGGTCCCTTACGGTTCCACCGGTCGTATTCCCGGTCTCCTGCAGGCGCCTACCACCGTCTGCCTCCTTGCCAATGGTGACTGGGCTCCGACCCATCCACCAGTAGTCTTTGGCAGGCCTGAGCGCAGGTCTGCCTGAGAACTCAACCTTCCTCCTTCACTGTCCAAACTCCTCTCTCCTGAACTTGACTCATCCAGAGCCTGAACTTGACTCCTTGGGAGCCTGAGCTAGACTACTTAGGTTCCCGCCTCCAGGCCTGTGAACTCCTCGGTGGGCAGAGCCAACAGCCTGGCTCCACCCCCCCTGGTTAGGCTGGTGTTACCTAACTGGGAAGGGGGGTGTAGTGTTGTTGTGTGTCTACCTGGGACGACCTGAATAGTCCAGGGCATCACACAGTCACTTCTGCTTTTTGATGACTCTGCTGGCTAGGGATCCTTGGGCCCCAGAAGTGGCAGAGATTGAATGCACTGATGACTAACCACTTGTTCAGTTTGAGTATGAGGACATGGGAGGGCTAGTGCACACTGTCAGTTGCCCACCACAGCACATTTCTGATGATGATGACAAAACACAGGTGGCAACTGATGCAGCTTTCTTTAATGTGCATAAGCAAGCATTGTTGACCTTAGGGAGATCAACATATCCACTGCGGAGACACCATCACGTGTTTCTCAACGCAGTGATTCTAGAGCATTGCCCCCTGGGAAGTATGCAAATAAGAAAGCCGCGGAGACACCATCACGTGTTTCTCAACGCTGGCAGGAAACTAGCAAGGTCTTTCACCGGGAAGGAACAACCACGGGAAGGGCAGTCTCCAGTCAAGGAGACCACCTATACCAAACATGGTATCCATCCACAGACAGCCGTTTCGGGGTATTTGCCCCTCATCAGTGTGGAGTAGGAATCTGGCTAGTGGGGGCAATGCCTAGTAAAAGACTACTTAAGCAAGCATTGTTGACCTTAGGGAGATCAACATATCCACTGCGGAGACACCATCACGTGTTTCTCAACGCAGTGATTCTAGAGCATTGCCCCCTGGGAAGTATGCAAATAAGAAAGCCGCGGAGACACCATCACGTGTTTCTCAACGCTGGCAGGAAACTAGCCAGGTCTTTCACCGGGAAGGAACAACCACGGGAAGGGCAGTCTCCAGTCAAGGAGACCACCTATACCAAACATGGTATCCATCCACAGACAGCCGTTTCGGGGTATTTGCCCCTCATCAGTGTGGAGTAGGAATCTGGCTAGTGGGGGCAATGCCTAGTAAAAGACTACTTAAGCAAGCATTGTTGACCTTAGGGAGATCAACATATCCACTGCGGAGACACCATCACGTGTTTCTCAACGCAGTGATTCTAGAGCATTGCCCCCTGGGAAGTATGCAAATAAGAAAGCCGCGGAGACACCATCACGTGTTTCTCAACGCTGGCAGGAAACTAGCCAGGTCTTTCACCGGGAAGGAACAACCACGGGAAGGGCAGTCTCCAGTCAAGGAGACCACCTATACCAAACATGGTATCCATCCACAGACAGCCGTTTCGGGGTATTTGCCCCTCATCAGTGTGGAGTAGGAATCTGGCTGTCTGTGGATGGATACCATGTTTGGTATAGGTGGTCTCCTTGACTGGAGACTGCCCTTCCCGTGGTTGTTCCTTCCCGGTGAAAGACCTGGCTAGTTTCCTGCCAGCGTTGAGAAACACGTGATGGTGTCTCCGCGGCTTTCTTATTTGCATACTTCCCAGGGGGCAATGCTCTAGAATCACTGCGTTGAGAAACACGTGATGGTGTCTCCGCAGTGGATATGTTGATCTCCCTAAGGTCAACAATGCTTGCTTAAGTAGTCTTTTACTAGGCATTGCCCCCACTAGCCAGATTCCTACTCCACACTGATGAGGGGCAAATACCCCGAAACAGCTGTCTGTGGATGGATACCATGTTTGGTATAGGTGGTCTCCTTGACTGGAGACTGCCCTTCCCGTGGTTGTTCCTTCCCGGTGAAAGACCTGGCTAGTTTCCTGCCAGCGTTGAGAAACACGTGATGGTGTCTCCGCGGCTTTCTTATTTGCATACTTCCCAGGGGGCAATGCTCTAGAATCACTGCGTTGAGAAACACGTGATGGTGTCTCCGCAGTGGATATGTTGATCTCCCTAAGGTCAACAATGCTTGCTTAAGTAGTCTTTTACTAGGCATTGCCCCCACTAGCCAGATTCCTACTCCACACTGATGAGGGGCAAATACCCCGAAACAGCTGTCTGTGGATGGATACCATGTTTGGTATAGGTGGTCTCCTTGACTGGAGACTGCCCTTCCCGTGGTTGTTCCTTCCCGGTGAAAGACCTGGCTAGTTTCCTGCCAGCGTTGAGAAACACGTGATGGTGTCTCCGCGGCTTTCTTATTTGCATTCTTTAATGTGCAGACTGCAGACTGACAAGGAGGAGTGTGTTAAGGAGTGGATCAAAGATGATGCTGAGGATTTTGAGATCCTAGATTCCATATGAAGTCAAGGCCATCCGAGTGACGTGCTCAGTTTGGAGGAGGAGGGGGTGGTCACGCTGCCCTAGATGCACAACAAAAGAGGGAGCATGGTGGAAAAGCACAGCGGTCGTTCCCTAGCCAGTAAGGCTACTTTCACACATCCGGTTTGAGCACTGCGGCTCAATCCGGCTGTGAAAACTATGCAACGGATGCGGCGAAAACACCGCATCCTTTGCATAAGTTTTTACATGCGGCCCGTCCGTTTTTTTCCGGTTGCGGCATGCTACTGAGCATGCGCAGTGGAAAAAACCGCATGCGGCGGCCAGATGCGTTTTTTTCCGCATCGCGCCGCATCCGGCCTCCATAGGCATGCATTGAAAAATGCGCCGCAGCGGCCGGATTCGGCACGATGCGGTGTTTTTTGCCGGAGCAAAAAACGTTGCAGGGAACGTTCGATCGGGCCGCGGCATCGGCTAAATCTGCCGCATGCGGCAAAAACCGGACCGAACGCAAGCCCCTGCGGCACAATACGGCACTAATGTAAGTCTATGCAAAAAAAAAACCGCAACCGGCGTTACAAAAGCCGGTTGCGGTTTTTCTGCAGAACGCCGTATTGTGCCGCAGAGCAAAAATCCGGATGTGTGAAAGTAGCCTAAGTAGGCTGCTACTGTCCAATGCACCAAAGGATTGAGCACACCAAAGGCAGCTCAAAGTAGCTCCCTAGCATGGCATTTCTTCAGGCAATGTCCTGACTAATATTGATGGGCGGACTCGCAGATAACCAGGACAGGCAAACCTAACCAGATTTTAAAAAAAAATCTGTCTCCGGCCCAGAATTGATCCCAGATATCTGGCCAGACGCCGGTCCTCATGAAAGTTTTTGGGGACCAGAATCCGATGAATTAAAATGATGATAAAAGAGATAGGGGGATAGGAGAAGGCACACTATAGTTACCGAAGCTCTGGCGCGGCTGTAACTGCTCCCACGACCTTCACTTCCAGGGTCACTCATTAGGCACACGCATATGCACTGCTGTCTTCGACCAGCGGTATCTGTGATTGGTTGCAGTCAGACGCGCTCCCATCCTGATTATCAGCATGTCAGCTGACTGCTTCCAATCACAAAAAATAAAAAGGAGACGGTTTCACACTGCAGTGCTAATATATGTGAAACAATGAATATGGGAATATAGACATATATTACTGCTATGAAAAAACATGTAAAAGTTGAGATACTTGGCTCACAAAATTGGCCAGATTTTATGTGAGCCCAACAGCCAGCGGCAAGGCAACTTCATTTTTGTTGGGTCCCTATCAAACTAATGCCTCTGTTTGGGTTAAAAAAAATAATGGGTTGACAGGAACTTGCAAATGGAGAATTAAAATCACCTGAGGCTGAAAAGCAGGAGTGCTCAATCAGAAGGTATGACCCTGTAATCTAAGAAAAAGACTGATGTTACATCCTATCTTTTTAATGTGAACAGCTGCAAACTGAATATGAAACATAGTAACAAAAAGGAGACATTTGCACACTGCAGTGCTAAGATATGTGAAACAATGAATAGGGAATATAAACATGCATTACTGCTATGAAAAAAAATTGAGATACTTAGCACACAATCACAGATGCTACGTGCGTCTATCGTGGTATGTAGATAAATAAATAAATAAATAAATAAATTGGCATAGGATCCCCCCAAATTACTATACCCAGTACAGGTAAAGCCTACAGCTCAAAGGCCCCAGAGGAACCGTATGTGGATTTTTTTTTATTTAATTATTTAAATAACATTTTAAAAAACGACGTGCGGTCACCCCAATTTTGACCCCAGCCATGATAAAGCCCAACAGTTGGGGGCTGATATTCTCAAGCTGGGGAGACCCATGGTTACTGGGAGCCCCCCGGCCTAAAAATAGCAGCCTGAAGCCGCCCAGGATTGTTGCATCCATTAGTTGCGAGGATCCCAGCACTTTACCCGGTGGCCGGGGGTGAAGGATGTTGAACCTCATAAAGTTTGTTTATAGGTAAATCTTCTGGTGCACTGCCCTGAGCATTCTGAATGCACTGTCTGAGATCTGTCCTCAGAGCACAAACCACAAACCACTACCCCTTCACCCATAACCCTGAATGGTTCTGTGTCTCTTAATTCTGGGACAATGCTAGAAGACAAAACATCAGCCTTAACATTCTTAGATTCGGGGAGACAAGTTATGGGAGCCAAGGATCTCAACAGACATACAGAAAAGCAGTCACCCCATGACCTAACCTCTTGGGTCTCCTAATTAATGGCTAGATTGTTTAAATATGGCAGGCCTAGCACTAACTTTGCAGGTGGAGAAGGTAGAACCATAAATTAAATGGTTTTGTGTGTAACCCTCCTACTTTCATACATACATTCTTGACCTTTATAATAGTATGACTATATGAAAAAGGAGAGTTATCCATAGCAGAAACTTGAATGGGTAGGTTGAGAAAGGAGAAATCATAACCACAATCAACAGCGAATGATCAATTTGATACCTAAAAGAACAGAACCTGAATCCACAAATTAAAGTGTAATTGCCATTTCTCAGCCCATGCTTCCAGCTTACACAAATCCCTCTGCAATATTAAATTATCCTTCTCTGTATAAATTACCTTGCATAGTTTAGTATTATCTGTAAATATTAAAATTCTACTCTCAATGTCCATTACAAAGTCATTAATAAATATATTAAAAAGAAGAGGGCCCAATACTGATCTCTGTGGTAACCCACTGTTAACTGTTGTGAATGTTAGTTATGTTTTGGCTGCTGGGAGGCTCCCTCTGGTGGCCAGGAATGGTTTGGACTTGGACCAGGTGTGTTGTGCAATGGGCGTTTCCTTTGCAAAATCTCTGCTTATTTAAATCCTGGTCTGATAGCAGGCTATGCCGGATGTCATTTGTTCTCTGTATCACCAGCCTGCTTCTTTCTGCTCCACACCACATCTACCCCAGATAAGTGCTTGCTCTTTATTTATTGTTTGGTTCTTTTGCTCTTATCTGGGTTTGTCTTTTGCTGTGGTTGTTTTCAGTTTATTTGCATGCATTGATTTTCCCCCTCAGTTGCTTGGCTGGGGAACTCCCTGCAGTTCTGTTTGGAGTATAGCTCCTTTAAGTCCATGTGTTTGTGGCTTGTTGAATTTGTTATGATTCTCGTTTTCTGTTCATTGGTATAACAAGAGCACCTGGTATAGGACGGAGTTCAGATCGTGCGATCTGAGGGCCTTTTTGTACTATCAGGAATTTGGAATTTTGTAGGGTTTTTCTCTGGCCACCATTAGCCCCTTTCCTGTCCTTTCCTATTTTAGTCAGTGGGGGGGGGCCTCACCTTTTGCTAATCCTGTCATCTATCTGTGTATTGTGTTTTTCCTATATCACCGCAGTCTTTGAATGTGGGGGGCTTGCTATTCTTGTCTATTTTCTGAGGCAGAGAGTTATTCTTCTTTCCTTCCTTTAGGATAGTTAGTTCTCCGGCTGGGTTCGCGGTGCACAGGATGTTAGTTCACCCCTCGGCTACTTCTAGTTGTGATGGTTAGTAAGGGGATGGCGGCCAGATTAGTTGCCAATGCTCTTGTCACCTTTTACCAATGATTTGTGGTGGTCTTCCATGGTTCCGGATCATAACAGTTAACTGTGACCCAGTCAGAGTGTGTCCTATTAATAACCACCCTTTCTTTCTAATCACTGAGGTAGTTCTTAACCTTAGTTTCTCCTATTCCCTCTAATCTTATTTTATGTTTCAACCTTTTGTGTGGCACTGTATCAAACGACTTTGATAAATTTATATAGACAACATTCACTGCATTTTCCTTGTCCAGGCTGGAATTTACCTTATCATAGAAGCTTATCAGATTAGCTTGACAGGACCAATCCCTCATAAACCCATGTTGATACTGGGTCATAAGGTTATTCTTCTTGAGATACTCCAAGATGGCATCTCTTAGGAAACCATCAAGGATTTTACCCACAGTAGAGGTTAAACTTACCTGCCTATAATTACCAGGCTCAGATTGTATCCCTTTTTGAATATTGGCACCATGTTTGCTAAGCGCCAGTTCCTGTTATTATGGAATCTTTAAAGATTAAAATGAATGGACTGTCTAGCACCGTACTTAAAGAAAATCTGTCACCAGTTTTTACCACCTAATCTGAGAGCAGCATAACATAGGGACAGAGATTCTGATTCCAGGGGTGTTTCACTTACTGGGCTGCTTAGTGTAGTTTTCATAAAATCACTGTTTAATTAGCAGTAGATAATCATTAGAGGACTACTTGGCGTGCTGTCACATAGTCCAATATAATCATGAGCTCTGTGAAACTGCTAGAGCTGCAGCTGAGAAAATATTGATTTTATCAAAATGACAGCAAACTGCTCAGTATGTGACTAGTGATGGGAGGTCTCGCAGATAACTGGCGGGTCTAATGGGGTTAAAAAAAACCACAGTTCCAGCTCCAGATTGGTCCCGGTTATCTGGCCAGACACCGTTCCCCAGATAAGTCTTTGGAGACCAGAATCAGGTGATTGGAGCAAGCTCTTCATACTTACCGAGGCTCCGGTGCGACAGTAACTGCTCCTGTGGTCACTCATTCTTCTTCCAGGGCCACTTATTATTGCTCATCCATATCCACTGCTTCCCCCAGTCACCGGCCGTACTGGTGTCTGTGATTGGTTGCAGTCATATGCCTGTGTGAGAGCATCTGACTGCACCCAATCACAGACCCTTTCTGTGGGTCACTGTCATGGTGTAAAAATAAAAAACTAAATAAATAAATAGGTTAAGCGTTCCCCTCATGTTATGATCCCCAGCCCAGATAAAGCATACGGCGATATGCTGCAACACCCAGTCGCGGGCTTATCTTGGCTGTGTAATAAAATTGGAGGTTTTTTTAACAGGTGGCTTTTTTATTTTTTTTAATTAGTAAATAAATAATATAACAAAACAGTGTGTGGTCCTCCCCAATTTTGAGATCATCCATGATAAAGCTCGACAGTTGGAAGTTGGTATTCTCAGGCTGGGAAGACCCATGCTTATTGGGCCATCCCAAGTCTAAAGGCCACTTTACACACAGAGATAAATCTTTGGTAGATCTGTGGTTGCAGTGAAATTGTGGACAATCAGTGTCAGGTTTGTGGCTGTGTACAAATGGAACAATTTGTCCATGATTTCACTGCAACCACAGATCTGCCAAAGATTTATCTCTGTTTGTAAAGTGGCCGTAAGTGTGGTGGCAATCGGTGTAATAAGGCGTTAATATCAGCTTACAGTTGCCATTAAAGCCCTAAATTAGTAATCAGAGGCGTCTATGAGACCCCCCCATTACTAATCTGTTAGTGAAAGTAAATAAACACAAACACTAAAAACTTCCTTTATTTGAAATAAAAAACAAAAATGCACCCTTTTTTACCACTTCAGTAACCCCAAAACACCCTTGCAGGTATGACATAATCCACACAAGGTCCCTCGACCATTCCAGCTCTGCTAAATATGAATTCACACCGAGCCACCATAGAACCACCACAGATGGACCATGGGAACCTCCAGTATAACCGCAAGTTACTTGAGTGACAATACCGTTGCTCGCGTGGCTCACTCAGTATCTGCCTGAACTTCACAGTGGGCAGTCGTGTTCTATGGCTGCTTGGTGTGAATTCAGATGTAGCAGAGCTGGAATCAAAGTGAGACCTTGTGTGGATTACATCGGACCTGCTTTGGTGTTTTGTGGTTGATAAAGTGGTGAAAGAGGGTGAAAGAGGGTGTTTTTTGTCTTTTATTTCATCTAATGGATGCTGCAATTCTGGGCGGCTGCAGGTTGCTATTTTTAGGCTGGAGGGGACCCAATAAGTATGGGTCTCCCCAGCCTGAGAATACCAGCCCCCAGCTGTCAGGATTTACCATGCCTGGGACCACACGCTGTTTTTAAAATTATTTATTTAAATATTTAAAAAAAGCTGCATGCAGTTTCTCCTATTTTGATACAGAGCCAAGATAAGTGAATCTGCAGCCTGTATCCATATGCTTTATCTGTGCAGGGTATGATAACACGGGGAACTCCAATGCCAAATGTTTTAGTTTTTTATTTATTTTTAGACCACGATAGTGACCTGCAGACAGTGCCTGTGATTGGAAGCAGTCAGATGCTGTTACACAGGCTAGCGGCCACTTCTGACTGCAACCAATCACAGATGCCAGGACGGCCGGTGGGCGGGGAAAGCAGTGCATGTGGATGAGCAATAATGAGATGCCCAGAAGGGAATGAGTAGCGACAGGAGCAGTTAAAGCCATGCCGAAGACTCGGTAAGTATGAAGCGCCTGCTTCATTCTTATTTTCTTTGTTTTTCCTTTTTTTTTTATTTCCCCAGTGCCGGATCTGGATCATTAGCCAGATTTCCCTGAAAATTCTATGCTTGGGCCCAGCACTCAGGTACGTTTGAAACCACACTGATTTGGTCTTTTACAGTTTGGGTCCTCCCATCAATCATCAATATATGTGACACATTGCTGGAATCAGGGTCTCTGTCTCTACATTATGCTGTTCTCAGATGGAGTAGCAAAAACCTGGTGATAGATACCCTTTGATTCCTGCAGTACTTGAGGCTGTATGCCATCTGGGCCTGGGAATTTATCTATTTAGGCTGCTTTCACACTAAGTTTTTTTAAAATCCTTCATGAACGTTTTTTTTAACGCAAAAATGGATCCAGTGCAAATGCGTTTTCATTTCAATGCATTTCCAATGGACTCGCGTCACCATGCGTTCACCTGCGTTTGCGTGCGTTTAAGTAAGGATCCAGTGACTTGCAGTTTTTTAACTTTTTTCAAAAACGCTACTTGTAGCGTTTTTGAGCTGCGTCTGTGGCGCCCTGGCCTAGCCAGGTCGTCACAGATAACACTCAAACCCCCCCCCACCCCCATTAGACAGGGACACCAGCCAAACAAAAACCCTTGTTGCCTCCCTCCAGTGTCTGATGTCCACACCAGGTGGGGCGGAGCCAAGGGGTTGGCCCCACCCACCGAGGAGTTCACAGGCCTTGAGGCGGGAAAAGTGACAGAACAGTTTAGGAGTTTGAAGTGAGAGGAGCAAGCACTTGGGTGTCTGGGTTTGTGGCCCAGGCACTGACAGCAAGGTTGGCAGACGGTGGTGGCCATCTGCAGGAGTGATGGAGCAACGCGGAACCGTAGGACCGGGGTCGGGCGACGGCCCGCCGGCAGAGATGAGCGAACCGGTCGTGGTTCGGCTCAAGTTCGGTTCGTCGAACGGAGGTCTCGTTCGAGTTCAGTTCGGCGAACGTTCGACGAACCGAACTCGAACCGCATATGAAACAATGGCAGGCAATCACAAACACATAAAAACACCTAGAAAACACCCTCAATATTGTCCAAAAGGTGACAAACAACTCACAACACAACACAAACACATGGGAAAGTGACAAGGACATATACTCATGCGAAAACAAAACAGCTGGACAAGGAAAAAGAGGAGGAATCACAGATATAGGCATGTCACGCACTTCTAAAATCATGTAAAACACCGCAAGGTGACTCCAAGCGGAGTCTCCCTTTTTTCCAAAAATTGGGCCACACACACACCCACCCCTTCAGTGGCAGCAGTTGTGCCCCAGTTGTACACTTCACAGCTAGATTTGCATCAAGCACATTCAAAAATACGCCATAATTAACCGTCCCCAGCATGACACCGGGGTAGTTGGCAAAGTCTTTCCTGATCCCAGCTCTGTGCATCTTGGATCATTTTTAAAAACAAAGTAAGCAAGTTTTACTCCAAGCGGAGTCTCCATTTTTTCCAAAAAATTGGGCCACACAGACACCCCATCAGTGGCAGCACTTGTGCCCCAGTTGTACACTTTACAGCTAGATTTGCATCAAGCACATTCAAAAATATGCCATAATTAACCGTCTCCAGCATGACACCGGGGTAGGTAGCAAAGTCTTTCCTGATCCCAGCTCTGTGCATCTTGGATCATTTTTAAAAACAATGTAAGCAAGGGTTAATCCAAGCGGAGTCTCCCTTTTTTCCAAAAATTGGGCCCCACACACACCCACCCCTTCAGTGGCAGCACTTGTGCCCCAGTTGTACACTTCACAGCTAGATTTGCATCAAGCACATTCAGAAATACGCCATAATTAACCGTCCCCAGCATGACACCGGGGTAGGCAGCAAAGTCTTTCCTGATCCCAGCTCTGTGCATCTTGGATCATTTTTAAAAACAATGTAAGCAAGGGTTACTCCAAGCGGAGTCTCCCTTTTTTCCAAAAATTGGGCCCCACACACACCCACCCCTTCAGTGGCAGCACTTGTGCCCTAGTTGCAAACAGGATGTTTTGATTTGCATCAAGCACATTCCATATCCACAAGCATTTACTCTCCCCAGGATGACACAGGGGTAGTAAATTCCTTGTGGATCCATGACTTGTTCATTTTGATGAACGTTAGTCTGTCCACATTGTCACTGGACAGACGCGTGCGCTTATCTGTCAGCACACACCCAGCAGCACTGAAGACACGTTCAGAGACAACGCTGTTAGCTGGACACGACAAAATCTCCAAGGCGTAAGTTGAGAGCTCTGGCCATTTTTCAAGATTTGAAGCCCAAAATGAGCAAGGCTCCATTTGCAAAGTCATGGCATCAATGTTCATTTGGAGATACTCCTGTATCATCCTCTCCAGCCGTTGACTATGTGTCAGACTTGTTGTCTCTGGTGGCCTTGCAAAGGACGGTCTAAAAAAATTATGAAAAGATTCCATAAAATTGCTGTTACCAGCACCAGATACGGTGCTACTAGTACGGGTAGACTGTTGAAGATGACGAGACCGTACCATGTTTGTCAAGTTACAACTGGGAGATTCACTCCCTGCACCTGCACGGTTGTTTGGTGGAAAAGCCGAGCTAAGATCGAGTAACAGCTTCTGCTGATACTCCTGCATACGTGCGTCCCTTTCTATGGCTGGAATTATGTCACAAAATTTGGACTTGTACCGGGGATCTAATAGTGTGGCAAGCCAGTAGTCATCATCACTTCTAATTTTGACAATACGAGGGTCATGTTGGAGGTAGTGCAGCAAGAAGGCGCTCATGTGTCTTGCGCAGCCATGCGGACCAAGTCCACGCTGTGTTTGTGGCATAGAGGTGCTAACCGTTCTTTCTTCCTCTGACATCTCCCCCCAACCTCTTTCAACTGAAATTTGACCAAGGTCTCCCTCATCCGCTGAGTCTTCCATGTCCATGGACAGTTCGTCCTCCATTTCTTCATGTTCTCCTGCACCTTCCTCAACATTTCGCCTGCTACCATGCGCCCTTGTTGATCCCTGTCCCCCATGGTCCCATGCCTGCCACGTTGGTGATGATGAACGTCTGGACCTTGGTGATGTTGTTGTGTCTTGCGCATATGAATCCTCCTGTAGTTTCTCCCCTTCCTGTTGTCCCACCCCCTGACTCCGAATAGTGTTTAGCGTGTGCTCCAGCATGTAAATGACTGGAATTGTCATGCTGATAATCGCATTGTCAGCGCTAAACATATTCGTCGCCATGTCGAAACTGTGCAGAAGGGTGCATAGGTCCTTGATCTGAGACCACTCCATCAGGGTGATCTGCCCCACCTCTGCATCTCGTTGGCCCAGGCTATACGTCATGACGTATTGCACCAGGGCTCGGCGGTGCTGCCACAGTCGCTGCAACATGTGGAGAGTCGAATTCCAGCGTGTCGCCACATCGCATTTCAGGCGATGAACCAGCAGGCCGAAAGACTTCTGGAGCGATGCAAGTCGCTCAGCAGCGGTGGTTGAACGGCGGAAGTGAGCAGACAGTTTTCGTGCCTGGTCAGAAGGCCATCTAGGCCAGGATAGTGTGTTAAAAATTGCTGGACAACAAGGTTCAACATGTGAGCCATACAAGGCACGTGTGTCACCTTGCCCAGGCGAAGGGCCGCACCCAGGTTTGCAGCATTGTCGCACACGGCCTTACCAGGCTGCAGGTTGAGTAGAGACAACCAATTATTAAACTCAGTCTCCAGAGCTGCCCACAACTCAGTAGCTGTGTGACTCCTATTTCCAAGACATGTCAAGCTAAAGACCGACTGATGCCGTTGCGCTCTGCTGCCAGCATAGTAATGAGGGGTGCGTGATTCCTTCTGCGCAGTGCGAACACTGGTGGCCTGACCAGGCAGGCTTGGGGCGGAGGTGGAGGACCCAGATGAGGTGGAGGAGGCAGAAGCAGTGGCGGAACTTGGACAGACAGAGGATTGACACACAAGTCGTGGGGACGGCAAGACTTGTGCAGCAGACCCTTCACCATCTATCACCATAGTTACCCAGTGCCCAGTCAGCGACATGTAACGTCCCTGTCCATGCTTACTGGTCCAAGTATCGGTGGTGAAATGCACCCAATGACACACAGAGTTTCTCAAGGAAGCGGTGATGTTGTGTGCGACATGCTGGTGTAGCGCGGGCACACCTTTCTTAGAGAAGTAGTGGCGACTGGGCATCTGGTACTGGGGCACAGCGACAGACATAAGGTCTCTAAAATCCTGTGTGTCCACCAGGCGGAAAGGCAGCATTTCGGTAGCCAAGAGCTTACAGAGGGATAAAGTCAACCTCTTAGCTTTGTCATGGGTCGCAGGAAATGGCCTTTTATTTGTCCACATCTGAGGGACAGAGATCTGGCTGCTGTGTGGAGACGGTGTTGAGTAGGGTGTCCCTGGAAAAATGCAGCTTTGTGAGGAAAGTGCAGGTGTAGACATGATGTCGCCTTCATCCAATGTTGGTGCTATCGATGTCTGAGAGAGCTGTACACACGTACTTGTTTCCCCTTCCAAACCAACTGACGACCTACCAAGCAAACTGTAATAGAAAATTAGTAGGACTCAGCACCAATATGGATGAATAAAAATCTTCATGCTTTATTTGAGAAGTTTAAAAATAAAGAGAAAGGTCACAAATCATCCAAAATCGCCATGCGACTTGCCGTGCAGCTTGACGCGTTTCGGACACAAAGGGGGGAATTTAAAAACAGTCCTTAATCATAAGCCATGTAGAATGGGAGGCAAGAGATATATATAGCACCTTAAGAAGCAATGAAATACAAGAGCAAGATGGAAAACAGGAAGGGAGTCCACCCGAAAACATGCAAATTAGTAAGAGGGTTGGTATATCATTGGATTCTTTTAACCCCATATGCGTATGTATATCTACTGGGGAATTTAATGAAAAACAATTCATAGATTACAAAAGGACCTCAAAATAAGGTCAATGCAAGCATACATGTGTATATGTGCGCCATTCCACCCATCCATATAGTTCGTATAGCAATTATTTTACTAAGGAAACAAGAAGATTATTTCATTGGTCTGTGAACAGATGTTCATACAGATATTATAATAAATGGATATATCTTATATAGATGGTATGTGTACACATGCATGTAAATGCATGTGCTCTGTGGGTGCAGGGCAAAGAAGAAAATAGAAATACATGTATGTGGACTAGATATTATATCGTTTACAGTATGGGATTTCATATATTATAGACATAGGGAGAGAAAAAAATTTTTTTATATATATTTTTGTTTTTATTTTTATATTTTGTATGTGTAGCTATATAAGCTCTATGTACACATGTGTGCAGTGTGTACACATGTGTATGATGGAAGAAACATATAAAACATAGAATATCCAGGAATTCAGTTATGAGAATTATTAATGAGATTTATATCCTACTCTGAGATATGAGTAATTTTCCAATAAGTTCATATTATCTTTTTGTGTTGTTATATATATGATCATTGGTTTATGTATATGTTAATTTTATTTTATTCTTAACTATATTGAATTATTTCATTCGTTATTTCACTATATTTATGTATTACTGTAATGTTTGTTATTATTATATATTCATTACTTATAATATGTATATATTTCATTGTTTTTTTTATATTATATTTTTTTATATTTATTCATATTTATTTACATGTATATTTTTATGTTTTTCTATATATACGTTTATTCATATTAAATTTTATGACAAATATTTATATCTTCTGATTGTTTCCTCAATATATATCTGTCACACAAAATGTTCATATGGCCATTAATATTGGAGGTGAGGTAGAATGGAAAAGAAAAAAAAAAAATATATTTTTTTTTTTTATATTTCATATATATATAATAATCATATGACATAGCGTAGATCGGAACGATAATTAAGTCCCTTTGGATGCCGGGTATCGAGCCGTAATATCCATTTGGCCTCGGTGTAAAGAAGTTCACGAAACCAATCGCCTCCTCTTAGAGGTTTTTTTTTAGAGGTTTTTTGACTTGCTCAATGCCTACAATGTTCATAGTGGAAAAATCACCATTGTGAAGGTCAAGAAAATGTCTGGTGAGACCTGAGATAGACCTTTTATATTTCGGCGGATTCGAAGAAAAAGTTGGAAGTGGGATGTGGGTATGCTCGGATATCCTTTTTCTGAGAGGCCTGGAAGTGCAGCCTATGTAATCCTTCGAGCATATGGTACAAGAGGCCTTATATATAACATATGTAGTAGAGCAATTTATGAAAGCGGAAATGTTATAGGAAATGTCACCCACTGGAAAAGACAGCGTTTTTCTCATAAATTTGCAAAGTCCGCATCGTGGCAAAGCGCACTTGTAGGAGCCTTTTGTACTAAGCCAGGTCTCCGTTTTATTTTGAGAAATGAAAAGACTAGGAGATATCATGTTGCCTATGGTTTTGGCCTTCCTGGCCACGACATTGACACCATTGGATAACATTTGAGCTAACTCCGGATCCTGTTGGAGAAGGGGAATATAGCGTAAAAAAACTTTTTATATTTCAGAAAAATCAACACTGTAAGGAGTGGAGAAGACAATGCGGCAGTTTTTTTCATTAGATTTGACTTTGTCAGAGAGTAGATCATTGCGGGTTCTTTCTCCAGCGTTTTTTTCAGCACGAGAGAGGATCTTATTCTTATAACCTCTGTATTGTAGACGCTTCTTCATGGTTTCCAATTCCAGGAAGTAGGCAGTATCTGTAGAGCAAAGCCGGCGTGCTCTGAGGAATTCGCCAAGGGGTAGATTATTTATGGTATGTCTAGCATGATTGCTATTTGCATGCAGGATAGTGTTCCCACTAAGCAGTTTTCTATATAAAGAAGTATTAATGGAACCTGTTTCGGGGTCACCGGTAAGATATACATCCAAAAAGGGGGTAGAATTTCCAGAAAACATTACGGTAAAGCTCAAATTCATGTGGTTTGAATTCAAATAAGAAAGAAAATTATCTGATAGGTTTGTGATGGGTGCGTTTTTCTTGCGCTTCCAGATCATTATGAGATCGTCTATGTATCTCGCGTACCAGAAAATTTGATCCAAAAAGGGATTGTCAGGTGTGTGTATGTATATGGCTTCCCAGGAAACCATGTATAAATTAGCTAGAATGCAAGAATAACTAGCACCCATAGGGCATCCATTAACTTGTAAAAAGAACTGTTGGTTAAAACTGAAAAAATTATGTTTCAAAAGAAACTCACAGATCAAAATGACATAATCTTTGTGTATGTCACTCATATTGGTCAATCGATTTAAGTGGTGAGATAAGGAATTAAGAGCTGATTTATGTGGAATACATGAATATAATGATGCAACATCACTTGTGACCCAGAAAAGGTTGTCAGTCCAGGTAAAGGCAGGAAGAATTTGTAACAAATGTTTAGAATCCCTGATGTAGCCAGCTGAATCTTTAACAAGAGGCTGTAAGATGTTATCTAGCAAAATCTGAGGTCCGATTTGTGAGAGAATTAGTGCTGGCTACAATAGGTCGTAGTGGTGGTGGAAAAAGACCCTTGTGGGTTTTGGGAAGTCCTTGAAAGATCGGACACACAGGAACATCATTAATTAGGAAATCACGGGTTGGTTTATCAAAAATACCCAAAGACAATCCTTGGTCAAGAATGGTATTTAATTTCCTGGAAAAGGCTTCTGTAGGATCAGATGTAAGCTGTTTATAAGTGGTAGGATCCTCCAACATGTGCATAATTTCTCTCTCATACAGCGAACTGTCGAGAATGACCACTGAGCCACCCTTATCGGCTGCTCTTATGGTGATATAAGGGTTTTTGCTCAAATCCTTAAGAGCTTTGCACTCATGGGTGGTAAGATTGTTGGACGATGCAGAACTGGAGGAAAGAATATTTTTTATTTCGGTTTCCATTAGATCCTGGTTAGTGATGAGCGAGCATGCTTGTAACTACTCGGTACTCGCACGAGTATCGCTGTACTCGGGCTGCTCGGCGGGGACCGAGTAATCTCGCGATACTCGTGCTGTACTCGTGGTCTTCATTTCTGCATGTTGGCGCTCTTTTGAGAGCCAGCCCTCATGCAGGGATTGGCTGGCAGACCACTGCAATGCCACAGCCCTGTTAGTTGTGGAATTGCAGTGATTGGCCGGCCTGCACAGCGTGACCGAGCCTTTATACCGGCCGGTGCGCTGTGCTCTGCTCACAGCTATCCAGACAGTGAGTGCAGGGAGAGTGTCGCTGATTCAGGGAAAGCTTTGCGGCCCTTTATAGCTTTTTCAGTTGCAGGGCTGCAAACAGTGTGACCAGAAGTCCTTCTCAGGACTATTCTAGTTGTATACAGGCAGGCAGGGTATAGCCAGGTCGGAGTACAGTATCAGAGTCCTTCTCAGGACTATTGTTGCTATATACAGGCAGGGTATAGCCAGGTCTGAATACAGGCTAGTGACCAGAAGAGTCCTTGTCAGGACTATTGTACCAGTATACAGGCAGGCAGGCAGGCAGGGTAGTGGTGACCGTATACCAGCCTTCATCATATCTGGGGTTGGTGTACACAGTGTAAAACAGTCCAGATAGTGTCTGACTTGTCTGTAATTGTCGCTCCCCAAAAAAACCTGTTAGGTTCTTATTGCGTCCGTGCTTGGTTTTTAAAACCGCACGTGTGTGCCTGTTGGTGGCAGCGTACAGGTGCACTTGTGTGCAATTTCCACAAACTTTGATATAACGCACAAGTAGTGAATATACACGTCAGCAGTGCACAGCATTGCAAAATGCGCAAGGGCATTGGCAAGGAACAAGGAAGTGGACGTGATGGTGGTGCAGGCAGAGGCCGAGGTCGTGGGCAAGCTCTAATTTCGCCACAACAAAGGGCCACATCTAGTCGCTCGCACGTCCTGTCCCAAATTCTTGGGGACCGCAGCAGTACACCGCTCTTGAACCAAGACCAGTGTCAACAGGTTGTTAGTTGGATAGCAGATAATGCTTCCAGTCAGATTGGCACCACCACAAACACTCTGTCTTCCACACGGTCAAGTGTCAGTAGCCATGATACTGCACCGCACATTTCTGAACCTGATCCTCCTTCCTACCACCAGGCTGAGTACACGTCCTCCTCGGACATTAATGATCCCACACTTGGACACTCGGAAGAGCTGTTCACGTTTCCATTCACACATTCTGGCCTCTCGCCAGCTCATATTGAAGTGGGTCATGAGGAGATCGTCTGTACAGATGGCCAAATATTTGAGCAGCCACGTTCTCTCGAAGTTGGCAACGTGTCTCAACAAGTGGTGGACGATGATGAGACAATTGTCAGGAAGTCAGGAGGAGGAGCAGGGTGCGGAAGAGGAAGACGACGTGGTGGATGATCCAGTAACTGACCCAACCTGGCAGGAGGATATGCAGAGCGAGGACAGCAGTGCACAGGGGGAGGGAGGCGTAGCATCACAACAGGCAGTAAGAAGCAGGGTGGTGGCCCCAGGCAGAAGTCAGGCAACCGTTCCCCGGAACAACACGACGACACAAGGTGCCTGTACAAATGTTAGGTCTTCCCGAGTCTGGCAGTTTTTTAAGTTGGATCCAGATGATTCAAAAAAGGCCATTTGCAACACCTGCCGTGCCAGCATCAGCAGGGGTACCAAAACTAGCAGCCTGACCACCACCAGCATGATCAGGCACATGTCAGCCAAGCACCCGACTTTGTGGGAAGTACAACAGAGTCGAGGAGCAGTGCTTGCTGATGTCACTGCTACGTCTTCGCTGGTTGTGCATGCGAGCCAATCCCCTGTCCATGCTGCCTGCGAACAAGCCTCCTCCACTCCTGCACCTGCAGTTGCCTACGCAGAAAGAACACCATCATCAAGCACGTCCTTGTCCCAGCGCAGCGTTCAGTTATCCATTCAGCAAACCTTTGAACGCAGGCGCAAATACACTGCCAACACCCCACATGCCACAGTTCTAAATGCTAACATTTCGCGACTGCTTGCGCTGGAAATGTTGCCTTTTAGGCTGGTGGAGACAGAAGCATTCCGTGACCTGATGGCGGCAGCTGTCCCACGTTACTCGGTCCCCAGCCGCAACTATTTCTCCCGGTGTGCCGTCCCCGCGTTGCATAACCACGTGTCACAAAACATCACACGTGCCCTGAACAACGCTGTTTCACCCAAGGTCCACCTAACCACAGACACGTGGACAAGTGCTTGTGGGCAAGGCCGCTACATCTCGTTGACGGCACACTGGGTTAATATTTTGGAAGCTGGGACCCAGTCTGAGCGAGGGACGGAACACGTCCTTCCCACACCAAGGTTTGCAGGCCCTACCTCAGTCAGTGTTTCACCCACACTCTACAGCTCCGGAATGTCATGCTCTTCAGCCTCCTCCTCCTCCTGCGCATCCTCATCCACTGTACCCTCCACACCAGTCACAAGCTGGAAGCACTGCAGCACTGCCTCGGCGAAGCGGCAACAGGCTGTGCTGAAGCTAATCTGCATAGGTCACAAACCCCACAATGCAGAAGAGCTGTGGACAGCTCTGAAACAGCAGGCAGATCACTGGCTCACACCTCTGAACCTAAAGCCAGGAAAGGTCGTGTGTGACAATGGCCGGAACCTGGTGGCGGCTTTGAGGCGAGGCCAGCTGACACATGTTCCATGCGTGGCCCATGTGCTCAACCTCGTGGTTCAGCGGTTTCTAAAGTCATACCCAGAGCTGTCTGATCTGCTGGTAAAAGTTCGCCGCCTGTCTGCACATTTTCGAAAGTCACCTACTGCTTCAGCCGGCCTTGCCGGCTTTCAGCGCAGTTTGCATCTTCCGGCTCACAGACTGGTGTGTGATGTCCCCACGCGTTGGAATTAAACTCTGCACATGTTGGTCAGGATATGTGAGCAGAAGAGGGCAGTTGTTGAGTACCTGCATCACCTAAGCCGTCGGGAAATGGGTCAAACTCCACACATAACACCTGAGGAGTGGAGATGGATGTCAGACCTATGTACCATCCTCCAAAACTTTGAGGACTCCACCAAGATGGTGAGTGGTGATGACGCCATTATTAGCGTCACCATACCGCTACTCTGCCTTCTAAAACGGTCTCTGCTGAAAAACAAACATGATGCATTGCAGGCGGAGCGCGATGAGTTGCAGCAAGAAACAGTAGTGGGTGTGGGTGATGATAACACACAGCCCAGCCTCGTCTCATCACAACGTGCAGTGGAGGACTATGACGAGGAGGAGGATGAAGACATGGAGCAACTCTCCGGCCAAATTGAGGATATGACATGCACACCAGTCATATCCTCGGTTCAGCGTGGCTGGCCAGAGGACAGGGTAGATGAGGAGGAGGAGGAGGAGGAGGAGGACAGCATGTTCAGTCATCTTGTTGGTGAGGCTACTGAAGTCCTGGCTGTTAAGAGTCTGGCGCACATGGCTGACTTTATGGTAAGCTGCCTGTCTCGTGACCCTCGCGTTAAGAACATCTTGGCCGACAATCATTACTGGTTGGTAACACTGTTAGACCCACGCTACAAGGAGAACTTTTTGTCTCTTATTCCCGTGGAGGAGAGGTCAACCAAAATGCAGCAGTTCCGGAAGGCCATAGTCACGGAAGTAGGCAAAGCATTCCCCTCACAAAACGCTAGCGGCATAGGTCATGAATCAGTGGACAACCGAGGCGTACAGCCGAGAGAGGCACAAGTCCAATCCGCCAGAGGTAGGGGAACAGTCTTTAAGATGTGGGACAGTTTTCTCAGCCCCTCACGTACCACAGCCCCTGAGGTGCGGGGTAGTGCCACAAGAAATCCTAAGTTTGCCCAGATGCTGAAGGAGTACCTTGCAGATCGAACAACTGTACCCCGACATTCCTCTGTGCCTTACAATTATTGGGTATCCAAGCTGGACACGTGGCATGAATTGGCTCTCTACGCCTTGGAAGTCCTGGCCTGCCCTGCTGCTAGCGTTTTGTCAGAGCGTGTTTTTAGTGCCGCAGGTGGAATCATTACAGATAAACGCACCCGCCTGTCAACTGAAAATGCTGACAGGCTGACTCTGATCAAGATGAACAAGGGTTGGATTGGGCCAGACTTCACCACACCACCAGCAAATGAGAGCGGAATTTAAAGTTTGCCATGTACCTCCACTCACCCATGGGTACACACTTCTGGACTTTGGATAATCGCTGGACTGCTCTTCCTTCTCCTCATGCGCCACCATGATGATGACCGTTACAAATTGCAATACTTAGGCCTTTGTTTCAGGTATACCCCCAGTGGTAAATTTTTTCGCCCATTCTTTGCAGAATGGACATTACAACGACAGGAGACCCGCTCCTTTGCAATGGGAACAATGTTTTGAGGCCCTCATGCACGTCTCTACCAAGGGACAACGTGGAGCCTCCCAATTTTTGGCTGCCCTGCCTAAGGGCTATACTATAATACACCCACTTCCTGACAATGGACACTTAATGTTTTGAGGCCCTCATGCACGTCTCTACCCAGGGACAACGTGGAGCCTCCCAATTTTTGGCTGCCCTGCCTAAGGGCTATACTATAATACACCCACTTCCTGACAATGGACACTTAATGTTTTGAGGCCCTCATGCACGTCTCTACCCAGGGACAACGTGGAGCCTCCCAATTTTTGGCTGCCCTGCCTAAGGGCTATACTATAATACACCCACTTCCTGACAATGGACACTTAATGTTTTGAGGCCCTCATGCACGTCTCTACCCAGGGACAACGTGGAGCCTCCCAATTTTTGGCTGCCCTGCCTAAGGGCTATACTACAATAGACCCACTTCCTTCCAATGGGCACTTCAGGTTTACAGGCCCTCATGCACGTCTCTATCCAGGGACAACGTGGAGCCTCCCAATTTTTGGCTGCCCTGCCTAAGGGCTATACTACAATAGACCCACTTCCTTACAATGGGCACTTCAGGTTTACAGGCCATCATGCACGTCTCTATCCAGGGACAATGTGGAGCTTCCCAATTTTTGGCTGCCCTGCCTAAGGGCTATACTATAATACACCCACTTCCTGACAATGGACACTTAATGTTTTGAGGCCCTCATGCACGTCTCTACCCAGGGACAACGTGGAGCCTCCCAATTTTTGGCTGCCCTGCCTAAGGGCTATACTATAATACACCCACTTCCTGACAATGGACACTTAATGTTTTGAGGCCCTCATGCACGTCTCTACCCAGGGACAACGTGGAGCCTCCCAATTTTTGGCTGCCCTGCCTAAGGGCTATACTACAATAGACCCACTTCCTTACAATGGGCACTTCAGGTTTACAGGCCCTCATGCACGTCTGTATGCAGGGGCATTGGTGAACCTCACAATTTTGGACTGCCCTGGCAAAGGAAAATACTACAAAGACTCACTTCCTCAAAATGGGCACATTAGACTCAAGAGGCCTTCATGTACGTCTCTTCTCAGGGACATCGGAGTGCCACACAATGTTTTCACGTAAAATCTTTCATGTATTAATCTCAAAAAGTAACATACACCAGCTCTATCTCACTATTGGGTATGTGCCCTTAACATTTCCGCCATGAAAAATCATTTTGGGGTCATTTTGGAAGGTTTTCTGGTGAGTCCGTAAAAATGGCGTAAAACGCGGACAAAATTGTTCACAGCTGTGACTTTTCAGTGATAAATGCTTCAAGGGGTCTTCCCCATGCTGTTGCCATGTCATTTGAGCACTCTTCTGAGACTTTTGTGACATTTTTAGGGTTTCTCCATGCTGCCGGGGGGTCATTTCACAAAAATACTCGGGTCTCCCATAGGATAACATTGGGCTCGTTGCTCGGGCCGAGTACACGAGTATCTTGGGAGGCTCGGCCCGAGCTTCGAGCACCCGAGCTTTTTAGTACTCGCTCATCACTAATCCTGGTATATGTCCATGATGGGAACATGTGAAGCCACTGGATAAAAATCCTTATTCGTTGTTTTAAACGGAGAAATGTGAAGTTCAGGACTATTGGAGTTGTCCATTTCAGACAGGATTTTTGTGGAAATATGTTCCCTGAGACTCATATGTAATGGAAAGGAGGATACTTCAGTGGCGGCACTGGAGGTGGAAGCAGTATCAGCACGGCTCTGTTCAGATGAAAGAAAATGTTTTTTAACCGTAAGGTTTCTGGACTGGAGGACCTTACATGGGTGAGCTGAATACTTTTTTTCTCTACCTACCAAGCAAACTGCCTGTTGCGGTTACAGTGGTGGAAGTTGTACGTGGAAAACCAGGTGTGACAGCTGTCCCCACAGTCCTAGAAGATGAAGAGCGCACCGATGCACTGGAAGGGGCAGGCGGTGGATGGTTCGCTCCGCTAGGCTGCATTGCAGCACGGTGAGCTTCCCACTGGGACATATGATATTTATTCATGTGACGATTCATGGAAGAAGTTGTCAAACTGCTGAGGTTTTGCCCTCTACTAACAGAATCATGACAAATTTTACACATCACATAATTTGGGCGATCTTTTGCTATGTCAAAAAAGGACCAGGCTAGGCAAGGCTTAGAGGGCATGCGACCTGCTGATCCACCCCGACTAGTGCTCAGAGGCACAGTGGTGGCTGAGGATGCAGTTGTAGACGTGCTACCAGTACTCCGACTCTGTCCAGGAAGGCGCAAGGTAACTTCGTCGTCAGTTGCATCCTCCTCCACCGTCTCTGTTGACCTCCTCGAGGGCCTGACTGTGGGTTGACAGTACATGGGATCTAGAACTTCCTCATCAATTGTTGTGTTTGCACTCCCCTCACCCTCAGACTGAGCCTCTTCTTGCCCTGACCGAATATTTAAGTTGTCATCCCAATCTGGTATCTGCATCTCATCGTCATCAGTATGTTTCTCATTGTCTATTACCACAGGTGTTTCAGTTTGTGAATAAGGGTCAACATTATGCTCAGAAACTTGGTCATCACGGCCTGAATAAGAGTCACAAAGGTTCTGGGCATCACTGCAGACCATTTCCTGGTCTGTACTCACTGTAGCTTGGGAGCAGACCTCTGATTCCCAGGCTATAGTGTGACTGAACAGCTCTGCAGACTCAGCCATCTCAGTTCCACCATACTGTGCAGGGCGGATGGAGACTTCAGAGCTGTGAGAATGCAAGTGTGATTGGGCTGACAACTCAGAGGACTGGTGTTTTTGGATGCGGTAGTTGAGGTGGCGGAGAGGGCACTTGTTGGACCAATTGAGATCCATTCAAGCATTTTCCTTTTTTGGCCATCATCTACCTTTGTTCCAGTTGTTCTTGTCCGTAAAAAAGGGAGCACATCGGATTGTCCACGGTAAGTAGTATTCAAAAAAGTATGGTGTGCTCCAACCAAAAATTAGATTTAAGAGGTGCAAGTGAGAGGACCGCGGTCCTGGTTAACAGTCAATATTTATACACTGCACTCTCATGTATATGCGAGGTAGAAAGAAGACAAAGTTGATTCTTTAGCAAAAACGTGGATATTTATTTATAAAGTGACAAGGGAGGAAGACGTTTCGGCCTAAATACGGGCCTTTCTCACGCCGGGTCACTAGGGAGGGGGGAAGAAAAGAAATAATCAAAAGGCAACTCCAACACATAGAATTACCATTATTGTAATTCTATGTGTTGGAGTTGCCTTTTGCCTGTACCTGATATCGTTGTATCAATACAAATACACTCCATTCCCTCCATGGGTTGTCCTATTCGATGTATATTGTATGTCGTACTTGTATATATGTAAATTATGTATTATATTGTAAAATATTGATTATTACTTTTCTTCCCCCCTCCCTAGTGACCCGGCGTGAGAAAGGCCCGTATTTAGGCCGAAACGTCTTCCTCCCTTGTCACTTTATAAATAAATATCCACGTTTTTGCTAAAGAATCAACTTTGTTCAAGTCTTCTTTCTACCTCGCATATACATGAGAGTGCAGTGTATAAATATTCACGGTAAGTAGTAGACATCTTACTTTTGCTGGAAGATGGTCTATCTTCAGCAGATGTGAATGGAGCTTTGCCACCTTCCCCACGGACAAACCCTTTTTTTCCTTTTCCAACACGCCTCTTCCCCTTTCCTCCAGCATCTGTCATTTTGCCACTCATTTTGATTGCGACAAGATTGTGCACTTAAAATGTGGTAGTAAAAATTGAGAGGTTGTGTAGATTTCAGCGGTGGTCTAGCTTTATTAACAGCAGAATAAACAACAATAATTATCCCTGACAATGCAACTACGGCCCTTAAACTGGCAGCAGTGTTTGCTAGCATAATGGCTTAGTAACAATGAGTTTGAGTGTGCAATGCAGGCAGACGTGCTGCAAATATCTTTGCACTAGTGGGACAATACAGAAGTCCAACAGCCACTTTTAGGATGCCACTAAGTTCACTCAGTGTTTGCTAGTATAATGGCTTAGTAACAATGAGTTTGAGTGTGCAATGCAGGCAGACGTGCTGCAAATATCTTTGCACTAGTGGGACAATACAGAAGTCCAACAGCCACTTTTAGGATGCCACTAAGTTTACTCAGTGTTTGCTAGTATAATGGCTTAGTAACAATGAGTTTGAGTGTGCAATGCAGGCAGACGTGCTGCAAATATATTTGCACTAGTGGGACAATACAGAAGTCCAACAGCCACTTTTAGGATGCCACTAAGTTCACTCAGTGTTTGCTAGTATAATGGCTTAGTAACAATGAGTTTGAGTGTGCAATGCAGGCAGACGTGCTGCAAATATCTTTGCACTAGTGGGAAAATACAGAAGTCCAACAGCCACTTTTAGGATGCCACTAAGTTCACTCAGTGTTTGCTAGTATAATGGCTTAGTAACAATGAGTTTGAGTGTGCAATCCAGGCAGACGTGCTGCAAATATCTTTGCACTAGTGGGACAATACAGAAGTCCAACAGCCACTTTTAGGATGCCACTAAGTTCACTCAGTGTTTGCTAGTATAATGGCTTAGTAACAATGAGTTTGAGTGTGCAATGCAGGCAGACGTGCTGCAAATATCTTTGCACTAGTGGGACAATACAGAAGTCCAACAGCCACGTTTAGGATGCCACTAAGTTTACTCAGTGTTTGCTAGTATAATGGCTTAGTAACAATGAGTTTGAGTGTGCAATGCAGGCAGACGTGCTGCAAATATCTTTGCACTAGTGGGACAATACAGAAGTCCAACAGCCATGTTTAGGATGCCACTAAGTTCACTCAGTGTTTGCTAGTATAATGGCTTAGTAACAATGAGTTTGAGTGTGCAATGCAGGCAGACGTGCTGCAAATATCTTTGCACTAGTGGGACAATACAGAAGTCCAACAGCCACGTTTAGGATGCCACTAAGTTCACTCAGTGTTTGCTAGAATAATGGCTTAGTAACAATAAGTTTGAGTGTGCAATGCAGGCAGACGTGCTGCAAATATCTTTGCACTAGTGGTACAATACAGAAGTCCAACAGCCACTTTTAGGATGCCACTAAGTTCACTCAGTGTTTGCTAGTATAATGGCTTAGTAACAATGTGCAATGCAGGCAGACGTGCTGCAAATATCTTTGCACTAGTGGGACAATACAGAAGTCCAACAGCCATGTTTAGGATGCCACTAAGTTCACTCAGTGTTTGCTAGTAAAATGGCTTAGTAACAATGAGTTTGAGTGTGCAATGCAGGCAGACGTGCTGCAAATATCTTTGCACCAGTGGGACAATACAGAAGTCCAACAGCCACTTTTAGGATGCCACTAAGTTCTCTCAGTGTTTGCTAGTATAATGGCTTAGTAACAATGAGCTTGAGTGTGCAAAGGGCAGGAGGGTACAGTGGCAGGGTTGTGGGTCTCTGGGTAGAGGAAAGGAAGCCTGCCTTTCTATCCCTCCTAATGGGGAAATGCAGGGAGGAAATCCCTGACCTTAACTACACAGACGTTGTCATCTTGTGTAGCTGTTAAAATCTGTTTTCACGGCCCTGACTGTCACCTATGGCTCTGACCCTGCCGGTATTAGCCCTTAAAAGGACTGATAGAAACTTCTATCCCTATTCTGTACAGCGCTGTGTATAGAGCGTACACAGCAGTATCGGAGATAGGAACTGCGCCAGCGGTGACTGCCACCAAGGATGCAGAAGGCAGATAATGGCGTGCTGGAGGAAAATGTCCGTTTTTATAATGCAGGGACATGTGACATGGACATCCTATCACACATGCCGTTGCTTCTCTGGCTAAAAGTCCACTTAGCTGTGTGTGTGTCTGGGATTGGCTGACATGCTGGCCCGCCCCACTACACGCGCGCGCTTAGGGAAGAAAGACAAGGGAAAAAAAAAAATGGCGATCGCCATTATCCATACAGCAGTGATCTGAATGCGCTGTTCCCGCACACTATACACTGAAATTTCATAATAGTGTGAGTCACAGAGTGACTTACACTATTACAGCGGAAAGCCAGCTAGTAATTAGCTGGTCTTTTTCCTGCTAGAACCGTTCTCAAACGTATCTAGAACTAACGAGCTTTAGCAAAAAGCTCGAGTTCTAGTTCGATCTAGAACAGCCCCCAAAATCACTTGAGCCGCGAACTGGAGAACCTCGAACCGCAAACCGCGCTCAACTCTACCCACCGGTACCGATCGGGGAGCGAAGTGAAGCCAGCACACACAGGCAGGGCCATCGGACTCGACCAGGCTTGGAGCCGCCGACAATAGTCAGATCCGAATGTGACTGGAACCCCAGGGGTTTCACAACAGCAAAAGTCCCGATTGAAGGCAACTGCCCACACCGTGAGGGTATACAGCTACCGCCTAAGGCTAGAGACCCAAGGCCCAGCGCCTGCGGGCAAACGGGCTCCTCCGGTACCCATACACCGGGGAGTGGACTACCGTTGGGAATCCATAGTAGTCAGAAGGAGAACATCAAGGTGCAGGGAAAGACAGCCGCCATCACCTGTTCAGGGAGAGACACTGCAGCCGGCTGCGGGACCCGTCCATCCAGCTGTTTGGTTTACCGAGGACTTTGTACCTTTCTTGCTGAGTGAGTACACCTGTGCCATCCGGCACCGTGCCGCACTGTCCCTGCAACCCTGCACCTCACCGACCCTGCCTTCCCATCACATCATCGGGCCCTGGGACCACCGACCCCTACCCACGGAGGGGGAAAACAACATCCCAGCTGCTCCCTACCATCGCTCCCCAGATCCCCGTCACTAGCAGCGGTAGTGCCCATCTTCACCACGACCCGTGGGTGGCGTCATGGACTAAATCCCCCAAACCAACCACCCCTTTCACTCACGGGCGAGGAGCACCGCTCAAGTCCCCGGATCCGGCCCACCGCTCAAGCCACCGAGCAGCAGCCGCAGCAGCGCCGGACCCGAGCATTAGCGAGAGTGCAGCAGCGACGGCGTCCTCCCCGCCCATGACACGTCCAAATACTGCAAATTGCTGGATCCTGACTAAACAGCATGCAAACGCAGGTGAACGCTGGCATGCTGATAGACAGGATCCTGCTTGCTCTACTGAGCATGCACAGAAACCAGCCTCGGGTGATCAGTCCCTCTCTCCACCTCCCCATCCCTCTCTCTCCACCTCCCTCCCTCCCTCTCCCTCTCTCTCCACTCTCCCCCGCCTGAGAGCAGAGGACGCTCGTAACCAAGGTAAACATCGGGTAAGCGCGGTCTTAGTTACCCGATGTTTATCTTGGTTACGTGTGCAGGGAGCAGCAGCCCTGCTCCTAGCAGCTGCAGACGCTCGTAACCAATGTAAATATCAGCTATCCAAGCAAGTTACCCGATGTTTACCTTGGTTACGAGACTCCCCGAGCTTGCTATTATTACCATCTTTTCAGTTAGCCATTAAAAGGTATCAACCACTGAGGACTTCAGTTCTTATAAACAATCCCTGATCATGTCATCTGTGCTGTCATGGGATTTTCTTTTACAAACAGAAAAAAAAGGAATTTAGCAGATTGACCTTTCCTTCATATTCTTCCACCCTTTCACCTAGACTATTTTTGAGGGAGCCAACGCTATCATTTTTGAGTTTCTTACTGTTAATGTAGTTGAAGAAGAATTATGCATTATTTTTACTTTCTCTGCAATAAGTTTCTCTGTCTCAATCTTTGTTGCCTTAATTTGTTTTATACAGAATTTATATAATTTTCTATAAGTATTTAATGCCTCCTCAGAACCTTCTTGCTTTAATTCCGTAAACACTTTATTTTTGTCATTTATTCCACCCCTTACAACTCTATTTAGCCATGTCTCTAATTTGACGAGAAAGTCTCTGACAGAACTGACTCTGAAGAGCAGGGTTGTTAACAGCAGGTTTTTGCTGTACAATATTTGAACAATGACCAGTAGTCCTCAATTCTATGGCCTCCCTGAAAATACAATTTGCATGAAGAAGAAAAAAATTGAACACTTACTTCTATCCTCATTGAAACAGTCTGGCAACTTTACCTTGGGTTCAACTATGCTGTTAGGACTAGCAAGTTGTTAATAATGCCTGATGTCCACTTCTTCCAACAACAAAGTTTAAAGTTTTCTGCCAAAGTGTTCACGAAAACCAAGACACCCCAGCATACACTAATGGGCTGGCTATAAAATGTTATGCATGTAACTCACTGAAACACGGGTGTAATGCTCGCGGCTGGTGTAGAGGCAGTGAGAGGGAGTAGTGGACCTACTGGACCACAGGTTTACCCTGTAGTGTGAGGGGCTTATCCAAGCGCTTACCGCAAGGCAGATGCAAAGTACAACTTCCAGGGCAGTGACCAGGACTGTGGCAGCTTACTTCCAGGGAACGTGATGGACTCAGGTATGGACACAGGCATAGGCAGGTACAGTGAGGATGACTGTGGGAAACAGGCAGGAGGATACTGTCAAATATGGTGGGCACAACAGGGACAGTTAGGTATGGGAAGACAGGTACAAGTACAGGTGATGGATACAGGGACAATGAGACAGGAGCATGGGACCTGACAACTAGCTAGCAACCTGAAGACTGACTAACTAAGGTTGTTGCGCAGGCACCTTCCCTAATAGGAGAGTGCCTTAAATAAACTAGTGCCTCGCAGCCGCAGACTGAAAAGCATTTCCTGGAAATAGCGTGCCGGCTATTTAAGAGAAGAGCTGGTGCATGCACATGTTCTAGGCATGTTGCCGGGCACCCTGTGCGGTGTGCACGGGCCCCAGGAGGAGAGGGAAGCAGATGAAAACATGGATGGCTACAGAGCTGCGGGGAAGGATGCAACCCAGCGGCGGTGGTGAGTGCAGGGACGCTGGTGCTACAATGGTTTATGATAGTAATAAAGTCTACAACCCAGAAGACACACCCGCAACCTACTGGTTTCTGTACAGATTAGCCACACAACTAAAAATATAACCTCGAACTTTGTTCTCTGAAAGGCCATCAAAGGGTTTCTCAAACTTCCTGAGGACCAGAGGGGAGGACACTATGCACAGCTAACCAAGAGATAGAAAGTGTGCAAAGGTAAACATAGACCAAAGGTGAGGAAACTTAAACCATGAGCACAAAGGATGTAAAAGGAGAATAAATGAAAGCATGAGTAACCTCCCACCAACCTATGTGAGGAGAGAGGATAGGTATTGGGAAGGTAAATCAACAAACACAGAAAAAATAAAAATGGGCTCTGTCTAGCATTCAAGATTTCTCCGCTAAAGGGCTGGAACTCCTTATCAATTCTCTATCTAGGAATAGAGCCAGCAAAGAAGGCTGGTGAAAGGTGAGTATAAATAGCCCCTCCCAAGATACAATAGAACAAAGCCAAATAAAGGAGTTGAGACACCTTAATAGAAGCATACTAAAATAAAGGAAAGTAAAGGCAAAAGAACCTTCAGCAGTTGCACAAAGACCAAAACAGGCTGTGGCTCAGTAGTGAGAGAAACCGACCATGAGCAATCAGTCATAGAACTGAATCCCGAGGCATCACAGAAAATTATTTATTTTTCCAAGAAAATGTTTTAGAAATACATTTTTCCCTTTTAGAAAGATAAGACTTGAAAATGGATAGCAATATTTGTAAATCAATGTTTCATGAGTGTACCGATAGCACTTATGGATGAAAACTACTGTTTGGGCACATGGCATGGCTCAGAAGGGAAGTTGTTCTGTTTGTTTTTAAAGTGCAATGTTATCAGGAAAATATCGTGGATGCCATATAGCTTTGTCAGTACCCTCAAGGTGCCAAAACTGAAAAAAACAAGTGACCCAATTTTAGAATCTTCACCCTTCAAGGAAGTTATCTGCGGGTGAAGTGACCTTTTTTGTCTCAAAACTTTATAACTTTGGGATGACAAAAAGGAAAAAATATTTTTTTCCACTAATTATTATTATTATTATTATTATTATTATTAATAATAATAATAATAATTTAATTTATATAGCTCTAACATATCCCACAGCACTTTAAAATTTAGTGGGGACATGTACAGACATGTACAATAGTGATGAGCAAATATAATCGGCACTATTTGTTGCTCACTTGAATATTAAGGTATTTGCGATATCCGTTACTCACGAGTATTTTGGTATTCACATCGTGAGTTTTGAGTCCCCTCTCCCGTTTGTTTGGCGCTGATTTTCTGCCAATCACAGTAATGCCATAGTCATCTTTGCTTCTTGCATCACTGTGATTGGGAATTGCAGTGAAAAAAAGATGTGCAGCCATTAAAGCAGGAGAATTATATTTACTGAATTTCCCCATGGCTGTCGCACTGATTTCTTTGTCCAATCATTAAAGTTCATGAATATACAGTGCTTCCCCTCCCACCCTCTATAACAGTGTCTGTGATTGGTTGCAGTCCTGTTTCCTCCACCCACCCTCTGTGCCTGCATCTGTGATTGGTTGCCCTCACACTAGCTGACTGGGTCCCTGGATTGGAGTGTAAAATTAATTGGAAAAAATGTGCCAGGGTTTAAATGCAGATAAAGCAGACGGCTACAGACTGCAGCCCACAGCTGTGAGTATTATATTGGCTGTGTAGCAAAATATGAGCGACCCCATGCTTTTTTAAAATTATTTATATAAATAATAAAAAAAACATTGTGAGGTCCCCCGAATTTTGATACACAGCCAAGATAAAGTGGTTGCCTAGGGACTGGCATTCTCAGGCTGGGTTGGCCCATGGTTATTGGGCCCTCGCAGCCTAAAAATAGCAGCCCACAGCTGCCCCAGATTTGCCACTTCCATTAGTTGTGACCAATTTTTGTGCCTTATCCTGCTCATCTCGATTTCCCTAGTGCGATGACAATCAGGGTAATATAAAGGGTTAATTACAGCTGTGATTTGGCAAAAAAATTATACCTACCATCAAGTAATGGGGAGGGGTCTATGTGACACCCCCCCCCCATTACTAACCCTGTAAGTCAAAAGAATTAAACACAAAACAGAGAAAAATCCTTTCATTCAAAAAAACCCCTCTTTCGCCAATATATTAACCCCCAAAACACCCTGCAGGTCCTACGTAATCCACATCACAGCTCTGGTACATCTGAACATTATAAAGTGTGACTGCTCACTAAGGCGTCAAGAAGACACTGACTGAGCGGTGACGTCATTGAGTTCACCGGATGTCACAGCTGGGGTTCCCACTGTACCCCAGCTGTGACCTCAAGTTAACTGGAAGAAAACCACCAATACCACATGCATTTTGATGCGGTTTAGGTGGGGTTTTTACCAGGAGGTGTAGATTTGGTACAGAAATGTCTTAACTTATATTTAGAAGCGCCACTCTTGTTCCTCAAGGAGTGAAGAACAGCGCGTGGAGATTGTAGTCTCCCTGTTGCAGGGAGATCCCCAGTCCTGTGGATTCTCTGCTATCTGATTCACTGGGGTTATGGATAGTGAACGCGTCTTTTGCAGTTTTGGCCCTGGTCTATGGTGATCCTGATGGTGTCTTTCTTTCTTGCAGAATCTAAACTCTTTAGGGTCCAGCAGGGGGCACGGCCAGCTGAGGAGTGCTGCTCTGATTTTCGTAGATGGGCCACAGACCCAATGGAATGATACGACTCTCAGAAGTCAGTTCCTTCAGTGTCTGTCTGATGCAGGATTCTCTGGTTCAGTATACTGCTTCAAAGTCACTGAAGGCTGCCGTGTTCCTTGCTATTAGGATTAGGGTAGCTATATGTCTTAGGCACAGACCAATCATGACCTGGTCCCCTGTAGTTCTGCTGCTGGAAGAGGTCTCACTGCCGCATCCTGACAAACCCGTGCAGTTGGGGGGGTCTTCCCTCATACTACATTGCTGGCGGTTCATCGTTGGATGGGGGCTTGCTTATACTGTGGTCACAAGGGTCATTATATTGGGGTTTATCCATCTATCCCCAAAAATGTAACATCATCGAAAAAGCCGCGTCAACCAGGTCATGTGGAGGATGGCAACCTGGGTGTGTTTATTTGCTCCATTTTCTCAACATTTCCAGCTAAGGACATTCCGGGACAAAGAGGGGACACCCCTCTCACTCTTCAGCATAATGCTAGGTCTTGGTCTTCCCCAGTCCTATTCCTGAATGTAACATTATAAAGTTGTTTTTTCCACATATACCCCAATGTCTTATTCCATCTGAAAATCTGAAAAAACTGCTGCCCTGGCCGTGTGGAGGAAGGTGACCTGGGTGTGTATATTTCCGTTTTAACACCCATTCTTCCTACCAAAGACTTTAAGTCTAATTCAGAGAGCAGCGGTGTTAACCTTCCCACTCCTCAGGTTATTTATAGGCCTCGGTTCCCCCTTGGAGGAATGGTCGGAGGGGGTGGCCATTATTCCTGAGTGTAAAATTGTGCGATCTGGTGGTGATTCTTCTGTTGTTGGTCCTTCTGGGAGGTTACCTGTTCAAAACAAATGCATGCGTGGTAATTAACATTCAGGTCCGGACCTTTGTGTGAATGACTACGTGTGGGTGCCACAAAAAACATCAAGTGGAGGTGTGCATCTGGGGCTCTGGGCTCAAAGTTCCACAGTCTGTATCATGGGGAGGACATTATTAAACCTATGGCCATTTGGCTGGAGCTTTGACCAGTACTAAATGCCCATAATGTTGTTCACAGGTCATCGCTCAGGAGATATGTTGTGTCTCCAGAGCCAATGTCAATATCATCATCACCAGTGTGTGTTACTGGAGGTCAGTTCACATTAGATGTGAATGATAGTAGGTTGGATCGTTTAATCCACAGGTGTATTGTCGAGAAAAATCCAGTCTTGAGGGTCCTGAGGCACCTCGCACAAAGGATACTCTTATGGACTTCTTCCGTTATTAAGGGACTTGTGACAGTTGGGGCTCTGAGGTTCACTTAGCCTTTTGAGACTCTGGAGATTAAACATGTTTTCCTTTCTTTTGGTGCATCTAGGGTTAATGTCAGTTTTCCTTGCCGGCAGCTTCTAATTAGCTCTAGTCATGTGCATCCGGTTTGTGACCACTCCCATTCCCTATATGTGTGCACCCCAGTGGCCTAGTTGTCACAGTAGGGTTGCTCCAGAGAGGGGATAATACTAAGCCTGAGAGCAAGCAAGGGGTCCCTAGGTCAGTAAGTACCTACATTCAACACAGTTCCTACTCTGGGCCAGTAGAGGGAGTTCTAAACCTGGTGTTCTGGGGAGCTTCCTAGAAGCTCTGACCTGGGGGAGGAGTTAGAAGAGTGATAGTTGGGAGTTGACCGTTGGAGAGAGATAAGTTCGAGCCAGGAGTTTGAGGAGAGCAGACCGGTTTTTCCTGAGGTCGGGGAGCTGAGAGAAGCTCGGCCTAGGGGAATGGAGCCTGACAAAGTGGCAAAAAGGAGCAAGACTCTGGGGAGTGGAGCTAAGCTGGCTCACTCCATAAGGGCACGCTAGAAACCGGACACCGGAGTCTGTGGCTGCTCGGGTACTCGAGCCCCAGTAGCTAAATCCGGAGGGAAGGAGAAGTACTCCTGGCCCCCACAGACCATCTGAAGGCAAAACCACAGAGTAGGGACCTGAAGCCACTGTCAGCAAAGCGGTACCTGCAATGGCCCGCGCAGCCTGCCATACGGGTGAGAGAATTACCACAAGGGAAAGAGGAGAGGGCCTCAGCCTAGCTAATGCAGCGGGGGCCCTGAAAACCAGGAAAGAGCGTAGCGGGTAGGCCTCACACCCACCTGGCCAGGGAGGCTTCCCCGACTGCTTCCAGGCTATTCGGACCACCATCATCACCACCTTTACCAGTCTCCCCAGACATCCTCACCGGTTACCAAGTAAAGTGAAAGGTAACGAAACTGCAGTCCTTGTCCGTTATTCTCCACATTCCTGGCCCTAAACCCTGAAGCCCACCAGTTGCCCAAAAATAGACTCTCCAACGGTTGCCCCGAGGTCCTGCTCCCCCTGTGGGGAGCAATATCACCTCAGCTGCGCCATCGTCATCTGCCCCGGGGAGTACACAGTGCAGCGGCGGCCCACATAGCCAAAGTACAACAGGTAGCATCGCGAACCTTTACTTTTAACCACAACTCCCATCATCATAATCATCATCCCTTTATTACTGAAAGACACGACCAGGGTCACGGAATTGGCCCACGCCGCCGCGATATCACCGGACTAGTCAGGCCCAGTAACGGGTACCCCACGGGCCTGGAGCTGGGCATGTCATATTTATGGTCATATCTCCCAGTAGAGCGTGCCAGTTATTCTGAGGCTTCCATTCCAAAGCTAGATCTGAAGGTAGAAGAAGCTGCTGAAGGCCTTGTTGTTTGAAGGGGTGTAGACTGAAGTCCTGGTGTCTCACTGTAGCCATGAAGTTGGACCTTATCATTTTGTTGATTCACCTGTCTGACGTTTCTAACCTTCCATGTTTATTAATGCAGCAATGGGACTAATGTGTCTCTCGCCGGCCATCTCACTAGCCAGGATGTTTTCAGGACTAGTGAGTGATAAGGTATCCTGGTCAGTGATGAGTTTAAACACCCCATATAGAATTGCTAGGGAGCTAAGGAAACAGCTTGGAGTGAGTTCAGGAGATGTCCCCTCAGCTCTCTCCCTAGCTGCAGGGCCCACCATTATTAAAGTGTTTTCAATGTACCGTTTGTTTGTTGTGTGCCAGACTTCCCCTCATCCGTGTATGACATGGGGTTAATCATAATAACTATAAACTATGATATCTGTGTACTACTATTTAACATTAGTTTAAATGGGATTAAGTAATTTTGAACACAACCACATCCCCAATTATGAGAGGGTGTTCACAATTAAGCAGCCACATTATGTTAAGTTTATTTTTATTTTCCCCTCAAAATGAATTTAGTTGGTTTCTTAGTGGACGTTTATAGATTATAGGTCACATTAAAAGGTGGAAAAAGTTCTGAAATAATTCTTTAAATCTAACTGATGATTTGCTACATGACAAATACCTGGCATTTTAACAGGGGCGTGCAGACCTTTATATCCACTGTGTGTGGATATACAGTTAGGTCCAGAAATATTTGGACAGTGACACAATTTTCGCGAGTTGGGCTCTGCATGCCACCACATTGGATTTGAAATGAAATCTCGACAACAGAATTCAAGTGCAGATTGTAACGTTTAATTTGAAGGTTTGAACAAAAATATCTGATAGAAATTGTAGGAATTGTACACATTTCTTTACAAACACTCCACATTTTAGGAGGTCAAAAGTAATTGGACAAATAAACCAAACCCAAACAAAATATTTTTATTTTCAATATTTTGTTGCGAATCCTTTAGAGGCAATCACTGCCTTAAATCTGGAACCCATGGACATCACCAAATGCTGGGTTTCCTCCTTCTTAATGCTTTGCCAGGCCTTTACAGCCGCAGCCTTCAGGTCTTGCTTGTTTGTGGGTCTTTCCGTCTTAAGTCTGGATTTGAGCAAGTGAAATGCATGCTCAATTGGGTTAAGATCTGGTGATTGACTTGGCCATTGCAGAATCTTCCACTTTTTTGCACTCATGAACTCCTGGGTAGCTTTGGCTGTATGCTTGGGGTCATTGTCCATCTGTACTATGAAGCGCCGTCCGATCAACTTTGCGGCATTTGGCTGAATCTGGGCTGAAAGTATATCCCGGTACACCAGAATTAATCCGGCTACTCTTGTCTGCTGTTATGTCATCAATAAAAACAAGTGACCCAGTGGCATTGAAAGCCATGCATGCCCATGCTATCACGTTGCCTCCACCATGTTTTACAGAGGCACAAAAACATTGAACCAAAGCACATCTCGCATCAGAATCAACGCCACTCCATAAGGCACATGAACAAAGGAGAAAAAACTGGAGCTTACAATGGCTGTTCGTATAAAATATCAAAAAACTTTATTATATAAATATCTTTTTATAAAAATTGGTTTCAGTCATTATAGAGGATATACATATATGGTGCTCATAGAGGACAAGGTGAATTACCACATATAAGTGGGGGAGCAAAGGTAATACACACCCCAAGTAGGGGATAATTACTAGCGGGGACAAAGGGTCATAAATAATCATGAAGTAGCTAGCTGATAAATATGGCGCCTCTGTCCTGACAGGATACGTAAATATGTGTAGCCAAATCGGCATAAGTCCTTTAGACAGGGCAAAGGTTCCAAAAATCGAACCAATCATAGAAAAGAAGTCAAAAAATGACCAGCTAACAGGTATGGCGCCTCTGTCCTGACAGGACACATGAAAATGTGTAGCCAAATCGGCATAGGTCCTTTAGACAGGGCAGAGGCCACCCAATAACAGGCTAGTCATACAAAAAAGACCCTTGAACCCATAACTTACACATAGTCAGAAGGGTGACCACCAGAGCATCCCACACCAGTGAGAGGAGCCTTCCTACGCGCGTTTCGCACGGGTTACGTCTGCTGGCTTCATCAGGGAAGGTGTAGGGCAATTGCCGTTCAAGGACCTTAAATAGGAAGTCACATGACTTCATTGGGCAGACCAGGACCTGGAAAATGTGTCCCAGCCAATCGGATCTCCGCTGACGCACACGCGCACCGCGCGCCCAGCATCACACGCCCCGCAGCCGTCCAATGGGAGAGGGAGCCCGGAGCACAACAACTACGTACTCCGAGACCACCCCCACCCAACAAGGACGGCCAAGGGGCGGGCAAGGCAGGCGAGCGGCGCGCACGGGGCACGGAGATCAGAGGGCGGGACACAGCTCCCAGCTAGAGCCCGTCAATCAGCCAGTCGGGTTGCCATGACGGCGCGCACACAAAGCGCGGCGAGAGTCCACACCAAGTCCCCGGCAGTCCAGTGAGGGGGGACGCGGCGGGCCCCCTGGCCCAGGGGTCCACAGCATCCCCCCCCACCCAAAGGGACGCCGGGAAGGTAGTGGGGACAAATCACCGCGCGATGGGAGCGCGCACTGCAACCAGAGGGCGGGACAGGCTAATAGCTGGAAATGGAAAATGTGGACAATAAATAAGTATCCATGCTATCCCATAGATAAGACTGCAATAGTATAGATAACAATAGCATCAGTCATAGTACATAAAAGCAAAGGAACAGGGGAATTATTATGAAGAAATCTTCTTAAAGTGACAGTACATCCATATCATAGGGGAATCATATGCGAACAATTTTCCAAAATCGATGTCAGGTCCAAGTCCGACATGTAAACCACAATGGATTATTACTGTGATAAGGTCCTATGAAGGCAAGAGAATTAAATTAGGAACACTGAAAATTAATAAGGGGACAAAAAACCAAATAAAAAATTCTAGTTAAAAAATACCCTAGATTAAAAAGGAAAGGAATGGTGCAGTACATGACAAGGATTCATCATAGAAACGGGGCAAAATTTAGAGCCTCATTGAGGCCCTTTGGTGTTACTGTGTCCAAAATGGTAATCCATTTTAGTTCACGTTGTGCCAAAAGTTTTTTGACATTTCCCCCCCTAATCCCACAGTGAATCACGTCTATACCCCTGACCATAAAAGATCTAGGGTTGCATCCATGAACCAACGTAAAGTGGCGCGGTATAGTTTTTAATTCTGCCACATTGGTCGCTGTGGTTGCCGCCCGAATGTCCCTCACATGCTCCCTTACTCTTACTCTTAGTTCCCTTGACGTCATGCCTATGTAGATCTTATTACAATCACATGTTGCATAATAGATGACGTTGATGGTAGTACAAGAGATATGTTCTTTTATAGGGAAATTTTTCCTCCCATCACTGGTATGAAAAGAGGAGCAGCGGGAGACATTCGGGCAGGAAACACAGCGACTGCAAGGGAAGCAACCTTTAATAGGTCCAGACGAGCCAAATGGACTACTGGTCACAGGTGGTATGTAGTGGCTTTTGACCAGGTAGTCCTTAAGGTTTTTACATCGTCTAGCGGTCATCAGGGGTAAAGGGGGTAGACGTGACTTCAAGGTGGGATCCGATTGAAGGATCGGCCAAAATTTGGTTAGGATTTCTCTCATCTCCTGCCATTTGGCATTAAATGTTGAGATAAACCTTATATTTTCCACAGGCCTGATTTCACCTTTCCTCCCATGAAGCAGATCATCCCTAGACACCGATCTTGCTCTCTGATAAGCTTGTTTCAGAGTGCGATTCCCATAGCCTCTATTTTTAAACCTCGTCCTCAAATCATCTACCTGTTGTTTAAAAACGTTGTCCTGAGAGCAGAGTCGTCTCACCCTGAGATATTGACCAATTGGGATGGCGCGTACAGTGGAGTTGGTATGGGCAGAGGTGGCATGGAGTAGGGAGTTCACAGACGTCGGTTTTCTATACACATCCGTCTGCAAAGCCCCAAACTCATCTGCAGTAATTTTAATGTCCAAAAACTCAACTCCACTGTCGCTAAAACTATATGTCAATTTGATGTTATAATTATTTGTGTTGAGCTGGTGCCTGAGTTGAGAGATGGTACCCTGTCAGATGATCAGTAGATCATCAATGTACCTCACCCACATTGACACCATGGGGGCGGCCCATGCACCTCCGTCAACAAACAAACCCCTCTCCCAGAAACCGAGAAAGAGGTTTGCGTACGAAGGTGCACAGGCCGCGCCCATAGCGGTCCCCCGCCTCTGCAGATAGAATCTATCTTTAAAGACGAAGAAATTGTGGGTGAGTACATAGTCAAGAAGTTCAAGAACCAGCTCACAAATTCGTCCATCCCAATTGCTCATGCTCAAAAAGAAACGAGCTGCTCTCAGGCCATCGTCGTGGCTGATACACGTATATAAAGACTCTATATCAGCCACCACCAAGAGGGTCCCTGGGTCCACATGAACCCCATCAAGTCTATTAAGAACCTCGGTCGTATCCCTAACGTAGGATGGAAGGGTCTCCACCAAGGGTTTTAGGTAATAGTCAATAAATTGACAGATGGGACTACCTGCCGATCACGGGACAATTTAACTGCAGTCCAAAGGAAAGCCTTGAGAGAACTGGGCAATATGAATGATGTCATATTCAAGGCCGCAGACAAGGGGGGTAATGTCGTGGTGTGGCCAGTGGATCTTTACGAAAGGGAGGCCCACAGGCAGCTGAGAGATAGAGAGACATATGGTAGATTGGACTCCTCACCTTTGATTTCATTCTCTGCCCAGCTATACCTCATCCTCAATGATGCCCTAGACCAAGGAATTATTACCAAGAGGGTCTTTGATGGGTTATTTGTAAAATATCCTAAAATTCCAACTTTTTACCTATTGCCCAAGGTCCACAAGGACCCCATCAATCCACCCGGTCGGCCCATCGTTTCAGGGATGGAGGGGTTATGTAGTCCCATCTGTCAATTTATTGACTATTACCTAAAACCCTTGGGAGAGGGGTTTGTTTGTTGACGGAGGTGCATGGGCCGCCCCCATGGTGTCAATGTGGGTGAGGTACATTGATGATCTACTGATCATCTGGCAGGGTACCATCTCTCAACTCAGGCTTTTCATGGACCAGCTCAACACAAATAATTATAACATCAAATTGACATATAGTTTTAGCGACAGTGGAGTTGAGTTTTTGGACATTAAAATTACTGCAGATGAGTTTGGGGCTTTGCAGACGGATGTGTATAGAAAACCGACGTCTGTGAACTCCCTACTCCATGCCACCTCTGCCCATACCAACTCCACTGTACGCGCCATCCCAATTGGTCAATATCTCAGGGTGAGACGACTCTGCTCTCAGGACAACGTTTTTAAACAACAGGCAGATGATTTGAGGAGGAGGTTTAAAAATAGAGGCTATGGGAATCGCACTCTGAAACAAGCTTATCAGAGAGCAAGATCGGTGTCTAGGGATGATCTGCTTCATGGGAGGAAAGTAGTGATGAGCGAGTACTAAAAAGCTCGGGTGCTCGAAGCTCGGGCCGAGCCTCCCAAGATACTCGTGTACTCGGGCCGAGCAACGAGCCCAATGTTATCCTATGGGAGACCCGAGTATTTTTGTGAAATGACCCCCCGGCAGCATGTAGAAACCCTAAAAATGTCACAAAAGTCTCAGAAGAGTGCTCAAATGACATGGCAACAGCATGGGGAAGACCCCTTGAAGCATTTATCACTCAAAAGTCACAGCTGTGAACAATTTTGTCCGCGTTTCACGCCATTTTTACGGACTCATCAGAAAACCTTCCAAAATGACCCCAAAATGATTTTTCATGGCAGAAATGTTAAGGGCACATACCCAATAGTGAGATAGAGCTGGTGTATGTTACTTTTTGAGATTAATACATGAAAGATTTTACGTGAAAACATTGTGTGGCACTCCGATGTCCCTGAGAAGAGACGTACATGAAGGCCTCTTGAGTCTAATGTGCCCATTTTGAGGAAGTGAGTCTTTGTAGTATTTTCCTTTGCCAGGGCAGTCCAAAATTGTGAGGTTCACCAATGCCCCTGCATACAGACATGCATAAGGGCCTGTAAACCTGAAGTGCCCATTGTAAGGAAGTGGGTCTATTGTAGTATAGCCCTTAGGCAGGGCAGCCAAAAATTGGGAGGCTCCACATTGTCCCTGGATAGAGACGTGCATGATGGCCTGTAAACCTGAAGTGCCCATTGTAAGGAAGTGGGTCTATTGTAGTATAGCCCTTTGCCAGGGCAGCCAAAAATTGGGAGGCTCCACGTTGTCCCTGGATAGAGACGTGCATGATGGCCTGTAAACCTGAAGTGCCCATTGTAAGGAAGTGGGTCTATTTTAGTATAGCCCTTTGCCAGGGCAGCCAAAAATTGGGAGGCTCCACGTTGTCCCTGGATAGAGACGTGCATGATGGCCTGTAAACCTGAAGTGCCCATTGTAAGGAAGTGGGTCTATTGTAGTATAGCCCTTAGGCAGGGCAGCCAAAAATTGGGAGGCTCCACGTTGTCCCTGGATAGAGACGTGCATGATGGCCTGTAAACCTGAAGTGCCCATTGTAAGGAAGTGGGTCTATTGTAGTATAGCCCTTAGGCAGGGCAGCCAAAAATTGGGAGGCTCCACATTGTCCCTGGATAGAGACGTGCATGATGGCCTGTAAACCTGAAGTGCCCATTGTAAGGAAGTGGGTCTATTGTAGTATAGCCCTTTGCCAGGGCAGCCAAAAATTGGGAGGCTCCACGTTGTCCCTGGATAGAGACGTGCATGATGGCCTGTAAACCTGAAGTGCCCATTGTAAGGAAGTGGGTCTATTGTAGTATAGCCCTTAGGCAGGGCAGCCAAAAATTGGGAGGCTCCACGTTGTCCCTGGATAGAGACGTGCATGATGGCCTGTAAACCTGAAGTGCCCTTTGTAAGGAAGTGGGTCTATTTTAGTATAGCCCTTTGCCAGGGCAGCCAAAAATTGGGAGGCTCCACGTTGTCCCTGGATAGAGACGTGCATGATGGCCTGTAAACCTGAAGTGCCCATTGCAAGGAAGTGGGTCTATTTTAGTATAGCCCTTTGCCAGGGCAGCCAAAAATTGGGAGGCTCCACGTTGTCCCTGGATAGAGACGTGCATGATGGCCTGTAAACCTGAAGTGCCCATTGTAAGGAAGTGGGTCTATTGTAGTATAGCCCTTAGGCAGGGCAGCCAAAAATTGGGAGGCTCCACGTTGTCCCTGGATAGAGACGTGCATGATGGCCTGTAAACCTGAAGTGCCCATTGTAAGGAAGTGGGTCTATTGTAGTATAGCCCTTAGGCAGGGCAGCCAAAAATTGGGAGGCTCCACATTGTCCCTGGATAGAGATGTGCATGATGGCCTGTTAACCTGAAGTGCCCATTGTAAGGAAGTGGGTCTATTGTAGTATAGCCCTTTGCCAGGGCAGCCAAAAATTGGGAGGCTCCACGTTGTCCCTGGATAGAGACGTGCATGATGGCCTGTAAACCTGAAGTGCCCATTGTAAGGAAGTGGGTCTATTGTAGTATAGCCCTTAGGCAGGGCAGCCAAAAATTGGGAGGCTCCACGTTGTCCCTGGATAGAGACGTGCATGATGGCCTGTAAACCTGAAGTGCCCATTGTAAGGAAGTGGGTCTATTTTAGTATAGCCCTTTGCCAGGGCAGCCAAAAATTGGGAGGCTCCACGTTGTCCCTGGATAGAGACGTGCATGATGGCCTGTAAACCTGAAGTGCCCATTGTAAGGAAGTGGGTCTATTTTAGTATAGCCCTTTGCCAGGGCAGCCAAAAATTGGGAGGCTCCACGTTGTCCCTGGATAGAGACGTGCATGATGGCCTGTAAACCTGAAGTGCCCATTGTAAGGAAGTGGGTCTATTGTAGTATAGCCCTTAGGCAGGGCAGCCAAAAATTGGGAGGCTCCACGTTGTCCCTGGATAGAGACGTGCATGATGGCCTGTAAACCTGAAGTGCCCATTGTAAGGAAGTGGGTCTATTGTAGTATAACCCTTAGGCAGGGCAGCCAAAAATTGGGAGGCTCCACGTTGTCCCTGGATAGAGACGTGCATGAGGGCCTCAAAACATTAAGTGTCCATTGTCAGGAAGTGGGTGTATTATATAGTGTAGCCCTTAGGCAGGGCAGCCAAAAATTGGGAGGCTCCACGTTGTCCCTGGGTAGAGACGTGCATGAGGGCCTCAAAACATTAAGTGTCCATTGTCAGGAAGTGGGTGTATTATAGTATAGCCCTTAGGCAGGGCAGCCAAAAATTGGGAGGCTCCACATTGTCCCTGGGTAGAGACGTTCATGAGGGCCTCAAAACATTAAGTGTCCATTGTCAGGAAGTGGGTGTATTATAGTATAGCCCTTAGGCAGGGCAGCCAAAAATTGGGAGGCTCCACGTTGTCCCTGGGTAGAGACGTGCATGAGGGCCTCAAAACATTAAGTGTCCATTGTCAGGAAGTGGGTGTATTATAGTATAGCCCTTAGGCAGGGCAGCCAAAAATTGGGAGGCTCCACGTTGTCCCTGGATAGAGACGTGCATGAGGGCCTCAAAACATTAAGTGTCCATTGTCAGGAAGTGGGTGTATTATATAGTATAGCCCTTAGGCAGGGCAGCCAAAAATTGGGAGGCTTCACGTTGTCCCTGGGTAGAGACGTGCATGAGGGCCTCAAAACATTAAGTGTCCATTGTCAGGAAGTGGGTGTATTATAGTATAGCCCTTAGGCAGGGCAGCCAAAAATTGGGAGGCTCCACATTGTCCCTGGGTAGAGACGTGCATGAGGGCCTCAAAACATTAAGTGTCCATTGTCAGGAAGTGGGTGTATTATAGTATAGCCCTTAGGCAGGGCAGCCAAAAATTGGGAGGCTCCACGTTGTCCCTGGGTAGAGACGTGCATGAGGGCCTCAAAACATTGTTCCCATTGCAAAGGAGCGGGTCTCCTGTCGTTGTAATGTCCATTCTGCAAAGAATGGGCGAAAAAATTTACCACTGGGGGTATACCTGAAACAAAGGCCTAAGTATTGCAATTTGTAACGGTCATCATCATGGTGGCGCATGAGGAGAAGTTGGAGCAGTCCAGCGATTATCCAAAGTCCAGAAGTGTGTACCCATGGGTGAGTGGAGGTACATGGCAAACTTTAAATTCCGCTCTCATTTGCTGGTGGTGTGGTGAAGTCTGGCCCAATCCAACCCTTGTTCATCTTGATCAGAGTCAGCCTGTCAGCATTTTCAGTTGACAGGCGGGTGCGTTTATCTGTAATGATTCCACCTGCGGCACTAAAAACACGCTCTGACAAAACGCTAGCAGCAGGGCAGGCCAGGACTTCCAAGGCGTAGAGAGCCAATTCATGCCACGTGTCCAGCTTGGATACCCAATAATTGTAAGGCACAGAGGAATGTCGGAGTACAGTTGTTCGATCTGCAAGGTACTCCTTCAGCATCTGGGCAAACTTAGGATTTCTTGTGGCACTACCCCGCACCTCAGGGGCTGTGGTACGTGAGGGGCTGAGAAAACTGTCCCACATCTTAAAGACTGTTCCCCTACCTCTGGCGGATTGGACTTGTGCCTCTCTCGGCTGTACGCCTCGGTTGTCCACTGATTCCTGACCTATGCCGCTAGCGTTTTGTGAGGGGAATGCTTTGCCTACTTCCGTGACTATGGCCTTCCGGAACTGCTGCATTTTGGTTGACCTCTCCTCCACGGGAATAAGAGACAAAAAGTTCTCCTTGTAGCGTGGGTCTAACAGTGTTACCAACCAGTAATGATTGTCGGCCAAGATGTTCTTAACGCGAGGGTCACGAGACAGGCAGCTTACCATAAAGTCAGCCATGTGCGCCAGACTCTTAACAGCCAGGACTTCAGTAGCCTGACCAACAAGATGACTGAACATGCTGTCCTCCTCCTCCTCCTCCTCCTCCTCCTCCTCATCTACCCTGTCCTCTGGCCAGCCACGCTGAACCGAGGATATGACTGGTGTGCATGTCATATCCTCAATTTGGCCGGAGAGTTGCTCGTTGTCTTCATCCTCCTCCTCGTCATAGTCCTCCACTGCATGTTGTGATGAGACGAGGCTGGGCTGTGTGTTATCACCCACACCCACTACTGTTTCTTGCTGCAACTCATCGCGCTCCGCCTGCAATGCATCATGTTTGTTTTTCAGCAGAGACCGTTTTAGAAGGCAGAGTAGCGGTATGGTGACGCTAATAATGGCGTCATCACCACTCACCATCTTGGTGGAGTCCTCAAAGTTTTGGAGGATGGTACATAGGTCTGACATCCATCTCCACTCCTCAGGTGTTATGTGTGGAGTTTGACCCATTTCCCGACGGCTTAGGTGATGCAGGTACTCAACAACTGCCCTCTTCTGCTCACATATCCTGACCAACATGTGCAGATTTGAATTCCAACGCGTGGGGACATCACACACCAGTCTGTGAGCCGGAAGATGCAAACGGCGCTGAAAGCCGGCAAGGCCGGCTGAAGCAGTAGGTGACTTTCGAAAATGTGCAGACAGGCGGCGAACTTTTACCAGCAGATCAGACAGCTCTGGGTATGACTTTAGAAACCGCTGAACCACGAGGTTGAGCACATGGGCCACGCATGGAACATGTGTCAGCTGGCCTCGCCTCAAAGCCGCCACCAGGTTCCGGCCATTGTCACACACGACCTTTCCTGGCTTTAGGTTCAGAGGTGTGAGCCAGTGATCTGCCTGCTGTTTCAGAGCTGTCCACAGCTCTTCTGCATTGTGGGGTTTGTCACCTATGCAGATTAGCTTCAGCACAGCCTGTTGCCGCTTCGCCGAGGCAGTGCTGCAGTGCTTCCAGCTTGTGACTGGTGTGGAGGGTACAGTGGATGAGGATGCGCAGGAGGAGGAGGAGGCTGAAGAGCATGACATTCCGGAGCTGTAGAGTGTGGGTGAAACACTGACTGAGGTAGGGCCTGCAAACCTTGGTGTGGGAAGGACGTGTTCCGTCCCTCGCTCAGACTGGGTCCCAGCTTCCACAATATTAACCCAGTGTGCCGTCAACGAGATGTAGCGGCCTTGCCCACAAGCACTTGTCCACGTGTCTGTGGTTAGGTGGACCTTGGGTGAAACAGCGTTGTTCAGGGCACGTGTGATGTTTTGTGACACGTGGTTATGCAACGCGGGGACGGCACACCGGGAGAAATAGTGGCGGCTGGGGACCGAGTAACGTGGGACAGCTGCCGCCATCAGGTCACGGAATGCTTCTGTCTCCACCAGCCTAAAAGGCAACATTTCCAGCGCAAGCAGTCGCGAAATGTTAGCATTTAGAACTGTGGCATGTGGGGTGTTGGCAGTGTATTTGCGCCTGCGTTCAAAGGTTTGCTGAATGGATAACTGAACGCTGCGCTGGGACAAGGACGTGCTTGATGATGGTGTTCTTTCTGCGTAGGCAACTGCAGGTGCAGGAGTGGAGGAGGCTTGTTCGCAGGCAGCATGGACAGGGGATTGGCTCGCATGCACAACCAGCGAAGACGTAGCAGTGACATCAGCAAGCACTGCTCCTCGACTCTGTTGTACTTCCCACAAAGTCGGGTGCTTGGCTGACATGTGCTTGATCATGCTGGTGGTGGTCAGGCTGCTAGTTTTGGTACCCCTGCTGATGCTGGCACGGCAGGTGTTGCAAATGGCCTTTTTTGAATCATCTGGATCCAACTTAAAAAACTGCCAGACTCGGGAAGACCTAACATTTGTACAGGCACCTTGTGTCGTCGTGTTGTTCCGGGGAACGGTTGCCTGACTTCTGCCTGGGGCCACCACCCTGCTTCGTACTGCCTGTTGTGATGCTACGCCTCCCTCCCCCTGTGCACTGCTGTCCTCGCTCTGCATATCCTCCTGCCAGGTTGGGTCAGTTACTGGATCATCCACCACGTCGTCTTCCTCTTCCGCACCCTGCTCCTCCTCTTGACTTCCTGACAATTGTGTCTCATCATCGTCCACCACTTGTTGAGACACGTTGCCAACTTCGTGAGAACGTGGCTGCTCAAATATTTGGCCATCTGTACAGACGATCTCCTCATGACCCACTTCAATATGAGCTGGCGAGAGGCCAGAATGTGTGAATGGAAACGTGAACAGTTCTTCCGAGTGTCCAAGTGTGGGATCATTAATGTCCGAGGAGGACGTGTACTCAGCCTGGTGGTAGGAAGGAGGATCAGGTTCAGAAATGTGCGGTGCAGTATCACGGCTACTGACACTTGACCGTGTGGAAGACAGAGTGTTTGTGGTGGTGCCAATCTGACTGGAAGCATTATCTGCTATCCAACTAACAACCTGTTGACACTGGTCTTGGTTCAAGAGCGGTGTACTGCTGCGGTCCCCAAGAATTTGGGACAGGACGTGCGAGCGACTAGATGTGGCCCTTTGTTGTGGCGAAATTAGAGCTTGCCCACGACCTCGGCCTCTGCCTGCACCACCATCACGTCCACTTCCTTGTTCCTTGCCAATGCCCTTGCGCATTTTGCAATGCTGTGCACTGCTGACGTGTATATTCACTACTTGTGCGTTATATCAAAGTTTCTGGAAATTGCACACAAGTGCACCTGTACGCTGCCACCAACAGGCACACACGTGCGGTTTTAAAAACCAAGCACGGACGCAATAAGAACCTAACAGGTTTTTTTGGGGAGCGACAATTACAGACAAGTCAGACACTATCTGGACTGTTTTACACTGTGTACACCAGCCCCAGATATGATGAAGGCTGGTATACGGTCACCACTACCCTGCCTGCCTGCCTGCCTGTATACTGGTACAATAGTCCTGACAAGGACTCTTTTGGTCACTAGCCTGTATTCAGACCTGGCTATACCCTGCCTGTATATAGCAACAATAGTCCTGAGAAGGACTCTGCTACTGTACTCCGACCTGGCTATACCCTGCCTGCCTGTATACAACTAGAATAGTCCTGAGAAGGACTTTTGGTCACACTGTTTGCAGCCCTGCAACTGAAAAAGCTATAAAGGGCCGCAAAGCTTTCCCTGAATCAGCGACACTCTCCCTGCACTCACTGTCTGGATAGCTGTGAGCAGAGCACAGCGCGCCGGCCGATATAAAGGCTCGGTCACGCTGTGCAGGCCGGCCAATCACTGCAATTCCACAACTAACAGGGCTGTGGCATTGCAGTGGTCTGCCAGCCAATCCCTGCATGAGGGCTGGCTCTCAAAAGAGCGCCAACATGCAGAAATGAAGACCACGAGTACAGCACGAGTATCGCGAGATTACTCGGTCCCCGCCGAGCAGCCCGAGTACAGCGATACTCGTGCGAGTACCGAGTAGTTACAAGCATGCTCGCTCATCACTAGAGGAAAGGTGAAATCAGGCCTGTGGAAAATATAAGGTTTATCTCAACATTTAATGCCAAATGGCAGGAGATGAGAGAAATCCTAACCAAATTTTGGCCGATCCTTCAATCGGATCCCACCTTGAAGTCACGTCTACCCCCTGTACCCCTGATGACCGCTAGACGATGTAAAAACCTTAAGGACTACCTGGTCAAAAGCCACTACATACCACCTGTGACCAGTAGTCCATTTGGCTCGTCTGGACCTATTAAAGGTTGCTTCCCTTGCGGTCGCTGTGTTTCCTGCCCGAATGTCTCCCGCTGCTCCTCTTTTCATACCAGTGATGGGAGGAAAAATTTCCCTATAAAAGAACATATCTCTTGTACTACCATCAACGTCATCTATTATGCAACATGTGATTGTAATAAGATCTACATAGGCATGACGTCAAGGGAACTAAGAGTAAGAGTAAGGGAGCATGTGAAGGACATTCAGGCGGCAACCACAGCGACCAATGTGGCAGAATTAAAAACTATACCGCGCCACTTTAAGTTGGTTCATGGATGCAACCCTAGATCTTTTATGGTCAGGGGTATAGACGTGATTCACTGTGGGATTAGGGGGGGAAATGTCAAAAAACTTTTGGCACAACGTGAACTAAAATGGATTACCATTTTGGACACAGTAACACCAAAGGGCCTCAATGAGGCTCTAAATTTTGCCCCGTTTCTATGATGAATCCTTGTCATGTACTGCACCATTCCTTTCCTTTTTAATCTAGGGTATTTTTTAACTAGAATTTTTTATTTGGTTTTTTGTCCCCTTATTAATTTTCAGTGTTCCTAATTTAATTCTCTTGCCTTCATAGGACCTTATCACAGTAATAATCCATTGTGGTTTACATGTCGGACTTGGACCTGACATCGATTTTGGAAAATTGTTCGCATATGATTCCCCTATGATATGGATGTACTGTCACTTTAAGAAGATTTCTTCATAATAATTCCCCTGTTCCTTTGCGTTTATGTACTATGACTGATGCTATTGTTATCTATACTATTGCAGTCTTATCTATGGGATAGCATGGATACTTATTTATTGTCCACATTTTCCATTTCCAGCTATTAGCCTGTCCCGCCCTCTGGTTGCAGTGCGCGCTCCCATCGCGCGGTGATTTGTCCCCACTACCTTCCCGGCGTCCCTTTGGGTGGGGGGGGATGCTGTGGACCCCTGGGCCCGGGGGCCCGCCGCGTCCCCCCTCACTGGACTGCCGGGGACTTGGTGTGGACTCTCGCCGCGCTTTGTGTGCGCGCCGTCATGGCAACCCGACTGGCTGATTGACGGGCTCTAGCTGGGAGCTGTGTCCCGCCCTCTGATCTCCGTGCCCCGTGCGCGCCGCTCGCCTGCCTTGCCCGCCCCTTGGCCGTCCTTGTTGGGTGGGGGTGGTCTCGGAGTACGTAGTTGTTGTGCTCCGGGCTCCCTCTCCCATTGGACGGCTGCGGGGCGTGTGATGCTGGGCGCGCGGTGCGCGTGTGCGTCAGCGGAGATCCGATTGGCTGGGACACATTTTCCAGGTCCTGGTCTGCCCAATGAAGTCATGTGACTTCCTATTTAAGGTCCTTGAACGGCAATTGCCGTACACCTTCCCTGATGAAGCCAGCAGACGTAACCCGTGCGAAACGCGCGTAGGAAGGCTCCTCTCACTGGTGTGGGATGCTCTGGTGGTCACCCTTCTGACTATGTGTAAGTTATGGGTTCAAGGGTCTTTTTTGTATGACTAGCCTGTTATTGGGTGGCCTCTGCCCTGTCTAAAGGACCTATGCCGATTTGGCTACACATTTTTATGTGTCCTGTCAGGACAGAGGCGCCATACCTGTTAGCTGGTCATTTTTTGACTTCTTTTCTATGATTGGTTCGATTTTTGGAACCTCTGCCCTGTCTAAAGGACTTATGCCGATTTGGCTACACATATTTACGTATCCTGTCAGGACAGAGGCGCCATATTTATCAGCTAGCTACTTCATGATTATTTATGACCCTTTGTCCCCGCTAGTAATTATCCCCTACTTGGGGTGTGTATCACCTTTGCTCCCCCACTTATATGTGGTAATTCACCTTGTCCTCTATTAGCACCATATATGTATATCCTCTATAATGACTGAAACCAATTTTTATAAAAAGATATTTATATAATAAAGTTTTTTGATATTTTATACGAACAGCCATTGTAAGCTCCAGTTTTTTCTCCTTTGTTCATGTTTTACAGAGGATGTGGTGTGCCTTGGATCATGTGCCGTTCCCTTTCTTCACCAAACTTTTTTCTTCCCATCATTCTGGTACAGGTTGATCTTTGTCTCATCTGTCCATAGAATACTTTTCCAGAACTGAGCTGGCTTCATGAGGTGTTTTTCAGCAAATTTAACTCTGGCCTGTCTATTTTTGGAATTGATGAATGGTTTGCATCTAGATGTGAACCCTTTGTATTTACTTTCATGGAGTCTTCTCTTTACTGTTGACTTAGAGACAGATACACCTACTTCACTGAGAGTGTTCTGGACTTCAGTTGATGTTGTGAACGGGTTCTTCTTCACCAAAGAAAGTATGCGGCGATCATCCACCACTGTTGTCATCCGTGGACGCCCAGGCCTTTTTGAGTTCCCAAGCTCACCAGTCAATTCCTTTTTTCTCAGAATGTACCGACTGTTGATTTTGCTAATCCAAGCATGTCTGCTATCTCTCTGATGGATTTTTTCTTTTTTTTCAGCCTCAGGATGTTCTGCTTCACCTCAATTGAGAGTTCCTTAGACCGCATGTTGTCTGGTCACAGCAACAGCTTCCAAATGCAAGACCACACACCTGTAATCAACCCCAGACCTTTTAACTACTTCATTGATTACAGGTTAACGAGGGAGACGCCTTCAGAGTTAATTGCAGCCCTTAGAGTCCCTTGTCCAATTACTTTTGGTCCCTTGAAAAAGAGGAGGCTATGCATTACAGAGCTATGATTCCTAAACCCTTTCTCCGATTTGGATGTGAAAACTCTCATATTGCAGCTGGGAGTGTGCACTTTCAGCCCATATTATATATATAATTGTATTTCTGAACATGTTTTTGTAAACAGCTAAAATAACAAAACTTGTGTCACTGTCCAAATATTTCTGGACCTAACTGTATATATATATATATATATATATATATATATTTATGATCCTAAACAGGTGTTAAAGATAACTTAGTAACCCATAATGTAATTAGCGCTAGCCATAATTTTCTTAAATTGGATGAAATGAGATGAAATTGGAGAGCTGCAAAATTAGAATGTTCAATATTTTGTAATTGAACAAAACTATGTAAATTAAATTCTGCACTAAAATATCATGGATGGCTGAAATCAGACTAGTGGCTGGAAAATATCTACAAATATTTCCAGTTTTTAAACTGTCTCTTAACGTTCTGTTAAAGGAAGGTTAATCATTATGTTTGTAACATTTATTAGGCAGAACATAAACACAAGGCTAAAAGTATAACTTCATGCTACATAAATACATAAAGAGCAAATTCTAATTTCAAGTGCCTAAGTAAAAGACTATACTCTTTATTGACTTTTCATTTACAATAGACATTCAGTTGAAACTAGAAGTTTACATACACTATCTAAAACAGGGGTGGGAAACCTTTTTCCTGTGGGGGTCATTTGGAAATTTCCACCAACCTTCAGGGGCCGCAAAAAATTATCAGCTTCAAAATTACCGTAATATATTGTGTCAAACAATTAATAAACTCACCCCTACTGTGGTATCTGGAGCTGCTTTTCTTTGGAGCGGCTGCGGTTATCGGTGATATTGATCATGTTGCTTCTCACAACTGCTTTTCCAGGTTTGTCTTGGTCTGGGGTGCAATCAACAGATTGGTAAATTATATACATCACATAGGAGATGCTGGAGGCAACTAAATCACAAGAGGGGCTGGGGCATATATACATCACAGAAGGGGCTCAGGACCATGGCCGGCTTTAGGCATGTGCGACTTCTGTGGTCGCACAGGGCACCGACGGCCATGCTTCAGGGGGGGGCGCAGCAGAGAGGTAAGAAGTCATAAATTTCCTGGCTCCTCCGGTCACAGAACTGTGTTTTTACTGTAACCGCCGCTGGTTAATTACTTAGCTTTATGTTGCCCCTCGCCAGCCGGGCCCACCATGTTCACCGAGCCCCAGTCACAGCTGCAGCAGAGGGGCCCGGCGGTGTTGCTCCAGCCACAACTGCAGTCTGCACATGACAATGTGCATGCGAAGTCCTTCTAGGGCATCGCAGGCAAATTAGCCATGTGGTGGGAGAGGCACTGTGAATGGAGCAGAGCAGAAAGGTGGCGTGTCATCCCGCAGCCCAATGTGATGAGGTCATCACTCTGCACCTCATCACAGTACTGCGAGCAACGGGGAGCTGGAGAGTGTGTGGCATCCGGCAGGGAGAGGTAGGTGCTCTATGAGCTGAAGATTGCCGGGGGTGGTGGGGGACCCGCGGACTCCAGCCGCGGGGGGCGGGGGGGCACTGACTCAAGTGGCGGGGGGTGCTGACTCCAGTCGCATGGGGTGGGGGAGCGCTGACTCCAGCCGCAGCGGGTTGGGGGGCGCTGACTCCAGCCACGGGTGGTGGTGGGAGCACTGACTCCAGGGGCAGGGGGAGTGCTGACTCAAGGGCCGGGGGGGCCGTTGACTCCAGCCATGGGTGGGGGGGCACTGACTCCAGCTGCGGGTGGTGGGGAGGGGGCACTGACTGCAGCCCCTGCCTTGCTTTAGCTAGATGTGTGGAGGGCACACATCCAGCTGAAATGCATCTCTGCTCAGAGAGGATGCTGCAGGACATGGGAGCCGCGGAGGGTGAGTAGATTTTTTTTTGTAGTAGACAAATATACGAGGAGAAACCCAGGAAAGGCACATATACACAAGAAGGAGGAGATATATACCTGGAAGGGGACACAAACCAGGATGGGGACTTATATACCAGAATGTGCCCAGGAGGAGAATATATATACATCAGGAGGAGCCTAGGATGGGGATATATATGCTGGGAAAGGAACAAATAAACCATGATGGGAACATATATAGCAGGAGGAGGACATACAGTTAGGTCCAGAAATATTTGGACAGTGACACAATTTCCGCGAGTTGGGCTCTGCATGCCACCACATTGGATTTGAAATGAAACCTCTACAACAGAATTCAAGTGCAGATTGTAACGTTTAATTTGAAGGTTTGAACAAAAATATCTGATAGAAATTGTAGGAATTGTACACATTTCTTTACAAACACTCAACATTTTAGGAGGTCAAAAGTAATTGGACAAATAAACCAAACCCAAACAAAATATTTTTATTTTCAATATTTTGTTGCGAATCCTTTGGAGGCAATCACTGCCTTAAGTCTGGAACCCATGGACATCACCAAACGCTGGGTTTCCTCCTTCTTAATGCTTTGCCAGGCCTTTACAGCCGCAGCCTTCAGGTCTTGCTTGTTTGTGGGTCTTTCCGTCTTAAGTCTGGATTTGAGCAAGTGAAATGCATGCTCAATTGGGTTAAGATCTGGTGATTGACTTGGCCATTGCAGAATGTTCCACTTTTTTGCACTCATGAACTCCTGGGTAGCTTTGGCTGTATGCTTGGGGTCATTGTCCATCTGTACTATGAAGCGCCGTCCGATCAACTTTGCGGCATTTGGCTGAATCTGGGCTGAAAGTATATCCCAGTACACTTCAGAATTCATCCGGCTACTCTTGTCTGCTGTTATATCATCAATAAACACAAGTGACCCAGTGCCATTGAAAGCCATGCATGCCCATGCCACCACGTTGCCTCCACCATGTTTTACAGAGGATGTGGTGTGCCTTGGATCATGTGCCGTTCCCTTTCTTCTCCAAACTTTTTTCTTCCCATCATTCTGGTACAGGTTGATCATTGTCTCATCTGTCCATAGAATACTTTTCCAGAACTGAGCTGGCTTCATGAGGTGTTTTTCAGCAAATTTAACTCTGGCCTGTCAATTTTTGGAATTAATGAATGGTTTGCATCTAGATGTGAACCCTTTGTATTTACTTTCATGGAGTCTTCTCTTTACTGTTGACTTAGAGACAGATACACCAACTTTACTGAGAGTGTTCTGGACTTCAGTTGATGTTGTGAACGGGTTCTTCTTCACCAAAGAAAGTATGCGGCGATCATCCACCACTGTTGTCATCCGTGGACACCCAGGCCTTTTTGAGTTCCCAAGCTCACCAGTCAATTCCTTTTTTCTCAGAATGTACCCGACTGTTGATTTTGCTACTCCAAGCATGTCTGCTATCTCTCTGATGGATTTTTTCTTTTTTTTCAGCCTCAGGATGTTCTGCTTCACCTCAATTGAGAGTTCCTTAGACCGCATGTTGTCTGGTCACAGCAACAGCTTCCAAATGCAAAACCACACACCTGTAATCAACCCCAGACCTTTTAACTACTTCATTGATTACAGGTTAACGAGGGAGACGCCTTCAGAGTTAATTGCAGCCCTTAGAGTCCCTTGTCCAATTACTTTTGGTCCCTTGAAAAAGAAGAGGCTATGCATTACAGAGCTATGATTCCTAAACCCTTTCTCCGATTTGGATGTGAAAACTCTCATATTGCAGCTGGGAGTGTGCACTTTCAGCCCATATTATATATATAATTGTATTTCTGAACATGTTTTTGTAAACAGCTAAAATAACAAAACTTGTGTCACTGTCCAAATATTTCTGGACCTAACTGTATATACCAAGAAGGTGACAGAAACAAGGATGGGGACATATATACCAGAATGTGCTCAGGAGTGGGATATACATACCAGGTGCCCAGGATTGGACATATATACCAGGATAGGGACAAATAAACTGGGATAGGGACATGCATACCAGGAGGGTCCCTGGATGGGGACATATATACCTGGAAGAGGACATTTATGCTAGGAAGGGGACAATAAACCAGGATGGGGACATGCATACCAGGAAGGGCCCAGGATGCAGACATATATACCAGGATTTGGACATATATACCAGGAGGATATTATACAGAGAGACAATGTGTGTGGAGGGATAGTATACAGAGGGGTAGTGTGTGTGGGGTGATATAAAGAGGAGCATTTTGTGTGTGAAGAAAAATATATAAAAAGGGGCAGCTTGTGTGGGGGATAGTGTACAAAGGGGCAGCATACATGAGGGATATTACACAGAGGGTCATTGTGTGTGTGTATATTATATAGAGTTGCAGTGTTTGGGGGATATATAGAGGGTCAGTGTGTGTGTAGGATGCTACACAGAGGAGCAGTGTGTGGGATATTATACAAATGGGCAGTGTGTGTTGGCATTTACAGAGGAGCAGTGTACGTGTGGGGACATTATACAGAGGAGCAGTGTGTGGAGGGGGATATATTGAGGAGCAGTGTTTGTGGGGAGATATTATACAGAAGAGCAGTGTGTGGGAGGATTTTATACAGAAGAGCAGTGTGTGGGAGGATATTATACAGAAGAGCAGTGTGTGTGGAGGATATTATATTGAAAAACTGTGTGTGGGGGATACTAAACAGAGGAGCACAGTGTGGGGGGAATATTATACAGAGGAGCAGTGTGTATGTGGGGATATTATACAGAAGACCAGTATGTGGGGGGTATTATGCAGAGGGGCATTGTGTGTGGGGGATATTATACAGAGAAGCAGTGTGTGGGGGGATATTATACTGCGGAGCAGTGTGTGTGTGGGATATTATACTGAGTAGCAGTGTGTGTGTGGGGGGATAGTATACTAAGGTGCAGTGTGTGTGTGTGTGTGGGATAGTGTACTGAGGTGCAGTGTGTTGGGGGATATGACACAGAGGAGCAGTGTGTTTGGGGGGATATTATACAGAGGAGCAGTATGTGTGTGGATATTATACACAGGGGCATTGTGTGGGTATATTCTACTGAGCGGAAGTGTTTGTGGGGGATATTATACATGGGGCAGTGTATGTGGGAGAGATATTATACAGAGGAGCAGTGTGTGTGTGTATGTGGGATATCTTACAGAGGGCCAGTGTGTGGGGATATTATACACAGGGATATCGTGTGGGGGTACACTGAGGGGCAGTGTGTGGGGAAATATTATAAATAGGGGCAGTGTGGGAGAGAGATGGAAAGGGTCGGTGTATATAGTAAAATATGGAGACGGGAAGTGTAGGGGGTGTATTATTACTTTTCTAAGGGAAATGCTTTATTTTCTGGAACAACTTCAAGGGTGCTAACGCTTTTGGTCATGACTCTGTGTGTGTGTGTGTGTGTTTGTGTGTGTTTGTGTGTGCGTGTGTGTGTGTGTGTGTATGTGTGTATATATATATATGTATTTATATATATACAGTTAGGTCCAGAAATATTTGGACAGTGTCACAAGTTTTGTTATTTTAGCTGTTTACAAAAACATGTTCAGAAATACAATTATATATATATAATATGGGCTGAAAGTGCACACTCCCAGCTGCCATATGAGAGTTTTCACATCCAAATCGGAGAAAGGGTTTAGGAATCATAGCTATGTAATGCATTGCCTCCTCTTTTTCAAGGGACCAAAAGTAATTGGACAAGGGACTCTAAGGGCTGCAATTAACTCTGAAGGCGTCTCCCTCGTTAACCTGTAATCAATGAAGTAGTTAAAAGGTCTGGGGTTGATTACAGGTGTGTGGTTTTGCATTTGGAAGCTGTTGCTGTGACCAGACAACATGCGGTCTAAGGAACTCTCAATTGAGGTAAAGCAGAACATCCTGAGGCTGAAAAAAAAAAAAATCCATCAGAGAGATAGCAGACATGCTTGGAGTAGCAAAATCAACAGTCGGGTACATTCTGAGAAAAAAGGAATTGACTGCTGAGCTTGGGAACTCAAAAAGGCCTGGGCGTCCACGGATGACAACAGTAGTGGATGATCGCCGCATACTTTCTTTGGTGAAGAAGAACCCGTTCACAACATCAACTGAAGTCCAGAACACTCTCAGTGAAGTAGGTGTATCTGTCTCTAAGTCAACAGTAAAGAGAAGACTCCATGAAAGTAAATACAAAGGGTTCACATCTAGATGCAAACCATTCATCATTTCCAAAAATAGACAGGCCAGAGTTAAATTTGCTGAAAAACACCTCATGAAGCCAACTCAGTTCTGGAAAAGTATTCTATGGATAGATGAGACAAAGATCAACGTGTATCAAAATGATGGGAAGAAAAAAGTTTGGAGAAGAAAGGGAATGGCACATGATCCAAGGCACACCACATCCTCTGTAAAACATGGTGGAGGCAACGTGATGGCATGGGCATGCATGGCTTTCAATGGCACTGGGTCACTTGTGTTTATTGATGACATAACAGCAGACAAGAGTAGCCGAATGAATTCTGAAGTGTACCGGGATATACTTTCAGCCCAGATTCAGCCAAATGCTGCAAAGTTGATCGGACGGCGCTTCATAGTACAGATGGACAATGACCCCAAGCATACAGCCAAAGCTACCCAGGAGTTCATGAGTGCAAAAAAGTGGAACATTGCAATGGCCAAATCAATCACCAGATCTTAACCCAATTGAGCATGCATTTCACTTGCTCAAATCCAGACTTAAGACGGAAAGACCCACAAACAAGCAGGACCTGAAGGCTGCGGCTGTAAAGGCCTGGCAAAGCATTAAGAAGGAGGAAACCCAGCGTTTGGTGATGTCCATGGGTTCCAGACTTAAGGCAGTGATTGCCTCCAAAGGATTCGCAACAAAATATTGAAAATAAAAATATTTTGTTTGGGTTTGGTTTATTTGTCCAATTACTTTTGACCTCCTAAAATGTGGAGTGTTTGTAAAGAAATGTGTACAATTCCTACAATTTCTATCAGATATTTTTGTTCAAACCTTCAAATTAAACGTTACAATCTGCACTTGAATTCTGTTGTAGAGATTTCATTTCAAATCCAATGTGGTGGCATGCAGAGCCCAACTCGCGAAAATTGTGTCACTGTCCAAATATTTCTGGACCTAACTGTATGTGTAGATATATATAATATACACACACACACGTTTTTCCAAGAATGGTGGTGAGTGTGGAGGGCTTGAGGGGTGGAGTCGGAGCTGGGGTAGGGTGTAATATCCATGGATACGGCATAAATGGTTGAAATCGAAAGACCTCTAAAAAAATGAGATCAGACGTGATGGATTTGAGGTGCAGATTCTCCAGCACAAATTTGTAATTTATTGCACATTTGAAGAGATCAATTTTCTTAGGATATAAAAAAAATGGCCTCCGGTGGAGATGCTGGAGCATACACATCACAGGAGACACTGGGACTGGGATGCATAAATTACAGGAGATGCTGGAGTGCAGTCAACAGATTGGTAAATCATATACATCCCATAGGAGATGCTGGAGGCAACTACATCACTGGAGGGGCTGGGGCATATATACATCACAAAAGAGGCTGGGGACATATATACATCACAGGAGATGCTGAGGCATATATACATCACAGGAGATGCTGGGGGCATAAATACACCACAGGAGGGAATGGGAGCACATAAACACCACAGGAGGGGCTGGGGAAATATACATCACAAGAGGGGCTGAGGACATATATACATCACAGGAGGGGCTGGGGACATATATACATCACAGGAGAGGCTGGGTGCACATATAGATCACAAGGGGGCTTGGGACATATACATCACAGGAGGGGCGGGAGACATGTATACATCACAGGAGAGGCTGGGTGCACATATAGATCACAAGGGGGCTTGGGACATATACATCACAGGAGGGGCGGGAGACATGTATACATCACAGGACGGCCTGAGGAAATATATTCATCACTTGAGAATCTGGGGGGAATATTTACAACACGGGAGGGGATGGGGACATATACACCACAAGAGTAGCTGGGTACATATAAATCACAGAAGGGGCTGAGACATATATACATCATGGGAGGGGTTAGAGATATAAATATATATATATATAAACATATATATATATATATACATATATACACACATCACAGGAGGTGCTCGGGGCATATATACATCACAGGAGATGCTGGGGGATATATACACCACAAGAGGGGCTGGGTGCATATATACACCACAGGACAGGCTGTGGACATATACTGTACATCACAAGAGGAGCTTGGGACATATACATTACAAGAGAAGCTGGAGACATATACATCACAGGTGGAGTTGGGGACATATATATAACACAGGAGGGGCTGGGTGCATATATACATTACATGAGATGATGGTGGCATATATAAACCACAGGAGGGGCTGGGGGCATATATACATCACAAGACATCACAGGAGGGGCTGGGCACATATATACATCACAGGAGGGGCTGGGGATATTTATACATCATAGGAGATGCTGGAGGCATATAAACACCACAAGAGGGGCTGGGGACATATATACATCACAGGAGGGGCTGGGGACATATGTACATCACAGGAGATGCTGGAGGCATATATACACCACAGAAGGGGCTGGGGGCATATATACACTGCAGGAGGGGCTGGGGACATATAAATCCCAAGAGGGGCTGGGGAAATATACATACCAGGAGGGGCTGGGGACATATGTACATCACAGGAGATGCTGGAGGCATATATACACCACAGAAGGGGCTGGGGGCATATATACACTACAGGAGGGGCTGGGGACATATATACATCACAGGAGAGACTGGGGACATATACGTCACAAAAGTGCTGCGGACATTTACACCAGAGGAGAGGCTGAAGACATATATACATCACAGGAGGGGCTGGGTGCATATATATATATATATATATATATATATATACATCATAGGAGATACTGGGACATATATACATCACAGGAGGGGCTGGGGCATATATACACCATAGGAGAGGGTGGGGACATATACAACACAAGAGGGTCTGGGGACAAATACATCATAGGAGGGGCTCGGGACATATATACATCACAGAAGGGGTTGGATATATATATATATATATGTTATGATTAAGTGACCGAGGAGGATCAGAAAAAGGACAAAAAACTAGGAAACCCAGAATGTTACCAGAGTGGTTGGAATCTCAGCCAACTGCAGACCTAACACTAACACACAACTAGAAGTAGCCGTGGGACGTGCCTACAATGACCTGGTCGCCTCGACACAGCCGGAGAACTAATTATTCCTACAGTGAGAAATACAGGAAAGGCTAATCTGCCTCGGAGTAGTCCCCAAAGATATAGATAGCCCCCCACATGTAAATATTATGGTGATGTAGGAAAACACAATACACAAAGATGAGGACCACACTATCTAAATAGGAAAAAACAGAATAGAGCACTGTCTGCAGCCGTGCAATACCGTAGAAAAAGAACCAACACGCCTGATATGGAAAAATATTGAGCCCACACGGACTCTCCCCCACTATATCAGGAGTCTGGTGTTACTGGGATCCAAACAAACACTAATATAGTGGAGGGACTGAAATTAGTGCTAAGCATGACAAAACAAAATACATAGCAGAATATGGAGCAAGGTACACAGACATTGTCAGCAGGGAATGCTCCAACTCCACCCAGAACTCCATACAAGCAAAACCAGAAAATAAGCCTTTGTACCTAAACATAAAATCAACAAGAAAATGGAAACCACCAGCAGAGGTACAAAGATAACACTTATCTGAAGAGTCCTGGTAGACACAAAAGGAAGGCTGGCTTCAGAATGTCCATAGCACACAAGAGACAACATTGAGCACCGGCAAGGAACAAGAGAACACTACTCAGTTATATAAGCCCAGTCAGAACCACCCAATTGCCAATCATCCTCAGCTGTCTGATTTCTATCCAGCAAGCCAACTCCACTACCAGCACTGACCACAAGAGGGAGCCCCAAACTGGAATCCAGTCCACATGAATTCACTATATATATATATATATATATATATATATATATATATATATATATATACACACACACACATCACAGGAGGGGCTGGGTGCATATATACATCACAGGTGATGCTGGGAGCAAATATACACCACAGGAAGGGTTGGGGCATATATACACCACAAGATGGGCTGGGGACAAATATACCACAGGAGGAACTGGGGCATATATATACACAACAGGAGGGGCTGGGGATGTATATACATCTAAAGAGGAGCTGGGGACATATATATATATATATATATATATATATATATATTACAGGAGGTGCTGGGGACGGATATATATCACAGGAGGGGCTGGGACATAAATACATCACAAGAGGGGTTAGGGCATACAGTTAGGTCCAGAAGTATTTGGACAGTGACACAATTTTCGCGAGTTGGGCTCTGCATGCCACCACATTGAATTCGAAATGAAACCTCTACAACAGAATTCAAGTGCAGATTGTAACGTTTAATTTGAAGGTTTGAACAAAAATATCTGATAGAAATTGTAGGAATTGTACACTTTTCTTTACAAACACTCCACATTTTAGGAGGTCAAAAGTAATTGGACAAATAAACCAAACCCAAACAAAATATTTTTATTTTCAATATTTTGTTGCGAATCCTTTGGAGGCAATCACTGCCTTAAGTCTGGAACCCATGGACATCACCAAACGCTGGGTTTCCTCCTTCTTAATGCTTTGCCAGGCCTTTACAGCCGCAGCCTTCAGGTCTTGCTTGTTTGTGGGTCTTTCCGCCTTAAGTCTGGATTTGAGCAAGTGAAATGCATGCTCAATTGGGTTAAGATCTGGTGATTGACTTGGCCATTGCAGAATGTTCCACTTTTTTGCACTCATGAACTCCTGGGTAGCTTTGGCTGTATGCTTGGGGTCATTGTCCATCTGTACTATGAAGCGCCGTCCGATCAATTTTGCGGCATTTGGCTGAATCTCGGCTGAAAGTATATCACTGTACACTTCAGAATTCATCCGGCTACTCTTGTCTGCTGTTATATCATCAATAAACACAAGTGACCCAGTGCCATTGAAAGCCATGCATGCCCATGCCATCACGTTGCCTCCACCATGTTTTACAAAGGATGTGGTGTGCCTTGGATCATGTGCCGTTCCCTTTCTTCTCCAAACTTTTTTCTTCCCATCATTCTGGTACAGGTTGATCATTGTCTCATCTGTCCATAGAATACTTTTCCAGAACTGAGCTGGCTTCATGAGGTGTTTTTCAGCAAATTTAACTCTGGCCTGTCTATTTTTGGAAATGATGAATGGTTTGCATCTAGATGTGAACCCTTTGTATTTACTTTCATGGAGTCTTCTCTTTACTGTTGACTTAGAGACAGATACACCTACTTCACTGAGAGTGTTCTGGACTTCAGTTGATGTTGTGAACGGGTTCTTCTTCACCAAAGAAAGTATGCGGCGATCATCCACCACTGTTGTCATCCGTGGACGCCCAGGCCTTTTTGAGTTCCCAAGCTCACCAGTCAATTCCTTTTTCTCAGAATGTACCAGACTGTTGATTTTGCTACTCCAAGCATGTCTGCTATCTCTCTGATGGATTTTTTCTTTTTTTTCAGCCTCAGGATGTTCTGCTTCACCTCAATTGAGAGTTCCTTAGACCGCATGTTGTCTGGTCACAGCAACAGCTTCCAAATGCAAAACCACACACCTGTAATCAACCCCAGACCTTTTAACTACTTCATTGATTACAGGTTAACGAGGGAGATGCCTTCAGAGTTAATTGCAGCCCTTAGAGTCCCTTGTCCAATTACTTTTGGTCCCTTGAAAAAGAGGAGGCTATGCATTACAGAGCTATGATTCCTAAACCCTTTCTCTGATTTGGATGTGAAAACTCTCATATTGCAGCTGGGAGTGTGCACTTTCAGCCCATATTATATACAGTTAGGTCCAGAAATATTTGGACAGTGACACAATTTTCGCGAGTTGGGCTCTGCATGCCACCACATTGGATTTGAAATGAAACCTCTACAACAGAATTCAAGTGCAGATTGTAACGTTTAATTTGAAGGTTTGAACAAAAATATCTGATAGAAATTGTAGGAATTATACACATTTCTTTACAAACACTCCACATTTTAGGAGGTCAAAAGTAATTGGACAAATAAACCAAACCCAAACAAAATATTTTTATTTTCAATATTTTGTTGCGAATCCTTTGGAGGCAATCACTGCCTTAAGTCTGGAACCCATGGACATCACCAAACGCTGGGTTTCCTCCTTCTTAATGCTTTGCCAGGCCTTTACAGCCGCAGCCTTCAGGTCTTGCTTGTTTGTGGGTCTTTCCGTCTTAAGTCTGGATTTGAGCAAGTGAAATGCATGCTCAATTGGGTTAAGATCTGGTGATTGACTTGGCCATTGCAGAATGTTCCACTTTTTTGCACTCATGAACTCCTGGGTAGCTTTGGCTGTATGCTTTGGGTCATTGTCCATCTGTACTATGAAGCGCCGTCCGATCAACTTTGCGGCATTTGGCTGAATCTGGGCTGAAAGTATATCCCGGTACACTTCAGAATTCATCCGGCTACTCTTGTCTGCTGTTATGTCATCAATAAACACAAGTGACCCAGTGCCATTGAAAGCCATGCATGCCCATGCCATCACGTTGCCTCCACCATGTTTTACAGAGGATGGGGTGTGCCTTGGATCATGTGCCGTTCCCTTTCTTCTCCAAACTTTTTTCTTCCCATCATTCTGGTACAGGTTGATCTTTGCCTCATCTGTCCATAGAATACTTTTCCAGAACTGAGCTGGCTTCATGAGGTGTTTTTCAGCAAATTTAACTCTGGCCTGTCTATTTTTGGAATTGATGAATGGTTTGCATCTAGATGTGAACCCTTTGTATTTACTTTCATGGAGTCTTCTCTTTACTGTTGACTTAGAGACAGATACACCTACTTCACTGAGAGTGTTCTGGACTTCAGTTGATGTTGTGAACGGGTTCTTCTTCACCAAAGAAAGTATGCGGCGATCATCCACCACTGTTGTCATCCGTGGACGCCCAGGCCTTTTTGAGTTCCCAAGCTCACCAGTCAATTCCTTTTTTCTCAGAATGTACCAGACTGTTGATTTTGCTACTCCAAGCATGTCTGCTATCTCTCTGATGGATTTTTTCTTTTTTTTCAGCCTCAGGATGTTCTGCTTCACCTCAATTGAGAGTTCCTTAGACCGCATGTTTTCTGGTCACAGCAACAGCTTCCAAATGCAAAACCACACACCTGTAATCAACCCCAGACCTTTTAACTACTTCATTGATTACAGGTTAACGAGGGAGATGCCTTCAGAGTTAATTGCAGCCCTTAGAGTCCCTTGTCCAATTACTTTTGGTCCCTTGAAAAAGAGGAGGCTATGCATTACAGAGCTATGATTCCTAAACCCTTTCTCTGATTTGGATGTGAAAACTCTCATATTGCAGCTGGGAGTGTGCACTTTCAGCCCATATTATATACAGTTAGGTCCAGAAATATTTGGACAGTGACACAATTTTCGCGAGTTGGGCTCTGCATGCCACCACATTGGATTTGAAATGAAACCTCTACAACAGAATTCAAGTGCAGATTGTAACGTTTAATTTGAAGGTTTGAACAAAAATATCTGATAGAAATTGTAGGAATTGTACACATTTCTTTACAAACACTCCACATTTTAGGAGGTCAAAAGTAATTGGACAAATAAACCAAACCCAAACAAAATATTTTTATTTTCAATATTTTGTTGCGAATCCTTTGGAGGCAATCACTGCCTTAAGTCTGGAACCCATGGACATCACCAAACGCTGGGTTTCCTCCTTCTTAATGCTTTGCCAGGCCTTTACAGCCGCAGCCTTCAGGTCTTGCTTGTTTGTGGGTCTTTCCGTCTTAAGTCTGGATTTGAGCAAGTGAAATGCATGCTCAATTGGGTTAAGATCTGGTGATTGACTTGGCCATTGCAGAATGTTCCACTTTTTTGCACTCATGAACTCCTGGGTAGCTTTGGCTGTATGCTTGGGGTCATTGTCCATCTGTACTATGAAGCGCCGTCCGATCAACTTTGCGGCATTTGGCTGAATCTGGGCTGAAAGTATATCCCGGTACACTTCAGAATTCATCCGGCTACTCTTGTCTGCTGTTATGTCATCAATAAACACAAGTGACCCAGTGCCATTGAAAGCCATGCATGCCCATGCCATCACGTTGCCTCCACCATGTTTTACAGAGGATGGGGTGTGCCTTGGATCATGTGCCGTTCCCTTTCTTCTCCAAACTTTTTTCTTCCCATCATTCTGGTACAGGTTGATCTTTGTCTCATCTGTCCATAGAATACTTTTCCAGAACTGAGCTGGCTTCATGAGGTGTTTTTCAGCAAATTTAACTCTGGCCTGTCTATTTTTGGAATTGATGAATGGTTTGCATCTAGATGTGAACCCTTTGTATTTACTTTCATGGAGTCTTCTCTTTACTGTTGACTTAGAGACAGATACACCTACTTCACTGAGAGTGTTCTGGACTTCAGTTGATGTTGTGAACGGGTTCTTCTTCACCAAAGAAAGTATGCGGCGATCATCCACCACTGTTGTCATCCGTGGACGCCCAGGCCTTTTTGAGTTCCCAAGCTCACCAGTCAATTCCTTTTTTCTCAGAATGTACCCGACTGTTGATTTTGCTACTCCAAGCATGTCTGCTATCTCTCTGATGGATTTTTTCTTTTTTTTCAGCCTCAGGATGTTCTGCTTCACCTCAATTTAGAGTTCCTTAGACCGCATGTTGTCTGGTCACAGCAACAGCTTCCAAATGCAAAACCACACACCTGTAATCAACCCCAGACCTTTTAACTACTTCATTGATTACAGGTTAACGAGGGAGATGCCTTCAGAGTTAATTGCAGCCCTTAGAGTCCCTTGTCCAATTACTTTTGGTCCCTTGAAAAAGCATGCATTACAGAGCTATGATTCCTAAACCCTTTCTCTGATTTGGATGTGAAAACTCTCATATTGCAGCTGGGAGTGTGCACTTTCAGCCCATATTATATATATAATTGTATTTCTGAACATATTTTTGTAAACAGCTAAAATAACAAAACTTGTGTCACTGTCCAAATATTTCTGGCCCTGACTGTATGTACCCAACAGGAAGGGCTGGGGACATATACATCACAAGAGAAGCTGGGGACATATAATTACAGGAGGGGCTGAGGGGACATATATACATCACAGGAGATGCTGTGGGCATATATACACCACAGGAGGGACTGGGGACATATAAATCACAAAAGGGGCTGGAGACATAAACAGCACAGGAGGGGTTGGGACATATATACATCACAGGAGAGGTTGTGGCATACGTACACCACAGGAAGGGCTGAAGACATATACATCACAAAAGGAGTTAGGGACATACACGTCACAAGAGAGGTTGGGGACATATATACATCACAGGAGATGTTGGGGGCATATATACACCACAATAGGGGCTGGGGACATATACATCACAAGATGGGCTGGGCACATATACATCACAGGAGGGTCTTGGACATATGTACACGACAGGAAGGGCTGGGGACATATGCATCACAAGAAAAGTTTGGGATATATACATCACAGGAAGGGCTGGGGACATATATACATCAGAGGAGAGGCTCGGGGCACATATACATCACAAGGGGGCTGGGGACATATACATCACAGGAGGGGCGGGAAACATGTATACAATACAGGACGGCCTTGGGACATATATTCATCATTTGAGAAGCTGGGGGAATATTTACAACATGGGAGGGGATGGGGATATATACACCACAAGAATAGCTGGGGACATATAAATCACAGGAGGGGCTGAGACATATATACATCATAGGAGGGGTTGGATGTATATATATATATATTTATATATATGTATATATATATATATATATATATATATAAAGCACAGTGAAGCGACCGATGGGAGGGCCGCGGGTGTGTGTGTATGCTCTATTCCAACAAAATCCCCATACTCAGATTTTACCGGTAGTAACATTTCTTTACTAGGAAACATGTTTATAATACAATCAACTGAGCTATCTGCACACATGGGTATAGGAAGCCCCTGGACTTTCACTCCTTCCGGGTATGCAGCAAGAAAAAAAACAACAACAAAAAAAATGGCGGCAACTTTCCCTAACTTTCCCTACAAACACGTACCAGTCTATCCCGAAAGAAGATGTCGCTCCCACGTCGCAGGCCTGGGGTCTCGCGGTGATGGGTCCCGGTGCAGCGCTGGAGAGATGAAGCTCCTCGGTCTTTTCTTTTCTTTTATCTTCCCCAGCTGGTGACGGATTATAAGTAGTCTTTTGGTCCCGGAGCACGCCGGGCAGAAGAAGGCAGGTCACAGTCCCTGCAATTACACTCAGATGGCGGTGCTCGGTAGTCCGGTTAACTCCCTGAGGAAAACAAAGTTCTGCAGACTGGGAGTGACAGAAACTGCTTTCACCGGGTGATTTCTTCCTGACTTTTGCGGCAAAACGAGCCCTCTCTTCAGGGAGACCACACGCAGGACTCTCCTCCCTGAGCTCCGGAGCTGAACACCACTTTCCCGCGTCTTCTCTTCTGGTTTTTCACACACCAGCTCCTGTGGGGAATTTCCCAGCTCTGTGTTTGTCGTTGTACAGTACGACGCTGCCCCCTTGTGGGCAATTGCTGGAACAGTATTCAAAGCCATTTCTACAGAAGGGATACAGTCGGACTTGTTGACCCCATTACATACCCCCCCACTTAAAGGTTGGCAGTCCCTGTCAACTACCGTCGGTTCCCAGGCAGCGATGACTGCAGACGTTACAGGGGTTGGTTGAGAAGTGGGCCATACGTACTGGTCCCTGTAAGACCGCCCGGGCGGGATCCCAGCAGTGGTGCGGTCAGTGCGCCTCAAGGGTCGGTTGTTCCCCTCCCTGTCACTGTCTCTACGCCCCACTCCAGTCAGCACCCCGGGAAAAGAACTGGGTTGTGTAGGGAGGTCACTGATCTCAGAGTCAAGGTGATCACTGTGCCGGGAAACGTCCGTGTCGTCAGTCGTGTTGGTAGTGTCATCCCCTCTGGGTACTGTGGTAGGGGAGTCAGGCTGGGATCGGCAGGGCCGCAACATATTTCGGTGCACAGTGCGGATGCTGTGATTGTCTTCACCCCGCACTCGGTACACATGCCCGTTGGGGTAGGGGCGTTCGATTACCCGGTAAACCTCAGTCTCCCACTTGGCTCGAAGTTTCCCTTGGGGCTTCTTGATACGGAGCAGGACTGGCTGTCCCAACTTCAAGGGTTGCTCTTGCACGGGGAGTGGATCAGCATGTATCTGGCCCCGGATTTGTTTGCTCACCAGTCGGTGTACCGTCTCCATCTTCTGTCGGTGAGCATTTAGCCAGGAGGGGTAGTTATGGCAGACGTCAACTCCAGGGCGAAATAGGTTCAGGTCATGGACCCCTTTTCCGGGGCGACCAAAGAGAAGGGTGTGTGGAGTGTAGCCAGTCACAGAGTGGACCTGGTTGTTATAGGCCCATACTAAATCAGGAAGGAATTGAGGCCATTGGTCTTTCTTATCATCGGCCAAGGTGCGGATCAGCTGGAGTAGGGTCCGGTTGAAGCGTTCACATGCACCGTTCCCTTGTGGGTGATAAGGAGTGGTCCTCGACTTCTGGATCCCATACATCTGGTGCAGCTCTTCGATGACTCGGCCCTCGAAACAAGCCCCCTGGTCGGAGTGCAACCTCTCCGGGCACCCGTAGACATGGATGAACTGTCGACAGATGGCCCGAGCAGCCGATTCAGCCGTCTGGTCTTTGGTAGCGACAGCGACAGCGAATTTTGTGAAGTGATCCACCATGACTAAACAATACTGATAGCCACTGCTCGCCGTCCCAACCAGCAGATAATCCACCATCAACAGCTCAAGGGGTCTGGATGTTTTAATTGTCTGAACAGGTGCACGCTGCTCAGAGGACTTGTGTAGTTCACAGGTGCGACACGTCTGGCAGACGTCTTCAACCAGCTTGCGGAGCCCCGGACAATAGATGGACTGTTGAACCCACCGAAAAGTCTTGTCCATTCCGAAGTGTCCATTCCTTTTGTGGGCCTGGACCACCATCTCACGGGCCAATTGTTCAGGCACTACAACTTGTGCGCATTCTTCCAGCATGTGTGACAAGAGAACCTTCCGGTATAGCACTCCTTCTCTCAGAATCAGCCGGTCCCACTGGCTGAGCAGGGTCAAGGTCCCGGTAGACAGTCGCGCCCGTATATCGGCGGGAGGCTTCTGCTGCCGTTTCACCCATTGTTTGAGTAGAGCCCAATCGGGGTTCTGGTCCTGAATCCTGCACCACTCCTGGGGTGGCAAGGCGACTCCCACCGGAGTTCCAGCTTCGCCCACAACGAGCTGGCGGTGATCCACCATCTGTTGGGCGAGCTTTGCAAAGTCAGGTGTCTCGTCCCCTTCTAATTCTTCATCCCGGTCTCGGTTGAGTAAGGGGTATGACACTCTAGACAGGCTGTCCGCATTTTGGTTCTCAGCGCCAGCCCGATACTTGATCTTGTAATTGAACTTGGAGAGCCGAGCCATCCAACGCTGCTCCATGACTCCGAGCTTCGCATTTTCTAGATGGGCCAACGGGTTGTTATCGGTCAGGACTAGTACTTCGGTCCCTGTGAGATACCCTGCAAATTTCTCCGCCATAGCCCACGTTAGGGCCAACAGCTCCAGCCGGAACGAGCTATAATTGGTGGGGTTCTTCTCGCCCTCATGTAGGGACCGACTGGCATAGGCTATGACCCGTTCCTTGCCGTCTTGGACCTGTGAAAGTACTGCCCCTAGACCCTGTAAACTGGCATCGGTGTGTAGTTGGAAGGGCAGGTTGTAGTCCGCATATGCCAGGATGGGGGGAGACGTTAAGGCACCCTTTAGGGCTTGGAAGGAGTCTTCCTGGCTGGGTCCCCAGCGGATGAGTCGTCCTCTGGGGCTGTTGGTGGTCCCTCGAAGCAGATCCTGCAAGGGTGCAGCAAGCCGGGTGAAGTTTTTGACGAACCGGCGGTAGTAGCCGGCCAACCCCAGGAAAGCCCTGACCTCCTTGACGTTTGTGGGCTGCGGCCAATCCCGTACGGCGGCTATCTTCTCTGAAGATGGCTGGACGCCTTCGGCTGAGATCCGGTGACCCAGGTAATTGATCTCGGGCTGCAGAAGACGGCACTTGTTGGGTTTCAACTTCAGGCCATGTTCCCTCAACCTACTGAACACACGGCCCAGCTGCTGCAGGTGTTCTTCAAATGTGGCCGAATAGACTACAATGTCGTCCAGATAGATGAGGGTGAAGTCGAAGTTGAAGTCTCCCAAGCAGCGCTCCATCAGCCGCTGGAAAGTCCCCGGCGCATTGTTCAGACCAAAGGGCATCCGGTCAAACTCGTACAGGCCCATGGGTAAGATGAAAGCAGTCTTCTCTCTATCTTTCTCATGCATAGGTACCTGCCAATATCCGCTGGCCAGATCCAACGAGGAGAAGTATTTGGCTTTCTTCAGGGCTGTCAGGGATTCTTCGATCCTTGGCAGAGGGTACGAGTCCCGGATGGTGCAAGCATTCAAACGGCGGTAGTCCACACAGAATCTCAGGGATCCGTCCTTCTTCTTGACTAACACTACCGGCGCCGCCCAGGGGCTCTGGCTTTCCCGTACCACTCCCGCGTGTAGCATGGAATTCAGGAGATTTTTCACTTCTTGGTATTGCTGGGGAGGAATTTGGCGGTACCTTTCACGGATAGGAGCAGTGTCACCGGTGGGGATCTCGTGTTTGATACTGGTGGTGCACCCAAAATCGGTGTCGTGCCGGGCAAAGGACGCCTGATGCTCTTGGAGTAGCTCTTCCACCTGAGACACCTCCCGTTTGGAGTATTGGGATACGTCCAACTGACACTTCTCTCGGAGTTCTCGCCCCACGTTGGTGTCACCCGCGACAGCGGCCATGGTAGAGACCGTCACTGTCCAATCTCCCTCTGTAGACGGTACAAACTGGAGGGGGCTCATAGGGTTCACCTCTTCGGTTAGAGCGTAGACTCGGCCGAGCTGTGTCCCGGCTTCTAGGTCAACGCTCACATTAGCCGTGTTGCCCAGCCTGACAGGAATTCTTCCCTTTCTCACTACTGCTAGAGTTCGAGCGACTAGTGGGTTCAGCTTCCCCTCCCTCGGGGAGCGCGGCTCAATCAGCACCTCCACGCCTTCAAACTGTCTCATGGTGCCAAGGGGTAGTGAGATAACTGTCTCTTTTCCAGCTGGTAAGGTGATCCTAGTATGGCGGGGTACGGTGACCGTGGCCAGCGGCAGCTGTTCTTCGGTCATTCGCTGGAGGTTGCAGGTCCGGACCACTTGTTGAAAGGCACGGCGGGTGGCCTTATGTGCGGTCACTCCTTGCCAGTACTTGGGCCCCTTCTTGGTAAACAGCACCAGATTCAGGTCCTTCAAGATGTTCATCCCAATAATCATGGGCGTTTCTGGTTCAAAGCCTTCCCTGACCACAATTATCCCTCTCTTCCCGAGATCTTGGCCACAGATTTCGGTGTTCATCCAGGCAACTCCCGACACCGGAATGGGTAGATTATTGGCTGCTTTGATCTTGATGGCGGTATCAGGGTCATAGGCAACTCGCGGTTTTAGACATTCTTCGTAGAACTGCTCGGAGATAGTGGATACCTGAGACCCAGTATCCATTAACCCTTGTACGGCGATCCCTTCCAGTAATACTTCTAGGGTGGGGCTATTTGATGCAAGTTTGTTCCGTGGCTGGCTCTGTTTTCCTACACCCCTCTCTTTGGCATCCCCTGTCGAGTGAGCCTCTTTGACAGGGGCGTCTAGTTTAAAGGCGGCCTCTGTTGTGGGACCTGACTTGCTGGTTCTGGTAGATCGGACTGTGGAGGAGCTTGAAAGTTCTGAGGGCAACGGTTGGCTCTATGGCGGGGATCGCCGCATGTCCAGCATCTTCCCATCGGCCGGCTGGGTTGTTGTCTCGCTTGCCGGCCCGCCTGTTGATCTAAGGTGAGCTGTAACACCTGTTTCTGCAACTCTGCCACCATCTGTTTCAGTTCCTCCGTGTTGCTGTTCGGCGTCCCGATATCAGATATGGACCTGCAAGCCGCGGTATATGTCTGTGTCTCCACGACAGGCCCCCTTGAACGTTCTATAGCTTCTTGTTTGGCCTCAGCGAACGTAAAGGCCGGATTTATCCGGAGTAGATCTTGCAATGAGCGGTTAAGGTACGGGTCTCTCAATCCGGTCACAAACTGATCTCTCAACACCAGGTCACGGGTACCCGTACTAGCTATCTGTTCTTCTTTTCTACAGGCTTGTTCTAGTAGCACTTGAAGGGCATTGGCATATTGAGGGATGTCCTCCGACTCGAGTTGCGTCCGCCGGAAAAACATATAGCGCAATGTTCCCGCATATGTGGTCGGTCCATAGGTGTTCTCCAGCACCCGCACTAAGTCATCCAACGTACGCTGGCCCCTAACCGTCTCCAGCCTGACTGTCGTCCACGCTTCCCCTTCTAGTGTTAGCATGGCCATTTCTGCTAAGGTCTTAGGGTCAGTGTTATACATTTCCCCCACTATCTTAAGTTGTTCAGTCCATTCCGTTACAGGATAGTTCCGTCCGTCAAACTTCCTCACCTGATTGACAATAGACGGCGGGGGAGCTGTCTGGTTATAAGTTACTACCGGGGGATGATTTTGTTGGTCACACATCCTGCCGACTACGCCACATGAAGCGACCGATGGGAGGGCCGCGGGTGTGTGTGTATGCTCTATTCCAACAAAATCCCCATACTCAGATTTTACCGGTAGTAACATTTCTTTACTAGGAAACATGTTTATAATACAATCAACTGAGCTATCTGCACACATGGGTATAGGAAGCCCCTGGACTTTCACTCCTTCCGGGTATGCAGCAAGAAAAAAAACAACAACAAAAAAAATGGCGGCAACTTTCCCTAACTTTCCCTACAAACACGTACCAGTCTATCCCGAAAGAAGATGTCGCTCCCACGTCGCAGGCCTGGGGTCTCGCGGTGATGGGTCCCGGTGCAGCGCTGGAGAGATGAAGCTCCTCGGTCTTTTCTTTTCTTTTATCTTCCCCAGCTGGTGACGGATTATAAGTAGTCTTTTGGTCCCGGAGCACGCCGGGCAGAAGAAGGCAGGTCACAGTCCCTGCAATTACACTCAGATGGCGGTGCTCGGTAGTCCGGTTAACTCCCTGAGGAAAACAAAGTTCTGCAGACTGGGAGTGACAGAAACTGCTTTCACCGGGTGATTTCTTCCTGACTTTTGCGGCAAAACGAGCCCTCTCTTCAGGGAGACCACACGCAGGACTCTCCTCCCTGAGCTCCGGAGCTGAACACCACTTTCCCGCGTCTTCTCTTCTGGTTTTTCACACACCAGCTCCTGTGGGGAATTTCCCAGCTCTGTGTTTGTCGTTGTACAGTACGACGCTGCCCCCTTGTGGGCAATTGCTGGAACAGTATTCAAAGCCATTTCTACAGAAGGGATACAGTCGGACTTGTTGCCCCCATTACAACAGGAGGGGCTGGGTGCATATATACATCACATGAGATGATGGGGCCATTTACACCACAGGAGGGACTGGGGGCATATATACATCACAAGAGGGGCTGGGGGACATATATACACAACAGGAGGGGCTTGGGACATATAAATCACAATAGGGGCTGGGGATATATACATCACAGGAGGGGCTGGGACATATATATCACAATAGGAGCTGGGGATATATACATCACAGGAGGGGATGGGGACATATATACATCACAGGAGTGGCTAGTTGCATATATACAACACAGGAAGGGTTGGGGACATATATACATAACAGGAGATGCTGGTGCCATATATACATCACAGGAGAGGCTGGGTGCATATATACATCCCAGGAGATGCTGGGGGATATATACTCCACAGGTGCGGCTGGGTGCATGTATACATCATAAGAGGGGTTGGAGATATATATACATCACAGGAGGGGCTGGGTGCATATATACATCACAGGAGATGTTGGGGGATATATACACCACAGGAGGGGATGGGGGCATATGTACACACCACAGGAGGGGCTAGGGACATATACACCACAGGGGTAGCTGGGGGCAGATATACACCACAGGAGGGGCTGGGGACATATACATCAAAGGAGGGGCGGGGAGCATATCTACACCCCAGAAGGGGCTGGGGCATATATACACCACAGGAGGGGCTGGGGACATATACATCACAGGATCACAGGAAGGACTAGGACATATATACATCACAGGAGGGGTTGGGGCATATGTACATCACAATATAAGCTTTGGACATACATCACAGGTGGAGCTGGGGACAGATGTACATCACAGGAGGGCTGGGTGTATCTATACGTCACAGGTGTTGCTGGGGCATATATATTTCACAGGAGGGGCAGAACAATAGATCCTCACATACAAGAAACCAAACACTGAACCAAATGGAATATGCAGAAATACTCTTAAGTGCAAATCCAGCATTAAGCATAGAAGCAGTAAACTTATCTGGAGTAGATTCAGGCACCAAATGAATGGGAAAAATAGAAGGGAAAACTCCCAGCCATCTTCAGAAAAAGGCAGGAACATTCATCACCAGCGACCGCCAGGTACAAAATGCTCTCCTAAATAATCTAGGCTGATCTGCAATAGGACTTCCTGGATTCCCAATTAATTTCATCATTGGTCTGTATCACAGACCCAAACTCAGCTTCACCACCATTTCTGGACACCAGAGGGAGCTCCACACCAACACCCACTCGGACGACATTTTCAACACATATACATCACAGGAGGGTCAAGGGACATATATTCATCACAGGAGATGCTACGGGCATATTTACAACACAGGAGGGGCTGGGGACATATTCATCACAAGAGTAGCTGGGGACATACTGTATACATCAAAGGAGAGGCTGGGACAAATATACATCACAGGAGGGGCTGGCGGCATATATACTTCACAGGAGGGGATAGGTGCATATATACAGTAGGCATACTGTAGGCATACTGAAGCAGCATGGCTACGACAGCATCTTGCAGTGGCATGCTATTCCATCTGGTTTGCGTTTAGTTGAACAATCATTTATTTTTCAACAGGACAATGACCCCAAACACACCTCCAGGCTGTGTAAGGGCTATTTGATGTATACGCCCCAAGCCCCTATATATATCACAGGAGGGGCTTGGGGCGTATACATCACAGGAGGGGCTTGGGTATCTGTAAATCACTTGAGACACAGTGGGTACAGAAATTATTCAGAGCCCTTTAAATTTTTCACTCTTTGTTTCATTGCAGCCATTTGGTAAATTCAAAAGAGTTCATTTTTTTTTCTCTCATTAATTTACACTCTGCACCCCATCTTGACAGAAAAAAACCAGACACGTTGATTTTTTTTGCAAATTTTTTAAACAAGAAAAACTGAAATATCACATGGTCATAAGTATTTAGACCCTTTGCACAGATACTCATATTTAAGTCACATGCTGTCCATTTCCTTGTGATCCTCCTTGAGATGGTTCTACTCCTTCATTGGAGTCCAGCTGTATTTAATTAAACTGATGAGCCTTTATTTGGAAAGCCACACACCTGTCTATTTAAGACCTCACAGCTCACAGTGCATGTCAGACCAAATGAGAGTTATGAGGTCAAAGGAACTGCCCAAGGAGCTCAGAGACAAAACTGTGGCAAGGCACAGATCTTGCCAAAGTTACAAAAAAATGTTTGCAGTACTCAAGGCTCCTAAGAGCACAGTGGCCTCCATAATCCTTAACTGGAAGAAGTTTGGAACCACCAGAACTCTTCCTAGACCTGGCGTCCAGCCAAACTGAGCAATCATGGGAGAAGAGCTTTGGTGAGAGAAGTAAAAAAGAACCCCAAGATCACTGTTGCTGAGCTCCAGAAATGCAGTAGGGAGATGGGAGAAAGTTGCACAAAGTCAACTATCACTGCAGCCCTTCACCAGTCGGGCAGAGTGGCTCAATGGAAGCTTCTCCTCACTACAAGACATATGAAAGCCCGCATATAGATTACAAATAAACCACATGACGGACCCCCAGATTATGAGAAATAAGATTCTCTGGTCTGATTGCTAATAATTCTAAGCGGTACATGAGGAGAAAACCAGGCACTGCTCATCACCTACCCAATACAATCCCAACAGTGAAACATGGTGGTGGCAGCATCATGCTAAGTGGGTGTTTTTTAGCTGCAGGAACAGAATGACTCATTGCAATTAAAGGAAAGATGAATGCGGCAAAGTACAGAGATATCCTGGAAGTAAACCTCTTCCAGAGTGCTCTTGACCTCAGACTTGGCGGAAGGTTTACCTTCCAACAAGACAATGACCCTAAGCACACAGCTAAAATAACATACCGTGTTTTTCCAAAAATAAGACCTCCCCCAAAAATAAGCCCTAGCAGGGAATTTCAGCATTTTCGGAGAAAGGCTTAAATATAAGCCCTCCCCCGAAAATAAGCCCTAGTCCCGGATCAATAATGAAGTGTTCGTGCAGCTAAAAAAGTTACAGATACTGCAGGACACTTCATTATACACAGCGGCACCCGGCAATTACACTCACCAGACGCCAAGCAGTAGGACCTGCAGTGATCACACACCCACACACATCAGCTCTCACACACACACACACACAATCAGATCAAACACACACACACACCAGCTCTCACACACAAACATCGGATCGCACACACAGTCAGATCTCACACATAATCAGATCGCACACACAAACATCGGATCACACGCAAGCATCAAATCACACACACACACACAAACATCGGATCGCACACACATCGGATCGCATACACACTCACCTCATCCAGTGACACCGATCTCTTCTCGCCGGGAGAATCCTGAGAGGCAGTGCGGTGCAGCGCGATGAACAGGACCTGCGGCCGGACACGTGACTTGCTCTCATTCCCTGCTGTCGTAAGTGATGGATATGATGTGATGTGATGTGTGTGTGTGTGTGTGTGTCTGTGTGTGTGTGTGTGTGTGTGATCTGCTGTGTGTGTCTGCAATCGGCTGTGTGTGAGTCTGCTATCGGCTGTGTTTTTCTGCGATTGGCTGTGTGTGTCTGCGTTCGGATGTGTGTATCTGTGATCGTCTGTGTGTGTCTGCGATCGGATGTGTGTATCTGTGATCGGCTGTGTGTGTCTGTGATCGGATGTGTGTATCTGTGATCGGATGTATGTATCTGTGATCGGCTGTGTGTGCCTGTGATTGGATGTGTGTAACTGTCATCGGCTGTGTGTGCCTGCGATCGGATGTGTGTGATCTGCTGTGTATATCTGTGATCTGCTCTGTGTGTGTGTGTGTGTGTGTGTGTGTGTGTGATCTGCTGTGTGTGTCTGGGATCTTCTGTGTGTGTCAGCTAGCAGCAGGGTAGGACGGTGTGCAGCACCGACCGGAGATCACAGGAGGACCTGGGAACCACGCAGACGTCCTGGTCTGGTAAGTATGAGTCTCCTGGGAAGTGGGGGGTCTGCTTTTTTGGGGGGTAAACTTACCCCAACCGTGTTTCTCCAAGAATAAGACCTCCTCCAAAAATAAGCCCTAGTGCTTTTTTGGGGGGCAAAAAAAATATAAGACAGTGTCTTATTTTTGGAAAAACACGGTAGGAGTGGCTTCAGAACAATTCTGTGACCATTCTTGACTGGCCCAGCCAGAGCCCTGACCTAAACCCAATTGAGCATCTCTGGAGAGACCTGAAAATGGCTGTCCATCAACATTCACCATCCAATAAGATGGAACTGGAGAGGATCTGCAAGGAAGAATGGCAGAGGATCCCCAAATCCAGGTGTTGCATCATTCCCAAGAAGATTCATGGCTGTACTACCTCAAATGGGTGCTTCTACTCAATACTGAGCAAAGGTTCTGAATACTTATGACCACGTGCTATTTCAGTTTTTCTTGTTTAAAAAATTTGCAAAAATGTCAACATTTCTGGCTTTTTTCTGTCAAGATGGGGTGCAGAGTGTATATTAATGAGAAAAAAAAGAACTTTTTTGAATTTACCAAATTGCTGCAATGAAACGAAGAGTGAAAAATTCAAAGGGGTCTGAATACTTTCCGTACCCACTGTACATATACATCACAGGAGATGCACATAAATGGGGGCACATAAATTATAGGAGAAGCTGAGGGCATATACATCACAGGAGGGGCTATGGCTCGGACATCACTGAGGGGACACAGACAGTACTGCCGGGCACGACAGCACTAGAGGGGCATGAACAAGACTGAGGTACGGGCCATGGACAGGACTGAGAGAACACAGACATCACCAAGAGCACGGACAGCACGCGGGGGCACAGACAGCACTGGCCATAGCACGAACCGCACTAGAGGGGCACGAATAGGACTAGGGGACATGGACAGGACTAAGGGATCACAGACATCACCAAGGGGGCATGGACAGCACGGGGGGGGGGCCTGGACAGCATGGGTGAAGGGGTGGCACATAGCATTGGGGCATGGCAAACAGCACTGGGAGTGGCCCCCGCACAGACATCGCCACAGCCCCTCGCATATGGCTACCTAATGTGGCTTTCTCAAGTGCAGAGTAAAAAAGAAGCAGTGTTGATGAATGTGCTAGTTCAATGTTTATATAAGCAGTAACACTAATTGATTAAAAGAGCTTACCAGCTGGAGGAGATTCACAGTCATTCACACCGCATGGTAAATCCAGATTGGACGGACACTGCCAGCGCACTCCACAGAAACGGAAGTGAAGGGAACATAACGCAGACTAACTGGGTACAATTGTGCATGCGTTTGTGGCGCGGTATGCAAAGACTGAAAGTAGAGTTATGCATTTGCGCTCCTACAACCCAGGAAATACCTAATGCCTTACTCACAAAGCGCAAGCGTGACGCATACTAGTGATACTGTCTATCTCACTACTTATGATCGTCAGTTAATGCTGACAGCCAAGAGGGCAACATCAATGTGCATGGGGAACACTGCCTGCAAGGGACTACAGGATCGACGACAGCTCCATACATTTCCATAAGCAATATAATGCCACAAAGAGAGCAACTCACACAATATTGCAATAAAATGAGCAGCTAACACACTATTGGCTTTGTATTAGTTTGCATCATTTTCATGACAGCCTTCTAAATAACTTGAACAAAACAACCGTCACTCCAAATATTCTGGAATTTTTTAGAATTTATTCCACATAAAAATACAGGCAGAAAGTTAAAAGCCATTCTTTGATTGATATATGTTAAAATTAAATCAGCATAAGGTGCTACGTGGTAGGTATTATGTACAGAGTCACAGACAGAAATAATTAGAAGATCCCAAACAAAAAATTCATACATGGGGTACTGATATCACCACCAAGTAAAGTTAATATATGTAAGAATAAATAATGATGGGCTCCATAGATAACCTAATATAATTAGATGAAATGGACATTATAGTATGACCTCGTCCACCTCAATGAATTACGGTACATCCATAGATATCAGTAGTACATAATGAGGTAGTTTAGTTGATAAATAAATAGTTATAAAATATCTATATCAATATTATACCAATTAATAGATAACAATAAATATCAGGATATAACTAGTATGAGATAGGTCTAAAGATAGGTAAGTATATGGTCCCCTGCCCACATAAGTGTCGTTACCGTGCACTGTAACCACAGTGCATAGGGCAAACCACACACTCAAATGCAGCAATTACTAGCATATAATCACAGCAATAAATATGAAATTTACCTAATAACAAGGTGGTGATTGATTGGTTTATATCCTGATATTTATTGTTATCTATTGATTGGTATAATATTGATTGATATAGATAACAGAAAAAAAAAGAGGCGGACTAAAAAACCCCATAAATTATAAACCCTCTGGTCAAAAGAACAATAACAGTATTGTATTGATATTAAAGTTGGAATTATTAAATAATGATTTAATTTGAAAATACTTGACATATAGTTGAAAACCAGCCCCACACTCATATCATGGTAGTGCCAAGAGGCAGGTGTTGAAAAGGCACATACATTCAAATGCAGAACTTCACATTTAAATAATACAAAAAATAGAAAATATTTAAAAATCTTTCTCCTTCTGCATTTCCAGCCAGAATGAATATCGAAAGGGAGCAAAGGTAAACGTCATCTTGATCAATAGATCCGCTTTGAGGATGGACTACAAATAAACTGCATCTCAGAAGGGGAAGAAAAAAAAAAAAAAAGAAGAGAGAAATAAAGTGGAAAGTAATTAGTATTGCCATACAATGAACTTAAACCATTTTGTAAAAACCAGTGTAGAGTAGCTCCTTACTAAGACCATGGGGTGCTAGGCTGCGTAGCTCAAAGATATGTCTAGATTCCCGACATAAAAATGCCTTAAGCGGGCTTTACACGCTATGATTTCGCTACAGCAATCTCGTTGGGGTCACGGATTTTGTGACGCACATCCGGCCACTGTAGCGATGTCGTAGCGTGTGACTCCAAGGAGCGATTTTGGATCGTTGCAAAAACGTCCAAAATCGCTCCTCGTTGACATGGGGGTCCGCTCCCACTTATCGCTGCTGTTGCAGAGGCGAAGTTGATCCTCGTCCCTGTGGCAGCACACATCGCTACGTGTGATGCCGCAGGAACGAGGATCATCTCCTTACCTGCCTCCGGCCACAATGCGGAAGGAAGGAGGTGGGCGGGATGTTACGTCCCGCTCATCTCCGCCCCTCCGCTATCATTGGGCGGCCACTTAGTGACGTTGCTGTGACGCCAAACGGACCGTCCGCTTAGAAAGGAGGCGGTTCGCCGGTCACAGCGACGTCGAAGGCCATGTAAGTACGTGTGACGGGGGTGCGCGTTTTTGTGCGCGATGGACAGCGATATGCCCGTCGCGCACAAACGATGGGGGAGGGTCTCATGCTATTGGGCCGGATATCGCAGCATGTAAAGCCACCCTTACTGGTGTCTCCTTCCCTCTTATTTTGACAAACCAAATCAATGACCATAACTCTTAAGGGTGCTTTACATGCTGCAACATCGCTACCGATATATCGTCGTGGTCACTCCGTTTGTGACGCACATCCGGCGCCGATAGCGACATCGCAGCATGTAAAACCTCTGAGCGACCTAAAACGATCGCAAAAGAGGTAAAAATCGTTGGTATTGGAGAGGTCGCTCCAATACCAAAAATCGTTGACAGGTGAGTAGCGAGGTTGTTTGTCGTTCCTGTGGCAGCACACATCGCTATGTGTAACACCGCAGGAACGACGAACATCTCCTTACCTGCGTCTACCGGCAATGCAGAAGAAAGAAGGTGGGCGGGATGTTCCGGACGCTCATCTACGCCCCTCCGGTTCTATTGGCTGGCCGCTTAGTGACGCCGCAGTGACGTTGCTATGATGCCGAACGCACCTCCCCCTTGAAGGAGGGATTGTTCAGCGGTCACAGCGACGTCGCTGACAAGGTATGTGCGTGTGACGCTGCCGTAGCAATAATGTTTGCTATGGCAGCGATCACCACATATCGCAAGAATGACGGGGGCGGGTGCTATTGCGCTCGACATCGCTTGCAATCGCTAGCGATGTCGCAGCGTGTAAAGCACCCTTTAGTCCCGATTCGAGCTGAATGAAAGTCCAAATAAGGTGATGCCACCAATGTGAGTGTTTTTAGCCTGCTTTACACGATGCAATGTATCTTACAATATGTCGGCAGGGTCACGACGTAAGTGACGCACATCCGGCATCGTAAGGTACATTGCAGTGTGTGACAGGTACGTGCGATTGCGATTGAACGGTAAAACGTTCATCGCATACACATCGTACCTTTCTCTAGAATTGCACGACAGATTGTTCATCGTACCTGGGGTAGCACACATTGCAGTGTGTGACACCCCGGGAATGATGAACAGATCTTACCAGCGTCCTGCGGCTCCCGACCCACAATGCGGAAGGAAGGAGGTGGGATGTTTACGTCCCGCTAAGCTCCGCCCCTCCGTTTCTATTGGCCGGCTGCCGCGTGACGTCGATATGACGCCGAACGTCCCTCCCACTCCAGGAAGTGGACGTTCGCCGCCCACATCGAGGTCGCATGGAAGGTACAGTGCCTACAAGTAGTATTCAACCCCCTGCAGATTTAGCAGGTTTACACATTTGGAATTAACTTGGCATTGTGACATTTGGACTGTAGATCAGCCTAGAAGTGTGAAATGCACTGCAGCAAAAAAGAATGTTATTTCTTTTTTTATTTTTTTTTTTTAAATTGTGAAAAGTTTATTCAGAGGGTCATCTATTATTCAACCCCTCAAACCACAAGAATTCTGTTTGGTTCCCCTAAAGTATTAAGAAGTATTTCAGGCACAAAGAACAATGAGCTTCATATGTTTGGATTAATTATCTCTTTTTCCAGCCTTTTCTGACTAATTAAGACCCTCCCCAAACTTGTGAACAGCACTCATACTTGGTCAACATGGGAAAGACAAAGGAGCATTCCAAGGCCATCAGAGACAAGATCGTGGAGGGTCACAAGGCTGGCAAGGGGTACAAAACCCTTTCCAAGGAGTTGGGCCTACCTGTCTCCACTGTTGGGAGCATCATCCGGAAGTGGAAGGCTTATGGAACTACTGTTAGCCTTCCACGGCCTGGACAGCCTTTGAAAGTTTCCACCCGTGCCGAGGCCAGGCTTGTCCGAAGAGTCAAGGCTAACCCAAGGACAACAAGGAAGGAGCTCCGGGAAGATCTCAAGTCAATACCATAAGTAACGTACTCCATCGCAATGGTCTCCGTTCCAGACGAGCCCGTAAGGTACCTTTACTTTCAAAGCGTCATGTCAAGGCTCGTCTACAGTTTGCTCATGATCACTTGGAGGACTCTGAGACAGACTGGTTCAAGGTTCTCTGGTCTGATGAGACCAAGATCGAGATCTTTGGTGCCAACCACACACGTGACGTTTAGAGACTGGATGGCACTGCATACGACCCCAAGAATACCATCCCTACAGTCAAGCATGGTGGTGGCAGCATCATGCTGTGGGGCTGTTTCTCAGCCAAGGGGCCTGGCCATCTGGTCCGCATCCATGGGAAGATGGATAGCACGGCCTACCTGGAGATTTTGGCCAAGAACCTCCGCTCCTCCATCAAGGATCTTAAGATGGGTCGTCATTTCATCTTCCAACAAGACAACGACCCAAAGCACACAGCCAAGAAAACCAAGGCCTGGTTCAAGAGGGAAAAAATCAAGGTGTTGCAGTGGCCTAGTCAGTCTCCTGACCTTAACCCAATTGAAAACTTGTGGAAGGAGCTCAAGATTAAAGTCCACATGAGACACCCAAAGAACCTAGATAACTTGGAGAAGATCTGCATAGAGGAATGGGCCAAGATAACTCTAGAGACCTGTGCCGGCCTGATCAGGTCTTATAAAAGACGATTATTAGCTGTAATTGCAAACAAAGGTTATTCCACAAAATATTAAACCTAGGGGTTGAATAATAATTGACCCACACTTTTATGTTGAAAATTTATTAAAATTTAACTGAGCAACATAACTTGTTGGTTTGTAAGATTTATGCATCTGTTAATAAATCCTGCTCTTGTTTGAAGTTTGCAGGCTCTAACTTATTTGCATCTTATCAAACCTGCTAAATCTGCAGGGGGTTGAATACTACTTGTAGGCACTGTAAGTACGTGTGACGGGGGTTAATCGTTTGTGCGGCACATTCAACAAATTGAACGTGCCACACATACGATGGGGGCGTTGCAAATCGCATACGATATCGTATGCGAAATTGCAACGTGTAAAGCAGGCTTTACCCTTAGTTCTGTCCGCTCTTGCTGTCCCAATGTTGGATAAATGTTGCTGGAGCCTCCTCCTCAATTCCTGTGTCGTCTGACCTACATAGAGTTTAGGACAACTACAGATCAGGATATAGATTTCTTACGGGAATGACAATTGTAATATTTCCTGCTTCTAATTGATCCAGGAAAGATTGATAATTCCATCCAATCAACAGCGGCCAAAAAGGGGCAAATTGTACATGATCCACAAGGGAACGTACTTTCCAATTTACTGCCAGTAACAGTAATCCCTGTAGCTCGCACATAGTGGGTGGAGGTAAGCATCGTTTTTAATTGTTTTCTGTGGGACGGGAGCACAGCGCATCTTGCACTTACCCCGCCCACAAAGTACGTCCTCAGCACGCTGGCACAGTCCAGTGTGATGAGGACCTAATGGTATGCACGCCACACATTGTGATTTAAAGGGCCGGCAGCCAACAAGACCGTGGCTGCCACCCAAGAGCTGCGGTTCCCAGGAATGTGCCCAGGGTCACATAAAAAGTAATCCGGAGGTTCGCCACCCCTAATCTAAAAAGACACATACTGTATGCACGTTTTTCTTACTATCTGACATGAAATCAGACTATACCTTTCCCATTTAGGTAAATTAGGATTAGCAAAATTATTTATATTTGCCAAATGCCAGAATAATGAGAGAGAATGTTTTAAGGCATTTCTATTACTTTCTGCAAAGTCAAAGTTTACATACACTACGAATACTATGCCTTTAAACAATATGTGACAGCTCATATGATGATATGTCTTTGGAAACTTCTGATAGGTTTATTGACAACATCTGAGTAGTCCACTTGCTCCCAAAACCCTGGCACTTCAGACAGGATGCAATATGGAGACTCTACTTGGAGTCTCCACATTTCCAAAAATTAAGGTCAAGCAACAGGAAAATTGGCAACAATTGGCACAAACTACAAATAGTCCAACAATGTGTGATGCCCCTGGACTATCAGGTCTTCACAGGGTATCGCACCGAGTCCCAGGGCATTCCCCCTACCCGTGGAGGGTTACAACACCTGGCTGCCCCATCATCACCCTGGATACTCTCCAACAGCAGCGGTATTCACCCCAGTTACCACGCACCACAGGTGGCGTCACAAACTCTATAATCCCTTGTAAATACCCCCTTCATTTGAGAGGCCGCACGACCCCCGGGTCCGTAGAACCTCGAGCCACTGAGAACCCAGATCCGAGCAGCTCGGCTGCTTCTACGGGGGCGGCACAAATGCAATCTGGATGCTTGGGACCAGCCCTGTAACACGTCCTGAACCAACATTTCTACCTTCACCAGGATGACAGTCAGTTATAGTCCTCTTGCTCCTAGAACTGTGTCACTACAGACATGACCCAATTTAGAGACCCTACTTGGAGTCTCGACATTTCCAAAAATTAAGGTCAAGCAACAGGAAAAGTGGCAACAATTGGCACAGACTACAAATAGTGCAACAAAGCAACCTGGATGATTGGGACTGACCCTGTAACAAAGCCTGAACCAACAATTCTACCTTCACCAGAGACACAAATTTGAGACCCAAATTGAAGTCTTTATATTTAACAACCTTTCAGGCAGACAGCAGGATGGTGGCATCAATCGCTCCCCCATTTCCTCATAGTGTGTTTGCACAGCAGGAAGGAATGGTTCATGCAACACACAGGATGTGGCCTCAGTGTCTCACAAGGGTCAAAAACACCAGACATTCCATGTCACTTCCATAACAGCTGATGGGCCCTCACTCACACCTACTGTAGCGGCTAAAGAAGTGGAGGTTATACAGTTGTAGAGAAGTATGAGAATAGATTCGATGGTGGCTAGAGTTGATCGAATCCGCCAAAATCCGGGACCGGCGGATAACTGCCGGATTGAAAAAAAAATCCGGATCCGCTCCAGATTCCGGTGCCCATATAAGTCTATGGTGACCAGAATACAGAGATTAAAAACATTTGTGGAGGGGATAGGGGTTAGGAGCGAGCACGGTGTACTCAACCAAGGCTGTATCATGGCAGCAAACTCCTTCCGGGTCACGCTTTTCCCTTCCGGAGCTGACAATTCAATACTCATTGTTTTCCTGTCCACCGGCGTGTGTAATTGGTTGCAGCTAGACCCGTCCCCACCCTGAGTGTCAGCTGCCTGCAACCAATCACAGGCGGCAGGACTGCCGGTGGGCGTGGAAAGCAGTGCAAGTATCTGCAGGTCAGTATGGTGAATGTGCATGTGTCGCGGGCGGAGGAGGGGACGCTACGCTCTCCCACTGCTCGGGTCCGGCTGCTGCTGCTGCTGCTCGGTGGTGGCTCGAGCGGTGGGCCAGATCCCGGGGACTCGAGCGGCGTTCCTCGCCCGTGAGTGAAAAGGAGGTTTGATTGTGGGGATTTGATATTGTCCGTGAGGTCACCCACGGTTGTGGTGAGGTTGGTGACACCACCGCTGCTCTGGACGGGGATCCCGGGAGCGATGGCAGGGAGCAGCCTGGATGTTAGTTCTCCCCTCCGTGGGTAGGGGATTGGTTGTCCCGGGGCCCGGTGATGGGGTAAGGATGGATGGCAGGCGGGTTACGGGGCCTGGCGAGGTGCAGGTCGCGGGGACAGCGCTGTGCCGCACGGCACGGTGGTACTCACTCAGCCAATGATGTACACAGAGTCTCCGGTAAAACAAGCGGCTGGATGGACGAGTCCCACAGACGGCTGCGGTGTTTCTCCTCCCGGCAGGTTGATGGTGACTGCCTTTCCCTGCACCTGTGTAGTGTGTACGGTTCCAATGGGTTCCCACCGGTAACCCGCTCCCCAGCTTGGATATGTGCTGAAGGAGCCCCTTTTGCCCGCAGGCTCTGGCCCTGGGAACTTTAGCCTTGGCGGTGACTGTGTTTTGATCTAACGGTTGGACTGTTGCCTTCTATCGGGACTTGGCTGCTGGGAAACCCAGGAGGTTCCCTTCGCTAACGGATTTGACAAATTGCACGGCGACTCCTAGCCTTGTCGGGGTCCGTAAGCCCCTGCGGGATGGTGCTGGCTTCTCTTTGCGTACCGGTCCGGTATCGCCGGGCCACCGCCCGTCCACGGTCCTTATGGCTAGCTCCAATAGGCCTCTCCTGCAGACGGTCACCACCGTCTGCCAACCTTGCTGTTCCGTCCGGGCCACACACCCGGACCAACTTCAGACTCCTCAATTGCCACTTCACTTCCACCACTCTTCTCCACTGTAAACTATCTGCTCTCTTTCCCGCCTACAGGACTGTGTACTCCTCGGTGGGCGGGACCAACCGCCTGGCCCACCCCCTGGTGTGGACATCAGCCCCTGGAGGGAGGCAACAAGGGTTTTTGTTTGACTTTGGTGTGCCTGACCGGGAGTGTGGGGTGTGTTGGTGTAGTGCTGGTGATGTCCTGGCTTGCCCAGGGCGCCACACATGTGTTTCAGAAACACATGCACGTTCCTGTTAGAAGTGTGCGGCTGTGCCGGTGATGCTGTAAGACTCGTACAAGTCTTACATGACATCAGTTGGCACAGCCTGCGCTCTCTAAGCATGAGCGTGCATGAGCGTGCATGTACCTAGAAATACATGCATGCTGCTGTCAGAGTGTGCAGCTGTGTCGGTGTTGCACTGTCAGACTCGTACAAGTCTGACATGACATCAGCCGACACAGCCTGCGCTTTCTGAGCATGAACGAACATATACACAGAAACACATGCACGTTCCTGTCAGAAGTGTGCGTGGCTGTGCCGGTGATGCGGCGTTTTTTTCTTTATTATTTAAGTAAATTAAAAAAAAAAACGATGTGTGGCCCCCCCTAAGTTTCAGCCCCAGTCATGATAAAGCTGGCTGGGGGCTGGTAGTCTCAGCCCGCAGCTACCCAGTATTGCCGCATCTATTAGATGTGACAATCCTGATAATCTCGATTGCCCTGGAGAGGTGGCAATCGGGGTAATAAGAGGTTAATAGAAATGCACAGCTGCTACTAAACCCTAGGTTAGTGATAGCACTAGCGTTAATGAGATACCGGCATCACACTAACCTGAAAGTAAATAAACACAGACACAGAGAAAAATCCTTTATTTGGAATAAAGTACAAAACACACACCCTCCTTCACCACTTTCACCACTTTATTAACCCTCAACACTAGAAATGAGCGATGTTCGAAGCAAACCGAGTTGTTTTGGTCGATGTTCGAGTCGTTCGACGAACTCGAACGATTTGCTTCACGTTCGACCGTTCGAGTTACCAATCGATAACGGTTCGATCATCAAAAGCGTAGCTTTTCACGGTAAGGCTATGTGCACACATTGTGTATTTGCATGCGTCCTGCGTCCCCAGCACAATCCCTCTCTCTTTCCTACTCACCGATCAGCTGCACGGCTGTCACAAAGCTCCAGCGGCTTTTCCTCTTTTGAAAATGGCTGCCGCTCATTATTCAATCTGGTATTCCCTGCTTTCCACGCCCACCGGTGCCCATGATTGGTTGCAGTCAGACACGCCCCCACGCTGAGTGACAGCTGTCTCACTGCAACCAATCACAGCCGCCGGCGGGCGGGTCTATATCGTGCAGTAAAATAAATAAATAAATAATTAAAAAAAAAAAACCTGCGGTCCCCCCCAATTTTGATACCATCCAAGATAAAGCCACAATGCTGGAGGCTGGTATTGTCAGGAGGAGGAGCGCCACCCTAACAATATCAGCCAGCGGCCGACTGGAATTGCCGCATCCATTAGATGCGACAGTCCCGGGACTCTACCCGGCTCATCCCGAATTGCTCTGGTGCAGGGGCAATCGAGGTAATAAAAAGTTAAATGGCAGCTTATAGCTGCCACTAAGTCTTAGGTTAATCATGGTAGGCATCTCCCCAAGATACCTTCCATGATTAACCTGTAAGTGAAAGTAAATAAACACACACAACGAAAAATCCTTTCTTTGGAATAAAAGACAAAAAAAACCCTCATTTACCACTTTATTAATCCCCAAACACCCATCCAGATCCGAGTAATCCACATGACGCTTTCAGCTCTGCTACATGAAGCTGACAGGGAGCATCACCCGCTCTGTGTCAGCTCCACGCAGCAACTGAAGTGAACCGCGCTGTCACTGGAGACTTCACTCAGGTAGTGCCTGTGTGTGTGCAAGGATGATGATGAGTGCGGTAGTGCTTGCGTGTGTGCGGTGATGATGATGGGTGCAGTAGTGCCTGCATGTGTGCGGGGATGATGATGAGTGCGGTAGTGTCGGGGTGTGTGCGGGGATGATGATGAGTGCGTTAGTGTCGGGGTGTGTACAGGGATGATGATGAGTGCGGTAGTGCTTGCGTGTGTGCGGTGATGATGATGGGTGCAGTAGTGCCTGGATGTCTGCGGGGATGATGATGAGTGCGGTAGTGTCGGGGTGTGTGCGGGGATGATGATGAGTGCGGTAGTGTTGGGGTGTGTGCGGGGATGATGATGGAGGCGGTAGTGCCTGGGTGTGTGCGGGTATGATGATGAGTGCGATAGTGTCGGGGTGTGTACAGTGATGATGATGAATGCAGTAGTGCCTGCATGTGTGCGGTGATGATGATGAGTGCGGTAGTGTCGGGGTGTGTGCGGGGATGATGATGAGTGTGTTAGTGTCGGGGTGTGTGCAGGGATGATGATGAGTGCGGTAGTGCTTGCGTGTGTGCGGTGATGATGATGGGTGCAGTAGTGCCTGGATGTGTGCGGGGATGATGATGAGTGCGGTAGTGCCAGGGTGTATGCGGGGATGATGATGGGTGCGGTAGTCTGGGGTGTGTGCGGGGATGATGATGAGTGCGGTAGTGCCTGCGTGTGTGCGGGGATGATGATGGGTGCAGTAGTGCCTGGATGTGTGCGGGATGATGATGAGTGCGGTAGTGTCGGGGTGTGTGCGGGGATGATGATGAGTGCGGTAGTGTCGGGATGTGTGCGGGGATGATGATGGAGGCGGTAGTGCCTGGGTGTGTGCGGGTATGATGATGAGTGCGATAGTGTCGGGGTGTGTGCGGGGATGATGATGAGTGCGGTAGTGTCAGGATGTGTACAGTGATGATGATGAATGCGGTAGTGCTGGGGTGTGTGCGGGGATGATGATGGGTGCGGTAGTGCTTGCGTGTGTGCGGGGATGATGATGAGTGCGGTAGTGCCAGGGTGTATGCGGGGATGATGATGGGTGCGGTAGTGTAGGGGTGTGTGCGGGGATGATGATGGAGGCGGTAGTGCCTGGGTGTGTGCGGGTATGATGATGAGTGCGATAGTGTCGGGGTGTGTGCGGGGATGATGATGAGTGCGGTAGTGTCAGGGTGTGTACAGTGATGATGATGAATGCGGTAGTGCTGGGGTGTGTGCGGGGATGATGATGGGTGCGGTAGTGCCTGCATGTGTGCGGGGATGATGATGAGTGCGGTAGTGTCGGGGTGTGTGCGGGGATGATGATGAGTGCGGTAGTGCCAGTGTGTATGCGGGGATGATGATGGGTGCGGTAGTGTAGGGGTGTGTGCGGGGATGATGATGAGTGCAGTAGTGCCTGCGTGTGCGGGGATGATGATGAGTGCGGCAGTGCCGGGGTGTGTACGGTGATGATGATGGAGGCGGAAGTGCCTGGGTGTGTGCGGGTATGATGATGAGTGCGATAGTGTCGGGGTGTGTGCGGGGATGATGATGAGTGCGGTAGTGTCAGGGTGTGTACAGTGATGATGATGAATGCGGTAGTGCTGGGGTGTGTGCGGTGATGATGATGGGTGCAGTAGTGCCTGCATGTGTGCGGGGATGATGATGAGTGCGGTAGTGTCGGGGTGTGTGCGGGGATGATGATGAGTGCGTTAGTGTCGGGGTGTGTGCAGGGATGATGATGAGTGCGGTAGTGCTTGCGTGTGTGCGGTGATGATGGGTGCAGTAGTGCCTGGATGTGTGCGGGGATGATGATGAGTGCGGTAGTGCCAGGGTGTATGCGGGGATGATGATGGGTGCGGTAGTGTAGGGGTGTGTGCGGGGATGATGATGAGTGCGGTAGTGCCTGCGTGTGTGCGGGGATGATGATGGGTGCAGTAGTGCCTGGATGTGTGCGGGGATGATGATGAGTGCGGTAGTGTCGGGATGTGTGCGGGGATGATGATGGAGGCGGTAGTGCCAGGGTGTGTGCGGGTATGATGATGAGTGCGATAGTGTCGGGGTGTGTGCGGGGATGATGATGAGTGCGGTAGTGTCAGGGTGTGTACAGTGATTGTGAGGTAAATCCGGAGATATGACGATAAATCATGATATTCAAGTATGTCAGGAAGCCCTCTCCTGGTGTCACCCCCCCTTTCCTTCACACAACTGGTTTAGCAACAAATCCCATGGCCATGTCCTGTGATATGGAGATGAGGTGGTGTGGGAACAATGGACACAGGATGACTCCCTGCCGTCACCCTGTAACAAGAGTTGTATCTCATTAGCAAGGCTATGGAAATAGCCAGACAGAACGACTCCAGTAAAAAATGGTTCATATCTCGCAAGCCATATTTCCGATAAATATGGCAACCATAAAAATGGTGTCTCTGCATGCGGACGATGCCGGCACACCCTTTTTATGGGAGCAGGACATTGGGAAATGCCCCAGGCGTGATATCAGCCAATGGGGAACTGGCAGACAGGTCATGAGTCCCCTCGTTCTGTGGCTAAATTCATAACTGTCACAATGAGAGCATTGGCGTCCGCCTACGACGCTCCCAGGCAAAGTTATGGCCAATATCCCCTTTGCTGGATAATTCTGATCCATGCAGGGGGAGTGGCAGTGCTTCCCTGTGAGGTCACTAAGGTAGGAGGGGACCTGGATCTGCCCAGGTTGATAACCCTACTTCGGCCATTTTCCAGCGTTCTTTCGCTGGGGGTCACGTGCAGGAAACATCTGCGGGAGTTCCTAGAAACCTGGTCTACAGCGCCCCCCTGTGGCCAGACGCACAAGGTAACTGATTGAATTGCATACCTGTTGTAAACCATGCTTTATCTGTAACTGTACTCTGACATATGTATATTCTGTAGATTCCCTATTGTATATATTGTAGTTTCTAGTGTGCTTTAGGCTGATTAAATTATATAATTAATCTTGGGCTGTTCTGTTATCTCGATCTTGAATCCCACGTCTGTGTGTTCGGCTAATAGTTACCGTGAAGCGGTTGGTGGCAGCGAGTTGTGCCAAGGATTATTGTGGGGAGGCCAGTGAGATTCGGGGAGATTTTATATATTCCGCCCGCGGAGGTCGGGGGAATATATACCCTACTCTCACCGGGGACCCTTCAATAATCGGCATAAGTAGTATAGCGGCCTCCTTGCTTATTGTCGGGCAATTCCATAATTGGCCTGACTATAAGAGGGGCGCTAGAGAGCGCGTCACGTGCTCTGTCTGTCGGTCGGGAGGTATAAAGGAGGGGTGACCCCCGCTTGTTACCCCCCGATTGTGACGTACTGGTAGCCAGCGCGGGGGATTTCTGAGTGACCCCCCCGGTGGTTTGTGACATATTGGTGGCAGCGGTGGGATCGAGATAATAGTGTGTGTGAGTGTGAGACCCATACTCCCAGACACTAAAGACTGCCTGCAGCAGCTGTGGCTGTTGGGGTCTTCAGACTAGCTCAACACTAGAGTGTCAGAGTGCAGATACTGTAAGGTGTGTGGAGGCATCAGGTGTCAGTTCTGTGTCAGTGACCAAAAGTCTGCAAGAATGGCTGATGGCACCAGGAGCAGAGCTATGCAACTGGCCAATGCTAAGGCAGGAGCCGAAGAGAGGGAGGACGGTGCTGTGGACAGCAATGAGGAGGTTGCCCACGAGTCCTCCAGGAGCTCGACGCCAGAAAACCGTTCTGCCGAGGACATTGCGCAACCTGGCACTGCTGGACAAGATGAGGAGGAGCTCACCCAAGGTTCCTCAACGAGCCAGATGCCAGCCCTCCGCTCTGAAAGGGACAGTGAATCGCCTAGCTCTGCAGCGTGCCGCAGATCACCACGTGCCATTCCACCGAGCCTGGGAGGCTCGGATAGCCTTCTTCAAATGGCTATGGCCCTTCTCCAGGCTGGGGACCAGAAGGGCTACAAGGAACTCCTGGCAGAGCGCAGGGCAGAGCGGCAGGCAGCGCGTGACGCTGAGGCTGCGGAGCGGCACGCAGAGCGTGAGGCTGCGGAGCGAGAGCGGCAGGCAGCGCGTGAAGAGCGAGAGCGAGAGCGACAGGCAGACCGTGACTACCAGCTGCAGCTAGCTCAGCTCCGGCCCTCATCAGCCACATGTGACCTTCGAGACACCAAACTTCCAAAGGTCCGTGTTGAGGACTTCCCAGTGCTGGAGAAGGATGGAGACTTGGACTCTTTCTTGACTGCTTTTGAACGGACTTGCCTGCAGCACCATCTGGACAAGGACCAGTGGGCCAAATACCTGACCCCACGTTTAAGGGGTAAGGCCCTGGATATCCTTGGGGACTTGCCTGCTGAGGCAGATCAGGGCTACGACACCATCAAGCGGGCCCTGATCCAACAGTACAACCTCACTCCGGAGTCCTACCGCAAGAAGTTCCGGACCCTGCAGAAGGGACCAAAGGACTCCTGGGCTGACCACCGGCGGGCACTTGCCCGAGCTGCCGACCACTGGACCCAAGGCCTGCAGCTTTCCACCGGACCAGAGATCCTGGACTTGTTCATCACGGAGCAACTCTTGTGGAACTGCCCTGAGGATCTCCGCCAGTTCATCCGAGACCAGAAGCCAAAGGGGTCCACGGCTACAGCTGCCCTTGCCGATGACTACTCCAACAACCGGGCCCCTGAGGCCAGGAGAGCGGCCACCAGCAGCACCTGGAGAGGGGGTAAGATGAATTCTGCGACTGCCCCACCTGCCCCTAGACTGCAGGGGGTGTCCCCCTCAACTCCCCTCTCCAGGCCCGTGGCAGAGCCAAGACGGTGCCACCAGTGCAACCTACCTGGACACTTCAAGGCCATGTGCCCTCAGCGTCCCAAGGCCCCGGCTCCGTCCCCGTCCCAAGGGCCGCCCAAGGTGTATTGTGTGGGTGGGGGTGGTGGTAGGCCCCTGGACAGCTTCCAACCTGTCACCGTCGGCCGGTCTGTGACCATAGGACTGCGAGACAGCGCCTCGGAGGTGACTCTGGTGCGGCCTGAGATGGTGTCCCCCCAAGACTTGATCCCTGGAAAAACCCTCGCTGTCTCCGGGATTGGAGGCATTGACCCGGCGCTGCCTGTTGCTGACATTTATGTGGACTGGGGCGCAGGGCGAGGGGTGAGGGAGGTGGGGGTAACTGATCGGATCCCCGCAAACGTGCTACTTGGGACAGATTTGGGGCAGATAACCTCCCAGTTTGGGCCCCAACCAAGGGCTGAACCTTCAGCCAGTACTGACATGCCTCCGGACAATGTTAATGTGTTATCTATGAATGATGTAAGGAAGGAGGGAGTGAACTCTGATATTTCTGCTTGCATAGACACCATAGACACACACACAGCTGCAGCTGTGACAGGGGAGGGGGTCAGAGAAAGGTGTGACAATGCCTCTACAAGTAATCAGCCTGTGAGCTGGGATCTGTTGCCCTCTGCAGGGATAAGCAGAGAGCAGGGTGCTGCAGGGGGAGGACCAGTGTGTGGGGTGGGGGCCACCACAGCAAATGTGGGGTCCCCAGAGATTTCACAGCGGGGTTCTGTTGCTGCAGGAGGGGAACAGGCAGGTGAGATTGGGGCCGGTCCAGGAGCGGAAGTGCTCCCAGGTAAGATCTCGGTGCATGGTTCCCCCACAACCGGGGTGTCAGGAAGCCAGGTAGGTCTGCCTGAACCGGCGACTTGGTCAGGAACGGAGGAGGAGCAGGCACGACCCACGGTCGCAGCGGCTGTGGCCGCTGTCACCCGCAGTGGGAGTGCTGGAAGCCAAGGGGCCTCCCGGAGGTCCGATAGCTCTTCCCCTTCTGACCAAGTGGCAGCCGAGTCAGGTGGAGGCCAGGACACAGGTCCCGGGGTACTGACCGAAGATGTGACAGTCTCGTCGATTCTGGCCACATCTAGTCAGGGGTTTCAGGCAGCGTTAGAAGCTGACGACAGCCTGAAAGCTCTTAAGGAGCAGGCGGCCCAGCCTCCCTCGGACTCGGACCCGGAGCGAGTGGTCTGGGACCAAGGACGGCTGTACCGGGCCACGGTCCAGCAGGGTTCACCGGAGGCGTGGCCCAGGGACCGACAGTTGGTGGTACCCTATCCGTTCCGGACGGAGTTGTTGCGGATCGCACATGAGATTCCGATGGCCGGACACCTAGGGATCGCTAAGACCAAGGCCAGGTTAAACCAGCATTTCTACTGGCCAAAAATGGGGGCCGATGTGGCTGCCTACTGCCGTTCGTGTGAAACCTGTCAGAGAGTGGGGAAGGCGGGGCCACGCCCCAAAGCCCCACTAGTATCTCTGCCAATCATCGATGAGCCTTTCAGGAGGGTGGCTGTGGATCTGGTCGGCCCGCTGGCCATCCCCAGCAGCTCCGGGAAACGCTTCATACTGACGGTAGTGGACTATGCCACCCGGTACCCAGAAGCAGTGGCCTTGTCGTCCATTCGGGCTGACAAGGTGGCCACCGCATTGCTGGAGATTTTCTCCCGAGTGGGTTTTCCCCAGGAAATGCTCACTGACCGGGGGACCCAATTCATGTCCCAGCTGATGGAGGCCCTCTGTAAGCAAGTCCAGGTGCGACATCTGGTGGCCAGCCCGTACCATCCACAGACTAATGGCCTGTGCGAGCGGTTCAATGGCACCTTAAAGCAAATGCTTAAGATGTTGGTCGACTCCCATGGGCGTGACTGGGAGCGGTATCTCCCACACCTGTTATTTGCTTACCGGGAGGTTCCACAGGCCTCAACAGGATTCTCACCGTTTGAGCTCCTGTACGGGCGACGTGTGCAGGGCCCCCTGGCTCTGGTGAAAGAGGCTTGGGAAGGGGATTTGGCCACCCCTGGAGTGTCGGTTATCGAGTATGTCATGCGCTTCCGGGACAAAATGCAGGCCTTGACGCAACTGGTACACGACAATATGGCTCAAGCCCAGGCCGATCAGAAGCGTTGGTACGACCAGAACGCTTGTGAGAGGACCTACCAAGTGGGTCAAAAGGTGTGGGTACTGGTCCCCGTACCACAGGACAAGCTTCAGGCAGCCTGGGAAGGCCCATACCTCGTGTACCAGCAGCTCAACCCTGTGACGTACCTGGTCACCCTGGACCCTGCCCGTGGAAGGCGGAAGCCCTTCCATGTGAACATGATGAAGGCACATCATGAGCGGGAGGCATGTGCGCTCCCCGTGTGCAACCTGCCCGAGGAGGGAGAAGCGGAAACCCTCTTGGATATGCTAGCCCAGGTTAGGGCAGGCGGATCCATTGAGGATGTGGAGGTTGGCCACCAGCTCTTGGAAGACCAACGGTCCCAGCTGTGGGCCACCCTCCTCCCCTTCCGGGGGTTGTTTACCAACCAGCCCGGAAGGACTGACTTGGCTGTCCATCACGTGGACACTGGGGATCATCCCCCGATCCGGCGTTCAGCATATCGGGTCTCCCTGGAGGTGCAGCAACACATGCGCCAGGAGATTGACGAGATGCTGAAGCTGGGGGTGATCCAGGCATCCAACAGCGCTTGGGCCTCGCCTGTAGTCCTCGTCCCTAAGAAGGACCGAACCACTCGGTTCTGCGTGGACTACAGGGGGCTCAATGCGGTCACGGTCGCCGATGCGTACCCAATGCCACGCATCGATGACCTGCTCGATCAGTTGGCCGGGGCTCAGTACCTGACCATCATGGACCTGAGCCGGGGATATTGGCAGATCCCCCTGACTCGCAAGGCCAGGGAACGCTCTGCCTTTATTACCCCATTTGGACTGTACGAGTCCACGGTGATGCCATTCGGGATGAGGAATGCCCCTGCCACTTTCCAGCGGATGGTCAACACCCTGCTCAAGGGACTTGAAGGGTACGCGGCCGCGTACCTGGATGACATTGCCGTCTTCAGTCCCACCTGGGAGGACCACCTAGAGCATCTAGCCCAGGTGCTCAGGCGGATCCACCGGGCAGGTTTGACCATCAAGCCGGGAAAGTGTCAGCTGGCCATGAGCGAGGTCCAGTACCTCGGTCACCGGGTAGGTGGGAGAACACTGAAGCCCGAGCCTGAGAAAGTGGAAGCCATCGCATCCTGGCCCACCCCCAGGACCAAGAAGCAGGTGATGTCCTTCTTGGGGACCGCTGGGTACTATAGGAGGTTTGTTCCATGCTATAGTAGCCTGGCAAAGCCCTTGACGGACCTCACCAAGAAGAAGCTGCCCTCTGCAGTCGATTGGACAATGGACTGCGAGACAGCCTTCCGGGCCCTAAAGGACGCCCTGTCCAGCCCGCCCGTGCTACAGGCAGCCGACTTCACGCGGCCGTTTGTAGTACAGACCGACGCCAGTGACTTCGGCCTCGGTGCGGTGCTCAGCCAGGTGGACTCTGCGAGCCAAGAGCACCCAGTCTTGTACCTGAGCAGGAAGCTGTTACCAAGGGAAGTTGCCTATTCCACGATGGAGAAGGAGTGCCTGGCCATAGTGTGGGCCCTGCAGCGTCTGCAACCCTATCTATACGGGCGCCACTTCATCGTGGAGACGGACCACAATCCCCTCAGCTGGTTGCACACCGTCTCTGGGACGAATGGGCGATTGTTGCGATGGAGCCTTGCGCTCCAGCAATACAACTTCACCATTCGCCACAAAAGGGGCCGTGACCACGGTAACGCAGACGGGCTGTCCCGACAAGGAGAGGTCGCGGACGGGCGCACGGGGGAACACCGGAGTGTGCTGCCCCCTAGCGCCCTCAAAAGGGGGGAGGTGTGAGGTAAATCCGGAGATATGACGATAAATCATGATATTCAAGTATGTCAGGAAGCCCTCTCCTGGTGTCACCCCCCCTTTCCTTCACACAACTGGTTTAGCAACAAATCCCATGGCCATGTCCTGTGATATGGAGATGAGGTGGTGTGGGAACAATGGACACAGGATGACTCCCTGCCGTCACCCTGTAACAAGAGTTGTATCTCATTAGCAAGACTATGGAAATAGCCAGACAGAACGACTCCAGTAAAAAATGGTTCATATCTCGCAAGCCATATTTCCGATAAATATGGCAACCATAAAAATGGTGTCTCTGCATGCGGACGATGCCGGCACACCCTTTTTATGGGAGCAGGACATTGGGAAATGCCCCAGGCGTGATATCAGCCAATGGGGAACTGGCAGACAGGTCATGAGTCCCCTCGTTCTGTGGCTAAATTCATAACTGTCACAATGAGAGCATTGGCGTCCGCCTACGACGCTCCCAGGCAAAGTTATGGCCAATATCCCCTTTGCTGGATAATTCTGATCCATGCAGGGGGAGTGGCAGTGCTTCCCTGTGAGGTCACTAAGGTAGGAGGGGACCTGGATCTGCCCAGGTTGATAACCCTACTTCGGCCATTTTCCAGCGTTCTTTCGCTGGGGGTCACGTGCAGGAAACATCTGCGGGAGTTCCTAGAAACCTGGTCTACAGCGCCCCCCTGTGGCCAGACGCACAAGGTAACTGATTGAATTGCATACCTGTTGTAAACCATGCTTTATCTGTAACTGTACTCTGACATATGTATATTCTGTAGATTCCCTATTGTATATATTGTAGTTTCTAGTGTGCTTTAGGCTGATTAAATTATATAATTAATCTTGGGCTGTTCTGTTATCTCGATCTTGAATCCCACGTCTGTGTGTTCGGCTAATAGTTACCGTGAAGCGGTTGGTGGCAGCGAGTTGTGCCAAGGATTATTGTGGGGAGGCCAGTGAGATTCGGGGAGATTTTATATATTCCGCCCGCGGAGGTCGGGGGAATATATACCCTACTCTCACCGGGGACCCTTCAATAATCGGCATAAGTAGTATAGCGGCCTCCTTGCTTATTGTCGGGCAATTCCATAATTGGCCTGACTATAAGAGGGGCGCTAGAGAGCGCGTCACGTGCTCTGTCTGTCGGTCGGGAGGTATAAAGGAGGGGTGACCCCCGCTTGTTACCCCCCGATTGTGACGTACTGGTAGCCAGCGCGGGGGATTTCTGAGTGACCCCCCCGGTGGTTTGTGACAGTGATGATGATGAATGCGATAGTGCTGGGGTGTGTGCGGGGATGATGATGGGTGCGGTAGTGCTTGCGTGTGTGCGGGGATGAGGATGAGTGCGGTAGTGCCAGGGTGTATGCGGGGATGATGATGGGTGCGGTAGTGTAGGGGTGTGTGCGGGGATGATGATGAGTGCGGTAGTGCCTGTGTGTGTGCGGGGATGATGATGAGCGCGGCAGTCCCAGGGTGTGTACGGTGATGATAATGGAGGCGGTAGTGCCTGGGTGTGTGCGGGTATGATGATGAGTGCGGTAGTGTCAGGGTGTGTGCGGGGATGATGATGAGTGCGGTAGTGTCGGGGTGTGTGCAGTGATGATGATGAATGCGGTAGTGCAGGGGTATGTGCGGTGATGATGATGGGTGCAGTAGTGCCTGCATGTGTGTGGGGGTGATGATGAGTGCGGTAGCGTCGGGGTGTGTGCGGGGATGATGATGAGTGCGTTAGTGTCGGGGTGTGTGCAGGGATGATGATGAGTGCGGTAGTGCTTGCGTGTGTGCGGTGATTATGATGGGTGCAGTAGTGCCAGGGTGTATGCGGGGATGATGATGGGTGCGGTAGTGTAGGGGTGTGTGCGGGGATGATGATGAGTGCGGTAGTGCCTGCGTGTGTGCGGGGATGATGATGAGTGCGGCAGTGCCGGTGTGTGTACGGTGATGATGATGAGTGCGGTAGTGTCGGGGTGTGTGCAGGGATGATGATGGGTGCGGTAGTGCTTGAATGTGTACGGGGATGATGATGAGTGTGGTAGTGCCGGAGTGTGAGTGGGGATGATGATGATGGGTGCGGTAGTGTCGGGGTGTGTGCGAGGATGATGATGGGGGCGGTACTGCCGGGGTGTGTGCAGTGATGATGATGAGTGCCGTAGTGCCGGGGTGTGTGCGGGGATGATGATGAGTGCAGTAGTGCTTGTGTGTGTGCGGGGATGATTATAGGGCAGTAGTGCCGTGGTCTGTGCGGGGATGATGATGAGTGCGGTAAAGCCTGCGTGTGTGCGGGGATGATGATGAGTGCGGTAGTGCCGGGGTGTGTGCGGGGATGATGATGGGTGCAATAGTGTCAGTGTGTGTGCGGGGATGATAATGAGTGTAGTAGTGCCTGCGTGTGTGCGGGGATGATGATGGAGGCGGTAGTGCCTGCGTGTGTGCGGGGATGATGATGAGTGCGGTAGTGTCGGGGTGTGTACGGTGATGATGATGAGTGCGGTAGTGTCGGGGTGTGTACGGTGATGATGATGAGTGCGGTAGTGTCGGGGTGTGTGCAGGGATGATGATGGGTGCGGTAGTGGTTGTGTGTGTGCAGGGATGACAATGAGTGCGGTAGTGCTGGGGTGTATGCGGGGATGATGATGGGTGCGGTAGTGCCTGCGTGTGTGCGGGGATGATAATGAGTGTGGTAGTGCTTGCGTGTGTGCGGGGATGATTATGGGGGCGGTAGTGCCGTGGTTTGTGCGGGCGATGATGATGAGTGCGTTAAAGCCTGTGTGTGTGCGGGGATGATGATGAGTGCGGTAGTGCCTGCGTGTGTGCGGGGATGATGATGGGTGCAGTAGTGCCTGGATGTGTGCGGGATGATGATGAGTGCGGTAGTGTCGGGGTGTGTGCGGGGATGATGATGAGTGCGGTAGTGTCGGGATGTGTGCGGGGATGATGATGGAGGCGGTAGTGCCTGGGAGTGTGCGGGTATGATGATGAGTGCGATAGTGTCGGGGTGTGTGCGGGGATGATGATGAGTGCGATAGTGTCAGGGTGTGTACAGTGATGATGATGAATGCGGTAGTGCTGGGGTGTGTGCGGGGATGATGATGGGTGCGGTAGTGCTTGCGTGTGTGCGGGGATGATGATGAGTGCGGTAGTGCCAGGGTGTATGCGGGGATGATGATGGGTGCGGTAGTGTAGGGGTGTGTGCGGGGATGATGATGGAGGCGGTAGTGCCTGGGTGTGTGCGGGTATGATGATGAGTGCGATAGTGTCGGGGTGTGTGCGGGGATGATGATGAGTGCGGTAGTGTCAGGGTGTGTGCAGTGATGATGATGAATGCGGTATTGCTGGGGTGTGTGTGGGGATGATGATGAGTGCGGTAGTGTCAGGGTGTGTACAGTGATGATGATGAATGCGGTAGTGCTGGGGTGTGTGCGGGGATGATGATGGGTGCGGTAGTGCCTGCATGTGTGCGGGGATGATGATGAGTGCGGTAGTGTCGGGGTGTGTGCGGGGATGATGATGAGTGCGGTAGTGCCAGTGTGTATGCGGGGATGATGATGGGTGCGGTAGTGTAGGGGTGTGTGCGGGGATGATGATGAGTGCAGTAGTGCCTGCGTGTGCGGGGATGATGATGAGTGCGGCAGTGCCGGGGTGTGTACGGTGATGATGATGGAGGCGGAAGTGCCTGGGTGTGTGCGGGTATGATGATGAGTGCGCTAGTGTCGGGGTGTGTGCGGGGATGATGATGAGTGCGGTAGTGTCAGGGTGTGTACAGTGATGATGATGAATGCGGTAGTGCTGGGGTGTGTGCGGTGATGATGATGGGTGCAGTAGTGCCTGCATGTGTGCGGGGATGATGATGAGTGCGGTAGTGTCGGGGTGTGTGCGGGGATGATGATGAGTGCGGTAGTGTCGGGATGTGTGCGGGGATGATGATGGAGGCGGTAGTGCCTGGGAGTGTGCGGGTATGATGATGAGTGCGATAGTGTCGGGGTGTGTGCGGGGATGATGATGAGTGCGATAGTGTCAGGGTGTGTACAGTGATGATGATGAATGCGGTAGTGCTGGGGTGTGTGCGGGGATGATGATGGGTGCGGTAGTGCTTGCGTGTGTGCGGGGATGATGATGAGTGCGGTAGTGCCAGGGTGTATGCGGGGATGATGATGGAGGCGGTAGTGCCTGGGTGTGTGCGGGTATGATGATGAGTGCGATAGTGTCGGGGTGTGTGCGGGGATGATGATGAGTGCGGTAGTGTCAGGGTGTGTGCAGTGATGATGATGAATGCGGTATTGCTGGGGTGTGTGCGGGGATGATGATGGGTGCGGTAGTGCCTGCATGTGTGCGGGGATGATGATGAGTGCGGTAGTGTCGGGGTGTGTGCGGGGATGATGATGAGTGCGGTAGTGCCAGTGTGTATGCGGGGATGATGATGGGTGCGGTAGTGTAGGGGTGTGTGCGGGGATGATGATGAGTGCAGTAGTGCCTGCGTGTGCGGGGATGATGATGAGTGCGGCAGTGCCGGGGTGTGTACGGTGATGATGATGGAGGCGGAAGTGCCTGGGTGTGTGCGGGTATGATGATGAGTGCGCTAGTGTCGGGGTGTGTGCGGGGATGATGATGAGTGCGGTAGTGTCAGGGTGTGTACAGTGATGATGATGAATGCGGTAGTGCTGGGGTGTGTGCGGTGATGATGATGGGTGCAGTAGTGCCTGCATGTGTGCGGGGATGATGATGAGTGCGGTAGTGTCGGGGTGTGTGCGGGGATGATGATGAGTGCGTTAGTGTCGGGGTGTGTGCAGGGATGATGATGAGTGCGGTAGTGCTTGCGTGTGTGCGGTGATGATGGGTGCAGTAGTGCCTGGATGTGTGCGGGGATGATGATGAGTGCGGTAGTGCCAGGGTGTATGCGGGGATGATGATGGGTGCGGTAGTGTAGGGGTGTGTGCGGGGATGATGATGAGTGCGGTAGTGCCTGCGTGTGTGCGGGGATGATGATGGGTGCAGTAGTGCCTGGATGTGTGCGGGGATGATGATGAGTGCGGTAGTGTCGGGATGTGTGCGGGGATGATGATGGAGGCGGTAGTGCCAGGGTGTGTGCGGGTATGATGATGAGTGCGATAGTGTCGGGGTGTGTGCGGGGATGATGATGAGTGCGGTAGTGTCAGGGTGTGTACAGTGATGATGATGAATGCGATAGTGCTGGGGTGTGTGCGGGGATGATGATGGGTGCGGTAGTGCTTGCGTGTGTGCGGGGATGATGATGAGTGCGGTAGTGCCAGGGTGTATGCGGGGATGATGATGGGTGCGGTAGTGTAGGGGTGTGTGCGGGGATGATGATGAGCGCGGCAGTGCCAGGGTGTGTACGGTGATGATAATGGAGGCGGTAGTGCCTGGGTGTGTGCAGGTATGATGATGAGTGCGATAGTGTCGGGGTGTGTGCGGGGATGATGATGAGTGCGGTAGTGTCAGGGTGTGTACAGTGATGATGATGAATGCGGTAGTGCTGGGGTATGTGCGGTGATGATGATGGGTGCAGTAGTGCCTGCATGTGTGTGGGGATGATGATGAGTGCGGTAGCGTCGGGGTGTGTGCGGGGATGATGATGAGTGCGTTAGTGTCGGGGTGTGTGCAGGGATGATGATGAGTGCGGTAGTGCTTGCGTGTGTGCGGTGATGATGATGGGTGCAGTAGTGCCTGGATGTGTGCGGGGATGATGATGAGTGCGGTAGTACCAGGGTGTATGCGGGGATGATGATGGGTGCGGTAGTGTAGGGGTGTGTGCGAGGATGATGATGAGTGCGGTAGTGCCTGCGTGTGTGCGGGGATGATGATGAGTGCGGCAGTGGCGGTGTGTGTACGGTGATGATGATGAGTGCGGTAGTGTCGGGGTGTGTGCAGGGATGATGATGGGTGCGGTAGTGCTTGAATGTGTACGGGGATGATGATGAGTGTGGTAGTGCCGGGGTGTGAGTGGGGATGATGATGATGGGTGCGGTAGTGTCGGGGTGTGTGCAGTGATGATGATGAGTGCCGTAGTGCCGGGGTGTGTGCGGGGATGATGATGAGTGCAGTAGTGCTTGTGTGTGTGCGGGGATGATTATAGGGCGGTAGTGCCGTGGTCTGTGCGGGGATGATGATGAGTGCGGTAAAGCCTGCGTGTGTGCGGGGATGATGATGAGTGCGGTAGTGCCGGGGTGTGTGCGGGGATGATGATGGGTGCGGTAATGCCAGTGTGTGCGCGGGGATGATGATGGGTGCAATAGTGTCAGTGTGTGTGCGGGGATGATAATGAGTGTAGTAGTGCCTGCGTGTGTGCGGGGATGATGATGAGTGCGGTAGTGTCGGGGTGTGTACGGTGATGATGATGAGTGCGGTAGTGTCGGGGTGTGTACGGTGATGATGATGAGTGCGGTAGTGTCGGGGTGTGTGCAGGGATGATGATGGGTGCGGTAGTGCTTGTGTGTGTGCAGGGATGACAATGAGTGCGGTAGTGCTGGGGTGTATGCGGGGATGATGATGGGTGCGGTAGTGCTTTTGTGTGTGCAGGGATGACGATGAGTGCGGTAGTGCTGGGGTGTATGCGGGGATGATGATGGGTGCGGTAGTGCCTGCGTGTGTGCGGGGATGATAATGAGTGTGGTAGTGTTTGCGTGTGTGCGGGGATGATTATGGGGGCGGTAGTGCCGTGGTTTGTGCGGGCGATGATGATGAGTGCGTTAAAGCTTGTGTGTGTGCGGGGATGATGATGAGTGCGGTAGTGCCGGGGTGTGTGCGGGGATGATGATGAGTGCGGTAGTGTCGGTGTGTGTGCAGGGATGATGATGAGTGCGGTAGTGCCTGCGTGTGTGCGAGGATGATGATGGGTGCGGTAGTGCTTGCATGTGTGCGGGGATGATGATGAGTGCGGTAGTGCCGGGGTGTGTGCGGGGATGATGATGATGAATGTGGTAGTGTCGGGGTGTGTGCGAGGATAATGATGGGGGCGGTACTGTCGGGGTGTGTGCGGTGATGATGAGGAGTACGGTAGTGCCTGCGTGTGTGCAGGGATGATGATGAGTGCGGTAGTGCCTGCGTGTGTGCGGGGATGATGATGAGTGCGGTAGTGCTTGCGTCTGTGCGGGGATGATGATGAGTGCGGTAGTGCTTGCGTGTGTGCGGGGATGATTATGGGGGCGGTAGTGCAGTGGTTTGTGCGGGGATGTTGATGAGTGCGGTAAAGCCTGCGTGTATGCGGGGATGATTATAAGTGTGGTAGTGCTTGCGTGTGTGCGGGGATGATGATGAGTGCGGTAGTGCCGGGGTGTGTGCGGGGATGATGATTGGTGCGGTAGTGCCAGTGTGTGCGCAGTGATGATGATGGGTGCGGTAGTGTCGGGGTGTGTGCGGGGATGATGATGGGTGCGGTAGTGTCGGGGTGTGTGTGGGGATGATGATGGCTGCGATAGTGTCGGGGTGTGTGTGGGGATGATTATGGGGGTGGTAGTGCCGTGGTTTGTGCGGGGATGATGATGAGTGCGGTAGTGCCGGGGTGTGTGCGGGGGATGATGATGGGTGTGGTAGTGTCGGGGTGTGTGCAGGGATGATAATGGGTGCGGTAGTGCCGGTGTGTGTGCGGGGATGATGATGGGTGCGGTAGTGTCGGGGTGTGTGTGGGGATGATGATGGCTGCGATAGTGTCGGGGTGTGTGTGGGGATGATTATGGGGGTGGTAGTGCCGTGGTTTGTGCGGGGATGATGATGAGTGCGGTAGTGCCGGGGTGTGTGCGGGGGATGATGATGGGTGTGGTAGTGTCGGGGTGTGTGCGGGGATGATGATGGGTGCGGTAGTGTCGCGGTGTGTGTGGGGATGATGATGGCTGCGATAGTGTCGGGGTGTGTGTGGGGATGATTATGGGGGTGGTAGTGCCGTGGTTTGTGCGGGGATGATGATGAGTGCGGTAGTGCCGGGGTGTGTGCGGGGGATGATGATGGGTGTGGTAATGTCGGGGTGTGTGCAGGGATGATAATGGGTGCGGTAGTGCCGGTGTGTGTGCGGGGATGATGATGGGTGCGGTAGTGTCGGGGTTTGTGCAGTGATGATGATGGGTGCTGTAGTGCCGGAGTGTGTGCGTGGATGATAATGGGTGCGGTAGTGCCGGTGTGTGTGCGGGGATGATGATGAGTGCGGTAGTGCCGGTGTGTGTGCGGGGATGATGATGGGTGCGGTAGTGCCGGTGTGTGTGCGGGGATGATGATGGGTGCGGTAGTGCCGGTGTGTGTGCGGGGATGATGATGGGTGCGGCAGTGTCGGGGTGTGTGTGGAGATGATGATGGGGACGGTACTGCCGGGGTGTGTGCGGGGATGATGATGAGTGCGGTAGTGCCGGGGTGTGTGCGGGGGATGATGATGGGGGCGGTAGTGCCGGGGTGTGTGCGGGGGATGATGATGGGGGTGGTAGTGCCATGAGCGCGGTAGTGCCAGGGTGTGTGCAGTGAAGATAATGGGGGCTCACTCTCTCTCCCTCTCTCTCTGCTTAATGCAACGCGTGATTTCACAGGAATCTGTTGTCTTTAGGCCCTGTGCACACTAGAAAATGGAATTTTCTTAAGAAAATTCAGCAGGTTCTGAAAGATTTATGCACCCGCGGAAAAAAATGCACCAAAACCGCAGTGAAATCCACATGCGTTTTGTTGAGTTTTGGTGCGATTTGGTGCATTTTTTCCGCAGGTTGGTATATGTGTTTTAATGCATTCAATTCAATAAAGCACATTGAAAAAAAAAAGGGTCATTTCCTTCGATAGATATATAATGGATAGATAGATAAATAGATAGATAAATAGAAAGATAATGGCTAGATAGATAATGGATAGATAGATAGATAGATAATGGATAGATAGATAGATAGAAGGATAGATAGATAGATATATAGATAGATAGATAGATAAATAGATAGATAATGGATAGATAGATAATGGATAGAAAGATAGATAGATAAATAGATTGATAGAAGGATAGATAGATAGATAAATAGATGATAGATAGATAGATAGATAGATAATGGATAGATAGACAGATAGATAATAGATAGATAATGGATAGATAGACAGATAGATAATAGATAGATAATGGATAGATAGAAGATTAGATAGATAATGGATAGATAGATTGATAGATAGAAGGAAAGATAGATAATGGTTAGATAGATAGATAAATAGATAGAAGGATAGATAGATAATGGATAGATAGATAGATAGTTAGAAAGAGAATCAATAGATAGAGTCCCTGTGAGGACAAACTGCAGTTCTCGAGTGCAGTAGTGTGTTCACATTACCGACCGTGAGAAATGACCTGTCGTTACCCCTGCAGGCTCGTTACGAGGCTGCATTGAAATCTATGTGTCATACGGGGCTGGATCAGTCTGCAAGCGTCGTGGGACCTGCGTGGATTACGCCAGAGCTGTGATTTGGGGGTGTTAATAAAATGATGAAAGAGGAGGCTTTTTTGCTATTTTATTTAAAATAAAGGATTTTTCGGTGTATGTGTTTATTCACTTTACTTACAGGTTAATCATGTAAGCTGTCTCATAGACGTTGCCATGATTAAGCTTGGACTTAGTGTCAGTGCATAGCTGCCATTAAGTCGTTATTACCTTGATTGTCACCGCATCATGGCAATCTGGAAGAAACGGTAACACGCCGGGACTGTCGCATAATGGATGCAACAGTCCCGATGCAGCTGCGGGCTGATATTCTTGGCTGCGGTAGGGGGGGGCATTAATCATGGCCCTCGCCCTCCCCAGCCTGAGAATACCGCGCCGCCGGTGTGTGATTACCTTGGCTGGACGGTAAAAATACGGCGGAGCCCACATTTTTTTTTTATTATTTCTATTTTTAATATGTATGTTTGATTTGTATGTGTATTCTGCTGTATATGTCTGTGTCTGTGTGTGAGTGTGATCTGTGTGTTCTATATGTCTGTGTCTGTGTTCTATGTCTGATGTCTGTGTGTGAGTGTTATCTGTGTGTGTTTACTCTGCTCCGCTTCCTCTTCCTGTCATAATGACATCAGTTCCCTGCAAAACGCAGGGCAGTGAAATCTCGCAGAGCAAATTCAGTGTATAGTGTGCGCGGGGGCAAGGGGGGCTTTAGATTCCTGAAATAATGACGATCGCTATTTTTTTTTTACTAACCGCACGTACAGTAGGGCAGTGCAGGCTGTCAGCCAATCGCGCACACACACACAGCAAAGTGGATGTTTTAGCAACACAATCAAGGGCATGTGTCATTAGCTGTGTATGTCACATGTCCTTGCCCTATTAGGACTTCAGAGTAGTTTCACTTTTGGACACCATAGAAAGTTTACTCTGAGTATACGTATTTTATACCACCACTGGCTCATCTGGATCGATCCGTGCACCTCCTGATTTGTCCTGTGGCTTCTACCCTTGTAAACTGAACCTTTTTTTTGTGTTTTCTATGTGTTTGTATGATTTTGTGTTTGCCTGCCATTCTTTTCAATGGGGTTCGAACTTTCGACGAACACAACTGCCGTTCGACGAACCGAACTCGAACACTAGGGGGTGGCTCATCTCTACTCAGCACCCTGCAGGTCCGGCGTAATCCACACGAGGTTCCACGCCGCTTCAGCTCTGATACATAACACAGCCAGCGGCCATAGAGCACGACCACAGGCTGTGCAGACATTGAATGAGCCACGATGACTTCATGGCAGGCAGATACTGTCACAGGCTGGGGTGCGTGTGCCTGTGTGGCGCCCCTGACCTGGTCAGGCACCACTGAGTACTGCACCCATGCTGGGGACAGTACAACACAGGTAATCCAGAAGGCTGACAGGGGTGTGGTACACAGGCGCATAGTGATCAGGTCTCACACATGTACCCATGAGAGGACCCCTGGGGATCCCAGGAGGGGGAAAAGCCTTGACCTTCACTGGAATAGTGGAGGGGGCCAAAAGCCTCCATCTCCTCTCAAGGGGTGTGGTAAGAGAGTCTGGTTGCTAGGTGGCGTAGGCAAGAACAGGAGAGGAGGGGCAGTGAGTCAGTTAGAGCAGAACTCCATAGGGCTCAGTGAGGAGCAGACCTGTGGGGCTGTTGCTGTCTAACAGCGCCCGCGCAGTGGCTACCGACGGGGGAGAACGGTCAACTAGGAGTGCTACCTGAAATCCATCTTCAGCTAAAGAGAGAGCAACGGAGTGGGAAGTAAGGAGACTGCTAGAGAGTACCAGGCCCAAACGGGCGGCAGATCCCGAAGCGGAGATAGATCCAGCTTTCTTTTGCTAAACCTGCCGGTGTGGGGCTCTCAAAGCCCACACCACAACACCACAAAAGCCGCAGCCACGTAACCACAGTTAGGGCCCATAGGTCACAGGAGGCAAGCAGCTGGAGTGGCCTGGTCCGGGGAACAAGCAAACGGCAAACGAAGGGGAGAGAGGCTGCAGCATCTTCCCTGGGTGACCCCCATAGGGACTCAAAGTCGGGGTTACTCCAAACACAAAAAGGGCTAAGGAAGGCGAGTTGGTAGTCACCCTCATAAAGTCAGCCTGAAGGATACCTGGTTCCCACCTGGTTCATCTCAGCTACGCCCGGGCTACTCACCCTGCCATCAAATGTGAGTAAAGCCCTTGAAAGACATTTCTGCCTTTGTGAGTCATTCTGCGACTTGTAGTACTACGCATCTACACTGGACCCTGGGGCATGCCTTACTCTCAGGAGGCTACTACATCTGACTGCACATATCATCAGCCCCAGGCACCCCTAACCTGCAGTGGCGGTCCCCACTGACCGCAATACTGAGAGTGGCGTCACGATCAAACAGAAGATTTCCTACCAGTGACGGAGATCCAGCCGAGTGGAGTCCCTGAAGGTAATGCACCGACACCGACACAACACCTGTGGGGCTTCACATCTGGCGTCACGAACAGGATAAGGACTAGACCTGTCCAGACAGGTGACCATGTGCCTGGGCGGTCCGCTTGAAAAATTGGAAGCGCCGCCATATTGCCACCATGAAAAGCGCGCTGAAAAACAACAGCAGCCCGCGCTGGAAGAAGTTACCGCCCACGAAGAGGTGTGGCTACCCAGAGATCCCCTGCAGAGTTCTGACCTTGCCAGCTATGAGAGTGGAAGCGTTCAGAGACGTCGGGACAGAAAGGGAGCCAGAAGCCTGCTGCTGGGAAAGGAGCTGCTGAAAGAGGCAGAGCAGAAACTGAACAGCTTGCTATCAGAGGCAACGGCGAGTACACAGCTGGAGAGTCGTGCAGAAGAGGGCGCAGAAGAAATGGCGTCTGACCGCAGAAATCCAGAACCGGGCTCCGCTGCCTGGTGGTATCGGGAGCTGGCCCAGTTCTGCGACCGACTGGAGACCCGGGTTGTGGAGCAGATCCGGGAAGAACGGATGGAAATGCTGGAGATGACCGCGGCGGTTCGGGCCTATGAAAGGAGAGCCGCGCGCCGAGTGCCAGACAGGACGGCGATGACGCAGACCCCGATGCTGCCACCGGTGGGTGAGTCGAGTGATGCCCCGGCCAGCGCAAGTGCCCCGACCCCTGCTGCCACGCCCGCGGTCCCCGAAGAGGCGTCCGGTGCGGCGACGCTGAAGCAGGCCGCAGCCACGCCAGGTGCGGCCTTCCAAGCCCCAGCGGCCGCAGCGATGCCCTGCTCGGCCCACCAAGACCCGGTCCCTGCAGCAACGCCCAGTCCGGCCCGCAAAGAACCGGCTGCCACCGCGACCCTCATCCGCGTCGCAGGCGTAACGCTGACCCAGGCCGCCGCCCTCCTAGGCCCGGCCCGCCGAGACCCCACCGCCGCAGCAACGCTCGTCCGCGCCGCAAGTGAGGTGCTGAACCAGGCCGCAGCCACGCCAGGCGCGGCCCGCCAAGCCCAGACTGCTGCAGCGACGTCCAGCCCAGCCTGCACAGAGCCCCCTGCAACAGCGACACAGATCCAGGCCGCCGCCATGCCAGGCCCGGCCCGCCAAGACCAGGCCGCCGCCATCCAGGGCGCGGCCCGCCAAGACCAGGCCGCCGCCAGCCAGGGCGCGGCCCGCCAAGACCAGGCCGCCGCCATGCCAGGCGCGGCCCGCCAAGAAGAGATTACCTCATCATTTACCCCGGCCTGCAAGGCCAGAGCAGACACCGCTCCCCAGTCCAAAGAGGTCCCTGCTAGGAAGACCCTGATAGGAGAGGACCCCGAATACTGGAAGCTGAAGGCTGACCTAGAGGCCCAGTTCCCACAAGAGATGGTGGATCGGTATCTGCTCCCTCCGCATACCCCCAAGGAGATTCCGGCAACCCCTGCAGCAGCCGCGCCAGAGAGTCCACCGCCCAGACCAGCTGAGGACCACTCATCTCCAGCGCTACCACAACCAGAGTGCAGCGAAGAACTAAGGGGGAGAGGAGGCCAGGAAGCTGAGGAGCTGACTCCGGAGCCACCGGCAGTGGAGCAATACTCAGAGCCGGAGATGTTACCCTATTCACGTTGGGATGAGGAGGACTTGACACCGTCTGCTGACGAAGATCAGCCCAGAAACCTCACCTGGGGCCCTGCAGGCATTGAAGTAACAGCCCGGCAAAACCCAGCCCGCAAGACCAGGCGTCGCAACAGAACAACGCTGTCCCCTGCACCACAGTCTCCAGAGCAGAGAGAAGTCACAGCCAGAGACCTACAGGAGAAAAGGTTACTGAGAAGGTCCAAAGCCCAGGTCAGAGGACCCCTTTGCAGAGGAGTAGTGGAGGATTTCAATTTGAGAAGTGGATATGGATTCATTGTAGCCCCTGGTATCAAAGAAGGGATATTTGTCAACAGAAGAGATGTGAACGCTCATCTGCCTAGAGGACACCCTGGCAGAAACTTAAAGATGGGAAATACAGTACAATTCACTATGCATGAAGGCGAAAGAGGATTGTATGCCTTAGATGTAGCACCATGTCCCAAAGAAGAAAGAAAAGACAGAGATAAAGAAACAGATGCAGCAAAGGAAACAGATGAAGATCAAGAAAGAAAAGACAAGGAACCTACAGATGAAACTACCTCAGACGACGACAAAGAGCAAGAAAGCAACAGGTGCCGCAGCCCAACAGGCCCAAGCCCTGGTATGGAGGAGTAGAGAAAAGTAAAGTAAAGAAAGAAGTTACCAGTTAAAGTTTTGAAAAAGTTTGTTTTACAACGTTTAAGCATGTGCCCACAAAAACTATTGTGAGAAAACCATAAACCTTAAGGCTATGAACTGGCTATAGCCACAAACTCTCGCAGTGTAAATAGTTACACCAAAGGGCACCACCGCCACCAGAGTCAGCCTGTTTAGGGGCTTGGCTCGTCTGCAACCAGGAGGAGCCCGTCCGTATATAGGGCCTTGGCTCACCTGCGACCAGAGAGCATGCCTGTTTATGGGGCCTGGCTCTCCACCACAAAGAGGGTACCTGGTCAGCACCAACTGTGGAGGCCGCCTCTGCATCCTGCCAGAAGAGGCTGAAGGCGCGGATCCACCAGGCCAGGTATACCCTGAAACCACCAGCCCATGTAAGCCGCCTCTACATCCTGCCAGAAGTGGCTGAAGCCGCGGCCAACGTGAAAGGGTTTTGGGTGGGTTAACGGACTTGTGGGTGGAGGGTGGTGATGTATGGTACCTGGTGCTTTTAAAAATGTTTTACATGTTTTAATGTTTTATGCATTTTAAAATGTTGTCTTGCAGCCCGAGGACGTGCTGGTGATAACTAAGGGGGAATGTGGCGCCCCTGACCTGGTCAGGCACCACTGAGTACTGCACCCATGCTGGGGACAGTACAACACAGGTAATCCAGAAGGCTGACAGGGGTGTGGTACACAGGCGCATAGTGATCAGGTCTCACACATGTACCCATGAGAGGACCCCTGGGGATCCCAGGAGGGGGAAAAGCCTTGACCTTCACTGGAATAGTGGAGGGGGCCAAAAGCCTCCATCTCCTCTCAAGGGGTGTGGTAAGAGAGTCTGGTTGCTAGGTGGCGTAGGCAAGAACAGGAGAGGAGGGGCAGTGAGTCAGTTAGAGCAGAACTCCATAGGGCTCAGTGAGGAGCAGACCTGTGGGGCTGTTGCTGTCTAACAGCGCCCGCGCAGTGGCTACCGACGGGGGAGAACGGTCAACTAGGAGTGCTACCTGAAATCCATCTTCAGCTAAAGAGAGAGCAACGGAGTGGGAAGTAAGGAGACTGCTAGAGAGTACCAGGCCCAAACGGGCGGCAGATCCCGAAGCGGAGATAGATCCAGCTTTCTTTTGCTAAACCTGCCGGTGTGGGGCTCTCAAAGCCCACACCACAACACCACAAAAGCCGCAGCCACGTAACCACAGTTAGGGCCCATAGGTCACAGGAGGCAAGCAGCTGGAGTGGCCTGGTCCGGGGAACAAGCAAACGGCAAACGAAGGGGAGAGAGGCTGCAGCATCTTCCCTGGGTGACCCCCATAGGGACTCAAAGTCGGGGTTACTCCAAACACAAAAAGGGCTAAGGAAGGCGAGTTGGTAGTCACCCTCATAAAGTCAGCCTGAAGGATACCTGGTTCCCACCTGGTTCATCTCAGCTACGCCCGGGCTACTCACCCTGCCATCAAATGTGAGTAAAGCCCTTGAAAGACATTTCTGCCTTTGTGAGTCATTCTGCGACTTGTAGTACTACGCATCTACACTGGACCCTGGGGCATGCCTTACTCTCAGGAGGCTACTACATCTGACTGCACATATCATCAGCCCCAGGCACCCCTAACCTGCAGTGGCGGTCCCCACTGACCGCAATACTGAGAGTGGCGTCACGATCAAACAGAAGATTTCCTACCAGTGACGGAGATCCAGCCGAGTGGAGTCCCTGAAGGTAATGCACCGACACCGACACAACACCTGTGGGGCTTCACACCTGCAACCAATCACAGACAAGAGGATGGCCGGTGGGCGGGGAAAACACAGAAAGATGTGTGTATACGATGCACAGTACAGGAAGTGAATGCGCGACCTGGAAGTAGTGTGCCGCCATGACACCGAGTCTCGGTAAGTATGAAACGCTGTTTTATTTCTGTTTTTCTTTATTTTTAAATTCTTTTTCCCAGTGCCGGATCCGGATCGTACACCCGGAATTCCGGATCCGGATCTGGCACCTGGAAATCTTTGAAACCGCGCGGATCCGGACTTGTACAGTTTGGATCCGCTCAGCCCTAATGGTAACACAGTAGGAGGTGGTTGTGTAGGCCAAGTAGTACGTATTTTAGCGCAGTAAGATTCCCACAGTATGGCATGTTGCTTGCGGTTCATGCATGTAGTATTCAAATTAATTAATTTATTTTTTGCCTCTACTGACTAGTTGATTACAATGTTGACAGATATCGAAAGTTGGGTCATCCTTTGCGCTCTCAAAAAATGTCCAGGCTAGTCAAACCTTCCCATGAACTGCAGACCTGCGACCACTGCTGGCCACTGCCAAAATTATGGCTGAGGATGCAGTGCTTCTCATGGTTGCATCACTATGTGTTTATATGGGAATTGAAAATGTAACCTCCTTGACTTCTGCCTCCTCCTTATCCACTGACCTACACAACTGCGTGCCTCTGGTTTCACACCAAGTGGGATCTACAACCTAATCATCAGACTCTATGTTGTCCCACTCCTCCTCTTCCTGACCTGACATTACAACAGTACACATGTGCCTGAGATATCTGAGTCTCATTATCATCAACTGCACCCCTGGGGGTTAACGTCAGTTGACGAGGATGTCATGCGCTGTCTGGTTCTGCACATAAAGATTGCTACTACGGCATCAGACTCCGTTCACATTACAGAGTCCAACATGAAGCCTGGTCTCTTAGTGCTGGGCTGGGCGTTGGCTGAGTTGTTTCACTACTCCCAGCTGTGCAGGAGTTAATCCTTTTTGGAGCCGTGTGCTACTCTTCTGTGAGCCAGGCTGCTAATTACCATCTCCAGCTGGTCTGTTCCTATTTAAGGCTGAGGAGTGTAAAGGTCCAGTCACACTAAGCAACTTACCAGCGATCCCAACAACGATAGGGATCGCTGGTAAGTTGCTAGGAGGTTGCTGGTGAGATGTCACACTGCGACGCTCCAGCGATCCCACCAGCAACCTGACCTGGCAGGGATCGCTGGAGCGTCGCTACACGAGTTGCTGGTGAGCTCACCAGCAACCAGTGACCAGCCCCCAGCGCCGCGTGGAAGATGCTGCGCTTGGTAACTAAGGTAAATATCGGGTAACCAACCCGATATTTACCTTGGTTACCAGCGCACGCAGCTACACGTGCAGAGAGCAGGGAGCAGCGCACACTGAGCGCTGGCTCCCTGCTCTCCTAGTTACAGCACACATCGGGTTAATTACCCGATGTGTGCTGCAGCTACATGTGCACAGAGCAGGGAGCAGCGCACACTGCTTAGCGCTGGCTCCTTGCTCTCCTAGTTACAGCACACATCGGGTTAATTACCCGATGTGTGCTGCAGCTACATGTGCACAGAGCAGGGAGCAGCGCACAATGCTTAGTGCTGGCTCCCTGCTCTCCTAGAGCACAGCACTGACAGTGAGAGCGGCAGAGGCTGGTAACAAAGGTAAATATCGGGTAACCAAGGACAGGGCTTCTTGGTTACCCGATGTTTACATTGGTTACCAGCCTCCGCAGAAGCCGGCTCCTGCTGCCTGCACATTTAGTTGTTGCTGTCTCGCTGTCACACACAGCGATGTGTGCTTCACAGCGGGACAGCAGCAACTAAAAAATGGCCCAGGACATTCAGCAACAACCAACGACCTCACAGCAGGGGCCAGGTTGTTGCTGGATGTCACACACAGCAACATCGCTAGCAACGTCACAAAAGTTGTTCATTAGCAGCGATGTTGCTAGCGATGTTGCTTAGTGTGACGGGGCCTTAATATGAGGCTGCCGAAGATACCATCAGTGATCCTAGTCTCAGTGGTTCTCTGTTTATGGTAAACAGCAGTTGCTTCGTTACATGGTGTGAATGCTCCCCTGTTGTAAGTTTTTCCCAGCCCTTTTTTTATTCCCCAAGTACTCATATTGCCTCCCCTCTGTGTGTGAATGCACAGTGTATGAAGTCTTGTTCTCCCTTGTCCGTGTCTTTTCTGAGGGGTTGTGTTACTGGGTTTCCGGCCTGCTCCCAGGGTTGGGGAGAGTAAAATCAGGGGTGGACAGGAGACAGGGTCAGGTAGGGGACCATGGTCTCCCTACCTTCAAGGTACCCAGGGGTGAGGGTGAGCATAGGGGCCCCAGTCTTAGAGCCAGCTCAGGAACCCCAGGTCTGTCAGTACCACCCATGACATTAGGTCGGGATCCTACTTTGTCCGGGCCAGGATCCAACACAACGGAAAGATTTTGGACATCGGGGCAGATGCTTTCTTCCTCTTGAGTCTGGGAATCTTTGTAGCAGACCTCTGGTGCCCATGGGATAGAATGTGTGAACAGCTCTTCAGACTCACCCATGTGTGGTTCCCCATAGTCAGTTTTCCGGTTGGAGATTTGTGACAAAGGTGGAAACAAGTGTAATTGTGGGTAGCACCTCTGAGCAACGAACTGTTTGTGATGTTGAGGTGCAGGAAGAAGAGGAGAGGCTACTTGTTGTAGCGCTTGCCATCCACTCTAGCACATGCTTTTTATCAGCCTCATTTGGATGTTGAAACAATGTGCAGCTGCCAAAGAAATCTAGTGGAGTAGTGTCCATTAATGGAAGTTGTTCTCATTTCTCTTGGGATAGGATGATCCAGTGTTTGCTCTTTTTGACAAACAGAACTTCCCATACGTACACCTACAACACCCTGCATGTTCACTCTTCCACCCACAACTTTGTCATGATTTACCACTCATGGTTGATGTATCCTTCCCCTTTCAAACAGATGTTTCACAACCCTTTGACACACCTGTCAGACACCTGACACAAAAGATAAATTATTTCATGTCTGAGTTGGCAATGTGGGGCCCCACATTACCTTCTGGTGCAGGTAGTCGCAGGGTCTCAGGTAGGTTAACTTCAATAGGGGATTCGTGACGCCACTATCGGTATTTGTGGTCAGGGGGTGACCGCAACTGCAGCTTAGGGGACGCCTGGGGCTGATGTTAGATGCAGTCAGATGTTGTAGCCTCCCGAGAGTGAGGCTGGCCCCAGGGCCCAGTGTAGGTGTGTCTAGAATCACAAGTCGCAGAAGAACTCACACACAAAACAGCAGTCTTTCAGGGTTTTTACTCACTTTCAGGTGGCAGGGGTAAGTTAACCTGGGCGATGCTATGGTGGACCAGGTGGAACCAGGTATCCCTTTGGCTGATGTAGGGGTGACTGCTGACTCGCCTTCCTAGCCCTTCTTGTTTTGAGGTGACCCCGACTTGAAGTCTTGCTGGGATCACCCAGGGAAGTCGCATACGCCGTTCTCCCCTTTCTGGTCCCTTTGCGGGCAGCATGGACCAAGTAATTGTGGCTGCTTGCCTACTGTCACTTATGGGCCCCTCGTTGCTGCTGTAGCTGCGGACTCGGTGTAAATTGGTGAGGCGCATAAAGTGCCCTCACCGGCAGGTTGGGCAGGCCAACTGAATGGGCCCCTCCTCTGGGAACCTGTACCCTGTGCGGGTTGGGTGTACTGACAGTCTCCTTACTCACCCACCTCTCAGCACCAGGTGGATTTCAGGCAGCACTGAACAGTAGCCCTTCTCCCCCGCCAGCAGCCACGAACAGTGCAGTGTCTGGAAGGGCCCTGCTCCACTGCTCTGCCCTCCAGACGTGACTCCTCCACTTCCTTCGCCTTTGGCTGCCTTTGCACAACTCTCTTGTTCCCAGTAACACCACCCACCACTAGCTGGGAGGCGAGGGCCCAGCCCCCTCCCTGAGTCTGCTCAGGGGTCCCCTCTAGCTGTGTGTGTGTTCCTGGTTACTAGTGTTCCGTGTGTCCACACCCTAGTCAGCCTCTGGGATTACCGTGTTGTACTGACCCAGCATGGGTGCAGTACTCAGTGGTGCCTGACCAGGTAAGGGGCGCCACAGCAACATTGTGAAAGCACTGAAAAGTACCAATAACTCCAAATGTGGTTCACTGCGTAATTGTCATGATTCTAGTAACAGTGATAATGGATCTGTTCTTCAATCCACTATCTGTGAGCAAATCTGTCAAGCTTCCTGCATCTAATTGTTTATTCTAAATGAAAATGGTTTTCCTTCATTGAAGGAACATTCTGTTGGTGTATAGTTTAGAGTACGCTAAACACGCAGTTTAAGATGTTTCAATTTACACTGCAATATTTAATTATTATTTCCATTTAGTTTTTGGATGCTTTATATGTTTGTTTAATTATGTTTATTTATTTCAACATTAATGAAGACTACGTAACCAGTGGACTATTTATAATAACCTTTGGGTTTATATTTATATATACACACGCATATATATATATATATATATATATATATATATATATATACACACAAACACGCGCGCGCACACACACACACACACACACACACACACACACACCCACACACACCCACACACACCTTGTTTGGTGGTCTATGAGCTTTGACATACCTGGGCAAACTTTGCCTTCTTATGCATCCTACGTGATGGTGTTGAAAACACTTTATTTGAATGTCCATGAGCTTCCCTGAACGACTCTGCCTGCTGATCCTTTTACTTGGAGTTTTGAGGATACCATATCTTGAATGTGTGAGTTTTCCTGCACAAATTTTGCCTGTTGACTTACAGTGCTGGCCAAATGTATTGGCACCCCTGCAATTCTCAGATAATATTCAGTTTCTTCTTGAAAATTATTGCAATCACAAATTCTTTGGTATTATTAACTTCATTTATTTTGCTTGCAATGAAAAAACACAAAAGAGAATGAAACAAAAATCAAATCATTGATAATTTCACACAAAATTCCAAAAATGGGCCAGACAAAAGTATTGGCACCCTTAGCCTAATACTTGGTTGCACAACCTTTAGCCAAAATAACTGCGAACAGCCGCTTCCGGTAACAATCAATGAGTTTCTTACAATGCTCTCCTGGAATTTTAGACCATTCTTCTTTGGCAAACTGTTCCAGGTCCCTGAGATTTGAAGGGTGCCTTCTCCAAACTGTTATTTTGAGATCTCTCCACACTTGTCTATGGGATTCTGTGAATTGTGACCCTCAGCTGTCAGCTTTACCTTGGCTGGTTATCAAAAATAGAGGGAATCCCTCTATTTTTAATCATTTAAAAAAAATGGTATGTGCTCTACTCTATTTTTGGCAACCAGCCAAGGTAAAGCAGACACCTGGGGACTGGTATTATCAGGCTGGGAAGGTACATAGTTATTTGGCCCTTCCCAGAGTAAAAATAGCAATCCGCAGGTGCCCCAGAAGTTGTGCATCCATAGATGTGCCAATTCTGACGCTTTACCTTTCTATAAACAACAGCAATGCATTCATCTGCCCCCCCTCCATCCCCCTAAAGGAATAATTTTTAGACCGTTTATACAATCAAGATATCTCATGCTGCAGCATGTTGTTATTTCTGGTTATCATGCCCTAGCCAGATAGGTGAAAGTCATTTGGACAGTAAAAATGCTGTGTTTACACTACAGAGCTCAAAACATGTTCAACTGACTCCAAGGGAAACACAGTGTTCTACACAGATTTTTTAGATAACCAGAGGCTTTTTAATTATGTAGGTCAAGCTAATGTATATGTCACAAAACAAATTTTGGGGGAAATTTGGCGAAAATGTATTACAAAACACCCACACATCATGCCAGCTCTTTTCTCCTTATTTTTTATTTTAATCTTCCCTTCCTGTCTTTTCCTATACCTTCTGTTTTTTAATGAAAATCATGTATAGGTCAATTTTTGCATACCACGTAATGATTAACTATGTACATTGTCTCCTGGAATGTTAAGGGTCTGTGCTCGCCTCTAAAGCACTTGAAAATTTTACGTCATTCTAAGCGCTTAAAATCCGATGTCACTCTTTAGCAGGAATCCCATGACTCCGGAATGTCTGACTGAAGGCCTGTGACCTTCCCCAACAACACCCTACCCCCTAGGGTTCTTATCTAAAATAAACACAAACACTGTGTGACGTTGGAATATAAAGGCCACAGCAGCCCCATTTATTCATAACATAAACATCAGCCATGTAACAATACAACTCTTCATTGAAGAACCCGAAAAGGAAGGGGGGGGTACCTGAAGGTTAACCAAAATGTTCTTTGCAACATCAGCCTGTCTCCTGACCCTCAGCCGCAACACACCGACTCGAGAGCCCAAGCCAGATGTTGCCCCCACTACGTCCCGCTGAGACTCAACCCAGCAAGGACCCGTTTACCAAACAATTGCACCGCTAGAGGTAACCCGCTCCGGCACTGGGTTCCGTCCTCTCCTCTGTGCAAACCCCCACCTTCAGACACCCCCCTCCTTTCCGCCGCTGCGACAAATACGATCTTCCTTCTTTTCTTCATCGATGTCGAATCCACAATTAGGGCGGGCGGGCGGGAACGATTCCAGTCACGTCCAGGTAGGAATGGCCCACCCCCCTCTGACCTGCCCTATATACGACCCCCTATAGCCACCACCCCCTGACCAATCACACTGACCCCTGATCCTAACTGCCCCTTAGCACCACCCCCAAATTTCGCGCCCAAACTGACTTTCTCCATTAACCCCTTATTAACCCTATGGCCTGGCATCCCTCCTAGTCATGTAGCCCTCCCTTAAGCCCCTTCGGGTCAGCAGTCCGGGCTCTTCCTTGACTCCGGAATGTCTGACTGAAGGCCTGTGACCTTCCCCAACAACACCCTACCCCCTAGGGTTCTTATCTAAAATAAACACAAACACTGTGTGACGTTGGAATATAAAGGCCACAGCAGCCCCATTTATTCATAACATAAACATCAGCCATGTAACAATACAACTCTTCATTGAAGAACCCGAAAAGGAAGGGGGGGGTACCTGAAGGTTAACCAAAATGTTCTTTGCAACATCAGCCTGTCTCCTGACCCTCAGCCGCAACACACCGACTCGAGAGCCCAAGCCAGATGTTGCCCCCACTACGTCCCGCTGAGACTCAACCCAGCAAGGACCCGTTTACCAAACAATTGCACCGCTAGAGGTAACCCGCTCCGGCACTGGGTTCCGTCCTCTCCTCTGTGCAAACCCCCACCTTCAGACACCCCCCTCCTTTCCGCCACCGCGAGCTCGCATGACCCCTTGTGCGCGCGAGTCCTCCCACACCAACAAAGCCTTCTCAAGCCCCTCCATCAGCCCTAAGGCCCAAATATCATTTCCCACCGAATTTAAATGGACCCCGTCCCGGCGCAACAAGTCGGCGGACGCCGCTTCCAACTCCGGGTGCCGAACAGAGACACCCCCAACCCGGGAAATGAACCGCCCAATCTCCCGATTCACTTTACTTCGCGCCCTGTTTACTGCCTCCACCGACCTGGCGTGCCGCCATGTCAGCCGCGCAACCATATCCGACCAGACAATTACTAGACCCGGGTGGGAAGACAGGAGCCGCAGGCAGTCACATTTTATATCTTGTATCAGGTCCCTGGAAGCCCGGAGACCCAGGTCATTCCCACCCGCGTGTAGTACTACCACGTCCGGTGCTCTGTCCAGCTGCGAATGGTGGCGCCAGGTAGGCAACACCTCACTCCACAGCATGCCCCTGACCCCGATCCATCGCACAGTAGCCTTTTCTCTGGGAACCCCCAACTGGCGGCCGTCCGGTCGTATTCCCGCACGGAACGCCCCCCAATACACGTATGAGTGGCCGAGCACCCACACCAACAACGGGAAACCTACAAAACAAAAGGTGACAACACAACAGGGGAGAGGGGGAGGGGGGGGGGGCACAAGGAAGAAAATGGGTAATGATTACCAAACCAATACAGCCCCCGACCCCCCCCCCCCCCTCCCCACCCATAGCTCACAACAAGTTCGGCCGGACGTAAGATCGAAACCTGGCCGAGTCCCATCGTCCAATCTTACGGAGAGCCTGCGCGCCCAGACCCCAACGAGCCGCCTGAGTCGCCGCCCCAATCCGAAAGGAGTGCGACGCGAACTCAGCCTCGTTGAGACCGCAACACTGCAGGCACCTCCGAAAGATGCAGACAAATTGGTAACTCGACAAGGCTGACCCGTCCTGGTGGGACAAAAGGGACCCCGGGCGAGCTCCCCTCACCTCTAAAAACGCCGACAGCCATCTGACAGGGCACTCCGCTAAACCAGGTACACCCCATAGTTCCACCATCCGACCTCTACCCAGCTGGTCCGTCTTTGACCGTCTCAAGCAACACCGCACCACATCCATACCGCATTCCACGTCCTCCAGCAACAAACCTCCGTGACTCCTCGTGTTTCTGCTCACCAGTTCACTAATTCTAAACGCCCCAAAGAAGGCCAAAACAAAAGCGGTCCCGAACAACTGGCATTCATACTCCGAACAGCACACCCGAGGCAACACCGACAACAGCTTACCCAGCAGCTCAAAAGATACCGGGCGCCGAAGGTCTCGGCGCGCCCCCGCCCTCCGGTAACCCTTCATCACCTGGCGCACCCAGAAATCCTTCGTAACGTCCTTCCAGCCCAATAACTTGAAAAAGAAGGAAATGCCCGCTAACCTGCCCGCCACGGCCGACCACGAAAGGCCTTCTTCCTTAGCCCTGCCCAACATAAACAAAACTAAATAAACTCTGTCACCTTCAGATACATGACCTCCCACCTCATCAACCAACTCGAGCCAACGGTCCCACGCTGAATTATAGCTGCGCCACGTACTGGGTGCCACCGAATGTCGGATCAATTCCCAGGCCGGCTGCAAACCAGGTCCCACAACCAGACGGGCCATACGGTCTCCTGCTGCTCCGCGTCCGGCGCCAGCATTCGAAAGCGGTCCCACTGGAAGCGAGATAAAGCATCAGCCACAGAATTCAGCACCCCCGGCACATGTACAGCGCAGACCCACAAGTTCAACTCCAGACATTTCAGCACCAAGTGACGCAAGAGGTCCACTACCGGGGGGGAATCAGCTGTCAACTTGTTAACACACTGAACCACCCCCAGGTTGTCACACCTGAAACGCACCTTCCTGTCTTTCAAATCCTGTCCCCAAACCTCTAAGGCCACGACAATAGGGAAAAGTTCCAACAGGGCCAAATTCCTAGTCAGACCGCAAACCCGCCACGAATCAGGCCACCTGCCGACACACCATCTCCCCCCAAAATATGCGCCAAATCCACTGGATCCCGCCGCGTCCGTATACAGCACCAACTCCTCATTTGACACCACCTCACGAAGCCACAATGACCGTCCATTGTACAACTGCAAAAAACGGGACCACACTCTCAGGTCCGCCTTATGCTCCACCTTCAAACGCACAAAATGCAAAGGGTGCAACACACCGGTGGTGGCTTGAGCCAAGCGACGGGAAAAAACTCTCCCCATCGGCAATATTCTACACGCAAAATTCAACTTCCCCAACAGGGACTGCAAGTCCCGTAAATGAATCTTCTTGGCCTCAATGGCCCCTTGAACGCAACGCCTCAAATCCACCAGCTTGTCCTCCGGCAAGCGGCACTCCATGGCAACCGTATCCAGCTCGATACCCAGGAATTTCAAAACCGTAACCGGACCTTCCGTCTTCTCCGGCGCCAACGGAACGCCAAACCGGCGAGCAACCTGCTCCACTGTCCGAAGCAAAAGGGAACACTGCGAGGATCCCGCAGGCCCCATGCACAAGAAGTCGTCCAAGTAATGCAACACTGAATCTAGACCCGCCTCCTCCTTAATTACCCATTCCAAGAAACAACTAAACTTCTCAAAATAAGAACATGAAATTGAACAGCCCATAGGCAAACAACAATCTACATAAAACTTGTCCTCCCACCAACACCCCAACAGGTGAAAACTGTCCGGGTGCACCGGCAACAGGCGGAAGGCCGCTTCTATATCCGTTTTCGCCAACAGCGAACCACAGCCCAACTTCCTTAACCATTCCACAGCCTTATCAAAACGGACATACGAAACCGAAACCAGCTCAGGATCAATACCATCGTTCACCGACCGGCCAGTAGGATAGGACAAATGGTGGATGAGCCGGAACTTGTTAGGTTCCTTTTTTGGGACCAACCCCAACGGGGACACAACCAAGTCCGGCAATGGAGGGGCATCAAAAGGCCCCGCCATCCGTCCTAGCTCCACCTCCTTCCGTAACTTATCCGCAACAACCTCACCATGTAGGCGCGTCGACTGCAAATTTTTTAAACGAATCTCTCCCGTCGTAACCACTGACGGTATCTTGAAACCAAAACTAAAACCGTCACTCAACAATGCCGCCGATCCCCGGTCCGGGTATCTACTTAGAAACGGCGCCATCCGATCTACCCTCACCGGGGTCCTCCCTTTTTGACGAAGACTCCGCGGCCTTTCCTTTTCCCTTCCGGAAGCACTTAAGGTGACTGTGGGCGCCACCACAGCCCGAACACTCGTGCTTGAATCGGCAGGAAGACCCAAACCGGCATTCCTTCTCATTAAACTGCCAGCAAACGCCCTTTTTGGGCCCCGACGAGGTGCCAAATGATCCCCCGCCGGTGCCCCCTGGAAAGGACTGTGATGCCGACTTCGGCGCAGCCATCAGCCGCATCCATAGACTAATTTCTTTGTGGTCCCACCGTAAACTGGGTCTGACCGCCTTCCTCTGGCGAAACTGCTCGTCATATCTTAGCCAAGCAGTCCCCCCATAGGTCCTATACGCCTCACAGATAGAATCCAGATAACAGAAAAGCGCTGTACAGTTATCCGAAGCCTTTTCCCCCACCACACCGGCCAGTATCACAAAGGCCTGCAACCAGTTCTGAAAAGTGCGGGGAATAAGGCGATAACGCCGCCGTTCTTCCTCGTCCTTTTTGCTCTCATCCGGTTTAACCCGATCCAGATTAAACTTTTCCAACGGAAGCAATGAGAATATTTCAACATATTCATCCTTCCATATTTTTTCCCTGGTCTCCTGCTTCAGATGCGCCCCCAACGGGCCATCAAAGCAAACATACACTTCCCCTCTCGCCTTGTCATCCAATCGAACAATGTCCACTGCAGCCGCAGCTGCGGCAGCGGGAGCCGCAGCTGGGGCCGCGGGAGCCGCCACCACCGGCTCACCAACCGCATTGCCACTAGCAACCCCTCCAACCGCAGGAGTCGCAACCTCCTGCCCCGTCGCTCCCTGCCACACCATGCTAGGGCCCCCCACAGGGGCAAACAAACCCCTAACCAACCTCAACAACTCGGATGCCACACTGCCGTCACCCGTCACCACATTCACGACCCGCCCGCCACTCGGGCCACCAAGCAAACCACCCGAACCACCAACCACATTCACGCCCTGCACGCCATCCGTATCACCAGACACACCATCCATAGCCAAACCAGGTGCACGAGAAATAGAAGAAACCGTGGTCTTACCAGGCTGACTCCGAGAAGATCCCGAAACAGCCGTCACATGTTCTCCGCGTCGCACTCCAGCCGCCTCGCCGACCTCCACGATCTGGTCCCCGTTGCCGTCCTCCGCGACGTCCTCCTCCAGGGTTGCCTCCTCGTCCTCACTGGACCCAGGCCCAGGGAGCCCGCCGTCCGGCAGACTCGACCTTAGGCCCCGTCCGCCCGCAGCACCATCCATCCTCCGCGACGATCCAGACGCTGGCTCCGCCACATAAACGCCGCCTGGGGCATGCCGTCCGGCATCCCCGCGTGCTCCAGCTGATCCCGACGCCGTCCCCTCGGTGTCCCTCCGCTGCGATCCCAGGTCGGGCCCCGCTGATCCGGGCCGTCTCCGTACGGACTCCCCCGCCGCCACTGGGACCCCATGCTCCTGCATGGGCCCCGCTCTGCTCCTAGACCTTGCCGCCGCCGCCACTGTGGCCTCATCTGCGCCCCGCGATCCCGCTGGCCCACGCAACCCAGCTGGCCCCCATGACCCCGCTGGCTCATACGACCCCGCCGACCCACGCGACCCCGCCGACCCACACGACCGCGCCGGCCCACGTGACCGCGGCGGGTCAGGTGACCGCACCGGGTCAGGCGAGCCTGCCGGATCGCGAGGACGCGGCGGGACGGGTGAGTACGCGGGGTCACATGACCGCGCACGGTCAGGTGACAGCGCCCGGTCAGGTGACATCGCCGCCCCACGTGACCGCGCTGCCCCACGTGATCGCGCCGCCCCACGTGACCGCGCCGCCCCACGTGACCGCGCCGCCCCACGTGACCGCGGCGGGTCAGGTGAGCGCGCTCGGTCAGGTAAGGCCGCCGGAGCACAGGGGGACGCCGGGTCACGCGAGCGCAGCGGGCCCCGTGACCGCGCCGGGTCAGGTGACCGCGCCGGGTCAGGTGACCGCGCCGGGTCACGCGGCCGCGACGCGCGCGTCACTGCCGTGCGCCGCGACCCGGAAGAGGAGGGGAGGCCGGCCGTGTCGCTCACCGCCCCGTTGCCTTGGCGCCCGCGGCCCGACTTCCGGCCGGGGCCTCGCGACGTCCCGGCTCCCGGATCCACCGCCGCACATCCACTCGGGCTCCGTCTCCGCTGCCGGCTCCTCGGCGTCATCTCCGGGCTGAGGCGCTCCGGGGGCCGAGTTCTTCGCTGCCGCTTCGGAGGCAGGGGGGTCCCCTCTTCCTCGCCGACGCCGGACCATCGCAGGAGCTGCTCGTCCATCCAACGCTGTCCACGCTGCTCCGCCATCCTCTTCATCTGTGCCATGAAGTCCTCCATCTTCGGGATCCAGCCACAACGATTCCAGTCACGTCCAGGTAGGAATGGCCCACCCCCCTCTGACCTGCCCTATATACGACCCCCTATAGCCACCACCCCCTGACCAATCACACTGACCCCTGATCCTAACTGCCCCTTAGCACCACCCCCAAATTTCGCGCCCAAACTGACTTTCTCCATTAACCCCTTATTAACCCTATGGCCTGGCATCCCTCCTAGTCATGTAGCCCTCCCTTAAGCCCCTTCGGGTCAGCAGTCCGGGCTCTTCCTTTTATCTGACTGCAACTTTCGAAGAATGCGCAAGCTGTGGGTGGGAGAGGTATATATTTCCGCTTTTGTCTATAGAAAGACCGAGGTTCAGATTGTAATTAATAAGCACTTTACTCATCAATTGATTCAACAACATAGCAATGATGAGAGGAGACTTTTTCAGTTAACGTTTTCTATTCTAGGAGGTGATGTTCCCTTTTTAAACAGCTCAGATGCTGTCTGACCCTAATCTTAATAAAATAATGGGGGTGACTTTAATTCTGTAATGTATGTTAGAAAAGATAGAAAATGTGCTTCTGGAGATTGTCTTTCAACACCCTCCTATGGTAGTGCCCTTTCAGATTCTCTTGAGATGCCAGGTGGTAGATTCCTGGAAATACCTCTATGCTAGTGACCATGAATTCAGTCATTACTCCCATGCTAGAGACTCTTGGTCTTTATTTATACTGCTCTTACCTTTATACCTTGAATAGTTGCTGTTACCATAAAGGGAGTACGATCCACAGCAGCAGCCCATGCGGACGCACTGGGGCCCTTGAGTCAAGAGAGGCCCCAGTGTGGCTTGGCAATGGGCCCTCTTTCCCTCCCCCATAATCACAATTACAGTGGTATGCGCATCCCCAGGATGCGGATATTGTTGAACGGTATGGTGGATCAGGGAGCTCAAAGCTCACTGAATCACTATTCAGCCTGTGCATGAGAGTCTGAGACTCCTTGCACTGCAGGCGTAATAACATTACTACATTGTACTTGTAGTGAAAAAACAAGAGGAAAAACAAGTTGTATTGCTCAAAAAACATGTATTTTTATTAATTGTAGACAGACAATTATTGATTACAGAAATCAAACAATGAAAGAAAGATGCATGTTAGAGGGGTAGATGGATAAAGGGGCAAATCGGGCCTCCAAATATCATAAGAAAGGCCAATTTTAAGCAGAGTCCTAAAAATATTTAATAATTCAATATATCAATAAAAAAGTCCAATCAGAAATGTATACGGTATATACCTAACACAGATGGAATAGCTAATAAATAGAACAATCATAGGGGGCTGGAAAGGACCAATATACTGATAAAACACAGTGGACCTAACCAGCAGATGACATGGCTCCTCAAACCATCGCTGATTGTGGAAACCTCACACTAGACCTCAAGCAGCTTGGATTGTGGCTTCTCCTCTCTTCCTATAGACATTGGGGCCTTGATTTCCAAATGAAATGCAAAATTTACTTTCCTCTGAAATCAATACCTTGGACCACTGAGCAACAGTCCAGTTCTTTTTCTCCTTAATCCAGGTAAGACACTTCTGGAATTGTCTATTGGTCATGAGTGGCTTGACACAAGGAATGTGACACTTGTAGCCCATGTCCTGGACACATCTGTGTGTGATGGTTCTTGAAGCACTGACTCCAGCAGCAGTCCACTCCTTGTGAATCTCCCCCAAATAATTGAATGGCCCTTTCTTTACAGTAAAACACAGAGGGAATTTTTGTGTCTAAATGGGCACTGGAACCACGTCAATACTCAATATATCAGAAAAATGTCCACATATATTAAAAAACAATTTTTATTAAGTGAAAAAGTTTAAAAATCTTAAAAAAAAACATAACACACAAAAAAAGGCAGTCCAGACATGACATCCCAAAGGTCTCCCTAAGGCCCGTTTCACACGTCAGTGAAAAACAGTGACGTTTTTCACTGGCGTGTAAAACACGCACATGTCCCTGCGTGTGCCGTGATTCACGGCACACGTGGGTTGTCTAAGTGCAATCCGGGCTCCGTTCTCCGTGGCCCGTGATTGCACTTAGAAAACAACTCACCTGTGCCCGCTCCCGCTCTCCATGGTGCTGATCGCTCCCGCGGTGCAGCATCCGGCCGGCAGTGAGCCCCGCAGCAGCTGCTTCCGGGTCGGCTGTGTCGCGCATAATGAATATGCGCGACAATAATGAGCCGGCTCAGAAGCAGCAGGGAGAACGGGCTGCAGAGGACATCGCTGGACGCCGGGTGAGTTAAAATGTTTTTTATTTTAAAAGCACGTTTTTTTCTGGCACGTGTTTCACGGACCACACCACTGCGTGGTCCGTGGGACATCAGTGATGCCAGAAAAAAATGGACATGTCTCCGTGCGGCAATCACGCACACGCGGGTATACCGCACGGAGACACGTGCAGTGAAAAATCACTGACGTGTGAGCAGACCCATTCATTATAATGGGTCTGCGTATATCAGTGATTCTGGTACGTTTAAAAAAAAGCACAAACGTCCCAGAATCACTGACGTGTGAAAGGGGCCTAATACAAAGCATAATATGCACACAGGGAACGATCTGTCAAAAATAGCCAAGGTACAAAGGGGGATACTCAGAGTGGCACAGATCCTATAGCTGAATCAACATAAATTATCACAGATAACATATGTACAAGACACCTAGAGCATGCTCAAATAATATTCATTATTATCAATATAATACCTGTACAAGGAAACATAAAGAGATAAATAACCCTAAATAACTGTAAAAAAAGGGGGAGGGATTGGGAGTCGGCTGCTGGTGTACCGCCCCGCAGGCTTGGCCGGCTGCCGAGCCGCTCGGATCCGTGCTCGTCGGTGGGTGGCTCGAGCTTTCCACGGACCCGGGGGTCACATCGCTTTGAAAGGGGGTTGGCGCTACACACAGGGACTTCGGTGGGGAGTTCCACGGCCGGGGCCGCGGTGGTTTGTAGAGGATTTAAGTTCGTGATGCCACCCACGGGTTGTGGTGAATGGATGGACACCACCGCTGCCGTTGACTAGGCCTCCCAGGGACGGTGTTGCGCAGCTTGGTGTTGACCCCTCCGTGGGTAGGGGAGTGATGGTCCCGGGGGCCCGAAGGAGGTGCTGAGGTGGGGGAGCGGGTGCGTGCTGGGGGATGTTGGTGTGGTACGGCGCGGTGCGCGGCCCGAAGGCACTGTTGTACTCACTATGATGAAACACGCTGGAGTCTCTGGTAAACCAAACAAGATGGTGAACGGTGCCCGCAGCCGGCTGCAGTTTTCTCCCCTTAAAAGGTTGATGGTTTCCGCCTTTCTCCTGCACCTCACTTGTGTAATCTGTTTTGACTCCTATGCCTGAGCAATGGTAGTCCACTCCCCGGCTGGTTTATGCCAGGGGAGCCCTCTTTGCTCGCAGACACTGGCCCCTTGGGTATCTGTGCCTGAGCGGTGGCATTACCCTTTATGGTTGGGCTGTTGTCTTCTAACGGGTCTTAGGTGGGATAGGTCCTTAAGTCCAGTCCTCAATCAGTTGATTTAACTCAGCCCTGTTGGTTCTGGGCCTCGTACTGGGTCTGAGTACCCCTCCTGGTGCTCCGATTTCCAATCGGTTCCCCGGCTCGGTACCGGCGGGCCACCGCCCGACCACGGTCCCTACGGTTCCACCGGCTGTAATCCCAGCTCCTGCAGGCAGCCACCACCATCTGCCTCCTTGCCAGAGGTGACTGGGCTCCAACACAGACAACTGGTAGACTATGGCAGGCCTGGTCACAGGTCTGCCCTTGAACTTGACTACACCACTCCACTGTCAAAGCTAATCTACTTAGAACTAATGTTTTTCCCGCCTCCAGGCCTGTGAACTCCTCGGTGGGCGGAGCCAACCACCTGGCTCCACCCCCCTGGTGTGGACATCAAACCTGGAGGGAGGTGACAAGGGTTTTGTAGTTTGGCTGCTGTCACCTTTTTAGGGAGGGTGTGTGTGTGGGGGACTACCTGGGACGACCTGACTAGTCAGGGCGTCACACTGGCCCCATGCATTATGCCAACCAAATGCTAGGCTTCCTCAGGGGTTGTTTTTTAATATATGTGGACATATTTCTGATATATTGAGTATTGACGTGGTTCCAGACACAAAAATTTCCTCTGTGCTTTTCTATATATGCCCTTTGTGTGGTGCACGGAACTGTTTATTAGCCTTCTACTATTATATTGCAGTAGTGCAGACCCATATTTTTTGTTTTTTTAAGATTACTTTTCTTAACAGTCCTATCAAGGCTTTGGTTATCCCGGTTGCTTGTGCACTTTTTTCTACCACACTTTTCCTTCCACTCAACTTTCCATTTATATGCTTAGATACAGCACTCTGTGGACAGCCAGCTTCTTTAGCAATGACCTTTTGTGGCTTACCATCCTTGTGGAGTTTGTTAATGACTGCCTTATGGACATCTGTCAAGTCAGCAGTCTTCCCCATGATTATGTAGCCTACTGAATCAGACTCAGTGACCATTTTAAATAATTAGGAAGCCTTTGCAGGTGTTTTGTGGTAATTATTCTAATTTTCTAAGATAAAGAACTTTGGGTTTTCATTGGTCGTAAGCCATAATCATCACATTAACAGAAATAAACACTTGAAATAGATCACTCTGTATGTGTAATGACTCTATATAATATGTGTTTCCTTTTTGTATTGAATACGGTATTTATACAATAAGCAAGGGCTCTTAGAATAGGACTTTCCCCACACCAGGATTATATGCATTCATAATTTGAAAACATTTTTGATTAAATAATGTAACGTCCTGGAGGTGGATTCACTGGACCGTGTACCGGACTCCCCCAGTGAGGCAACCCGGAGCTAACCACTATACAGGAACTGTCGATCACCCCCACCAGAGGGCCTAGATGCACGGTAGCCGGAACACTAGGGATACGGGATCAAAGTCCTTCAGGGATCTTGTACGGGAATGTCTCTGAGTCCAACGAACACCGGAGGCCGGACCGTTGACTGGAACCGGATTCAGGTGCCGGGTAGGAACCGCAGACGGGGTCCGGGTCCAGCGAGACGTGAAGGCTGGTGTTACCAGGTGAAGTCGGGGATCGGTGATGGGTTCAGGCTGATGGTGGATGGCAGGATCCTCAGCAGACGGTCACCGGGAGACTTCCTGGGGAATCAGCAGTCAGGGCCAGATAAAGGTGGCAGGGCGGGTTCTGCGGAAGAGACAGAGTTAAACGGGGGCAAGGCACAAAGGGACCTGAACACCTAGCTATGAGAACACATTGATCAGGCACCGTCCACTTGGAAAGGAAGTCCTAATATACCCTGTATCTGTAATTGACCATATCCTGTTTCCGGGATGCTGGCCCTTTAAGAAAAGGTGAGTGAGCGCACAAGCGCCCTAATACGCATGCGCGAGGCTCGTGTGCCGGAGACTAGAGCAGGAAGCGGTACAGGAGATGCAGAGGGACCAGACAGAGTGTCCTGGGTCGCAAGGGGACGCCGTGACCGGCGAGCAGGAGGCATGGAGGACGCAGAGGAGGAAGAGTGAGGAGGGCAGCCGCGGGCAGAAGGAACGGGAACCGGAGCGGTGAGTAACAGACGGCGCCGGGACCCGGGGAGCATGACAAATAAATGATACCACAAAAATGAAATTCAATCTATATATATAATTGCCTTATTCTTTCTGTCTGTCTGTCTGTCTGTCTGTCTTGCTCCAAAATTGTGTCATTACAGTGACAACCGTCTGATTGGCCGCTGGGCTCGGCCTGGCCCCGCCCCCCCACGGATTGGTCGCCGCTGGCTTGGCCTGGCCCCGCCCCCCCACGGATTGGTCGCTTGCCTCGGCCTGGCCCCACCCTCCGCATGGATTGACCGCTCGCCCCGGCCCTCCGCACGCATCGCCAGACATAACCTTGCGATGCTGGGATCGTGACGGAGTCGGTGAACGCTGGTAACTATTATACACATCGGGTAACTAAGGTCCCTTGGTTACCCGATGTGTATCATAGTTACCAGTGTACACCGACTCCGTCACGATCCCAGCAGCGCCAGACATAACCTTGCGATGCTGGGATCGTGACGGAGTCGGTGAACGCTGGTAACCATATATACACATCGGGTAACTAAGGTCCCTTGGTTACCCGATGTGTATCATAGTTACCAGTGTACACCGGCTCCGTCACGATCCCAGCAGCGCCAGACATAACCTTGCGATGCTGGGATCGTGACGGAGCCGGTGAACGCTGGTAACCATTATACACATCGGGTAACTAAGGTCGCTTAGTTACCCGATGTGTATCATAGTTACCAGTGTACACCGGCTCCGTCACGATCCCAGCAGCGCCAGACATACCCTTGCGATGCTGGGATCGTGATGGAGCCGTTGAACGCTGGTAACCATTATACACATCGGGTATCTAAGGTCCCTTAGTTACCCGATGTGTATCATAGTTACCAGCGTACACCGCCTCCCGGTACACATGTGCAGGGAGCCGGCATTATACTCCTCTCCCCCCAGGACTACTCCTCCTATTATAGTCCTCCGATTATACTCTGAGTATAATAGGAGAACTATTATAGCATGGGGGATGGAGCACGATGGGGAGTGCGCAGCATGGGGGATGGAGCACGATGGGGTGCGCAGCATGGGGGATGGAGCACAATGGGGAGTGCGCAGCATGGGGGATGGAGCACGATGGGGTGCGCAGCATGGGGGATGTAGCACGATGGGGGGTGCGCAGCATGGGGGATGTAGCACGATGGGGAGTGCGCAGCATGGGGGATGGAGCACGATGGGGGGTGCGCAGCATGGGGGATAGAGCACGATGGGGGGTGCGCAGCATGGGGAATGGAGCACGATGGGGGGTGCGCAGCATTGAGGATGGAGCACGATGGGGAGTGCGCAGCATGGGGGATAGAGCACGATGGGGAGTGCGCAGCATGGGGGATGGAGCACGATGGGGGGTACGCAGCATGGGGGATGTAGCACGATGGGGAGTGCACAGCATGGGGGATGGAGCACGATGGGGAGTGTGCAGCATGGGGGATGGAGCACGATGGGGGGTGCGCAGCATGGGGGATGGAGCACGATGGGGGGTGCGCAGCATGGGGGATGGAGCACGATGGGGAGTGCGCAGCATGGAGGATGGAGCACGATGGGGAGTGCGCAGCATGGGGGATGGAGCACGATGGGGAGTGCGCAGCATGGGGGATGGAGCACAATGGGGGGTGCGCAGCATGGGGGATGGAGCACGATGGGGGGTGCGCAGCATGGGGTATGGAGCACGATGGGGGGTGCGCAGCATGGAAGATGGAGCACGATGGGGGGTGCGCAGCATGGGGGATGGAGCACGATGGGGGGTGAGCAGCATAGAGGATGGAGCACGATGGGGGTGCACACCTCCCCCCAAAACACAAACACACCGCCACACGCGCACCGCACAACACACCACACACACACTGGGAACCACAAACACCGCCCTACACAGACACCCACAAACACAGACAACGCTGCACACACACAACACGCAACACACAAACACCGCAGCATACACAAATATACGCACATACCGCGCAACACACATACATTGCACAAAACATACCTCCCCCAAAACACACACACGCACCCCACACCCACACAAGCCGCACAACACACACACACAACGCTACAGACACACAGCGCTCTACAAACAACGCAACACACAAACAACACCGCTCTCACCCCCCGCCACACCCAGACAACACCCAGAACATGTACAGCCCCTACACAAACACTTGGTAACTACACACAACAACATCTATATATATATATAACAAAAATCATACATTAACTACACAATACGTAAATTGTAGAATACCCGATGCGTAGAATCGGGCCACCTTCTAGTTAATTGATAAATTTCAAGTATTAAATAATGAGTGAAATTTTACAACATTACACAACTGAGTTAAAGTGCCACCAGCTTCAGTAAAAAATGAATAAATAAGTAAATAAACAAATAAATAAATGGTTAACTCACCATTGTATTCTCATTATAATGAAATAAATATTATCATAAAAATTAAACTGATATTAGTTCATACAATTAATGAATTAAAATAAGATCTGAAGGATATACTATAAATGATTCAAATATGCTGCTGGTTAGACTAATAAAATTAGTAAGGAAATCTATAGGCATGTGGATAATATGATAGTGTTTGACCAAGTGCTCACCTATAAAAATGCAGGAGATAGCCCTGAATTCCTGTATCTCTTGCCATAATTCCCAAGCCCAGTCTGGCTCAGGAGTGGGCAACTCTGAAGCAGCTTCTTCATGACTTTGGACCATGCATGCCACAGTTGGAGCCTCTCACTCTAGGGCTCTAGCTTCTGCTCCAACGTCAAGTAAGCTCATATCAGGATTATAACTTAGACGTTCCTTGACGGCCTGTCTTATGTAGGGCTCTCTTGGGCTATGTGCTCATGCTGCATCTTTGTGGTGACCACAAAGATGCATGTTTTGGGCCCAAAAAAAATGCTCCCTCGGCATGCTTTTTTGTCTCATTTTACTGTGTTTTTTACCACATTTTTGCCCAGTGCATTTTTTTAAGTCACATTTGTTGAATGGAAGGGCTCAAAAACGCTGGCAAAAACGCAAAAAGAATTGACCTGCTGCATCTCTGTGGTCACTACAAAGATGCAGCCAAAAAGAGCTGCAGTGCGGACAGAAAAACTGAAATCTCATAGACTTTGTTGGGAAAGAAAATGCATACAGTTTTAGGACCAAAACTTCACCCAAAAACGCGCAAAAACGCAGCAAAAAGCACCAGTGTGCGCACATCGCCCTAGTCACGCAACCAGCTGATCTCTTAACAGCTTGTCCAGGGGTCTTAGTCCCTTATATTCACAATCGGTCTTCTAAGTGATGCGAGCCATTATGTCCTGCAGAGCGTTCACATACTGAGCCATAAATTGCCCAAGTCAATCATACCCTGTTTCCCCGAAAATAAGACACTGTCTTATATTTTTTTTTGCCCTGAAAAAAGCACTATGTCTTATTTTCAGGGGGTGTCTTATTCTCGAGGAGACATGATTGGGGGTAAGTTTACCCCCTACAAAAAGCAAACCCCAAACCCCCCCCATCACAGGATTGTCATACTTACCAGCCCAGGGCGTCTGTATGGCTCCCAGATCCTTCTGTGATCTCCCAGCAGGTGTGCTGCATGCCTCCCCTGCGTCTGGCTGACATCAGATCTCTCACACTCACACACACACACACACACACACACACACACACACACACCACTTCTCCCTGTGATCTCCCTGCAGCTGTGCTCCCCTGCGTCTGGCTGACATCAGATCTCTCTCACACACACACACACACACACACACATCAGATCACACTCACTCACACACAAACACACACCCACCCTACTTCTTCCCACCCACCCCACGATGCCAGCAGCTGTGCTGCATGCCGTGCTCCTCTGCCTCCTGCCGACACTCACAGATCCGATCGCTTACGTTCACACACAGTCACACATCAGACAGTATACACGCACACATCTGATCACATACACTCACACACACACCCCACTTCCCCCTGTGCCCTCCGGTGGGCGGTCCCAGCAGCTGTGCTGCACGCAGTGCTCCTCTGCCTTCTGCCGACACAGATACGATCGCATGCATTCACACACACAGACTGCCAGGACCCCAACACCTATTCGCCCCTTTAAGAGACACCACAACACAGCTTTTTCTTAAACATAACATTTTTATTTATCTTTTTACTTTGGAGAGTCAGAAGAACAAATGCTCTCATCTTTTTACTTTGGGATAAAATTATGGTCACAGCTCTCAAACAGGCATTACCAGCCAACATACCAGGGGTTTAGGTAAAGGTACCGCCGTCCGGCCATCCGGTGCGGATATTTCACCTCCATTTTTCCTTATTTCCAACCCCATCCGCCAAGGAGCAGCAAACTTCAGCGAGCTGCGACCCCCCCACCAAGGGCCTGAAGCGCCTGAGCCACACCCTCGCGAATTCCTGCCATGAACACATCCTGCCCATCATCATTCAACTGCACGCCATCGGCCCGAAGGTAAGCCACATTATCACCCTCCAGCTGGTGGTGGCGAACAACCACCCTGTTTTTAAAGCGGATGAATTTAGAGATACGCTGGTTAAGCGTTCGCCGGGTCCATTCTATGGCGAAGCCTTCCCTGGCGCCATACCCGATGAGCCGGGGGATTATCTCGGACCAAACCAGCTTAACCTGGGGGAAGAAACAGGGAAATTTGTCCATATCTGACCGCATAAGGGTCAGGAGCTCAGCCAGCGGGAAGGAGACCAAGTCGTTACCACCCGCGTGTATCACCGAAACAACTGGATCCGAAACAGCACCATGTAAGATGTACCCGCTCCCACATAATGAAAGCCAAGTCATAACCTTTAATATTTTACAGGATCAACTTAGGTAGGCGCTGGTTGGCCGTGCGCCAGGACAGTTCCATAACACATCCTTCCTTAGATACGTTCACATATGAGCTGAAAATCACCTCAGCCTGGACCATCGTAAATTGGGAACGGAACAGTGAATGAGGGTTCGGGGCGGAGCGCTGCCAGATGGCAGGAGACCAGATCCTTGAAGTCTACTTGGCTCACCAATCCTGAGCACCTCAGGTAGCTCCATCAGCTAGGCCAGCCCCCGGCAACTTCTCCAATTACCATCCAGGGCAATGAAAACAAAGGACCGACTGCCAGGGCGAGGATCAGCTTTTCATGCTACCCGAAAAACCTGGGCATGACCTACGACTCGGACATTATGCCGTCTTACATCTGAAAAGAAAAACATTGTCAGAAAGGAAAATTCTCATAACCAGGAAAATTCTCACAACCAGCAGACACCTCTTCTCCCTGGGGTGGTTCTGGCAAAACCCCACGTACATGTTTTTTTTATTATTATTATTATTATTATTATTATTAATAAAATACACAAATCTGGAACATATGTAATGTTACGCAGCCTATACGTCAGTAAGCAGCCTCTTGCCCGTCTACTAATGGACGGTTTTTTAAAAACAAACTCGGTACGACGTCCCACAAAATTGCATTTGCATTGACAACCCCTAGCCCATTGAAACCACGCTCATGCATACTAGCCCCCGAAGCCTCGGGAGCGCCCTGGTTCTGGCAGGGGTACAACCCAGTTTCTGCGACTGGTGAACCCAAATTAAACAGCCATTATTATTATTATTAATAAAATGCACAAATCTTGAACATATGTAATGTTACGACCCGAAATAAACAAACAGTCACCACCGAATTACCACCAAAAACTGTCCGCTAAATATGGAAAAAGTCTTCGTGGTTAAAATTTGTTCCCCGTCGCCCATGCTCATCTAAGTGCCATTACTAACGCCCTCGGGCATACCCGCCAGGGGTGGGGGAAAAAAGGTCTCAAAACTGCGAGAAAAGAAAAAGGTTGAACTAGATGGACCTAGGGCTTTCTTCAACCTAAGTAACTATGCTATAAGAGTAAATTTGCAATGGGCATACCACCCCAACCCGATACCTTTTCTTAGGTCAACAGACCGCTAGGAAGTAAAAGGCCTCCTGAAATCCACTCACTTGCCACTAATCCTCCAACCCTTCAATGCCATGGGTCCCACCAGGCCTTGGTCATGTTAGTACAGTTCTGCAATTTAAAATTGCAAGGCAAACCCTGTGACTGATTGCTCGCAACAGAAAAGACCGGTGTGCGTTGGCTATGTAGAATCGCGAAACACTGCAGGGTATATATTACTGAGGAATCGCTGGAAAATCATCATGCTCTTCACCCACCTGGTGGAAACCACTCACTGCATACTTTACCATAGGCCCGTCATGTCGGTGTATGTAACGGGAGGCTGGGTTATCGGCCTCCCTTCACTGGGACATACCACTACGAACTTAAGAAATCAAAGCCTTGGTCCTGCCTGCGAATGGAGTTACCAGAAATACCTGGGATTGAAAATGCAATGCTATCGCGGCAACTGTATACCTGTTATGCCTTTTACCTATCATTGACTGACTTGACTGCGCATTCTAAAAACCAAAACCTAATCAGCCCACTTACTGTTGAGGGAGGTTGTAGACAGGTGGTTAAATGGTTGATCCCTAGGCTTGCTAGAACAACCGGCCATAACACTAATTTGGAGTCTTCCCCCACCCCCATTTCCAACTGCAAACTAATAGGGGGAAAGTCACGGCCAGGGGGGAGGTTTCACAAAACATGGCCGTTGAGCCAACCATAATGACTTTTTTTTTTTTTTTTATATATATAACCCGTTGTATCGGGAACAACCCCGCAAACAGCTGGAACTGCTGCTGTTAAATACTCCACGCACCAATTTGTCCGTTCCTGCTCTGGAAGCAAGTGTCGCCGTTGAAGCTTAACGAGAAATTCAGCTACACCATCAGGTCCTCCTCTTCAGATGCCTGATTACATGTAGCAGAAACATCAAGTCTAACCTTTCCACTCCTGGGGTTGGACCGGTGTACCAAACCCTGGTAACGCGACACTGCCACTTATTCATGCACTAGGCAGCCTGGGAAAGGCGCCTTGGAAAAATGACCGTAATAAAATGACCTTACCCGCAAAGTTGATGCTCATAACTGTAGGTCCGCAGGGCCAAGAGATAAAAACCTCCATATAATGGGTGATAGCAGATAAAAACTATTTCCGTATTATTTATTTATTTATTTATTTATTTTTTTGCATCCTTATGAAGGCTTTTCAAATATAGACAGAAGGGGAACAACATTGTTGATGCCTCCTCTGTCTCTAATGTCAGCTTTTAGAGCCTGTTTAAAAGATGTTAGCAGGTACCAAGCACTCTTCAACCGCTGCTAAATGGCAAATAGCAAGACTTTCGAATTACGATTTGCCTGGTGAATGGTGTGGTCAGTCAGTAACTGCTTAATTCTAGCCATATAGGTGCATCAAATAATAGAGCTAGTCGGCACACTCTATAGTATAATATTGGGGTGATCGCTGTCTAATCAAACATTGGATAGCCTTGAGTTTATACTTTTAGGAGAATATTTATGTGGACATAATTGTTCCTAAGATATTAGTGGGCATAATTATTATGCAAATGAATCAAATCGCCAATTCTTCCATCACACTTGTTTATTTTTGTCTCCTACAGTGAAACAATAAAAAACCATACCTAATTAACCAAAGAAGAAGGATCTAGTAAAAGGCCAAAATTACTTCTATAAAAAGAGAAGTAACTTTAGGAAAAACAATCAAGCAATGCAAATGTACAAAAATACACTTCTGACATTTCGATAAAATTACCCATGACCAATATAGATCCCGTCTCTCAATTATAGCACTAAAGTAGGGTATATAAAAGGGATGACAGATACTATTACAGCTTTTAACAAAAATGGGGGGGGGGACATCACGCTACCCTCCCAGGGCCACTTATCCCACCCCGCACTCCCCATCAGGGTACTCACCAGATGATGCAGGTAATGGCAGATCTGGCTCTGAATTTGCTCGCCAGATGCAGACCGCAACCCCGCTGTCCAGACCAATGCACACTCAGGTGCTCTTTGTCCGCCCACGGGACCTCACCGGAGCCTATTCTTAAGAAAAAAAGGGGGGTGGGGGGGTGGGAGTTGGGTCGGGGAGAAGATGACAGACTCCGGTCACGGCGGCTACCCGCGCCATAGACTACTACCGTGGCCGGAGTACCCGCACATACCAGCACAGTGCGAAGGTAGGCACCTCCACCCACCGCCGCAATAACATGCTGAAACCCATGTGTGACAACGGGGGAGGGAGGCTGTCAATGTTCCCCATTGTAAAGTGTCATATGGGATGGGGTTTGACCTGGGGGGGGGGATCCGGGTGTTAACCTGTGGCATCACGCTGGCCCATAAAGGGACAAAAACACCAGCACACTAATCTGTGGATGAGGTGAGGTATCAGCAGGAGAGGACCATGCCACCTGCTGGCTGCAGCTCCATGCATATTGCAAATGTTCCCTTCCCGCCCTCCTCGACCAGAAACAGGTGAAGTGGGTCCTAACCGTACCCCTTAACCCACCCACACACCGGTAGAACCCATGTCCCCTGGCTCATTCCCAGGCTAGCCCCCTTGGCATTCTGGGGCATACAAACGGAGGATGGGGGGGGGGAGGGGGCGGTGGTTGAGTGTGTGTGGGGTAGGGTGTTTTATCTCCTGCAGGTTAGTGCCTGTGTGAGATGGCGAAACAGCTCCCATTGTTCATGGCCAGAAATATGTACCTGGTTAAAGATGTGCATGGCAAGCCCCTGTATCACCTCACAAGCATAGTTTAGACGTATATATTTGTGTCTCATAAATGTGAACAGTATTTATTGTATGTAACTTTATAACCTGCAGCTGTCAGTAATGATGTGATAATACTTTATAAGGGACAAAAATGTCATTATTCAACCATAAGAGGACGCTGTTTCTCAGCACAAATGAAAGACGGCAATAGGTAGCTCAGATGGGGTCGGAGCTACAGGCTGATAAAAAGAAGTACATCACAGGAAGTAGAGGAGCAGCCATCTTGGAAGCGGTTGGCAGTTGGCAGTGAATGAATACAGAGACAGAGGACGTGCAGAAGAGGGAAGAGATAATATTTGCGACTAGAAATCTATCATCTTGATCAGAGCTGTGACACTGTATCCGTATCCTTACCAGATGGGAGAAGATTGCTGAAAGAACGCTTTTGCGCTTTTGTGAAGTTGATAGGACGTTGCCAAGGAGACAAGCCACAGTGACCAGCAGTACTGCTCAGCTGTTGGAGAGGCCTCTCATCTGACTGTGTACTTCAGACATATTGTCCAGAGCAGACCCGGGTCGGTAAGATAAGTAAGGCCCACTGAGCCATCGCAGTGGGTAACCGTGCACGCACCTCACATCAGTTTGGCGCCAGAATATTTGAGACTGAGGCAGGGCCTGTAGTTAGTTTAGTTAGGCATTGTAACCCTGTCAGGCCACAGTTACTGCCACAATCACCATTTGGTACCATCGTTTCCAATACTACATTATTTAGTTCTTTGCCATTGAGGTTTCTCTGTGGACCACAACGACCTCACACCCGGATGTTACTAAGACCCATCACAGACTTTAGGGCATAATCGAGCTCATCCAGGAGGGAACTTGTGTTGAACAAAATATCTGAGTGTTTGTGGATTTTCCCTGAATGTCTTCCCCTGTTTTGATTGCATTCATATTCAAATTGTAGTAAAGCACTTTTGTTAGTTAATCTAGTTTTGGGGCCGTTTATTTCTCGTTCGTGACTTCGCTGTATCCTGAAGAGCCCACCCCGGTGCACGGCTTACAAATTTGGTGTAGTCGGCAGGATACAGCAACCGTTATGGACGGGAATGCGGCGGGAGTCAACTCACCGGCATTAGCAGCACCAGTCCAGGCCCCAGCACAGGCAAGCCAGCTTTCCCTAATGTCACCAGTGCAATCTGCCATGTCACACCAGGTAGGGTACCTTCCAGCGGGGACTTTGTTCCCTCCCTTGGTTAGGTTTGATGGTAGCAACATCGGCCTTGAGGATTGGATGGAGAGGGTTTGGAGTGCAGTCAAGATGTGTAACCTGACTCCGGAATTACAGGCAGAAGTAGCTCTGAATGCCCTAGAGGATGATGCCCGACGGACACTGATGGTGCGCCCTGAATCCGAGAAAGACAACATTGAGAAGGTATTTGCCCTGTTAGAGAAGGTCCATGGGGCCCATGTGCAAGTGGCGCAACTGAGAAGTGGATTCTTCAATCGGCCACAGCGTGAAGGAGAAACACTTATGCGGTATGCAAACGCCTTGCAGGAAGCAATGCAGGAGATCCGTAGGCGTGACTCAGCGGGCATGGGCACCTTTCAGGAGCTGGACAAGATCCTGAGGGACCAGTTCATTGCTGGGATAGCCAATAAGTCTTTACAGGATAAGCTCCGAGAGATGACTCGGAGCAACTCAACTCTGACATTTAATGACAGCTATCTAGCCGCTTTAGAATGGGAGGAGGAGTCAATTCCTGTGATTGAGAAGTGGGTGAGCAGTGCCCATATTGCAGAGGGTCAGAAAGGATCAGGAGAGGCGGCTGTCCTGAGGGATGTGATCCAGACTTTAACAGAACAAATGCAGGAACTTCAACTGAAGGTAGCTAAGGTGTGCGACCGACCACTTTACGCACCACCAATAGCTCCATGACCCCGAGTCTCTATGGCAACACCGGCCAGGAGGCGGAATTCCATGAGGTACGACACATTGGGATCGCAAACCCACCGTGGGCCCCAATGCTGGTGCTGTCAACAATTTGGCCATATCGCCAGAGACTGCTCTGCACAGATGGGAGCCGAGTCAGCGTTAAACTATCAGCCGCCGCAGTCAAGTCCAGTGTATGAAGAACACAACTTATATGCCAGAAGCCCTGTAATAGAAGCCGAGTTCGAAGGTCAACGGTTACGCTGCCTAGTCGATACTGGGTCGGAATGCACGATTATGCTGCTGGAATTCTTTGAGAGACATTTTGGGAACTTGATGGAACCGGAAGATGGAAGTGTCATTAGGCTGACAGCTGCCAATAACAATGAGTTGGATGTACAAGGAATAGTCTGGATGCATATCCGATTGTTAGACCAGAGCATTGGCAAGAAGGGAGTTGTGCTCGTGAACCATCCGTCCCGGAGAGGATTGGACGTGACGCTGGGTATGAACGTGTTGAGAGATCTAGATCACCACATGTATGCCAAGGAAGGGCCTAAGTATTGGCAACGGGCTACCACGCATCGGCCGACACAGAAAGTTCTGCAGCAAATGGTGAGGAGCTGTAGCCTGCAAAAGAGCACCACTATGGGGAGATAAGGTATGCACACCAGTGACTATGGAAGGGGAATACATGCAATAGCAGAAACTGCCGTGTGAATACTGACATGAAAAATTCAATAGCTATGTGTAAGAATGAAATGTGAAAAATGGAACCTGCATTACTGCCATGAATATATGAATAAAGAGAAATTTAGCTACTGAATTGATCAATGCAATAGAGCCCCAACACTACGCCAAAGTATTTCTCTACGTTGGGGTCCCTAGCTTGTGTGTGTCCTCTCATGCAGTTAAAAAACTTACCGTGTATGGGAAGCTGAGACCCAGGCTATATATACAATGTGGATTGGCAATAGGTGTGTATGGGGAGGGTTCACAAACGAAAAACTACTAACATTAAGGAATAACGTTTGGAACTCCATTCTATGTCTGAACTGGGTGCAAAAAAACTAAAAAAACATCACTATGGGGAGATAAGGTATGCACACCAGTGACTATGGAAGGGGAATACATGCAATAGCAGAAACTGCCGTGTGAATACTGACATGAAAAATTCAATAGCTATGTGTAAGAATGAAATGTGAAAAATGAAACCTGCTTTTTAGCTACTGAATTGATCAATGCAATAGAGCCCCAACACTACGCCAAAGTATTTCTCTACGTTGGGGTCCCTAGCTTGTGTGTGTCCTCTCATGCAGTTAAAAAACTTACCGTGTATGGGAAGCTGAGACCCAGGCTATATATACGATGTGGATTGGCAATAGGTGTGTATGGGGAGGGTTCACAAACGAAAAACTACTAACATTAAGGAATAACGTTTGGAACTCCATTCTATGTCCGAACTGGGTGCAAAAAACCTAAAAAAACATCACTATGGGGAGATAAGGTATGCACACCAGTGACTATGGAAGGGGAATACATGCAATAGCAGAAACTGCCGTGTGAATACTGACATGAAAAATTCAATAGCTATGTGTAGCACATTTCATTCTTACACATAGCTATTGAATTTTTCATGTCAGTATTCACACGGCAGTTTCTGCTATTGCATGTATTCCCCTTCCATAGTCACTGGTGTGCATACCTTATCTCCCCATAGTGATGTTTTTTTAGGTTTTTTGCACCCAGTTCAGACATAGAATGGAGTTCCAAACGTTATTCCTTAATGTTAGTAGTTTTTCGTTTGTGAACCCTCCCCATACACACCTATTGCCAATCCACATCGTATATATAGCCTGGGTCTCAGCTTCCCATACACGGTAAGTTTTTTAACTGCATGAGAGGACACACACAAGCTAGGGACCCCAACGTAGAGAAATACTTTGGCATAGTGTTGGGGCTCTATTGCATTGATCAATTCAGTAGCTAAATTTCTCTTTATTCATATATTCATGGCAGTAATGCAGGTTCCATTTTTCACATTTCATTCTTACACATAGCTATTGAATTTTTCATGTCAGTATTCACACGGCAGTTTCTGCTATTGCATGTATTCCCCTTCCATAGTCACTGGTGTGCATACCTTATCTCCCCATAGTGATGTTTTTTTAGGTTTTTTGCACCCAGTTCAGACATAGAATGGAGTTCCAAACGTTATTCCTTAATGTTAGTAGTTTTTCGTTTGTGAACCCTCCCCATACACACCTATTGCCAATCCACATCGTATATATAGCCTGGGTCTCAGCTTCCCATACACGGTAAGTTTTTTAACTGCATGAGAGGACACACACAAGCTAGGGACCCCAACGTAGAGAAATACTTTGGCGTAGTGTTGGGGCTCTATTGCATTGATCAATTCAGTAGCTAAATTTCTCTTTATTCATATATTCATGGCAGTAATGCAGGTTCCATTTTTCACATTTCATTCTTACACATAGCTATTGAATTTTTCATGTCAGTATTCACACGGCAGTTTCTGCTATTGCATGTATTCCCCTTCCATAGTCACTGGTGTGCATACCTTATCTCCCCATAGTGATGTTTTTTTAGGTTTTTTGCACCCAGTTCAGACATAGAATGGAGTTCCAAACGTTATTCCTTAATGTTAGTAGTTTTTCGTTTGTGAACCCTCCCCATACACACCTATTGCCAATCCACATCGTATATATAGCCTGGGTCTCAGCTTCCCATACACGGTAAGTTTTTTAACTGCATGAGAGGACACACACAAGCTAGGGACCCCAACGTAGAGAAATACTTTGGCGTAGTGTTGGGGCTCTATTGCATTGATCAATTCAGTAGCTAAATTTCTCTTTATTCATATATTCATGGCAGTAATGCAGGTTCCATTTTTCACATTTCATTCTTACACATAGCTATTGAATTTTTCATGTCAGTATTCACACGGCAGTTTCTGCTATTGCATGTATTCCCCTTCCATAGTCACTGGTGTGCATACCTTATCTCCCCATAGTGATGTTTTTTTAGGTTTTTTGCACCCAGTTCAGACATAGAATGGAGTTCCAAACGTTATTCCTTAATGTTAGTAGTTTTTCGTTTGTGAACCCTCCCCATACACACATATTGCCAATCCACATCGTATATATAGCCTGGGTCTCAGCTTCCCATACACGGTAAGTTTTTTAACTGCATGAGAGGACACACACAAGCTAGGGACCCCAACATAGAGAAATACTTTGGCGTAGTGTTGGGGCTCTATTGCATTGATCAATTCAGTAGCTAAATTTCTCTTTATTCATATATTCATGGCAGTAATGCAGGTTCCATTTTTCACATTTCATTCTTACACATAGCTATTGAATTTTTCATGTCAGTATTCACACGGCAGTTTCTGCTATTGCATGTATTCCCCTTCCATAGTCACTGGTGTGCATACCTTATCTCCCCATAGTGATGTTTTTTTTAGGTTTTTTGCACCCAGTTCAGACATAGAATGGAGTTCCAAACGTTATTCCTTAATGTTAGTAGTTTTTCGTTTGTGAACCCTCCCCATACACACCTATTGCCAATCCACATCGTATATATAGCCTGGGTCTCAGCTTCCCATACACGGTAAGTTTTTTAACTGCATGAGAGGACACACACAAGCTAGGGACCCCAACGTAGAGAAATACTTTGGCGTAGTGTTGGGGCTCTATTGCATTGATCAATTCAGTAGCTAAATTTCTCTTTATTCATATATTCATGGCAGTAATGCAGGTTCCATTTTTCACATTTCATTCTTACACATAGCTATTGAATTTTTCATGTCAGTATTCACACGGCAGTTTCTGCTATTGCATGTATTCCCCTTCCATAGTCACTGGTGTGCATACCTTATCTCCCCATAGTGATGTTTTTTTAGGTTTTTTGCACCCAGTTCAGACATAGAATGGAGTTCCAAACGTTATTCCTTAATGTTAGTAGTTTTTCGTTTGTGAACCCTCCCCATACACACCTATTGCCAATCCACATCGTATATATAGCCTGGGTCTCAGCTTCCCATACACGGTAAGTTTTTTAACTGCATGAGAGGACACACACAAGCTAGGGACCCCAACGTAGAGAAATACTTTGGCGTAGTGTTGGGGCTCTATTGCATTGATCAATTCAGTAGCTAAATTTCTCTTTATTCATATATTCATGGCAGTAATGCAGGTTCCATTTTTCACATTTCATTCTTACACATAGCTATTGAATTTTTCATGTCAGTATTCACACGGCAGTTTCTGCTATTGCATGTATTCCCCTTGCATAGTCACTGGTGTGCATACCTTATCTCCCCATAGTGATGTTTTTTTAGGTTTTTTGCACCCAGTTAAGACATAGAATGGAGTTCCAAACGTTATTCCTTAATGTTAGTAGTTTTTCGTTTGTGAACCCTCCCCATACACACCTATTGCCAATCCACATCGTATATATAGCCTGGGTCTCAGCTTCCCATACACGGTAAGTTTTTTAACTGCATGAGAGGACACACACAAGCTAGGGACCCCAACGTAGAGAAATACTTTGGCGTAGTGTTGGGGCTCTATTGCATTGATCAATTCAGTAGCTAAATTTCTCTTTATTCATATATTCATGGCAGTAATGCAGGTTCCATTTTTCACATTTCATTCTTACACATAGCTATTGAATTTTTCATGTCAGTATTCACACGGCAGTTTCTGCTATTGCATGTATTCCCCTTCCATAGTCACTGGTGTGCATACCTTATCTCCCCATAGTTATGTTTTTTTTAGGTTTTTTTGCACCCAGTTCAGACATAGAATGGAGTTCCAAACGTTATTCCTTAATGTTAGTAGTTTTTCGTTTGTGAACCCTCCCCATACACACCTATTGCCAATCCACATCGTATATATAGCCTGGGTCTCAGCTTCCCATACACGGTAAGTTTTTTAACTGCATGAGAGGACACACACAAGCTAGGGACCCCAACGTAGAGAAATACTTTGGCGTAGTGTTGGGGCTCTATTGCATTGATCAATTCAGTAGCTAAATTTCTCTTTATTCATATATTCATGGCAGTAATGCAGGTTCCATTTTTCACATTTCATTCTTACACATAGCTATTGAATTTTTCATGTCAGTATTCACACGGCAGTTTCTGCTATTGCATGTTTTCCCCTTCCATAGTCACTGGTGTGCATACCTTATCTCCCCATAGTGATGTTTTTTTAGGTTTTTTGCACCCAGTTCAGACATAGAATGGAGTTCCAAACGTTATTCCTTAATGTTAGTAGTTTTTCGTTTGTGAACCCTCCCCATACACACCTATTGCCAATCCACATCGTATATATAGCCTGGGTCTCAGCTTCCCATACACGGTAAGTTTTTTAACTGCATGAGAGGACACACACAAGCTAGGGACCCCAACGTAGAGAAATACTTTGGCGTAGTGTTGGGGCTCTATTGCATTGATCAATTCAGTAGCTAAATTTCTCTTTATTCATATATTCATGGCAGTAATGCAGGTTCCATTTTTCACATTTCATTCTTACACATAGCTATTGAATTTTTCATGTCAGTATTCACACGGCAGTTTCTGCTATTGCATGTATTCCCCTTCCATAGTCACTGGTGTGCATACCTTATCTCCCCATAGTGATGTTTTTTTAGGTTTTTTTGCACCCAGTTCAGACATAGAATGGAGTTCCAAACGTTATTCCTTAATGTTAGTAGTTTTTCGTTTGTGAACCCTCCCCATACACACCTATTGCCAATCCACATCGTATATATAGCCTGGGTCTCAGCTTCCCATACACGGTAAGTTTTTTAACTGCATGAGAGGACACACACAAGCTAGGGACCCCAACGTAGAGAAATACTTTGGCGTAGTGTTGGGGCTCTATTGCATTGATCAATTCAGTAGCTAAATTTCTCTTTATTCATATATTCATGGCAGTAATGCAGGTTCCATTTTTCACATTTCATTCTTACACATAGCTATTGAATTTTTCATGTCAGTATTCACACGGCAGTTTCTGCTATTGCATGTATTCCCCTTCCATAGTCACTGGTGTGCATACCTTATCTCCCCATAGTGATGTTTTTTTAGGTTTTTTTGCACCCAGTTCAGACATAGAATGGAGTTCCAAACATTATTCCTTAATGCAAAAGAGCACCAGGCGCGGTCAGCCAATCGGACGAGTGAGGGTGCCGCTGAAGACTCAGGTGAAGATCTCACCACAACAGCAGCAAATATTGATGCTGCCTGTGGGTGCTGGGAGACAACTGAATGGGCTGGAGGTCTTGATTGAGCCTGTCACTCAAGGGGAAGCATTAACCCGACCGCTGGTAGCCCGGGCTCTTGTCACCGTAAAGAATGGGTGCGCACCTGTACGATGCATTAATGTCCTAGACCAGTCATGGTGAACCTTTTACAGGCCGAGTGCCCAAACTGTAGCCCTAAACCCAATTTTTTTTCCGAAGTGCCAACCAATCCTATTATGTAAATAATTGATTGTAACCTTACCTTTGCCATCTTCTCTTCAGCAGGGGGCATCACGCTCGTGCATGGTTACCACACATTACAGCTGAGCCCCTGCCCTTTCCAGACACAGCAGTTGGATTGATCTTTCTGGAAAAAATTGCAGCATATTAGACAGAGATTTTAGCCTGGAATGCAATCAGATGTCACCTGTAATCCACATCTACATTTCAAAGTCTGAACATCCTGAAATCCCATAAAGACGTAGGAGTTGCTACCCTCCCCTTTATTATGTAGTTATGTCCCACTTCCTTGTAAACATGTCCCCCATCCTGATGTATATTTGTCCCCATTATGGCCCCATCCTGGTAAATGTACCCCATCCTGGTAAATGTCCTCCATCCTGGTAAATGTACCCCATTCTGGCATGTTCCCCCATGCTGGTAAATGTACCCCATCCTGACATATTGCCCATCCTTGTAAATGTTCCCTCATCCTGGCATGTACCCCATTCCTGGTAAATGTCCTCCATCCTGGTAAATGTTCCCAATCCTGGTTAATTTACCCCCATCCAGGTAAATGTCCCCCTTCCTAGCATGTACCCCTTCCTGGTAAATGTACCCTATCCTGGCATGTTTCCCCCATCCTGGCATGCATGTTTCCTCCATCCTGGCATGCATGTTTCCTCCATCCTGCCATGCATGTTTCCTCCATCCTGCCATGCATGTTTCCTCCATCCTGCCATGCATGTTTCCCCCATCCTGGCATGCATGTTTCCTCCATCCTGGCATGCATGTTTCCTCCATCCTGGCATGCATGTTTCCTCCATCCTGGCATGCATGTTTTCCCCATCCTGGCATGCATGTTTTCCTCCATCCTGGCATGCATGTTTCCTCCATCCTGGCATGTATGTTTCCTCCATCCTGCCATGCATGTTTCCTCCATCCTGGCATGCATGTTTCCTCCATCCTGGCATGTATGTTTTCCCCATCCTGGCATGCATGTTTTCCTCCATCCTGGCATGCATGTTTCCTCCATCCTGGCATGCATGGCAGGATGGAGGAAACATGCATGGCAGGATGGAGGAAACATGCATGGCAGGATGGAGGAAACATGCATGTTTCCTCCATCCTGCCATGCATGTTTCCTCCATCCTGCCATGTATGTTTTCCCCATCCTGCCATGTATGTTTTCCCCATCCTGGCATGCATGTTTCCCCATCCTGGCATGCATGTTTCCCCATCCTGGCATGCATGTTTCCTCCATCCTGGCATGTATGTTTCCCCCATCCTGGCATGCATGTTTCCCCATCCTGCCATGCATGTTTCCCCATCCTGGCATGCATCATTCCCCATCCTGCCATGTATGTTTTCCCCATCCTGGCATGCATGTTTCCCCATCCTGGCATGCATATTTCCCCATCCTGCCATGTATGTTTTCCCCATCCTGGCATGCATGTTTCCACATCCTGGCATGCATGTTTCCTCCATCCTGGCATGCATGTTTCCCCATCCTGCCATGTATGTTTTCCCCATCCTGGCATGCATGTTTCCACATCCTGGCATGCATGTTTCCACATCCTGGCATGCATGTTTCCATATCCTGGCATGCATGTTTTCACATCCTGGCATCCATGTTTCCCCATCCTGCCATGTATGTTTTCCCCATCCTGGCATGCATGTTTCCACATCCTGGCATGCATTGTTCCCCATCCTGGCATGCATGTCATCCCACCCCATGCTGGCATGTGCGTTCCCCCTCCCCCACCCCCACCCCGGCATGTGCGTTCCCCCACCCCCACCCCACCATGTGCGTTCCCCCACCGCCACCCCATGCTGCCATGTGCATTCCCCCACCGCCACCCCACGCTGCCATGTGCATTCCCCCACCGCCACCCCACGCTGGCATGTGCGTTCCCCCACCCCCACCTTGGCACAGCCGCACACGAGTTATAAAAAAAAAAGCAACACACAACTCACCTTCCTGCACACGCTCCCCCGCTGCGCGCCGCTGGGGCCTCAGTTCCCACGCGTCCAGAAGACGTCATTACGCCGGCGCCGCTCACTGACGCTCCTCCGTCTCCTAGGCAACACACCTGCAGCCTGGGAGAGGAGTGTCAGAGCGAGGAGAAATGTCTCCTCCGCTCCAACACAGTTTTGATCTGCCGGCGCGACTGCACTAGCACATCAAAGCTGCAGGATCAGGCGACAGCGCACGTGCCAGCAGAATGGGCTCTGCATGCCCCTGGTGGCACGCGTGCCATAGGTTCGCCATCACTGTCCTAGACAGTGAATTAACCATTCCTGGAAATACTCTGCTGGCCGAAGTCTATGTGCTTGATGGGGAAATTCTTCGGCGGAGGGATTTCACGCTACAGCCAGATAGGAGGTCAGCCTGGACTTATGCCGTAGGTGTCCATCAAAGAGCGACCTCGACAGCTGAATGGAATGGCCAAGTGATCATGTCTCTGATGGGAGTGGACCGCCGAACCCTCACTCCGGGGCAACAAAAGCTTCTCGAAGACACTCTTTGGGAATACCAGGAAGCGTTCTCAAGAAATGATGAAGACTTTGTGTGTACTTCCGCCATTGAGCACGAAATTCCTACCGGTGGTGCTGCGCCAATCCGGGCACGCTATCGGCAAATCCCACCCAAGATGTATCAGGAGGTGAAAGATATGGTGGCCAGCATGTTGGAAAATTGGGTGGTCCAAGAGAGCCAAAGTCCATGGGCAGCGCCAGTGGTCTTGGTGAGGAAGAAAGATGGATCCCTCCGATTCTGTGTGGACTACCGGTAACTGAATGCCCAGACTGTCCGGGATGCCTACCCTCTTCCACGGATCGAAGAGTCATTGTCCGCCCTAGGTCATGCAAAGTTTTTTTCGACTCTTGATTTGGCCAGCAGGTACTGGCAGGTACCAGTGGCCGAAAAAGACAAAGCGAAGACTGCTTTCATCTTACCCATGGGAATCTACGAGTTTAATCGCATGCCATTCGGCCTGTCCAATGCCCCGGGGACCTTTCAGCGGTTGATGGAGCACTGTCTGGGTGATCTCAACTTTGAGTCGGTATTGATATACCTGGATGACGGGAGAGTGTTTGGAACTTCATTCGAGGATCACCTCCAGAAGTTGCGGCAGGTCTTAAGGCGGTTGCGAGACCATGGTCTCAAGATCAAGCCCAGGAAGTGTCAACTGTTTCAACATCGGATAGAGTACTTAGGACATGTGGTCACCACGGAGGGGGTACAGCCAGCCGCCAGTAAGGTGGAGGCCGTCCAGAAGTGGCCGCGGCCGAATACCCTACGGGAGGTGCGGGCCTTTCTGGGACTGGCCGGGTATTATCGAAGGTTTATTCCCAAGTTTGCTCATCTGGCCAGCCCAATAAATGAGTTGCTGAGGGGCACGGCTGGGGGACCCAAAACTCGGCCCATCAAGTGGGGACCACGTCAGCAAGAAGCCTTTGAGGCACTGAAAAAGGCTTTAACGAGTGCCCCAATTCTGGCCTATGCGCGGTTTGATGCCCCATTCTTGTTATATACTGATGGGAGTTTACATGGTCTGGGGGCAGTACTATCTCAAATGCAAGATGGACGTGAGAGAGTAATTGCTTATGGCAGTAGGTCTCTGAGGGAGTCAGAGCGCAACCCCGACATCTATAGTTTTTTTAAGTTGGAACTTTTAGCACTGGTATGGGCCATGACGGAAAAGTTCGCTGAGTATCTGATGGGTGCCGAAGTGACTGTAATGACTGATAATAACCCATTAGCACACTTAGGGAATGCCAAACTAGGAGCTCTTGAACAGAGGTGGATGGCTCGTCTTTCCAAGTATCAATACCACATCCAGTTTTGGTCAGGAAGGGAGAACAGCAATGCTGATGCACCCTCCCGAGTTCCTGTAGGATTGCCCACCCAGAATGTTGATGAGGAGCTAGAGGACACTGAAACACCGAATCCCGGTCGATTACCTCTATTCCAGAACTTGGCACATTCAAGTGGGGTGGCTTCTGGGATGCCCATGGTGTTAGGGAAGACTTTGGATGATTGGGGGAGAGTCCAGCATGGCTGTCCGGACCTACAGCGAGTGAAAGAGTGGGTCCGGACCAAAGTCTGGCCACGGCCGGAAGAGAGGGCCTGCCTCACCACAGAAGGCCAGAAGTTGCTGAGGCAGTGGGATAAACTAAATGTTATCCAGGTAGTCCTGTGCCGGACTGTATACTTAAAGTCTGAGTTGCAGTACCGACAATAGATTGTTATACCTATGTCTTTGGGATCAGAGGCGGCCCGGGAAGCCCATGAGAGGGGTGCCCATTTTGGGAGCGATAAAACCTACAAGTGGCTCCAACGGCTAGTATATTGCCCTGACTTGGTAGATATGGTAACTGAGGCATGTCTGAAGTGTCGAGCTTGCGGATTGAGTAAGAGCCCCGAACAACGGGCCCCTGTCCAGGCCATCTTCACGTCTGCTCCCCTAGAAACCTTGATGATTGACTATGTACAGATTGGGTTTTCTGCCTCAGGACACTCATACTGCCTGGTCATGACAGATCATTTTACAAAATATGCAGTGGCCGTACCCACCATTGACCAGACAGCAGAGTCAGCAGCTGAGGCAGTCTGTAAACACTTTACACAGGTGTTTGGGTGTCCAAAAAGGATTCATTCAGATCAGGGGGCATGCTTCTGTGTCGCCCTGGGCAAGCCAGGGGACACAGATAACAACACACACGCACCCCACATTCCCTGCAGGTACACCAGCTAACCCATAAATCCTTGTTGCCTTGCTCCAGAGGTTGATGATGCACACCAGGGGGTGGGCCAGGCGGTTGGCTCCGCCCACCGAGGAGCTCACAACACTGGAGGCAGGAAGTAACCAGGCAGTTAGCTCAGGGGAGAGCTTGAGTGAGGAGTAGCCCAGGCAGGGGCTAGAGTAAACAACCAAGAAGTGAAAGTGGAGGAAAGAAAAGGAGTAAAGGAGGAAAGCAAGAAGTGGTGACAGCGCAGAGAGTGTGCAAAGCCTGAGAGCCCAGCTGTGTGTAGGGCTAGAACAGCAAGGTCAGCAGACAGCGGTGAAGATCTGCAGTGGGACTGTCTGGAGGTTGCTGGAAGGGCCGCGGAGGCTGTGTGTATCCAGGGCCTGGAGCAGTATACAAAGGGCAGTCAGTACCAGAGCAGGGGCTTTCGGATCCCAGCAAGGCTTGGAGTCGCTGTAAATTGCTAAATCCGTTAGTGAAGGGGACGTAGATCTCCCAACAAGCAAGTCCTGATTGAGGGCAAAGGTCCAACCACAACGGGGAAACACCGCCACCGCCAAGGCACCAGTTTCCCAGGGCCGGCGCCTGCGGGCAAAGTGTAGAGCTCCTCCGGCCCAGATTGCAGCCGGGGAGCGGGTAACCGGAGGGAATCCACCGATACCACAAGACATTTCAAAGGTGCAGGGAAGAGACCGTCACCGCTAACTGCAGGGAACCGCAGCACCGTGAACCGTCCGAGGGACCCGTCCAACCAGCCGTTTGTTTACCGAGAACTGTGTCGTGTTTACTGGCTGAGTGAGTACCTCAGTGCCGCAAGGCACAGCGCTGCCCCTGCGCCCCTGCACCCCACTGGGCCCCGGGATCACCAACCCCTACCCACGGAGGGGCAACACAACACCTGGCTGCTCCCATCACCATCCCCGGGATCCCCATCCAAAGCAGCGGTGGTGCAATCACCACAACCGTGGGTGGCGTCACGAACTATAACCCCAACAAACACCCCCTTTTCACTCACGGGCGAGGAGTGTCGCTCGAGACACCCCGGGATCAGGCCCACGGCTCGAGCCACCAGGAGCAGCTGCCGGACCCGAGCAGAAGGGGTGAGCGCGGTGTGCTGACACCCTCCTCCCCGCCCGCGACAATTTGGCGTTACGAACAGGATCTTACCGCTCTGCCATCAGGTAGAGGTGCGCCTTGTTACCGCCGGAGGTATCCGGCAGGAAAATTTCAGAAGCCGCCATCTTTGGCGCGAAAAGTTCCCGCTCGAGCGTCTTCTCGAGCAGTAGAAGCGCGAAGGCCAAAACCCCGCCCCGAGAGAGGAGGGGCCGGAAAGAGCTAAGGGGGACGGAAACAAGATGTCTGCGCCCGACGGAGCCGCTGGAGGAGCGGTGGTCGCAGCCGCAGCGGCACCCGCGGATGGGAATGGGCCTGCCCAGGTCCCGGCCGTACTGGCGGGAGGTGCCGCGGCCCCCGCGCTTGCTCAGGTCATGCCGTTTTCCTTGCCCTATGCGCCCGGAGCTGCCTGGCTACCGCAGTATGACGGGAAGCCGGATGCCTTGCAGGCCTTCCGGAAAAAGCTTAACCCGTTGCTAGAGCTGTACCCCCTGACTGATAAGCAACGTGCAGCGATAGTGCTAGGCCAGTTAACCGGTGCGGCGGAGCAGGAAGCGGAGACCTGGGCCGAGGGGGACCGGCTCTCTGTAGCCACCATCTTCGAGAAGTTACAGACTGCCTTCGAGACCCGGACCGAAGCTGAGCTGAGGATGCAGTTTTACCAGTGCCGGCAGCGAGCTGGGGATAGCATTCGGGACTATGCCCTACGTCTGCAGACCGCCCTCCGCACGCTGAAGCGGGTGAACTCTATTAATGAGGCGGATAGCAACAAGATGTTAGTGGAGCAATTTGCGCAGGGAATGAGGTCCCCTGAGGATCGTAAACAACTCCGGCTGTGGGCCCTGGAACACCCTGATGTGGACTTTGCTGTGTTAAAGGAGCGGGCTATCAAAGCACTACAGCCCCCAGCTGCTGAAATTCTGGAACCCGTCCCGTGGCCCGTCGAGACAGTTCCCGTTGTGGCGGCCCCAGCCAAATCAACCTCCTTATTACCTGCGGCCTCGAGCAGTACAGTGGAAGAACTGGCAGCCCAGGTCCGTTGCCTGGACGGAGACCTTGCCAAAATCCTTGCTGCACTACAACCTCTGACCAGATCTCAGCCCCCAGCACAGATACAGCTTGCTGACAGTCCCGAAGATGTTCCCTGGATGCAGCGGAGAAGCACTAACAACCCGCGGAGCAGACCTCCAATCTGCTACAAGTGCCGTAAGCCGGGCCATGTTTACCGACAGTGCACGTTAAACGAGCAACCCCTGGGGCCCCGGGCCAATCCTCAGGAGTAGAACACCGTGGCCCTCCGGACTGGCGAGACCGATATGTCGGGGCCCGCCCTATCATCCCTGTGGCTGTGGACGGCATACACGTGATGGCTCTCCTGGACACTGGATCACAGGTAAGTACCATACCGTACACCTTGTACCAGCAATATTGGGCCACAGACGAACTGGCGCCCCCAGACAATAGTATAAATTTGATTGCCGCTAATGGACTTCCATTGACTCAGGTGGGGTATAAAGAGGTGGCTATGACAGTGGGGCAAGCTGAACTGCAACACCAGGGTATGATTGTGATCATGAATGAGCCTAGTGATCATAACCCGAAGATAGTGTTGGGAACCAATGTGATGGAACACTGCATGGCTGATGTGTTGAACCTTTTGCAGCGGCTAGCCGCCACGGCGGCGGGGAGCCGGCAGAGGGCTGTGCAGCGTGAGATCCGCGCCCTGATGTACCGCCAGCATGTAAGCTCAACCGGAGGGGAGATTGGTGGAGTGCGAGTGATGGATGTTGCTCCGTTGACTGTGCCCCCTAGGAGTGAGATGATGATCTGGTGTAGGGCAGCAGTAGGGCCTCAAGGGCGTGACTACCCTGCGATGATGGAGCCCATGCCTTCCGAGCACTGGCCCACTGTAGTGGCCGCCCGAGGGGTGGTAGATGTGAAGAAAGGGAGAGTGCCTGTGAGAGTGTTAAACTGTGGGGAGGAAGAAGTCAGGCTCCCCCGGTATGCCACCATTGCCAAACTGCTCACCCTGGACCCTCACACTATCCAGGAAGCCCATCCATCCACACTCCCACCTACCACCAGCACTTCCCCACCCCAGGGGGACACCAAGGAGTGGCACCAACAGCTACATGTGGGCACTGATGATACCCCTACACATCACAGGGCAGGGGTACACAGGGTAGTGCAGGAGTACGAACAGGTTTTCAGTAAGCACCCCCTAGACTTTGGACAGATCAAGGGGGTCCAACACCACATTCCCACGGGTGAACATCCCCCTATCAAAGAGAGGTATAGACCTATTCCCCCTGCACATTACCAGTGTGCCAAAGATATGTTGAAGAATATGAAGGAGGCAGGGGTTATTCGGGACAGTTGTAGTCCCTGGGCCGCTCCGTTGGTACTGGTCAAGAAGAAGGATGGTACCATGCGGATGTGTGTGGACTACCGGAAGATCAACCAGATAACCCATAAAGATGCCTATCCATTGCCTCGTATTGAAGAATCTTTGGCTGCACTGAGAACTGCAAACTACTTCTCGACCCTTGACCTCACCAGCGGATACTGGCAAGTGGCCGTGGCCCCCGAGGACCGGGAGAAGACCGCCTTCACCACCCCGATGGGGCTCTGCGAATTCAATAGCATGCCGTTTGGGCTGTGCAATGCCCCCGGGACCTTCCAACGGTTGATGGAGTGCTGTTTGGGACATTTAAACTTCGAGACCGTCCTGCTGTATTTGGATGATGTGATTGTTTATTCCCAGACGTATGAAGCCCATCTGGAGCACCTGGCCGAGGTGTTCGCGTCCCTTGCCAAGTTCGGGATGAAGTTGAAGCCCTCGAAGTGCCATCTACTGAAACCCAGGGTGCAGTATCTAGGACATGTGGTGAGTGCGGATGGTGTTGCCCCCGACCCTGAGAAGATCACTGCCATCCAGAGCTGGCCGAGACCAACCACAGTGAGGGAAGTAAGGCAGTTCCTGGGTCTGGTAGGGTACTATCGGCGTTTCATCAAGGGGTACACGAAGATGGCTGCCCCCATGCAAGATCTCCTCGTGGGACAGACCAAAGGTGGTAGACCCATTGGAGCCCCACTGTTGTGGGAGGACAAGCATGAGGAGTCCTTTGGCCAGTTGAAGGCGGCCTTGACCGGAGAAGAGGTCTTGGCGTACCCTGACTATGGGCGCCCGTTCATTCTCCACACGGACGCCAGTAACGTGGGGCTAGGAGCGGTCTTGTCCCAGGTCCAGGATGGAAAGGAGAAGGTGATTGCCTACGCCAGCCGAAAACTCCGGCCGACCGAAAGGAACCCCGAGAACTATAGCTCCTTCAAGCTCGAGCTATTGGCGTTGGTGTGGGCTATCACAGAGCGGTTCCGCCACTACCTGGCTGCAGCAAAATTCACCGCGTTTACGGACAACAATCCGTTAACTCACCTGAACACGGCCAAGTTGGGCGCGCTGGAGCAGCGGTGGGTAGCCCGGTTAGCCAACTATGATTTCACCATAAAGTACCGAGCTGGTCGTGTCAACATCAATGCAGATGCACTCTCCCGGATGCCCCATTTGTCAGAAGAGGGGTGTGAGGACGACGACCTCGAGGAGATTGAGCTGCCTGCGTTTCACCAGCCGCCTACTGAGAGGGTACAGGTATGTCAACAAAGGGTGGATCTGGACCCGCGGCCCAGTCAAGAGTGGCAGGACGCCCAGGACCAAGCGCCGGCTGTCCGCCTTGTCAAGACTCTGGTGGAACAAGGCGCCATGGGAATGGACCCTAGCGCTCCAGCCGAAGCCCAACGCTTGTGGAAAGAACGGAAACGGCTTTACCTACACCAAGGGAGGCTGTACCGTGAGCTGATCAACCCGAAGACCCATGAGAAAATATGCCAGTTGATCGTTCCTCAGGCTGATGTCGCTACTGTACTGCGGGCATACCATGATGGTGCTGGCCACTTCGGGTGGAAGAAGCTGGAGATGCTGTTGAGGGAGCGGTTCTATTGGAGTGGGATGCGTGAATCGGTGGAAGCCTGGTGCCGAGAGTGCGGTCCTTGTACGCTGAGGAGAAAGGACGAGACTAGCCAGAGGGCACCGTTACATCCCATCGTCACCCATCAGCCGCTGGAACTGGTCGCCCTAGACCATGTTAAGCTCACCCCTAGCCGAAGTGGGTACACCTACGCATTGACCATGGTAGACCACTACTCAAGATTTATGGTGGTAGTCCCCGTCAAGGACCTGACTGGTCGAACTGCTGCTCGTGCGTTCCAGGCTTATTTCTGCCGACCTCATGGGTACCCCGAGAAGGTGCTGACTGACCAAGGCCCGGCTTTTGAAGCAGAGGTGTTTCACGAATTCTGCCAGTTGTACGGCTGCAAGAAGATCCGGACCACTCCGTACCACGCCCAAACCAACGGCATGTGCGAGAAAATGAATCACTTGGTCCTGGGGCTCCTCAAGACGCTACCGCTGGAAGAACGGAACATGTGGCCGGAAAAGTTACCCGACTTGGTCGACATGTACAATAATATCCCAACCAGCTCGACAAAGTGCACCCCAGCGTATCTGATGAGGGCTCGGCCTGGCCGCCTGCCGGTGGATCTGGAGATGGGGTTGGAAGCTCCGGAAGCACTCCCTTCGACGGCAGAGTGGGAGAGTCGGAGGAGGGCCCAGTACCGGCAAATCCAGGAGTATGTAGAGAAAAACCTCAGTCGAAGTCGAGAACAGCAAGAGCACCGGTTCAACCAGAAGGCGCCTGCAGGTCCTTTCCAGCCAGGAGATGTGGTGCTGAAACGGAAGAGAAAAGCCCACAAACTGGATGACCAGTGGGAGCAAGTCCCTTACGTCGTACAACCCACCGAGTGGGACAATGGGAAAACCTACCAGATCAGTCGTGACCAAGGGGGCACCCTGGCCACAGTTTCTCGGGACCATCTAAAAAAATGCCCCCTAGTATTGAAAGCAGAAGCTGAAGTACCGGTTTCTCCACCAGTGGAAAAGGCAGCAGAGGTAATCCACACTGTAATGGGTGACTTCCCAGCAAACTGGCCTACACAGAACGGCGCGGTGATCCTTCCAGTGATACTGTTCCCACAACCCGTGGATGAAGAAGTAGTGGAAGCGGTTAACCGTGAGCCAGAACCCGCGCCAGTGCCCAGGGATGAACCTGTACCCAACCCCCCTGCACCTCCGCCTGCTCCACACTATAGCCGGGAGGAGGAACCGATTGTTCCCTCTACCCCACTGTCTAGTACCACTGACACCGGGCCCCGAAGGTCCACCCGTTCCAACCTAGGTAGACCCCCACTTAGGTACAGGGAGACCGTTCTATGAATGAAAGGGGTCCGCAAATGTAAAAGAGTGTTGGTTGATGTTTGAAAGTTTGTTTGAAAATTCTGAAATGATGAAAAATGATTATCCGAGTTTTCACCTGATTGTCAGCAATGATTAGCAACCGGCAGGAGCCGGCACCGTTGTCCCCGCGGGGACCGTTTAAGTTTATTGCATGGGAACTAGCTATGGACAAGCCCGTGAACTCTGCAGGGCAACCACAAACGTTAAGTGGCTTGTAAATATGTTGGGTACCGTTACCGTTTCCGCAATGCCGCCTCCGGAGAGGCAGGTTGGAGGGAGGGCCCTGAGCAGAGCAGGCCAGGGCCCAGCCACCAAAGGAACCGGTGGCCACCCTCTGGAGGGGAAGGACAGATCCCGCTCGGGTGACTTGTGCTGGACTGTGGGTCAAGGGGTGCTGCCTGGGTTTTAGGGGCAGCATCAGGGCCAGGTTGCTTGGGTGGGAGAGAGCGGAAACCGTGACCGTACACCGTTGTAACGTTAAAGTAAATGTGCCTCCCGTCTTGGGAAGAGTTTTTGATTAAAAATGTATATAATTTACCGTTGATAATGTTATACCGTTTTACCTTTTCAGAAAAACAAAAAGGAAAATAAAACCGGTGTTGGATGGGCAGCCCGAGGACGGTCTGCGTTTTGCTAAGGGGGAATGTGTCGCCCTGGGCAAGCCAGGGGACACAGATAACAACACACACGCACCCCACATTCCCTGCAGGTACACCAGCTAACCCATAAATCCTTGTTGCCTTGCTCCAGAGGTTGATGATGCACACCAGGGGGTGGGCCAGGCGGTTGGCTCCGCCCACCGAGGAGCTCACAACACTGGAGGCAGGAAGTAACCAGGCAGTTAGCTCAGGGGAGAGCTTGAGTGAGGAGTAGCCCAGGCAGGGGCTAGAGTAAACAACCAAGAAGTGAAAGTGGAGGAAAGAAAAGGAGTAAAGGAGGAAAGCAAGAAGTGGTGACAGCGCAGAGAGTGTGCAAAGCCTGAGAGCCCAGCTGTGTGTAGGGCTAGAACAGCAAGGTCAGCAGACAGCGGTGAAGATCTGCAGTGGGACTGTCTGGAGGTTGCTGGAAGGGCCGCGGAGGCTGTGTGTATCCAGGGCCTGGAGCAGTATACAAAGGGCAGTCAGTACCAGAGCAGGGGCTTTCGGATCCCAGCAAGGCTTGGAGTCGCTGTAAATTGCTAAATCCGTTAGTGAAGGGGACGTAGATCTCCCAACAAGCAAGTCCTGATTGAGGGCAAAGGTCCAACCACAACGGGGAAACACCGCCACCGCCAAGGCACCAGTTTCCCAGGGCCGGCGCCTGCGGGCAAAGTGTAGAGCTCCTCCGGCCCAGATTGCAGCCGGGGAGCGGGTAACCGGAGGGAATCCACCGATACCACAAGACATTTCAAAGGTGCAGGGAAGAGACCGTCACCGCTAACTGCAGGGAACCGCAGCACCGTGAACCGTCCGAGGGACCCGTCCAACCAGCCGTTTGTTTACCGAGAACTGTGTCGTGTTTACTGGCTGAGTGAGTACCTCGGTGCCGCAAGGCACAGCGCTGCCCCTGCGCCCCTGCACCCCACTGGGCCCCGGGATCACCAACCCCTACCCACGGAGGGGCAACACAACACCTGGCTGCTCCCATCACCATCCCCGGGATCCCCATCCAAAGCAGCGGTGGTGCAATCACCACAACCGTGGGTGGCGTCACGAACTATAACCCCAACAAACACCCCCTTTTCACTCACGGGCGAGGAGTGTCGCTCGAGACACCCCGGGATCCGGCCCACGGCTCGAGCCACCAGGAGCAGCTGCCGGACCCGAGCAGAAGGGGTGAGCGCGGTGTGCTGACACCCTCCTCCCCACCCGCGACACTTCCAGGGCACCCTGATGACTGAGCTGTACCAGCTTTATGGCATAGAGCGTTCCCGCACGACCCCATATCACCTCCAAGGGAACGGGGCATGCGAGCTATTCAATCGCACCTTGCTCTAGATGCTGCGGACTCTGGAGGACAGTCAAAAGGCTCGATGGCCAGAATACTTACCTGAACTGATGTGGGCCTATAACAACATGGTACACAGTACCACCGGTTACTCACCACATATGCTCATGTTCGGGAGAGCCGGATGGGAAATCGAGGATCTCCACATGCCTGATCCAATGCAGCCACCTCCGAGAAATACCACTGCATGGGCGCAAGAGCACCGGCATCGGCTGAGAGCAGTGCACAAAGTTGTGGGGGAGCGCCTCAAACAAGTGGTACACCCAAATCCGAGACCCGTGCAAAAAGACGAGTATGCTCCGGGTGACCGGGTGATGGTCAAGGCCAAAAAGCCAACTGGGAAGTTGGATGGGTGGTGGGAGGCGATCCCATATGTGGTGAAAAGAAGGGTAGATCCTGCTATCCCAGTCTATGAGGTGGAGCCAGTGGGGAATGAGGGACCCTCGCGGAACCTTCATCGTAACATGTTGAGACGCTGCACCTTTGAAGAGCCCAAGGCAACAGAGGAGGTGCCTATCCCTACTTTGAGTACAGCGGAAACCCCTTTAGTTGAGGAATGGTGGGTTGTTCCTGTCCCGGGAACAACTGAGGTTCCATCTGTGATAAGCTTGCCACCCAGGAAGGGAGTTGCGCAACCGGCATCCCCTCCCCCATTAAATGTACTTGAAGTCCCCGATCCTACGACCCTGCGTAGGACAACCAGGTCCAATGCTGGTGTACCTCCACAGCGCTATGCGCAAGAAGAATTTGTATGGGAAGGGTTGCCGAGGACGTCAACCTCTAGTGGGGTAGCATGTGAGATGGTGAAACAGCTCCCATTGTTCATGGCCAGAAATAGGTACCTGGTTAAAGATGTGCATGGCAAGCCCCTGTATCACCTCACAAGCATAGTTTAGACGTATATATTTGTGTCTCATAAATGTGAACAGTATTTATTGTATGTAACTTTACCACCTGCAGCTGTCAGTAATAATGTGATAATACTTTATAAGGGACAAAAATGTCATTATTCAACCATAAGAGGACGCTGTTTCTCAGCACAAATGAAAGACTGCAATAGGTAGCTCAGATGGGGGCGGAGCTACAGGCTGATAAAAAGAAGTACATCACAGGAAGTAGAGGAACAGCCATCTTGGAAGCGGTTGGCAGTTGGCAGTGAATGAGTACAGAGACAGAGGACGTGCGGAAGAGGGAAGAGATAATATTTGCGACTAGAAATCTATCATCTTGATCAGAGCTGTGACACTGTATCCGTATCCTTACCAGATGGGAGAAGATTGCTGAAAGAACGCTTTTGCGCTTTTGTGAAGTTGATAGGACGTTGCCAAGGAGACAAGCCACAGTGACCGGCAGTACTGCTCAGATGTTGGAGAGGCCTCTCATCTGACTTTGTACTTCAGACATATTGTCCAGAGCAGACCCGGGTCGGTAAGATAAGTAAGGCCCACTGAGCCATCGCAGTGGGTAACCGTGCACGCACCTCACATCAGTTTGGCGCCAGAATATTTGAGACTGAGGCAGGGCCTGTAGTTAGTTTAGTTAGGCATAGTAACCCTGTGAGGCCACAGTTATTGCCACAATCACCATTTGGTACCATCGTTTCCAAGACTACATTATTTAAATCTTTGCCATTGAGGTTTCTCTGTGGACCACAACGATCTCACACCCGGATGTTACTAAGACTCATCACAGACTTTAGGGCATAATCGAGCTCATCCAGGAGGGAACTTGTGTTGAACAAAATATCTGTTATTTATGTTTTTATGCTCTTTGCTAAGCAGCCATTGTATATAGTAAATTGTTTGGTTATTCAAGGTGGATCGTGGGACAAATCCTCCTTTAAAGGGCACTATATTTATATTGGGGCAGGGGAATAGTCAATTGGGGGTTAGAGTAAATTTATTTTAAGTTTGTAAACTGTTGTGCTATACTGCGGGCGGCTTGTATTTCACACCCATCCAATTTTTTTCATGTTTAAGGGTATTAATAGGTAGTTGGCGGTTGGAATATCCAGTCATGCCTGTAGGTAACATATAGTGTATATATTGTAGTAGTCTCATGTTGTAAGGCGCCACCCTTTATAGCACAAGGGTCTCAGCCTCTTCGCTGAGTGTTTGTGGATTTTCCCTGAATGTCGTCCCCTGTTTTGATTGCATTCATATTCAAATTGTAGTAAAACACTTTTGTTAGTAATCTAGTTTTGGGGCCGTTTATTTCTCGTTCGTGACTTCGCTGTATCCTAAAGAGCCCACCTCAGTGCACGGCTTACACCTGCACAGTACATTCCCACTGCAGTGCCTCCAACCTGCGCTGTGACAGGGCTGCACCCACCCTCGCCCTGCACTCTAATCTCCCTGCTCCTCCGTACTGCTGGCAGTGACAGGCGGGTGGGCGGGGCCATTGGCAAAGAGCGCGAAGCGCTCTTTTTCAAATTTAGCAGCAGCTCAAACTAACCGGCGGGCGGGTAGTTCCCTCAGAACGCCGCTCGCCGGCACACATAGCTTGAGCCTCAGCAGGGAAGGAGCCGCTCACAGCTAACAGTGCCATGAGCAGGACGCTTCCCTCCCTGCTGATAAGGGGGTGGGGGTGGGGGGGGTTTGGGCTGATTTACGGCAAGCACAAACTGACCGGCGGGCGGGTAGTTCCCTCAGAACGCCGCCCGCCGGTACATGTCACTTGTGCCTCAGCAGGGAAAGAGCCGCTCACAGCTAAAGCACCGTGAGCAGAAACACTGTCCTCCCTGCTGATACCTCTCTTACCACCTCTCGCAGTGGGTGCATGCCACCGGCTGCCCAAACAGGTCCGGGACCTGATTAAGAGAGGCCGGAAACTGGTCACGCAGGCGTATATATGGAGTTGGCGGAGGAACAATGGGACGCTTCCGGGGGCGTGGTGGCTGTCGGGGATCTCTTAAAGGGGAAACGGACTTTAATACCGGGGGAGGGTCAGCAGTCAGGGGGCAGCATCCACATTCGGGCTGCAGTGCCCCTCACACTCACACATCAGAACACACTCACACATCAGACAGCATACACGCACACATCCGATTGCATACACTCACACACACTGACGATATTGCACATACGCGCGCACACACTCACAACATCCGGAGATACCACATGCTTCCGGTCATGTGATCCTCCGGCAGGTCCTGGAAGGTCACTGCACGCACAGTATCGCCGCCGAGAAGCAAGCGATATCGCCGGATGTTGTGAGCGTGTGGATGCGATCTGATGTGTGTGTGAGGTGTGTGTGAGAGTGAGTGAGTGTGATCTGATGTGTATGTGTGTCTGTCTGTTCTTATGTTTGTGTGTGTGTGTGTGTGTTCCACCGCGGCAGGACCTTGATGCGCTCACCTGCTCCCGGGCGGCGTCTGGTAAGTATGATCGGGGGTCTTCTTTCTTCTGTCTTCTCTCTTCTGGGGGTGCCCGCTGCCTATAATGAAGTGTCCTGCAGTGTCTTTAACTCTTTCACCGCTGCATGACACTTCATTATTGACCGCAGCTATGTCTTATTTTCAGGGGATGTCTTATATTAAAGCTTCCCTGAAAACTCCTGGGATGTCTTATTTTCGGGGGATGTCTTATATTAAAGCTTCCCTGAAAACTCCTGGGATGCCTTATTTTCGGGGGATGTCTTATTTTCGGGGAAACACGGTATTGCCGTGCATATCCTCTGAAAACCAGATCACCTTATCTACTGTATCACGGTCTCATGGGTGTCTGAACATGACCATCCAGCTTTCCTGTCAAAAACTAGCCAGGTTATCTCTGCCTGTAAATGTGTAAACAGGATATGAGGGTGCGATACCACAGAAATAGACACCTCAGTCGAAAACAAATAACAGGTATTTAATTTACAAAAAGAGATAGTGCCTAAATACTCAATCAAGGCACAGCACAGTTGGTGATTATTGGAACAGGTATTTCATTAAGAACAGTTACTGGACAGTTATCCACCAATGAGAACAAATTAGATAGCAAGGTGAGATATCAACAATTCATGACGCCTAAAATATAACGTTTAATAATTCACAATTAAAAAGGTCACCATAATAGTAACCCAAGTAAAAAACAGACAGTGAAAAAAAACATATAACTTAATGCCAAGAAAGGCCAGAAAAACAACCACGGCAACAAGATCCCTAAAATGCCGGATCTGTCGATGTTTTCATCAATATGTGGAGTGGAAAATCAATATTCTTGGTCCAAAACGACCACATGGAGTACACACATACTGCAAAGAGTAATAAACATACACACATTAAGTCAAAAGTCCGTTAAATCCGGAGCGAATGGTAAACAAGAGAATACAGCAAAACTTAGTTTAAATCACCGCGGACATACTTCAGGCACAACGCGCCCATGTCACCGCATAGTGAAGTTTAAATGTGCCGGCTGCTGAGAGTAGCGGCTGACATCACGTCCGCCCACCGGGCTAAGCCTGCCTCCGGGTCACATGATTGCGGTTGGGACGTGCACGTCATACAGACAACACCGTATGTGTAGGACTGCGCTTGCGTGGACCCATTACGTTGTCTGTAAACAAATGGCAGCATATGGATGGGGTTGCAGAGCATATATAGTGCACATATAATGTAGCGCCATTAGAAAGCACCACCAAACAGTGATGGGCCATAGACTGTCGCACAAGCCAAGTGTGTGTTGTCCAAATTAGATAAGCAGTACAAAAACAGGCAACCAGGTAAACAAATAGGGCATATATATATATATATATATATATATATATATATACAGGCTGGAAGAAGGGAGTCACCTAAGGGAGTCCAAAACAGAAGCATGGTAGAGAGACTACAGCAGGATAAATCGCAATCCTGCATTAGGCTATATGCGCACTAGAAATGTGAAGTTTCTCAAGAAAAGTTCTTGAGAAACTTCTGGGAGTGAAAGATTTCCGGACCTCCGGAAAAAATCCGCACCAAATCCGCATGCGGATTTGCCGCGGAATAGCCGCAAATTTGCCGCGATTTTCCCGCGGGTGGTTCCCTGCGGATTTTGCAGGCTGTACTGCCGAAATCCGCAGGGTACCTGCAGAAAAGAATTGACATGCTCATTTTCTCAAGAAATTTTCTCGAGAAATTCTTCTCAAGGAAATTTCTTGAGAAAAATCCGCACAGTGCGCACAGCTATTTTTTTTTCCTCATAGAATTTTCTGGGAAATGTCTGCACAAAGATTGCAGACATTTCTCAAGAAATTTCCGCGGCAAATCCGCGGGTAAATCCGCGGGTAAAACGCACTAGTGCGCACAGAGCCTTATAAATGCATATCTGGTTTTAATTTTACAAGCAACTAGTCAAAAAGAACCACGATAGCAATGAATCTAGAAAGAAGGGAAATCCCCAAGTACATACAGGAGTGGGGAGGGCGGGGGGTTGTTTGCAAAAAATGAATGAATATCGGTAAAAACGGTCCAGGGCAGAGCAAAGAGGATAGAATATTAGAATTACTACTGCTGGGCTAAAAAAACCTCTAAATTACGGAATAAAGACCCTACCTTACTGTGGAGGTCGGCATCCTAAAAGAAAGAACGGTGAGTGGTGCCCCCACTCGGACGGCGACTCGCCCTCCTAACCCTCCTATTCTATTATTCTAAAAAGGGTCCAAAGGAGAGAATGTCGTTCAATCCCTGTGGTTTGACCGTGTTTAACCAGAATATCCATTTGGTTTCTTGTTTGAGAATCTTATTGTCCCAATTCCCTCCCCTCATTGGAGGTGGGATAACATCTATGCCCTGGAAACTGATGGCACTAGAGTTTCCATCGTGATTCTCCATAATGTGCCGGGCCAAAGGAGTATCATTCCCCAAGCGGATGTCTCGGATGTGCTCGCCAATTCTCCTCCTAAATTCCCCCTTGGTTTTTCCGATGTATTCCTTATGGCAAATACAGGTTGCTTTGTAGATAACACCTTTGCTCCTGCAGTTGATGAATGACCTGATCTCAGGTATTTCACAATAAGAAATTGGGTTATGCAGATACACAAAATATAGATACAATATAATTTACATTTTATGACTTACAGTACTACTAAATAAGTGGTATTGTTAACATTGTCTTAAGCTAATGTACCGCCTCGGGGCTCGGCCGGCTGCCGAGCCGCTCGGATCCGTGCTCGTCGGTGGGTGGCTCGAGCTCTTCACGGACCCGGGGGTCACATCGCTCTGAAAGGGAGTTGCTGGGGCTATGTGAGGGGTGGTGTTTGGTGGAGAGGTCCACGGCCGGGGCCACGGTTGTTCGGGGATTAAGTTTGTGATGCCACCCACGGGTTGTGGTGAATGGATGGACACCACCGCTGCCGTTAACTAGGCTCCCAGGGACGGTGTTGCGCAGCTTGGTGTTGACCCCCTCCATGGGTAGGGGGATGATGGTCCCGGGGGTTTGAGGGAGGTGCTGAGGTGGCGGAATGATGCGTGTTGGCGTGTCGGTGCGGTGCGGCGCGGTGCGTGGCCCGAAGGCACTGTTGTACTCACTATTAAAAATACGCTTGAGTCTCTGGTAAACCAAACAAGATGGTGGACGGTGCCCACAGCCGGCTGCGCTATTCCCCTTTTCAGGTTGGTTGTTTCCGCCTTTCTCCTGCACCTCACTTTTGTAGAAAATGATGACTCCTATGGCTGAGCAACGGTAGTCCGCTCCCCAGCCTGATGTATGCCAGTAGAGCCCGTGTACCCACAGACGCTGGCCCGTGGGGTCTCGATGCCTGGGCGGTGGCTTTCTACCCCTATCGTTGGGCTGTTGTCTTCAGTCGGGTCTTAGGTGGGAAAAGGCCTAAAGTCCAGTCCTCAATCAGTTGATTCGACTCGGTCCAGTTGTTTCTGGGCCTCGTACTGGGTCTGAGTACCCCTCCTGGTGCTCTAGTTTCCAATCGGTTCGCCGGTTCGGTACCGGAGGGCCACCACCCGTCCCCGGTCCTTACGGTTCCACCGGCTGTAGTCCCAGCTCCTGCAGGCAGCCACCACAGTCTGCCTCCTTGCCACGGTACCAGGGCTACGACCCCGGCACCGGTCAGTGTTGACGCTGCAAGCCTGACACCTCAGGCCTGCTGCACTTGAACTTGACTCTCCCCTTCACTGTCAAGACTCAGCTACACGTATCTCCTGCCTCAGGGCCTGTGTACTTCTCAGTGGACGTGGACAACCACCTGGCTCCGCCCCCTGGTGTGAACATCAAACCCTGAGGGAGGTAACAAGGGTTTTGTAGGTTGGCTGCTGTCACCTTATTAAGGGGGGGTTTGTGTAAGAGCCTACCTGTGGCAACCTGGCTAGTCCAGGCCGTCACATTAACAAACATCATGCAGGCCCTCACGGGGTTACGGCCCCCCCGTAGGCCACAAGTCCAAATCAAGTGTGTAACTTTCCTCAGTTCTGTACACCTGGACAGGAAGCAATGGCTCGGCTCACTCTGATCTTCTTCTGGATACGGTATCATGGGAAGGGGGTCTTCATCCAGTATTAATATCCAGTCTTTCTCTGACAGTCAGTACTTGGTCTTCTTCTGGAATCGGTATTCAATATTCAGTCTTCTTCTGAAGTCAGTATTAGGTCTCCGGGATTTAGTATTGGGTCTTCAGTAGTCAGTCTTCTTCTCTGATCGTTATCGGGCTCTTCTATAACAATGGTGGCTGTAAGCCTGCTCTGCTGCTCACATAACCGCTGCCTTAGAACTGTTGGTGCCAACTCCTCCCCTTCTTGATCATCCCAGGCTTTTATAATTACCAACTGCTACCACCTGACCCAGCATCTCTTCCAATCTCTTCCCCCGAGGAAACACACACTCCACTCTTCAATTTTTTGCTTGTTCTTTCCAACCGGTAGATGGCGATATTATTCCCTAGCAGATGCTGTAAGTTGTTGTCTGGGTGCATCGCTCAATCATCATCCTCTTACACAGTTTGCATTGAACTCTCTGATAAATCTGTCGCTTGCAACCAGCAAATCCAACATATTTTGAAACAATAGTTATTCTGTGTTTGCAGTCGCAATATGTTGCAAGTCACAATACAAATCCATATTAAAATCATACATCCAATGTTGATATGTGTCACATAACAAATATCACTATGTAGCCATAGCATTATACTAGGAAAGTCTGAGAATTAGCAGGGGTAAATTCACTGACTTACATGTTTTTAAGTTGCTGTGCGCTTCAGCCAAATTCAGCAGACATCATGCATCATTTTGACATATTCGCTGCAAAGTGCATTGGCATTGGGGAAAAATTGCACTCCCAAAACAGTGACTTCAGAAATGCCCCGTTCAAAAATCTAACAATCTATTAAAAATGTGGAGTCACGAAATTCTATTCAAACTAATTTCTCTTATTAATTTCATTATATGTAATAGATGTTATCTGTTTTTTTTGTGCTTTCTCGAAATATTCCTCTGCTTTTTATGAACTAGTCTGGCTGCTGTCATTTTATGAATACCTGTGCGATTGTTCATGTTCAGCTTCAGGCATTTCACACTGTGCACCAACGTCAGATCAGTTAGTTGCATTTTTCTGTGAGCCCCAAGGGAACAGTGAGTAGAGATCTAAAAGATGTGCATCCAGTAAAATTTAAGAGAGTCTAATGTTACAAATAAGCCATACATATGTCGGCCTTGTATCTTTGCTGACCTTACTAGTAATTTAAAGTGAGATCATAGTATTTTAGGAATCCAGCAAAGTCTGGGTTTAAGCAAATAGGTATAATCAGGACATTGCACAACTTTAGGGCAAAACGCTTTTGTACGTTTCTAGCCCTCAAGCCAGTAGAAAGGCAAAAATCATTCTTTTACTCAAGAGTAGAGTTGAGCGCGGTTCGCGGTTCGTGATTCTCCAGTTCGTGGTTCAAGTGATTTTGGGGGCTGTTCTAGATCGAACTAAAACTCGAGCTTTTTGCTAAAAGCTCGACAGTTCGAGTTACGTTCGAGAACGGTTCTAGCAGCAAAAGCAGGGCTTTTTACAGCTACAGTGTGCAGGAGCCATCGCTGGCAGACTGCCAGAAGCTGGTAACCAAGATAAACATCGGGTATCCAAGCAAAGCGCTTTGGTTAGTAACCCGATGTTTATCCTAGTTACGTGCAGGAAGCCCACACTTCCCCGCTCAGCTCACTCCGCCCCCTCCTGCATGTGGCATGTACACACACATACACACACAAACACTCGCACACACACACACACACACACTCACACACACACACACACACACTCACACTCACACTAACCTGTCCCCAGCCATGCAGTCCACGACACTGACGTCCTCAGCGCCACATGACCCCGCTAAGATCCACCCACTTCGCACTCCGTCGCCAGCACACTAGGCTCCGCCCACCTGTCACTCTACACACATGGTCCCGCTAGGCTCCGCCAACCTGGCACTCTGCACACATGGTCCCGCTAGGCTCCGCCAACCTGGCACTCTGCACACATGGCCCCGCTAGGCTCCGCCAACCTGGCACTCGGCACACATTACCCCGCTAGGCTCCGCCAACCTGGCACTCGGCACATATTACCCCGCTTGGCTCCGCCCACCTGCCACTCTGCACACATTACCCCGCTAGGCTCTGCCCACCTGGCACTCTGCACTCATGGTCCCGCTAGGCTCCGCCCACCTCGCACTCCGCACACATGGCCCCGCTAGGCTCCGCCCACCTGGCACTCTGCACACATTACCCCACTAGGCTCCGCCCACCTGGCACTCTGCACACATTACCCCGCTAAGCTCCGCCCACCTCACACTCGGCACACATTACCCCGCTAGGCTCCGCCCACCTGGCACTCGGCACACATTACCCCGCTAGACTCCACCCACCTGCCACTCGGCACACATGGTCCCGCTAGGCTCCACCCACCTGCCACTCTGCACACATTACCCCGCTAGGCTCCGCCCACCTGGCACTCTGCACTCATGGTCCCGCTAGGCTCCGCCCACCTGGCACTCTGCACACATTACCCCGCTAAGCTCCGCCCACCTGCCACTCTGCACACATTACCCCGCTAGGCTCCGCCCACCTGGCACTCTGCACACATTACCCCGCTAGGCTCCGCCCACCTGCCACTCTGCACACATTACCCCGCTAGGCTACGCCCACCTGGCACTCTGCAGACATTACCCCGCTAGGCTCCGCCCACCTCACACTCCGCACACATGGCCCCGCTAGGCTCCGCCCACCTGGCACTCTGCACACATTACCCCGTTAGGCTCCGCCCACCTGCCACTCTGCACACATTACCCCGCTAGGCTACGCCCACCTCACACTCCGCACACATGGCCCCGCTCGGCTTACCTGCGGTGATGAAGTCCCGCCATCCCGACCTCAGTGCTGTCACTGTCCTCCATGGCCGCTGCTTGTCACATCACCTTCTCTCGCTTCCAACCCGAGACTGTGACTAGCGGTGACGTCACGGGCCGCTCGCGATACTTGGCTGTGAAGGTCATTGAACTCAGTGACAGGTGCTGTCAGTAGTTCAGGAGATCAGCGCAGGTAATGTACCTCGCTCCTGACAGCAGCACTTGTCATGCCCTGCAGTGACCTGGGCTGACCCATTGATGTTAGCTCAGGTCACTGCACTGGTCTCCCAGCCAATGGGGAACATCCTGCTCTTCATTGACTGGGACAGTGTGGATCGTCATGGGAACCCCTTGGATTACAGCAGACCTGGATTTGTTTTTCTTTCTAATAAATTGGTGAAAGAGGCAATGTGTTGGGCAGTGTTTTTTCAAATAAAAATGTGTTTGTCGCCTATTTTTTTTATTACTGACTGGGTTGGTGATGTCGGGTATCTGATAGACGCGTGACATCACTAACCCCAGGGCTTGATGCCAGGTGACATTACACATCTGGTATTAACCCCATATATTACCTCGTTTGCCACCGCACCAGGGCACGGGATGAGCTGGGGCGAAGCACCAGGATTGGCGCTTCTAATGGATGCGCTACTTCTGGGGTGGCTGCGGCCTGCTATTTTTAGGCTGGGGAGAGTCCAATAACCATGGACCTCCCTAGTCTGAGAATATCAGACCCCAGCTGTCTGCTTTGCCTTGGTTAGTGATCCAATTTTGGGGGGACCCCCATGTGTTTTTTTTTTTTTTTAAATTATTTATTTAATTTAAAATAACAGCGTGAGGTGCCCTCAGTTTTGGATTACCAGCCAAGGTGAAGCTGCCAGCTGTGGTCTGCAGGCTGCAGCCGTCTGCTTTACCCTAGCTGGCTACAAAAATAGGGGGAACCCCACGTCATTTTTTTTTTCATTTTTTTGGCTAAATACAAGGCTAAGCACCCCTTAGTGCCACATGAAAGTCACCAAAGGGTGCAAAATTACAAAATGCAGGAGAGTGGGACATTATGTGTCTTTCTGCCATTATAATGACAGAAAAGACTGATATGAAGTGTACAAGCACAAGAAAATCACCAGAGCGCTCTACGCTGTGAAAAGCAGTAGAAAATGGCACTGGAGTGAACATGTGACCGCCTCATGTAGGTTGAAGCTATGGATCTGTACCGCCCTGGGGGCTCGGCTTCTCTCCGCCGAGCCGCTCGGATCCGGGCTCGAGTTGTCTGTGGCTCGAGCGTCTCCGGACCGGGGGCCATGTCGCTCTGGAAAGAGGGGGGGGTTTGGTTGTTTGGTGTGGACCGGTTTCAGAGCCGGAGCCACGGTGACCGGTAACAGTTCGTGACTCCACCCACGGGTCGTGGTGAGGTAATGGGCACCACAGCTGCGGTGAGGGTGTGGGGGCTTGTCCGGGATCGGTGGTGGGTCGCAGCTAGGTGTTGACCCCTGCGTGGGTAGGGGGTTTGTTGGTCCCGGGGCCAGGTGGCAGGAGCGGGGGGTTGCAGGACGCAGGGGCTCGCTTGCAGCGCGGTGCCTGATGGCACTGGTGTACTCACAATTAAACCACACAGAGTCAATGGTAAACCAAGTTCGGTGTAGATCGGTGCCCGCAGCCGGCTGCGTGTGTCCCCAGTGAGGTTGGTGATGTCGCCTTTCTCCTGCACCTTTAAATTTGCTATAGTGACTCCTATGCTTCAGCAACGGTAGTCCGCTCCCCGGCTTTTGGGTATCGGATGAGCCCTTTTGCCCGCAGGCGCTGGCCCTTTGGATCTCTGGCCCTTGATGGTGGCTCTTAACCGGAGTCGGTGGGCTGTTGCCTTCTATCGGGACTTTGGGTGGGAATGAACCCCTGAGGTCCAGACCGCAATCAGTAGATTTGTCTGAGCCCGGTTGCTTCTGGGCTAGAACGGGGTCCGAGTACCCTGCCTGGTGCTCCGGTTGACTTGTTATCTCCCCGGTTCGGGTCCGAAGGCTCACCACCCTCTTCTCGATCCCTACGGTTCCGCAGTTCAGTCCCTGACCGGACTCCTGCAGACGGCCACCACCGTCTGCCTGCCTGACCGTTCCAAGGGGTCCTAGGCTCTGTCCTAGGCCCCTGACTCTCAGCTCGCCACTTTTACTCCTCTCACTACTCCTCTCCCCACTCGACTCACTTATCCTTTCCCTGCCTCAGGCCAGCAGACTCCTCAGAGGGCGTGCCTATCCGCCTGGCTCCGCCCACCTGGTGTGCCTTGCTAGACCTGAGGGAGGGGGTCAGGACTTGTTGGCTGCTGGTGCCTCACTGGGGTGGGGGTGTGTGTGGTGTTGTGTGTTGTTACCTGTGACCCCTGGGGGTCCAGGGCATCACAGATCCTGGATAAATTTATGTATTTTCCCTCCTTCAGTTTTCTTGCAGTACGCAAACAAACGGAAGGCACACGGATGACATACGGACCGTATATGGAACAGAAACGGATGCCACATGGATGCACCCATAAAAAAAATGAACCGTTTTTTTGCGGACCGCAAAAATGGATCGGTTGTGTGAATGTAGCCTTATTCTGATCTGCCATTTATAAACAGCAGGCAGAAGTAAGTGAATAGTGCCCCCCAGCGTCAGAAAATCTCCGGTGTTTCATGGGGTAGCTGAGACCCTGAAGATCATGATTTAGGCCGGTCTTTCTGGTCCCTGCTCACCGTATACCGATGATCACGTTACAGTAAATGACAGCGTCGGTAAAAAATTATTTATCTCCCATCTGGCATGAACAAACATGATAAATCTCCTCCCTGGTCCCCTCCAGTCCCCCGGTGTCGCCAAAGTGCCCCCCCTGACCCTCTCCCGGAAATCCAAGATGGCCGCGTGCACAGCAGTGCGCCGGCCGCATTCACCCTACTCCTCTGATTTCTGTCGCATGTGCCATGACACATGTGACAGAAAACTCCTCCCCAGGCCCTGCCAGGTCACCCCCTATAACCCCACCGGTGTTCCCCGGTGTCCCACGGTACCTGTGCAGTGTTGATCCCCCGTAGCCCTCTCCTTCACAATAGACGCTGCCGCATGCACAGAGTGGCTGTCAGCTCAGCTTCCTGTGTTCAGACACAGTGAGTGGTGGTTATGCATCTGTAAGCTAAATGGGCGGCACGGTGGCTCAGTGGTTAGCACTGCAGTCTTGCAGCGCTGAGGTCCTGGGTTCAATTCCCACCAAGGACACCATCTGCAAGGAGTTTGTATGTTCTCCCCGTGTTTGCGTGGGTTTCCTCCGGGTACTCTGGTTTCCTCCTACACTCCAAAGACATACAGATAGGGAATTTAGATTGTGAGCCCCAATGGGGATAGTGTTCCCAATGTATGCAAAGCGCTATGGAATTAATAGCGCTATATAAATGAATAAATTATTATTATTACTGCAATGCCCTGCTCATGAGGTAAGGAACATAGTTGATCAGGAGAGCTATACTACATTTCCATGGAGGTATTTGATTTTATAGTTGCCCTGCTGAACGACTACCAAACATGAGAGTTCGTTATACGCCACAAGAAAACACATCTAAATAGCGAGCTCTGTTGTTTAGTATTCATTCAGCAGGATAACTGGACTTAAAGGGGTATTCCATCTCCAAGATCCCATCCCCAATATATAGTAGGTGGAATAGCAATAATATCAGCAAATACCAATATTTGGAAATGTAGAATAGTTCTCCTGATTAGGCATGCCCTTACCTCATGAGCAGGGCATTGCAGCTTTGGTAGCAACCGTTACGACATGGACTGCTGTGGACCCGGGGAGAGTGGGTGCAGATTCATTGCACCCACACTCCTCAAATGGAGGGTCTGCACTCCTAGAAAATGGGGGATACGTTCCCTGAGTGTCTCCCCCCATATTCTAGACAGTCCAGAGTCGTCGTGGGACCCCCTTATTTTTTTTCTTACAATTAATTGGTAAAAGAGGAAATGTTTTGGGGATTGTTTTTTCAAATACTTTTTTTTATCGTTTTTTTTGTTAGTACTGACAGTTTATGATGTCGGGTATCTGATAGACGCCATGACATACTGCTGGGCTTGATGTCAGGTGACTTTACAGCTAGTATCAACCCCATTTGTTACCCCATTTGCCACTGCACCAGGGCACGGGATGAGCTGGAGTGAAGCGCCAGAATTGGCGCATCTAGTGGATGCGCCACGTCTGGGGTGCCTGCGGCCTGCTATTTTTAGGCTGTGAAGGCCCAATAACTATGGACCTTCCCACCCTGAGAATACCAGACCACAGCTGTCCGCTTTACCTTGGCTGGTGATCCAATTTGGGGGGGACCCTACTTTTTTTTTATAATTATTAATATTTATAAAATAATTATAAAAAAAGAGCCTGGGGTGACCTCCATATTGGATCCCCAACCACGGTAAAGCTGCCAGCTGTGGTTTTCAGGCTACAGCCATCTGCTTTACCCTAGCTGGCTATCAAAAATGGGGGGACCCAACGTCATTTTTTTTTTTTAACTGTTTTTTAAATAGAAAAAATTATTGGGCTTCCCTGTATTTTGATTGCCAGCCAAGGTAACGCCAGGCAGATGGGGGTGGCAACCCATAGCTGTCTGCTTTATCTGCACTGAGAATCAAAAATACCGCGGAGCGCTACGTAATTTTTTTTAAAGATATATTTTTACAGCACTGTCATGTCAGGCAATCAAAATACAGGGAAGCCCTTTTTGTTTTTAGTTATTTAAATAAATAATTAAAAAAAAATATATATGGGCTCCCGCTGCATTTTTTTGTATTGCTAGCTAAGGGTAATCCAAGCAGCTACTGGCTGCTAACCCCCACTGCTTGGTGTTACCTTCACTGGCAATGGAAAATCCACGGAAGCATTTTTTATTTTTTTTGCCAAAAAACTACAAAAAAAATGACGTGCGCTTCGCCATATTTTTGTATGCTAGCCAGGTGCAGCAGGCAGCTACGAGCTGCCTCCAACCCCCAGCTGCCTATTTGTACCCGGCTGGGAACTACAAATATAGGGAAGCCCTTTTTTTACTTAATTCATGAATTTTATGAAATAATTAAAAAAAAAATAAAACGACGTGGGCTTCACCCCACTTTTGTGTCCAGCCGGGTACAACTAGGCAGCTGGGGGATTGGAATCCACAGCACAGGTTAGCCCGAGGTTTCTGGGCCCCCGCCCTTCTGCGAATTTCAGTCCGCAGCCGCCCCAGAAAATGGCGCTCTCATAGAAGCGCCATCATCTGGCGCTGTATCCAACTCTTCCAACAGCCCTGAAGCCAGGTGGCTTGTTGGGTAATCATGAGTTAATACTGGCTTTGTTTTACTAGCTAGTATTAAGTCAGAGATTCTTAATGTCAGGCACGTTTGACCCGGCCATTAAGAATCTCCAATAAAGGGTTAAAAAAAAACACCACACAGAAAAAAAATACTTTAATAGAAATAAATACACAGACACACTTAGAGACTCCATGTTTATTACCCCCTGTCACCCCTCCACGATCCATGGTCTTCTGTCTTCTTTCCCGCTCAACACATGCAGCTCTGTCTGCTCCATCAGACAGCACTGCATGGGGGAAGACACTGTGCTCCGTGCAGAAATCACTCTGTGAGAGTGACCACAGGCTCCCGGCTGTAAGCGGTGGCACGGGTTGCCATAGCAACGCTGCTCCGATTCCGTGATTCCGGTGCCGCTGCGTGCTGGTAGCGGGATGTTCCCGTCACCACTACCAAGCGCATTGCTATGGCAACGGTGATCTCCGTTATTGACCGGCTGTGTCAGCCAGTCAGGAGCTGGCTTCTGCGGACGCTGGTAACTACGGTAAACATCGGGTAACCAAGCAGCCCTCTCCTTGGTTACCCGATGTTTACCATAGTTACCAGCGTCCGCCGCTCTCATGCTGCCAGTGCCAGCTCCCTGCTCCCTGCACACATAGCCAGACTACACATCGGGTTAAATTAACCCCATGTGTACTCTGGCTAGGAGTGCAGGGAGCCAGCGCTAAGCGGTGTGCGCTGGTAACCAAGGTAAATATTGGGTTGGTTACCCGATATTTACCTTAGTTACCAAGCGCAGCATCGCTTCCACGTGTGCTGCTGGCTGGGGGCTGGTCACTGGTTGCTGGTGAGATCTGTGTGACAGCTCACCAGCAACCCGTGTAGCGACGCTCCAGCGATCCCTGCCAGGTCAGGTTGCTGGTGGGATCGCTGGAGCGTCGCTTATTGTGACGCTACCTTAAGGGAACGGGGAAGCAGAGCGGGGAGTCGACCGTGTGCTAGAGCATGTCGCCGGTACACGGCGATACACAAACGTGCACCGTGTAACAGAGAGATGCAATGACAGGTCCTACATGACGCGTCATAGTCATGTGACCAGTTTGTAGCCACTGAGATAACAGACACATGACTGGTCACATGCTATTTTGATGACGTCACGTAGGTCCTGCATCACTGCTGGTTAACAGGAGGACGCAGCGATTATCGGGAGGAATAGCGGCAGGAGACAGAGTGCAGTACGCATCCCAGGGACAGGTAAGTGTTATGGCAATGTTTATTAACTGTATGTGTACATTTATAATGCGTTTTTATGTGTTTGTGATTTCCTCCCATTGTTTCCTATAGGTTCGAGTGGTTCGCCGAACCGAACTCGAACCAGACCTCGGTTCGGCGAACTGAGCTCGAGCCGAACCGCGACTGGTTCGCTCATCTCTACTCAAGAGTTGTCTGATTAAGATAAACCCTTTTTTAAAACAAAGTCCACAAAGTGATGACAAACTTACTGAATGTTTTATACCTACAGCAGCTATTGCCGCAAGTACCTTTACCGGCAGCGAACATGCTTTATCTGACGAAGCAACTCTCCATTTTGGAACTGCGTGTAATTGAAGAATTGGGTCCCTTAGCGCCAAGTCTTTCAGGATATGCCTTCAGAAGAGTTTAGGATATTTTTTCTGTCTATTTCTCCAAAAGCTTTTGGATGCCAAGTATGCTTTAGTTAATTTTCTTTATTATAGTTTAATTGTCTGATGAAGTGTCCACATAATCTATAAATAAAACCTTTCCTGAATGCTGCATGAGCTCAGAATATTTGTCAATTCCTCTGAGAGTATGATGCCCTGGCAAAACCAGGTAGTCACAGATGACTGTACCCCCCCCCCGCCCCACCAAGGGTACAGGAATCGCTTTCTCCTTGGGATTACATGCACACAACCCCACATGGTGCATATGAGCAGCCGCTTCTCCCCCCCATTCAGGAGCTGAAAAGAGCAGCAGGGGAGGAGTTCAGTCAGTCTGAGGAGAGCAGCAGAGCAGTCAGGAGTGTGTCTCCTGGGCTGCAGAGAAAGTTGCAGAGCGGTCAGGGGTTGGAGCCCCTGGACTGCGGGAACAGGTCAGGCACTAGGAGGGGACCCAAAGTGGACCGGGGCAGGGTAGTGGCCCGCCGACATCGGGAACATCGGGTTAATAGTGCAGGGAAGTGGACATCCCCCGTTCCAACCAGAGGAGCAAAGCAGACTACAAGGTGCAGTGCAACAAAAGAGGGCTCCTGCTCATTCCACCGTGTGTGGGACCAGCACACCCCTCCAAAAGGCTCCTGGTCACCGGCAAGTTGGTTTACAAAGGACTCTGTGTTTAATGGCCACACACATCAGCCTAGCTTCATCCAACAACAAGAGAACCGAACTGTGAGTTTCCTGCTCCCTGCAATCCCTGCCACCACTACAACTCCCAATTGGGCCCCGGGACTACACCTCCCCTACCCGTGGAGGTAATTCTACCTTGCTGCCCCACATCACCAGTCCCGGGCACAATCCCCAAAAGCAGCGGCGGTGCCACCATCTCATCACCGCAACCCACAGGTGGCATCACGGACAATCTCCCTTACCTAATCCCCTTTTTGTTCTGGAGCCTAAGATCACAGACCAGGTCACGCCACCGTGATACCTACAGAAGTGACCCCTTGGCCCGGATCTGAGTACCCCCTATCCCTGGGCGACACAAGAGCATTGGATGGTATGTATGTGTCGTGGGCGGCGGGGCGCTGCGCTCGCTAACGCTCGGGTCCGGCGCTGCTGCGGCTCGGTGGCTCGAGCGGTGGGCCGGATCCGGGGACTCGAGCGGCGCTCCTCGCCCGTGAGTGAAAAGGGGGGTTGGTTTGTTTTGAGGATTTAGTCCGTGACGCCACCCACGGGTTGTGGTGAAGATGGGCACCACCGCTGCTGGTGACGGGGATCCCGGGAGCGATGGATCCCAGTATCCGTTCCCACCATCGCGCGGGACATAGAAAGCTGCTGGCGCACTGCCGTTGGGAAGACTCTCACCCGCTTCCTCGGACTCAGAGACCGGTACTGTGTCAGCCCCCGAGCCGCTGTCATCTGACTCCAGGGGGCTAAGGGTGGGACCCGGCGGGACAGCAACGGTTTCTAGCTGAGCCCAGACTGGTGGTTCTTCAGTGACAAATGACCCGTCATCGGCCGGTGTACGGAGGCCCGCCATTGGTTCTTCTAAGTCAACCGCTCCAGCTATTGGTTGGCTGGCGTCCTCTCGGGCTTCCGGGCCCTGGCGGGGCAACACGGACTCCGCCACCTCCATCGGGGACGGCGGCCTGAGCGGGGCTGTATGGTCGGCCAGCACAGGCAACGGGGCGGGCCCTGCTGGGGCCAGGGGTAGCCCGAGTCCTTCAGCCGCAGCGGCCGGTCCTTCAGGGACACAAGGGCATGGGTCACTCACCAGCTCCTCTAGCATGGCCTCTACTTCATGCGCCCGCACGACCGCAGCCAGCTCCTCCATCTCAGCGGTCCAGCGATCCAGCAGGTTCTGTACTTGGGCCCTGTTCCGATAGCACAGCAGCATTACTTGGGTTTTCAGCCACGCCGCCGTCCCGGGGGAAGGCTCCGGAGACTCAGGCCTTTCAGGTAATGCGGACATGTTGCAAGCTGCTTCCAGGAACCGGGTATGTTTGCAGAGTCCTGGCGTCCCCGTTTTTATGGCCTCAGCTACATTAGGCAGGTTTTCAACCGCCCCCCCCCCTTGGTTCTCTTTAGCACTTCCGCTTGTTGGGGGCGGGGCTTCGCTTTCGCGCCTTCCCTGCTTGGAGAAGACACTCGAGCGAGAAATCTTCGCGCCAAAGATGGCGGCGCTTCAAAATTTTCGGCTGGACACCGCCGGCGGGGACCACAAGGCGCACTTCTACCGATAGGTAGATCGGCTCGATCCTGTTCGTGACGCCAAGTTGTCGCGGGCGGTGGGGCGCTGCGCTCGCTAACGCTCGGGTCCGGCGCTGCTGCTGCTGCTCGGTGGCTCGAGCGGTGGGCCGGATACGGGGACTCGAGCGGCGCTCCTCGCCCGTGAGTGAAAAGGGGGGTTGGTTTGTTTTGAGTATTTAGTCCGTGACGCCACCCACGGGTTGTGGTGAAGATGGGCACCACCGCTGCTGGTGACGGGGATCACGGGAGTGATGGTAGAGAGCAGCTGGGATGTTGTTTTCCCCATCCGTGGGTAGGGGTTGGTGATCCCGGGGCCCGGTGGTGTGACGGGGAGGCAGCGTAGGTGAGGTGCAGGGTTGCAGGGACAGCGCGGCGCGGTGCCGATGGCACGGGTGTACTCACTCAGCAAGAGATGCACAAAGTCTCCGGTAAACCAAACGGCTGGATGGATGGGTCCTGCAGCCGTCTGCCGTGTCCCTCCCCGGACAGGTGATGGCGGCTGTCTTTCCCTGCACCTTTGTGTACTATCTTGACTACGATGGGTCCCCAACGGTAGTCCGCTCCCTGGTGTATGGATGCCGGAGGAGCCCGTTTTGCTCGCAGGCGCTGGCCCTTGGGTCTCTAGCCGTTGGCGGTGGCTGTATACCCTCACGGTGTGGACGGTTGCCTTCTAACGGGTCTTTGGCTGTTAGGAAACCCCTGGGGTTCCTGTCACACTCGGATTTGACTGTTGACGGCGACTCCAAGCCTAGTCGGGGTCCGATGGCCCTGCCTGTGTGTGCTAGCTTTACTTCGCTCCCCGGTCGGTACCGGCGGGCCACCGCCTGACCCCGGTCCTAAATCACATTTGCAGCCAGTTGACATGGATTAATGTTGACTCAACCTCTGTCTTGTGTCCTTGTGTGTACCACATTGAGCATGGAGAAAAGAAAGAAGGCCAAAGAACTGTCTGAGGACTTGAGAATCCAAATTGTGAGGAAGCATGAGCAATCTCAAGGCTACAAGTCCATCTCCAAAGACCTGAAAGTTCTTGTCTCTACGGGGCGCAGTGTCATCAAGAAGTTTAAAGCCCATGGCACTGTGGCTAACCTCCCTAGATGTGGAAGGAAAAGAAAAATTGACGAGAGATTTCAACGCAAGATTGTGCGGATGGTGGATAAATAACCTCGACTAACATCCAAACAAGTTCAAGCTGCCCTGCAGTCCGCTGGTACACCAGTGTCAACCCGTACTATCCATCGGCGTCTGAATGAAAAGTGACTGTATGGTAGGATACCCAGGAAGACCCCACTCCTTACCCCGAGACATAAAAAAGCCAGCCTGGAGTTTGTCAAAACTTACTTGAGAAAGCCTAAAACGTTTTGGAAGAATGTTCTCTGGTCAGATGAGACAAAAGTAGAGCTTTTTGGGAAAAGCCATCAACAGAGTTTACAGGGAAAAAAAAAAGAGGCATTCAAAGAAAAAAACACGGTCCCTACAGTCAAACATGGCAGAGGTTCCCTGATGTTTTGGGGTTGCTTTGCTGCCTCTGGCACTGGACTGCTTGACCATGTGCATGGCATTATGAAGTCTGAAAACTACCAACAAATTTTGCAGCATAATGTAGGGCCCAGTGTGAGAAAGCTGGGTCTCCCTGAGAGGTCATGGGTCTTCCAGCAGGACAATGACCCAAAACACACTTCAAAAAGCACTAGAAAATGGTTTAAGAGAAAGCACTGGAGACTACTAAGGTGGCCAGCAATGAGTCCAGACCTGAATCCCATAGAACACCTGTGGATAGATCTCAAAATGGCAGTTTGGAGAAGGCACCTTCAAATCTTAGGGACCTGGAGCAGTTTGCCAAAGAAGAATGGTCTAAAATTCCAGGAGAGCATTGTAAGAAACTCATTGATGGTTACCGGAAGTGGTTTTTCACAGTTATTTTGGCTAAAGGTTGTGCAACCAAGTATTAGGCTAAGGGTGCCAATACTTTTGTCTGGCCCATTTTTGGAGTTTTGTGTGAAAGGATCAATGATTTGATTTTTGTTTCATTCTATTTTGTGTTTTTTCATTGCAAACAAATTAAATGAAGATAATAATGCCAAAGAATTTGTGATTGCAATAATTTTCAAGAAGAAACTGAGTATTATCTGACAGAATTGCAGGGGTGCCAATTCTTTTGGCCAGCACTGTATATACATTATGAGTCCCCACATAACCCCTCTATATACAGTGTGAGCCCCCACATTGCCCCTCTATATACAGTGTGGGCCCGCACATGGCTCCTATATACAGTATGAATCCCATACAGCCCCGTACATACATTATGATCCCCTACATAGCTTTCTCATACAGTATAAGCCCCCACATAGCCTCTCTATATACAGGATGAGCCTTCACATAAACCCCCTATATGCAGCATGAGTTCTCAACTAGCTCCCTATATACAGAATGAGCCCTCACATAGCCACCTGCATACCATATAAGCCCACACAGCCTCCTATATACAGTATGAAACCCCACACAGCCTCTCTATATACAGTGTGAGCCTCACATAGACCTTTATGCAATATGAGCTCCCACATAGCCCCTCAATATATAGTGTGAGCCCCCACATAGCTACAATATATAGTATGAACACCCATATAGCCCATACATACAGTATTATCCACCACATAGCCCCTATATACAGTAGAAGCCTCCCACATAGCATCTCTATATACAATATGAGCCCTCACATAGCCCTTATATACAGTTGAGCCCCCAGAAAGCCCCTCTATATACAGTGGGAGCTCCCATATAGTCCCTCTGTATACAATGTGAGCCCCCATATAGCCCTCTATATACAGTGTGCAGCTCCAGAAAACCCCTCTATAGATAATGTGATCCCCCGCTGTTATAATCCGGAACCATGGAAGACCATCATAAATCATTGGTAAAAGGTGACAAGAGCATTGCGAACTAATCTGGCCGACATCCCCTTACTAACCATCAACACTAGAAGTAGCCAAGGGGTGAACTAACATCCTATGCACCGCGAACCCAGCCAGAGAACTAGCTATCCTAAAGGAAGGAAAGATGAATAACTCTCTGCCTCAGAAAATAGATAAAGAATAGCAAGCCCCCCACATTCAAAGACTGCGGTGATATAGGAAAACACAATACACAGATAGATGATAGGATTAGCAAAAGGTGAGGCCCTACTGACTAAATAGGACAGGATAGGAAAGGGACTGATAGTGGCCAGAGAAAAACCCTGCAAAAATCCAAAAACCTGATAGTACAAAAAGCCCTCAGATCGCTAGATCTGAACTCTGTCCTATACCAGGGGCTCTTGTCATACCAATGAAAAGAAAGCAGGAACCATTAAAAATTCAAGAAGCAACAAACACATGGACTAATAGGAGCAATACTCCAAACATAGCTGCAGGTAGCTTCCCAACTAAGCAACTCAGAGGGAAGATTCCTGAATGCAAATAAACTGACAATAACCACAGCAAATGACAAACTCAGATAAGGTAAAAAGGACCAAACAACAAATAAAGAGCCAAGCACTTATCTGGGGTAGATGTGGTCAGGAGCAGGAGGAAGCAGGCTGGTGTACAAAGAACAACTGACAACCGGCATAGCCTGCTAGCAGACCAGGGTTTAAATAGGAAGAGAGTTACCAATGGAAACGCCCATTGCTCAACACACCTGGTCTCTGTCCAAACCATTCCTGGCCACAAGAGGGAGCCTCACAGCAGCAAAAGCATAACTGACATTCACAACACCCCGCATTACCCTCTATATATAGTGTGAACCCCCGTGCAGCCTCCTATACACAACATGAGCCCCCCATAGCCTCCGGAATACAGCATGAGTGCCCATGTAGGTTCTCCATATACAGTATAAGCCCCTCTCTATATACAGTATAAGCTAGTTGATGACCGAGAAGTACCACTGCAACCAGGTAACACCTCTACACCCACGCCATAACCCTTGTTTGTAGCATGCCAGAGTGAGCAAAGGAGTGCCCTCACCTGCAACTACCACCCTGGGCAATGTTACATACTCACCGTGCTCTCATTTCCCTGGCTCTCTGATCTGGTCTCCAGTGCACTGACACTCTGCACAGCAAACGCGATGATATGACATCCTACATGCAGATTAGTCTAATGGCCGCTTGACACGCAACGACATCGCTAACGCGATGTCGTTGGGATCACGGAATTCGTGACGCACATCCGGCCTTGTTAGCGACGTCGTTGCGTGTGACACGTACCAGCGACCGCTAACGAGTAAAAATAGTCACCTTATCGTTGCTCGTTGACATGCTGTCCAGTTCCCAAATATCGTTGCTGCTACAGGTACGATGTTGTTCGTCGTTCCTGCGGCAGCACACATCGCTATGTGTGATACCGCAGGAACGAGGAACCTCACCTTACCTGCGGCTGCCGGCAATGAGGAAGGAAGGAGGTGGGCGGGATGTTACTTTCCGCTTATCTTCCTCCTCCGCTTCTATTGGGCGGCCGCTTAGTGATGTCACTGTGACGCCGAATGAACCGCCCCCTTAGAAAGGAGGCGGTTCGCCGGTCACAGCGACATTGCTAGGCAGGTAAGTAGTGTGACGGGTCCGAGCGATTTTGTGCGCCAGGGGCAGCGATTTGCCTGTGACGCACAACCGATGGGGGTGGGTATGCACGCTAGCAATCTCGCTAGCGACATTGCAGCGTGTAAAGCGGCCTTAAGACTGAGCCAGGAGCTCCCTCTTCTACTAATGTATTCACCGCTATCTGCATCCTGGGGATAGCAGCAAATCAACTGTGGGCCCAACTGGGCGAGCCAGAGGGCTGAATGTGGTCTGCAGGTTGCACTTTGCCCAGCCCTGCTTTATGTCAACAAGAGTAAGCCCTCTGCTTGTGCTACACCTGTTGCCTTGCAGTGCTAATGTGATGCTCTGGCCTATCAGGTCATCACAGGGTAGTATTGTGCAACCTGCCCTTCTGCACAGTATCCAATCCTCCTTGGTTAAGGGTCCTTGTCCTTTGGTGTTGCTAAAATCAGAGCCAGTCAAAACCCTAGGAACACTTTACACCATACCCACCAGCCACACCATTAGGGGGCCTGAAGGGAATAGGGCCGCCCACTTGGGGGGTTGGTAGGGGAAAGTGCAAAAATGAGTGTGGTTGTTGTGTGTTGGAGGAGAAGAGAGAGGAGGTCAGGAGCAGGATTCCTTGAGTCTACTAGGTGGCAGACATTGGTCTGGCCCTGGTAGGTGCTGGAACCCCGGTCACAGGGGATCGTGCCAAGGGGTACAAACTTGCTGAGGAGGGCAGCCGGCGGCCTTGAGCCATCTCCGGGCAGGGGCCAGGACACCACAGGGTACGCGGACCCTAGGCCGGGAAGTAGCTTCAAGTGTCCTGGTAATTTTCCCGACGGGGGTGAAGTCTTCAAGATTCATCCCTTACCCACTCCAAAATCGGGGTACTAGCACACCAATGGGATAGGACTTTCCCAAACACAGTCCAGAAAATCCTGAGCGTGAACCCTGAAAGCAAGCTCACTCCGTTAGCTATACGGGTGAGCGGGACCCAATTAGTTCCAGGCTATAGGGTCCAACAAGTGAGAAGGTGCCATGGAAAAAGCCACAGGCTAACAAGCAACACCAAGGGCACGGATCCAAGCGTGCTCCCTTCTTGCTGCAGCGGTGCTCAGAACTCTGGTTTACAAGCTGTCGGTGTCAGTATTCCTGTACTGAGTAAGTACACAGAGACCCTTCCTTTTCCCACTGTCACCCCCCTGCACAACAATCAGGCCCCGGTGCACAAACCCCCTACCCACGGAGGGGTTAAACACCTTGCTGCCATACCACCGCCACCGGGCTCCCCCACCAACAGCAGCGATGGTACTCCATCTTACCACACACCGTGGGTGGCGTCACGAACTTCTAACTCCCCTGTAAATACCCCCATTTTCAAACTCGAGTGAACGCACGAACCCCCGGGTCCGGAGACCCCTCGAGCCACCGCGGTTCCGGATCCGAGCGGCTTGGCCGCTGACATGGGAGCGGTACACTAACACATTGAGGAAGATAACCTAAAGGGCTTGTCCACAATTTAACAACCCCTTCTTAAAGTGAACCTGGCAGCTGTTATATGCTGCCTGTATGCTGCATACTGTGCCTGCATGTTTTCAGTCATGTATGTATGACTCTGAAACGCTGTGGTATTTCAGAAAAAAATGTACTTTAAAGCCAGAGACTTGTCAGTCACTGCCTGTTCCCCGCGACTGACAAATCTCTCCTATATGTATATATACGGAGAGACCTCCCGCCAAAGAATTTCAGATCAGGCAAGTTGTATCCACTGGCAGTTTCACCATAAATACTGTATTTCTCAATGTAAAATAAAAGTACCAGATGCTTATGTAGCGCCCCACGGGGCAGGTGTTTTAAACTACTCATTGTCGGGCCAGGGGTGCAGATCCTCTGCGTTGTCACAGGGTGGCCTGGCCCGATTCCATTGCCCCAAGGCGTACAGGAAGGAGGGTTGGAGGGTGATAGGCAGGATGGAGGTAGTAGTCGGAGGTTAGGAAAATCGTTTTAAGGATCATGATGCCATCAGGCATTGGGGCTGCCGCTGCAGGGTCTCTCACCGGGGTAGATGTTAGGTGCAGCCGGGATGGTGTTGCTCCACACAGGCGGAGCGGGATTACCCCGGGAGGATGGCGGGGGTAGTAGTGGTCCCTATTGACACCGCAGCGCTGGTAAAGGAGAGGCAGAAACAGGGGCTGCAGTTCCAGGTGTTTTTACTCACAAGTCTTTCAGACGCTGCCCGAGGTACCGTTCTCTGCCACGATGGGCTCCAGCCGATCTCAGATCCGTGAAAGGTCAAGTCCGGTAAGTGTGTCAGCCTGTGAGCTCTCTCCTCCTTTTATGCACTAAGTATCCGACCCCCGTGGTGTAAAGCACTTGAGGGTTCTGGTGTCAGTAAAGTGTGTCCCGTTCTGTACGCTGATAGCGCGGTTCCATTATGGGGCCGGTCCTCAATCCCGGATCCTATATGCTATTTGCTGCAGACTCATGGGACGGGTCCGGTGACTGTTCCAGCCATTCCCCGCGACCCTTGCAGAGTTGGTAGACAACGTGAAGTATGCCTGCCCTAGGATTCTGTATCCCGACAGCACCAGTCCTGTGGAAGCAGCTGCCCTGCTTTTCCCCAATGACTGTGTTGAACGCCTTGGCCCACAAAGCTGCTCGCGGCACATCCACTTTACTCTGTGTCTGAAGCTGAACTCTCTCTTGTGTTTGTGTTGTGTGTTCTGAGCTGTTGCCCTCAGTCGCTGCCACCAGCTGGTTCACTACTCTCACTAGGTCAAGCTGCTCTTCCTACTGCATGCTCCTGACTCCCCATAGTGGTGGCTTCCACCCTGACCCTGTACCAAGTCCAGTGAATCTGGGGAGCCCCTGGTGCAGTGGCGTCCTGTAAACCCACTGTAGTGACCCCCTACTGTGATCCGACCCTGACCCGGTCCCCATTGGGGAGGGCAACCCACTGACTGTATGTTTGTGTATGTGTAAACCGGCCTCGATCTTCCTTGGACCCAGGATGAGTATTACACCCTAATGGGTGCACTTGAAGCCACAGGGGCGCCACATTTACCTCCTTACAATGTTGTTAGTGCTATGTCAGCACCATCTCTACCTCCATTCACGAACCTACTTATGTAACATGACCACTGTAGCCAGCGAATGCTAATGCGCAAAATTTCTCACACTTCCCTCAGATGTCTGCATTTTATTCAAAGCAAGTGTGAAAACTGCATCCCTTTAGCATGTGCCGATTGGCTACATTACTGTAATGCCGGCGTTCTATGCACTAATCGGCAGTGTCGCTGCTGTACTCTCTGCCCTTTTCCGCCCATTTGCCTCTCCACTTTTCTTGTGTGCCTCCCAGCTTCCAGGGCCTGCGCATGACATGTGGGTCTCCTGGCTGCGCACTTAGGACACAAACGTGCTCCCTACTTCTTAAAAGGGCAGCACTGATGTGTTTCCAGGCTCTTATTCGAGAGTACCAGGTAATGCCTGATGTGTTCCCAGCCTATCGCTGGGGAGTAACAGGTAATGCCTGATGTGTTCCCAACCTATCGATGGAGAGTATCAGGTAATGCCTGTTGTGCTCTCAGCCTATTACTGGGGAGAACCAGGTGATGCCTGATGTGATTTCAGCCTATAGCTGGTAAGTACCAGGTATTTAAGGCACCCTCCCTTATTTTTAAGAGCCTGTGCAATGTGTCCTGTATCCAGTGTGCCCTGTGGCTACAAGTTCATTGTCTGGTACCTGGATCCTGTTTCAGATTCAATACTCATCCATATGACTAAACCAGTCCTGAACCTATACCTGAACCCAAACCTATCCAAGTACCAGAATCTTTTCCAGTGTCCTGGTACCTTTTTGTTTTCCTAATTCGATTCCTGTGTTTCGATTCCAGCCTGAGTCCCATCCGTTCCTGTATCCCGATACCTGCCTGAGTTTCTGATTCTGTTTCTGTGTCCCGGTATAAGACTAAGTTCCTGATCCGTTCCTGTATTCTGGTACCAGCCTGAGTCTCTGATCCGTTCTTTTGTCCCAGTACCTGCCTGAGTTCCTGAATCCATATTCCTGTCTGTACCTAAACCCAAATCTGAATCTGTCCTGTCTGCATCAGCCATCCTGTTTGTACCTGAACCCGAACCAGTCCCTTTTGTACCAGTACCAGCTTCCACTCTGCTGGTTATCCTGATCCTGTTCCGGTCGTGGCACCAACACCATCTCACCTGTTTCCATTTGTGTCAGCTTACACAGATTCAGGGTCTACCTTGCTGTGGTACCTGGCAATTACATGCAGCCCAAACCTAACCTCACCACCAGAGGCTCTAGAGGAGACCAGGTAGCTGCTTAGTTACATCCCTCCAGGCAGGGCCGTATTTGCCACTAGGCACCCGTGGTCCCGTGCCTAGGGCGGCACGTTGCGGGGGGGCGGCACTTTCTAGCAGCAAAAAAAAAAAAAAAATATATATAAATTTTTTTTTTTTTTTTACATCCCCGTCCCTCCCTCCGTTACACTCGGCTGTGTTCCGGGGGGGGGGGGGGCTATTGGGAGGGAGGACAGGCGCGCTTCTGCTGTCTATTTAAATACATGGCGGGCGCCAGGCATAGTGAGCTGACTAACCCCGGAAGTTCCATGGCCTGCACTTCCGGGGTCAGAGGCGCGCGGGGCGCGACAGTCAGCTCACTGCCCCGTGCTGCAGCGTCCAATCCTGCAGATCACACGCCGCGGAGGAGGACGCGTCTGCAGCTGGAGCAAGCCAGAAGAGGAGCCAGCCAGAGCAGGGCGGCGAGCACAGGAGCAGGTAAGGCAGAGCCTAGAATGTATGGGCTCCTTACAGGTTAGTTGATGATCGTTGCAAATTGCGATGCCTCTTTTTGTCCACTGTAATCATGCAAGGGGAGGCTGGGGGGAGAGAGGCTGAGGCTGGGGGAGGCTGGGAAGAGAGGGAGGCTGGGGGGAGGCTGGGAAGAGAGAGAGAGGCTGAGGCTGGGAAGAGAGAGGCTGAGGGGAGGCTGGGAAGAGAGAGAGAGGCTGAGGCTGGGAAAAGAGAGAGACTGAGACTGGGGGGAGGCTGGGAAGAGAGAGGCTGAGGCTGGGGGGAGGCTGGGAAGAGAGAGGCTGAGGCTGGGGGGAGGCTGGGAAGAGAGAGAGGCTGGGAAGAGAAAGAGGCTGAGGCTGGGGGGAGTCTGGGAAGAGAGAGAGGCTGAGGCTGGGGGGAGAGAGGCTGGGGGGGAGGCTGGGGGGAGAGAGAGGCTAAGGCTGGGGGGAGAGAGAGGCTGGGGGGAGGCTGGGAGAAGAGAGGCTGATTCTGGGGGAGGCTGGGAGGGGGAGGCTGATGCTGAGGGAGGCTGATGCTGAGGGAGGCTGATGCTGGGGGAGGCTGGGAGGGGGAGGGGGAGGCTTGGAGGAGGGAAGCTGATGCTGAGGGAGACTTGGAGGAGGGAGGCTGAGGGAGGCTGAGGCTGGGGGAGGAGGGAGGCTGAGGCTGGGGGAGGAGGGAGGCTGAGGCTGGGGGAGGCTGATGCTGGGGGAGGCTGGGAGGAGAGAGGCTGATGCTGGGGGAGGCTGGGAGGGTGAGGCTTGGAGGAGGGAAGCTGATGCTGAGGGAGGCTTGGAGGAGGGAGGCTGATGCTGAGGGAGGAGGGAGGCTGATGCTGGGGGAGGCTGGGAGGAGAGAGGCTGATGCTGGGGGAAGCTGGGAGGGTGAGGCTTGGAGGAGGGAAGCTGATGCTGAGGGAGGCTTGAAGGAGGGAGGCTGATGCTGAGGGAGGAGGGAGGCTGATGCTGGGGGAGGCTGGGAGGAGGAAGGCTGATGCTGGGGGAGGCTGGGAGGAGGGAGGCTGATGCTGGGGGAGGCTCTGAGGAGGGAGGCTGAGGCTGGGGGAGGCTGGGAGGAGAGAGGCTGATGCTGGGGGAGGCTGGGAGGGGGAAGGTGAGGCTTGGAGGAGGGAGGCTGATGCTGAGGGAGGCTGGGAGGAGGGAGGCTGATGCTTGGGGAGGCTGGGAGGGGGAGGCTTGGAGGAGGGACGCTGATGAGGAGGGACGCTGATGAGGAGGGACGCTGATGAGGAGGGAGGCTGATGAGGAGGGAGGCTGATGAGGGAGGCTGATGCTGAGGGAGGCTGAGGCTGGGGGAGGCTGGGAGAAGGGAGGCTGATGCTGGGAGAAGGGAGGCTGATGCTGGGGGAGGCTGGGAGAAGGGAGGCTGATGCTGGGGGAGGCTGGGAGGAGGGAGGCTGATGCTGGGGGAGGCTGGGAGGAGGGAGGCTGATGCTGTGGGAGGCTGGGAGGAGAGAGGCTGATGCTGTGGGAGGCTGGGAGGAGAGAGGCTGATGCTGTGGGAGGCTGGGAGGAGAGAGGCTGATGCTGGGGGAGGCTGGGAGGAGAGAGGCTGATGCTGGGGGAGGTGAGAGGCTGATGCTGGGGGAGGCTGGGAGGAGAGAGGCTGATGCTGGGGGAGGAGAGAGGCTGATGCTGGGGGAGGCTGGGAGGAGGGAGGCTGATGCTGTGGGAGGCTGGGATGAGGGAGGCTGATGCTGTGGGAGGCTGGGAGGAGAGAGGCTGATGCTGGGGGAGGCTGGGAGGAGAGAGGCTGATGCTGGGGGAGGCGAGAGGCTGATGCTGGGGGAGGCTGGGAGGAGAGAGGCTGATGCTGGGGGAGGCTGGGAGGAGAGAGGCTGATGCTGGGGGAGGCGAGAGGCTGATGCTGGGGGAGGCTGGGAGGAGCGAGGCTGATGCTGGGGGAGGCGGGAGGCTGATGCTGGGGGAGGCTGGGAGGCGGGAGGCTGATGCTGGGGGAGGCTGATGCTGGGGGAGGCTGATGCTGGGGGAGGCTGATGCTGGGGGAGGCTGGGAAAAGGGAGGCTGATGCTGGGGGAGGCTGGGAGAAGGGAGGCTGATGCTGGGGGAGGCTGGGAGGAGGGAGGCTGATGCTGGGGGAGGCTGGGAGGAGGGAGGCTGATGCTGGGGGAGGCTGGGAGGAGGGAGGCTGATGCTGGGGGAGGCTGGGAGGAGGGAGGCTGATGCTGTGGGAGGCTGGGGGAGAGAGGCTGATGCTGGGAGAGGCTGGGAGGGGGAGGCTTGGAGGAGGGAGGCTGATGCTCAGGGAGGCTGGGAGGCTGATGCTGGGGGAGGCTTGGAGGAGGGGGGCTGGGAGGAGGGAGGCTGATGCTGGGGGAGGCTGGGAGGAGAGAGGCTGATGCTGGAGGAGGCTCATGCTGGGGGAGGCTGGGAGGAGAGAGGCTGATGCTGGAGGAGGCTCATGCTGGGGGAGGCTGGGAGGAGAGAGGCTGATGCTGGAGGAGGCTCATGCTGGGGGAGGCTGGGAGGAGAGAGGCTGATGCTGGGGTAAGCTGGGAGCAGGGAGGCTGATGCTGAGGGAGGCTGGGGGGAGAGAGGCTGATGCTGGGGGAGGCTGGGGGGAGAGAGGCTGATGCTGGGGGAGAGGCTGCTGCTGGAGGCGGGGGGAGAGAGGCTGCTGCTGGGGGAATGGGAGAGAGGGGCCAATGCTAGAGACAGAGGACAAGGGTTGAGGGATAGAGCAATGACAATATCGATGTAAGGACTCAGAATAAGAGGGGGGCAGCATTGGGAGCTCATTATGGAGAAGTGGCAGCATGTGTGGGCTCAGTATGGAGTGGAACAATGTAGGGGGAGTCAATATCAAGAGTGGGGTAGTGTGTGTGTGTGTGTGTGTGTCTCAGCATAAGCGTTAAGTGTGGTGGTCTTAGTATGATGAATGGGGCAGCATGGAGGTGTCATTATGGAAAAGAGGAAGGCAGCATTAGGAGCTCATGGAGAGGGGCAGCATGCACGGGACACTGTGAGGAGGGGGCAGCATGCACGGGACACTGTGAGGAGGGGGCAGCATGCACGGGACATTGTGAGGAGGGGGCAGCATGCATGGGACACTGTGAGGAGGGGGCAGCATGCATGGGACACTGTGAGGAGGGGGCAGCATGCATGGGACACTGTGAGGAGGGGGCAGCATGCATGGGACACTGTGAGGAGGGGCCAGCATGCATGGGACACTGAGGAGGGGGCAGCATGCATGGGACACTGAGGAGGGGGCAGCATGCATGGGACATTGTGAGGAGGGGGCAGCATGCATGAGACACTGTGAGGAGGGGGCAGCATGCATGGGACACTGTGAGGAGAGGGCAGCATGCATGGGACACTGTGAGGAGGGGGCAGCATGCATGGGACACTGTGAGGAGGGGGCAGCATGCATGGGACACTGTGAGGAGGGGGCAGCATGCATGGGACACTGTGAGGAGGGGGCAGCATGCATGGGACACTGTGAGGAGGGGGCAGCATGCATGGGACACTGTGAGGAGGGGGCAGCATGCATGGGACACTGTGAGGAGGGGGCAGCATGCATGGGACATTTTGAGGAGGGGGCAGCATGCATGGGACACTGTGAGGAGGGGGCAGCATGCATGAGACACTGTGAGGAGGGGGCAGCATGCATGGGACACTGTGAGGAGGGGGCAGCATGTATGGGACACTGTGAGGAGGGGGCAGCATGCACGGGACACTGTGAGGAGGGGGCAGCATGCACGGGACATTGTGAGGAGGGGGCAGCATGCATGGGACACTGTGAGGAGGGGGCAGCATGCATGGGACACTGTGAGGAGGGGCAGCATGCATGGGACACTGTGAGGAGGGGCAGCATGCATGGGACACTATGAGGAGGGGCCAGCATGCATGGGACACTGTGAGGAGGGGGCAGCATGCATGGGACACTGAGGAGGGGGCAGCATGCATGGGACATTGTGAGGAGGGGGCAGCATGCATGAGACACTGTGAGGAGGGGGCAGCATGCATGGGACACTGTGAGGAGAGGGCAGCATGCATGGGACACTGTGAGGAGGGGGCAGCATGCATGGGACACTGTGAGGAGGGGGCAGCATGCATGGGACACTGTGAGGAGGGGGCAGCATGCATGGGACACTGTGAGGAGGGGGCAGCATGCATGGGACACTGTGAGGAGGGGGCAGCATGCATGGGACACTGTGAGGAGGGGGCAGCATGCATGGGACACTGTGAGGAGGGGGCAGCATGCATGGGACATTGTGAGGAGGGGGCAGCATGCATGGGACACTGTGAGGAGGGGCAGCATGCATGGGACATTGTGAGGAGGGGGCAGCATGCATGGGACACTGTGAGGAGGGGGCAGCATGCATGGGACATTGTGAGGAGGGGGCAGCATGCTTGGGACACTGTGAGGAGGGGGCAGCATGCATGGGACATTGTGAGGAGGGGGCAGCATGCATGGGACATTGTGAGGAGGGGGCAGCATGCATGGGACATTGTGAGGAGGGGGCAGCATGCATGGGACATTGTGAGGAGGGAGCAGCATGCATGGGACACTGTGAGGAGGGGGCAGCATGCATGGGACATTGTGAGGAGGGAGCAGCATGCATGGGACACTGTGAGGAGGGGGCAGCATGCATGGGACACTGTGAGGAGGGGGCAGCATGCATGGGACACTGTGAGGAGGGGGCAGCATGCATGGGACACTGTGAGGAGGGGGCAGCATGCATGGGACATTGTGAGGAGGGGGCAGTATGCATGGGACACTGTGAGGAGGGGGCAGCATGCATGGGACATTGTGAGGAGGGGGCAGCATGATGTGAGGACAATGTGCAGATCATATTTCATAATTGAGGAAGGTGTGGTGGGTATAATTTATAAGGGAGGGCAGTGTGTAGTTTATTAGGGGCAGTGTGACAGTCACAGTATATAAGTGGGGATGGTGTGGTGGGAATATTTTATACCCATGCTATGTTTTGATGTGCCCGTGGTGATCCCCATTGGGGGGGGGGTTAGTGCCCTTCGTTTCTCATTGATACTTTTTAGGCTATGTGCGCACGTTGCGCAAATACATGCAGTTACGCTGTGCTTTGTAGCGCAGCATAACTGCATGCGTCCTGTGTCCCCTGCACAGTCTATGGAGATTGTGCAGGGGCCATGCGCACGTGGCGCTTTAGAGCGCAGCGCTTCGGCTACTGCCGAAGCGCTGCGTAAAAAGAAGTGACATGTCACTTCTTTCCTGTGCTTTGCCGGCAGCTCCTGCTCTGTCTATGGCAGGAGCTGCAGGCAGAGCGCATGGAATCGGCGCTCACTACGGACATTTTCTGCAGCGATTAAAAGCGCACATGTGCTCTTCAGATCGCTGCAGAAATTTCTGCAGTGAACTGTACGCAACGTGCGCACATAGCCTTAAAGTGTTTTACAGAGTAGATCTGCCTTAAACAGATGTCGTGTGCGAAAACCCAGTTTTACGTTGTCAATAAGGGGCGCGACCACTTAAAGTGCCTAGGGCAGCACGAAGGCAAAATACAGCCCTGCCTCCAGGGTAAGCTCATGATCCATGGTCCAGTGGATCCACATCACCATCCTGGCAGGAACGGTCTTTGCAGTTCTGCCCGAAACAAGTGCTCACATGATATAACACTGTCATATGAGCACAGAAAGACACGTTGCCAACACGACTGCAGCAGGTGTGAACAGTTTGGGAGGTGAGTATCTGTTATTTTTATTTCCACTGAAGAATTTATCATTTAAGAAGCGGTTGCCCAAGTGGTGGGCAACCTATTTAGTACTGTTGTGAAAAGTTTTTATCCTCAATTACATAATGCAGCATGGTGCAATATATTGTCCAATAAAATGATGAGCACCATGACAGAAACACAAATATAGGGGCCTCATTATATCCACCATTCAAAAAGCAAAACAAGCTTATGAGTAAAGCTTATTAACCCTGCTGTTCTGTTCAGGTCATAGTGACCCGTTGACTTTTCCTCATTTGGGGGTACCTATCTATGAGTATTTTTTTTTTTTGTGTTTATGTGACGCCCTGGACCCCAGGGGTCAGAGGTAATAACACCAACCACATACACACACACACCCCCACCCCCTGTGAGGTCACACACACGTCACCCGAGAGGGAGACCTGATGCCTCCCTCAGGGCCATTAGGGCACACCAGGTGGGCGGAGTCAGGCGGAAAGGCACGCCCACCGAGGAGACCACTGGCCTGAGGCAGGAAATTCACACAGGGAGTGAGAAGAACAGTGTAGAGAGTGACAGTGACAGGAGGTGAAAAGGAGAGAAACTGTCAGGGACCCGGGTCGGAGCCTGGGCTCCTTGGAAAACGTCAGGCAGGCAGACGGTGGTGGCCGCCTTCAGGAGTACCGTTACAGCAACCGGTGGAACCGTACGGACCGGGCCTGGGTTGGAGCCCGCCGGTCCTGAACCAGGGAGTCAGCAGTGTACCGGAGCACCAGAAACCGGGTACTCAGACCCCGTCCTAGCTTAGAAGCCACTGAGTATAGGCAAATTGACTGATTGCTGGCTGGACCTCACGGGTTCATCCACACCCAAAGTCCCAAAAGAAGGCAAAAGCCCACCGAGACCGGGTGAGAGCCACCGCCAAGGGCCAAACACCCGACGGGCCAGCGCCTGCGGGCAACCGAGGGCTCCTCCGGCAGCTCAACGCCGGGGAGCGGGCTACCACTACTCAGGCAGGGGAGCCGAAACACAACAACCAGAGGTGCACGGGAAAGGGGCCACCATCAACCCCACAGGGGACATCAGCAGCCGGCCGCGGAAACAGACCATATCCGAACTTTGGTTTACCAGTGACTGTGAGTGTGAATTAATCGTGAGTACACCAGTGCCATCCGGGCACGACACTACACCACGGCACCCTGCACCCCGACAACAACATCAGCGCTTACAGATCCCCAAACCGGACCCCGGTACGCACCGCCTCTACCCACGGAGGGGGCTAACATCTCGGCTGCGGCCGCAACACCGATCCCGGACGAGCCCGCCATCACTTCAGCCGCCGCGGTGGTGCAACCCATCACCACGACCCGTGGGTGGCGTCACAACCCATGAGACGACAGAGCGGCCCTCCCCGGCTGCGCGCCTCATCCCGTCACCACCACCACCACCCCCACCGCCTCTCCCCTTAACAGAGCGTCATGGCCCCCGGTCCAGAGGCGCTTGCGCCACCGACAACCCGAGCCCGGACCTTGAGCGGCCCCGCTCGAGCAAGCGGAGGAAGTGGCCGGGCCCCTCTCAGGGCGGTACATTTACTTTTAGATACACGCCGATTTGTACACTTGTCGTATTCGGGTCATAGTGACCTGGCATCATTTTTTACAGCTCTGAGGCCATATTTTCAGTGAAATAAAGGAGTTATAACCTCAGTTGGGTCTATTTATTGCATCTACTATTGTATATCAATTTATTTATTTCCTAAATTATTTCAATGGGGTCGTACACACGATCTGCCGGGTGTATGCATTGAGATCTGCGCACCATAAAAATGGCTTTATATTGATTATTTTTGGTGCGCAGTCTATAATAAAATCTAGAGCGCATCCAGTGAGATCACTAGGTGTGCACTACACGTGTATATTCTGCGCAGAACGGACTGCGCAGAACGCGCTGTGTAAGAGGGCCTTATTTTGTAAAGCTGAGCTCTAAAGGCCTCCAAATGATTTTTTTTGCTAAGTAAGTCTGTCTTCCTGGCTTATTTCCTTCTTTTCAGAAGGGTTCTTATCTTCTCTGCTCTTATCAGTACACATATGCTAGCACACTTAAGGTACCGTCACACTAAGCAACATCGCTAGCAACATCGCTGCTGAGGCACAACTTGCTAGCGATGTTGATTAGTGTGACATCCAGCAACAACCTGGCTCCTGCTGTGAGGTCGTTGGTTGTTGCTGAATGTCCTGGGCCATTTTTTAGTTGTTGCTCTCCCGCTGTGAAGCACAGATCGCTGTGTGTGACAGCGACAGAGCAACAACTAAATGTGCAGGCAGCAGGAGCCGGCTTCTGCGGACGCTGGTAACCACGGTAAACAGCGGGTAACCAAGAAGCCCTTACCTTGGTTACCCGATATTTACCTTCGTTACCAGCGTCCGCCGCTCTCAGCTGCCACGCTCCTGCTCCTTGCACACATAGCCAGACTACACATCGGGTAATTAACCCGATGTGTACTGTGGCTAGGAGTGCAGGGAGCAGGAGTCGGCACTGACAGCTGAGAGCGGCGGACGCTGGTAACGAAGGTAAATATCGGGTAACCAATGTAAGGTCTTCTTGGTTACCCGCTGTTTACCGTGGTTACCAGCGTCCGCAGAAGCCTGCTCCTGCTGCCTGCACACGTAGCAGAGTACACATCGGGTAATTAACCCGATGTGTACTGTGGCTAGGTGTGCAAGGAGCCAGCGCTAAGCGGTGTGCGCTGGTAACCAAGGTAAATATCGGGTTGGTTACCCGATATTTACCTTAGTTACCAAGCGCAGCATGCTTCCACGTGTAGTGACACTCCAGCGATCCCTGCCAGGTCAGGTTGCTGGTGGGATCGCTGGAGTGTCGCTAAGGGATACTTTGCACACTACGACATCGCAGGTGCGATGTCGGTGGGGTCAAATTGAAAGTGACGCACATCCGGCATCGCAGGCGACATCGTAGTGTCTAAAGCCTAGATGATACGATTAACGAGCGCAAAAGCGTCGTAATCGTATCATCGGTGTAGCATCGGCGTAATCCATAATTACGCTGACGCGATGGTCCGATGTTGTTCCTCACTCCAGCAGCAGCACACATCACTGTGGGTGAAGCCGCAGGCGCGAGGAACATCTCCTACCGGCGTCACCGCGGCTTCCGTAGGATATGCGGAAGGGAGAAGGTGGGCGGGATGTTTACATCCCGCTCATCTCCGTCCCTCCGCTCCTATTGGCCGCCTGCCGTGTGACGTCGCAGTGACGCCATACGACCCGTCCCCTTAATAAGGAGGCGGGTCACCGGCCAGAGCGACGTCCCAGATCAGGTGAGTCCATGTGAAGCTGCCGTAGCGATAGCGTTCGCTACGGCAGCTATCACAAGGATATCGCAGCTGCGACGGGGGCGGGGACTATCGCGTGCAACATCGCAGCATCGGCTTGCGATGTCGCAACGTGCAAAGCCCGCCTTAGTGTGAAGGCTGCTTTACACCAGACAATCTATCGTGCGATAGATCGTCGGGGTCACGGTTTTTGTGACGCACATCCGGCATAGGTCGCGATGCCGGCCTGTGTGACACCTCCTAGCGACGCAGTATCGCTCACAAATAGTGAGTCGTGTACTGGTCGCTAGGTTCCATAATATCGTTTAATTTAGTTGTTCATCGTTTCCGTGGTAGCACACGCCGCTCCATGTGACACCCCGGGAACGATGAACAGCAGCTCACCTGCGTCACGCGGCCGCCGCCAGCTATGTAAAGGAAGGAGGTGGGCGGGATGTTTACGTCCCGCTCATCTACACCTCTCCGCTTCCATTGGCCGGCGGCCGTGTGACGTTGCTGTGACGCCGAACGTCCCTCCCACTCCAGGAAGTAGACGTTCGCCGCCCACAGCATGGTCGCACGAGAGGTAAGTACGTGTGACGGGGGGTTACCGGCTTTGTGCGACACGGGCAGCGATTTGCCACTGACGCAAAAAGGACGGGGGCGTATCAACAAGAGAAAAGAATGTGCGAAAAAAGTGGGATCACCACAATGAATAAATATACAAAAATATCTTTATTATAGAAATAGGCACAAATACCAACAACCGATTAAAATCAATTAAAAAAGCAAAACAGCTTATGGGAAACACACATACTGAGAGTGCCAATGGTCTGACACCCAAAGAATACCTCACACCCTCAAAGAGCCCCAACCCCACAAACATATAATAATGCAATGATTTAAGACACAGTGTCCATAAACTGGGACCACCAAATAAGCAGATGGAAAATGCAAAATCAATCAGACAGATCAGAGTCCCAGTAGATGCCGTGGTGGTTTGGCAATGCAGCAATGTCGCCACCAATAAGCATGATTTAAAGCAAAAATAGCCCATACAATACCACCTACGGATGGACACACAACGGGGTGCAGGCAAGGAGTGGAGGGGTGAGGTATGAGCCCCACGCGTATCGCTACAAACAAGGTGTAGCTTCCTCAGGGGAGATGTGCAATGATGGAAGCAATGTGCCTTTTTATTTAGTACAACATAATTAGAACATAATTACTAAATTGCCTACCAGCGTGTGGAGAAAGAGGCAAGGAAAGGTTGCTGTGGAAATGGAAGACGCCCGATGGAAGCTGCCATTTTGCCACGTGATCACAGTCATGTGAATGGGAAAGAGCCACAGGAAATGTAGTATGCGCATGCGTTCGCAACATCAAATAGCAAGCGGCGTAGATAATCATGCTAGCAGCGTAAAGCATCGTAGCCGGCGCGTGCGCAATAAGCAGATGCTGAAATAGATGGTCCCCACACATATTCCACCAACTAGTGTGAAGAATACCACTAGTTGCGCAAATATCGTAACCGGCGCATGCGCAATAAGCTGAAACGCCGAAAACAAGCAGAATGCCAAGATAAGTTGTTACTGCGCATATTCAACCACCCACGAACTATATTTAGATTTAAACACAGGTGCCATATAGGCTATTGTTTTACATTATTTGGGAGAAGAAACAAAAATCAAAAATACAAATGGATCAATACAAATAATATGTAATATCAACAAAATATAACTCAGTGGTTAATAAAACATGGAATAAAGGACGGGGGCGGGTACGATCGATTGTGAAATTGCACAATCGGTCGTACCGTGTAAAGCAGCCTTGACATCTCACCAGCAACCTCCTAGCAACTTACCAGCGATCCCTATCAGGTTGTATCGTTGTTGGGATCGCTGGTAAGTTGTTTAGTGTGACTGGGCCTTTAACGTACTGTCACATTTAACGACGCTCCAGCGATCCCACCAGCGAGCTGACCTGGCAGGGATCGCTGGAGCGTCGCTACATGGTCGCTGGTGAGCTGTCAAACAGGCAGATCTCCACAGAGATCAGCCACCAGCCACCAGCGACCCGTGTAACGAGGCTGTGCTTCGTAACCATGGTACACATCGGGTTACTAAGCAAAGCGCTATGCTTATAGTTACCCGATGTGTACCTTGGCTACGTGTGCAGGGAGCAGGGAGCCGGCTTCTAGAAGCTGCGGATACTGGTAACCAAGGTAAATATCGGGTAACCAAGCAAAGCCTTTGCTTGGTTACCCGATGTGTACCTTGGTTACCAGCGTCCACAGAAGCCGGCTCCCTGCTCCCTGCACATTCAGATCATTGCTCTCTCGCTGTCAAACAAAACGATGTGTGCTTCACAGCAGGTGAGCAACGACCAAAAAATGGTCCAGGACATTCAGCAAAAACTGGCGACCTCACAGCAGGGGCCTGGTCGTTGCTGGATGCCACACACAGCGACATTGCTAGCAAGATCGCTGTTGCATCACAAAAACCATGACTCAGCAGCGATGTCGCTAGCGATGTCGCTTAGTGAGACGTGGCCTTTAGCCATTTGACCTTTCAGTTTCTTTGGACAGCAGCTCTGTACACATCTCTGTTCCAGGCTTTATCTTGGCTTTTTACAGGTACAGTCATATGAAAAAGTTTGGGCACCCCTATTAATGTTAACCTTTTTTCTGTATAACAATAAGGTTTTTGCAACAGCTATTTCAGTTTCATATATCTAATAACTGATGGACTGAGTAATATTTCTGGATTGAAATGAGGTTTATTGTACTAACAGAAAATGTGCAATCCGCATTTAAACAAAATTTGACTGGTGCAAAAGTATGGGCACCTTTATCAATTTCTTGATTTGAACACACCTAACTACTTTTTACTGAGTTACTAAAGCACTAAATTGGTCTTGTAACCTCATTGAGCTTTGAACTTAATAGGCAGGTGTATCCAATCATGAGAAAAGGTATTTAAGGTGGCCACTTGCATGTTGTTCTCCTATTTGAATCTCCTATGAAGAGTGGCATCATGGGCTCCTCAAAACAACTCTCAAATGATCTGAAAACAAAGATTATTCAACATAGTTGTTCAGGGGAAGGATACAAAAAGTTGTCTCAGAGATTTAAACTGTCAGTTTCCACTGTGAGGAACACAGTAAGGAAATGGAAGAAAACAGGTACACTTCTTGTTAAGCCCAGAAGTGGCAGGCCAAGAAAAATATCAGAGAAACAGAGAAGAAGAATGGTGAGAACAGTCAAGGACAATCCACAGACCACCTCCAAAGACTTGCAGCTTCATCTTGCTGCAGATGGTGTCAATGTGCATCGGTCAACAATACAGCGCACTTTGCACAAGGAGAAGCTGTATGGGAGAGTGATGCGAAAGAAGCCGTTTCTGCAAGCACGCCACAAACAGAGTCGCCTGAGGTATGCAAAAGCACATTTGGACAAGCCAGTTACATTTTGGAAGAAGGTCCTATGGACTGAAGAAACAAAGATTGAGTTGTTTGGTCATACAAAAAGGCGTTATGCATGGAGGCAAAAAAACACGGCTTTAGAAGAAAAGCACTTGCTACCCACAGTAAAATATGGTGGAGGTTCCATCATGCTTTGGGGCTGTGTGGCCAATGCACCGGGAATCTTGTTAAAGTTAAGGGTTGCATGGAAATATTACTGAGTCCATCAGTTATTAGATATATGAAACTGAAATAGCTGCTGCAAAAACCCAAATTGTTATAAAGAAAAAAGGTTACCATTAATAGGGGTGCCCAAACGTTTTCATATGACTGTATCTAGCTTGTTATGGTTTTCTTATTCAATTCTGTTGGTAGATTGTATATTGTAAATACATGTAAATATATGTAAATACTTTTATTTTATTTTTTTACATGTACTTAGTGTTATTACTGTGTGATTCTGTAAGCTAAAGGTCAGTGCATACTGTCTGCAAAGCTGACAAACGTATTTCAGCTAAGAGCTGTTTTTTTGAAGTAGGGGGTTATTTACATTTGAAAGACTCAAGTGTTTACAAGTGGTGTAGTATTCTCACTGCTCTGACTGAATGATTAGCATGTTAGGTATGTTTTGATGTAATATAGAATCTCTTATTGTTTTTGAAGCTGGTTGTTTTTTTCTCAGATTTTATTATTATTATTGTTTACTTATAGAGGATTTTTTTATTCCAGTGTTGTCTACCCCGTGCAAGTTTTGACTGCATAATTTCATGTTCTGGATGCCAAAAATTCTTATGCAAAGCCCATGTTTATTGTTCTTCATGCAAGAATACATAAAATAATATTACCATGTGAATATGTTCAAATTGAAGTGTTTATTATCTTTAATTTTTTTTTCACATAATGTTTGATTTGCTTGTTTTGGATTGTTTTTTTTTTACCACATAAAAAAACAAACCAAAACAAGCAAATCAAACATTTTGTGAAATAGTTTGCTATTTTTCGTTTTGCTTATTACTAAGTTTTTTCTGGATAAAAAAAAAAAAAATCAATTTCATTTTTCTTTTTTTTTTATTTCCAAACATGTTCCCATACAGTCTAGTAAGCAAAACGTATAAAAATAATTGAGTATCTAAAATCTAGATTTAATAAACTGGGTCATAGTAACCCAGGAGCAATACTAGTGTATAGTACATGGGAACAGAACAGCAGGGTTAATATCCAATTACATTTGCTTTAGAGAGTAATGCACAAATGAGTAATACATGTTCGTTTTGAAAAGTACAGTAATTACACACCAATTTTTACATAATGATCCATATTTACTGATTGTCTCCTATTTCCTCACTTAATTACACTTCAGACGTAGTGTTTACCCTTTTCATTTCTCATGTAGTACATTGTGACGTAAGTCAGAAGTAAGAAAAAGGAAAATAAGCAACAAGAATTTGTGAAACAAGTATGTATGAAAGTATTCTCAAATGATGAATGGCAGAAGCGCACCTGTAATGACCTCTCTGAGCCTCAACTAAAAATATAAACAATTGCTTTAGTATACGTTATATGCCTTGGCAACGTAATGTTATCATTGCTAGGCTAGGGTCACAAGAGCGTATAAATTGTACGACTGCTATCCAATTTTTTTATTGTAGAGCACACTGACCTATGTTATTTAATGAAGCAGTACTGATAACCAATTTTGTGCAGTGACCGAACCTGTCAGTGAAAAAAAATCACAGAATGCTGCAATTTGACATGAAATAGAATGAGACTCAACCATTCAACTCTATGGGTGCGAGAAAAAAAATCGAATGCCACAGTATAGCATCTCAATTTTACAGATACATTACAATTCTGTAGCATGGTAAACTGTATATGGTCATGTAAATGATAAATTACTGCTATTGTAAAAAAAAAATGGATTGCATACAGACAACACATTGCACACAGATGACAGGTGAGAAAGAAATCGTACCGCTTTTATGGATGAAAACCAGATGGACAGATTGTTTTATATTGTTGTGTGACCCTAGCCTTAGGGTTCACTCACCCCACCGTATTTTTGGCCGAGTGGGACCCAATAAAACATTGGATTGCACTAGGACCAATGTTAGTGAGGCGCCCTTGAGGGTCTAGTTGCCATAGAGGTACTGCACCACAGCCAGAGGTGTGGTATCCCATTCCCGGCTAAGGAGGAGGCCACAACTCATTGCACACATACACACACTCTTAACTTAGCGACACTCCATTAGGCCGTGGTTAGGGCGACTTGCACCTTAGGGAAAGCACAGTCCCGAAACCAGTCTGGAGGTGGAGTTTAGTTAGTGGGAGCAGACTGTAGAACGTTAGTGAGTCAGGAAGTAGGAGCGGAAGAGAAAGGTCCTGGGGTCTGGAGCTGGAGCAGCTCGTCCCAGGATCAGGACAGGAAGAGTCCTAGAGCTGCGGGAAGTGCACCAAACACCTGTGGGCTCGCATCCACAGCCGGCATACCAGTGTGGAGGGACTTGGCCGCAACGTGGACAGGTCCCTAGACTAGTGGAGGACTACAAGGCTCAGCTAGTAAACCGAAGGCGGAGGTTACTTCAAGTACCAAAGCCACTAGCGCACATAACCCACTGAAAAGGTGACCACATAGGACCAAGGGACAAGGCAGGAAAGCCACCCACAAAAAGGATCTGCGAACACCGGCTCAGGACACTGTGTGTGAGGCGAGGGGCAGCTGGGAGAGGCCAGCATAGGAAGAAAACCAGGGAAGGAACACAGAAGGGTGAATCAAATTCGCCTCCAAACTAGCCGAGGATCAGCTGGGGCCCATCACAGCAGGACCAAGCACTCTGAGGGCAGCTTCTGACTAGTCGTGGTAACCTGGAACTATCAACAGTGAGTAAAGAACTTGTGACTGCATTCCTGTGTTGCCCAGTTATTGTCTGCGCCTCCGGCCCTGCACCCCGCCATTATATCTCGACACCATTGACAGCCCTGGGGCCCAGCTCTACCTGTGGAGAGCTATACCAACTCAGCTGCATTACCACAGACCCCAAGGGAACTGAGTAGCAGTGGCGGCACCTATTTTGCCGCACACCACAGGTGGCGTCACGACATCTCCCCTTGTAAATAATTTTTCCCCCATCATCATCTTAAAAACGAAACCACCGGGGTCATGGAGCCGGACCAAGTCGCAGTGATCCTCCCTAAGAACAGAACCGGCCTGGTAACGAGTGCCCCACGGTCCCGGTGGGCGTGTCATTAGGCTATGGGGCCGAACATGTCCGCATACCGATAGACCCCCAGGAACCAGCCCTAGTTGGAGGGGCGAGGGAATAACCTTCTGGCACTGTGCATCACCACTTAACTCTTGGGGACCTTCAGCACTGCCATACCAAAGTCGAACATCCCAACTAGCATTACAAACTATTTAATTTATTTATTTTATTTTTCCCCCCTTATTAATTTTATTTTAACCCCCATCATAAAAGCCTGTTGCATGCGCCCGATACGCCCACATTGCCACTCGGACCCACAACCAGGACATCAGAGTTCTACCGGGGGCAGCACAGTTCTGCTTTTCCCCAGATGTTGATAGAAAGACTGTGAAAGGCATATTGGTTAAACTCAGAGTTACTTTTGATACCTGTACTGCAATTTTTCAGCTGCAGACAGAAAGCACAAGACACTGTTAGAGATTGTGACCTTAATTTACAGGAGGCGCTACAGGATATCAAGTAAACAAAATGCTGAAAAAGCAGTTTATGGAGGGTCTTTTATCTGACTCCAGTAAGCCCCAGCTGCGAATGGTGTCTCTGCAAAACCCGGATATGGACTTTTCTCAGTTCAAGGACAGAGCAATCCGCATACTGCGAAATCTACCTATATCTGCACTGAGCCAGTTAACCACTCGGCAGTTATGTGCCACCAGGGGGCAGTGTCCTCATCCCAAGTGCCTGTAGTACCGTACGCCCAGACTCATGCTGATGATTCTTCTGCATATTTAAGCCAATAAGTACAGGAACTGACTAAGGGCGTGGCTGCTTTATGTACAACTGCTCAGACTCTCCAGACATGTTCCCCCACAGAGAAGATCCAGTTAGCCTCAAGCCTGAATGATCTTCCATGGCAACAGCCAAAGAGGATCCCACCATGGCAGCGATGAACGACTTGCGCTGGTAAGAGATCTACTGATCAATTTGACCCCACAGGATGACCCATTTGCAGATGATGCGACAAGGTTGGTCACATTGAAAGAGAGTGTAATTTAAATGGGTAACCCCTGGGTGTGCGGACCAACCCCCAGGAGTAAGACAGTCTGGTCTAACAAACTGGAGAAGCAAGTACATCATAGGACATCCATTTATGCCTGTTGTAATAGATGGCATCCCCTTCTCCGTCCTTCTGGACACTGGTTCACAGGTAACCACAATGCCATACACACTGTACAAGAGATATTGTGCTAAGACTGGTTTCACCCACCGCCCTGATGGAGACTTGTCATTAATAGCAAATAATGGTCAGCCCTTGACACAGGTGGGGTACAAAGAGGTTGTCATTAAGTGAGGGAGGGTGGAACTTAAATCTCAAGGTCTCGTGGTAGTAGATGTGGACAAAGGAGAATATAATTCTACTATTACCTGGGGAACAAATGTGATTGAAAATTGTATGAGTGAGGTCATCGCCATTTTGCAAGACACAGCAGAGTTGGCCGCTTGCAAAGAAAAGTGCACCCTCCAGAAAGAAATCATGGCCCTCGTGCAGCAACAGCAGATTCAAATAACAGGTAGGGAGATTGGTAGCGTAAGGGTGAGTGATCACAACTCCATTATGCTTCCTCCCAGGAGTGAGACTCTCATTTGGTGTAGGCTGTTATGACAGCCAGAGGGATTGTTGATGTCAAAAAGGGGAGGGTCCTGTATGGGTCCCGAACTGTGGGGAGGAGAAAAGTTGCTTGCACCATTATGCCACCGTAGCCAAACTGTGTACAATGATATTCAGGCTGCAAGACCCTTGACTTCGTCAGAGTCGACAGATGACAACAGCTCCTTGGTTCAGCTGGAGCACTAGTGCCAAAAGATGCATGTTGGCATTGACTCACCCCTCCACACCAGAAAAATGGGGTGTATCGAGTAGTCCATGAGTACGAACGGGTTTTCAGTAAACATCCCTTGGATTTTGGACAGGTAAAGAGCATACAACATATTATCCCCAGAAGAAATTATCTTCCCATCAAGAAAAGGCATCGTCCCATACCTCCCGCTCATTATCAATGTGCATGTGCGAAAAGTATGCTAAAAGAAATGAGACAAGCAGGGGTATTCAGGGATAGCTGTAGCTCTTCGGCAGCTCTCTTGGTGTTGGTTAAAAAGAAAGATGATACAATGCTCATGTGTGTTGATTACGCAAAGGTTAACAAAATTACCCACAAAGACTCATACTCCCTACCACGCATTGAGGAGTCTCCAGCAGCATTAAAGTCAGCTAAGTATTTATCCACTCTAGACTTCCCCAGCGGGTACTGGCAGGTTTCAGTTGCAGAGGCTGACTCAGGGCTGCTTTTGTGATGCCCTGGACCCCAGGGGTCACAGAATAACATCACATACACACACACACCCTCCCCTGGTAGGGAACATCCGTCAAACAAAATCCTTGTTGCCTCCTCCAGGGTCTGATGTCCACACCAGGTGAGACGGAGCCAGGCGGTTGGCCCCACCCACCGAGGAGTTCACAGGCCTGGAGGCGGGAAAAAGCAGTTAGTTTTCAGTTCAGAGAGAGTTGAGTGGAGTTTGGTTTTGGAGTTGAAGGAGAGAGGAAGTGAAACTGTGTGTGTCTGGGTCGGAGCCCAGGCACAGTGAGCAAGGTCGGCAGACGGTGGTGGCCATCTGCAGGAGTTAGTGGACGTCTGCGGAACTGTAGGACCGGAGTCGGGCGGCGGCCCGCCGGTACCGAACCGGGGAGCAGAGTGAAGCTAAGCACCAAGGCAGGGTACTCAGACCCTGACTAGGCTCGGAAGCCGCCGTAACGGTCAAATTCTCTGATTGCGGTCTGGACCTCAGGGGTTCATTGCCACCCAAGTCCCGTTAGAATGCAACAGCCCAACCTGTCCGAATAAGAGCCACTGCCAACGGCCAGGGATCCAAGGGCCAGCGCCTGTGAGCAAAACGGGCTCTCCCGACACGTACAAGCCAGGGAGCGGACCACCCGTGGGAATCCATAGGCATCAAACACTTACACACAGGTGCAGGGAAAGACAGCCGCCATCAACCCGTCCAGGGAAAGTGAAGAAACCGCAGCCGACTGCGGCCCTGTCCATATAGCCGTTTGGTTTAAAAGAGACTCTGTCATTGACTACCTGAGTGAGTACACCAGTGCCATCCGGCACAGCGCTGCACTGCTGTCCCGCATCCGCGCTGCCTCCCCGCATCGGCACCTGCACCTTGCCCCTACCCACCAACATTCATTCATCCCCCCAACCGGGGCCCCGGGACCAACCGCCCCTACCCACGGAGGGGCCATCACCTCAGCTGCTCCCCACCATCGCTCCCGGGAACCCCCGTCACCAGCAGCGGTGGTGCCCACCATCACCACAACCCCATGGGTGGCGTCACAACCAACATCCCACCACCAAACCTCCCCCCCTTTTCACTCGTTGGCGAGGAGGCGCTGCTCGAGCCCCCGGGTCCAGCCCCGTGCTCGAGCCACCGAGGAGCAGAAGCACCGGACCCGAGCGCCAGAGATTCCCCCAGGCGAGCAGCATTCCCCAAAAACCCCTCTCTGCCCGCGACAACTTGGTGTCACGAACAGGATCCTACCTATCTACTTACCAGTAGAAGTGCACCTTGCAGTCCCCGCCGGCGGTGTCCGGACGAAAAATTTGAAATTCCGCCATCTTGGGCGCGAAAAGTTCCCGCTCGAGCCATATTCCCCAAGCAGGGAAGGCGCGAAAGTGAAGCCCCACCCCCTAAAGAAGGAGTTGCCGGACAGAGCCAAGGGGGGGCGGTGGAAGCCTGCCTGATGTAACCGAAGGGATAAAGGGCAGGGACGCCAGGACTCTGCCATTCACCTGGTTCCTGGAGAGCACTTGCGCAAAATGTCCATTCCGTCCGGCACCCTGGAGATCCCCGAGCCCGCGCCTGGAACACAGCGGCGTGGGTGGGAGCTCGGACAGCGCAAATGTGCTGTCGCCTGGAGGCCCAAGTCCAGTTTCTAATGGAGCGATGGGCAGCCGAAATGGAGGAGGTGGCGGCGGCCGTACGGAAACGCGAGGTGGAGACAGTGCTGGAGGAGCGGGTAAGCGTCCCATGCCCCTGTGTCCCAAAAGGACCGGTCGCTGCGGCTGAGGGGCCCGGTCTGTGTCCGTTCACCCTGCTGCCTCCCCAGCCATCCGTGCCGGTTGTCGCTGCCCCACCAATCGGCTCGCTACGCCCACCACCGGCAGCAGAATCCAACACGCCCGCCCCAGAGGACAAGCCTGTAGGCACCGCCCGCGGACGGCCCTATGAACAACCCGCACCGATCCCGTTACCGTGGAAGGTTTCCCGAGAGGAGTCCATTCGTGAGGTGAAGCAGTCGGTCCCGGAAGTGACCGCACCTGAGAGAGTCCCGGTCCCGGCAGTCCGCCTGGCCGCAGAAGTAGTGAAGGCCGCCAGCAGAAAGGCCCAGCAGGTAAGGCTTGCCGTCCCTGCCACCTACGCCTCGGCTGAGGCAGCGCCGGGTCGCCGCTGTAAGGTAGCATCCCAGGCCGCGTCACTGCAGGATCTCCCAGAGAAGGTATCGGTCGTAGCCGGTACGGGGGAGATCCGGCGGGGCCTGACCCGCGCGCAGCAGGGGTACACAAATTCCCCCTTTTGGGATAGGCAGTTGAGCCAGCTGGGTCGCGAGATTGCCGCTAGAGAGCAACGGAGAGCTGAAGTGCTGGCCCACACAATCTAAGAGAAAGACAATCTCCGGAATGCTACATACCGGGTGCGGGGCCCGATCTACGAGGGCCAGGTCAGGCAGTTCGATTCCCAGAGGGGATACGGATTTATTTATGAGCCGGGCCTGGAGGCCGAAATCTTTGTAGCCCGCAGAGACGTAAATTCTCATCTCCCGACGGGCCACCCTGGCCGTGACCTGCAACCGGGTGACCTGGTGACATACACCCGACACTGCGGAGAGAGGGGCTGGTTCGCCCTTGATGTAAAGGAAGGAGGAAGCCGTGGTGTCCCTAGGCGGCCCCAGTCCCCTCCCCCACCGGTCCATCCCGAGGTTGAGCTAGAGGAGGAGTACGACGACGGCAACCTCAAATAATCGACAAAAAATCCCCGTTGGGACCCACAGTTTGGTAGTCCGTTGGCTAAGAAGAATTTGGCCCCCGTTGGGACCTTAAGTCACGTGTCTCTTTAAATACCCATGCCCACATGAGAAACTACTCATGAACATGGCCGAGAACTTGCAGGCCACCCACGAACTAGTGGGTTTGTAAATAATTGTGGGCAGGAGTCCCGTTGACCGCCTCCGGAGAGGCAGGTTGGAGGAGGGACCCCCAGCAGAGCAGGCTGGGGTCCGGTCACCACCAGGACCGGTGACCATCCTCCGGGGTCAGGGGTCCCCCTGGACGTGGGGCCCCCTGAATGACAGTCAGGTGCGAGATACCGTACCCGTTCCCGCTTGGGCAACCTGAACCAGGTTCTGTTTTCCGGACTGGGGAAAAGGGGTGCTGCCCGTTTCGTAGGGGCAGCATCAAGGTTGAGGTTGTTTGGGTGGGGAAGCAGAAGAAATGAGACCCGTCCGTTATTATTATAAATGTTTTTATGTTTGCAACGTTTAAGTGACATGCCTCTCGTAAGGGAAGTTTTGAAAATGCATACCGTTTTATTTATATTTTTCAGAAAAATAAAACCTGTGGTGGACAGGCAGCCCGCGGACGGTCTGCGTTTTGCCAAGGGGGAGTGTGACGCCCTGGACCCCAGGGGTCACAGAATAACATCACATACACACACACCCTCCCCTGGTAGGGAACATCCGTCAAACAAAATCCTTGTTGCCTCCTCCAGGGTCTGAGTCCACACCAGGTGGGGCGGAGCCAGGCGGTTGGCCCCACCCACCGAGGAGTTCACAGGCCTGGAGGTGGAAAAAAGCAGTTAGTTTTCAGTTCAGAGAGAGTTGAGTGGAGTTTGGTTTTGGAGTTGAAGGAGAGAGGAAGTGAGACTGTGTGTGTCTGGGTCGGAGCCCAGGCACAGTCAGCAAGGTCGGCAGACGGTGGTGGCCATCTGCAGGAGTTAGTGGACATCTGCGTAACCGTAGGACCGGGGTCGGGCAGTGGCCCACCGGTACCGAACCAGGGAGCAGAATGAAGCTAAGCACCAAGGCAGGGAACTCAGACCCTGACTAGGCTCGGAAGCCGCCGTAACAGTCAAATTCTCTGATTGTGGTCTGGACCTCAGGGGTTCATTCCCACCCAAGTCCCGTCAGAAGGCAACAACCCAACCCGTCCGGATAAGAGCCACCACCAACCGCCAGAGATCCAAGGGCCAGCGCCTGCGGGCAAAACGGGCTCTCCCGACACGTACAAGCCGGGGAGCGGACCACCCGTGGGAATCCATAGGGGTCAACACTTACACACAGGTGCAGGGAAAGACAGCCGCCATCAACCCATCCAGGGAAAGTGAAGAAACCGCAGCCAACTGCGGGCCCCGTCCATCCAGCCATTTGGTTTACCAGAGACTCTGTCATTGACTACCTGAGTGAGTACACCAGTGCCATCCGGCACAGCGCTGCACTGCTGCCCCGCATCCGCGCTGCCTCCCCACATCGGCACCTAACCCCCAACCGGGGCCCCGGGACCAACCGCCCCTACCCACGGAGGGGCCAACACCTCAGCTGCTCCCCGCCATCGCTCCCGGGAACCCCCGTCACCAGCAGCGGTGGTGCCCACCATCATCACAACCCCGTGGGTGGCGTCACAACCAACATCCCACCACCAAACCTGCCCCCTTTTCACTCGTGGGAGAGGAGGTGCCGCTCGAGCCCCCGGGTCCGGCCCCATGATCGAGCCACCGAGGAGCACCGGACCCGAGCGCCAGAAATCCCCCCAGGCGAGCGGCATTCCCCAAAAACCCCTCTCCGCCCGCGACACTTTCACCACTCCAATGGGGCTATGTGAATTTAACTGTATGCCGTTTGGATTGTGAAATGCGCCTGGAACCTTCCAAAGGCTTAGGGAATCTTGTATATTCTAGTATATGAGAGAGGGCTGCTCAATTCACTTACTCAGGAGTTTAGCGGTCACCGGTGAGTCCTTCACAGGTGACAGCTAATCAGGACGCGACACAGACAGAGCCGCAGCATGACAATGAAGTCGGGTGAGGTTCACCCGAGTTCATTCTGACAGTGCGGCTCTGTCTGTGTCTGCTGTCATCTGCCATTCAGCTCTGCTACATGGCTGTCTGTGGCTGCTGTCAGCGGCCATGTAGCAGAGCTGAATGGCAGATGACATAGTAAAAACGCATCCCTACACATTACACACGCTTGGCAAGTCAATAAATGAAAAAAAAAAAAAGGGTGCCCAATGCATACGTCACAGAACACATGATCTAAAGGATCGCACACAAAATTGATCAATTTAACATAGACTACTAACGCACGTGTGACAGCAAATGAACAACCTACGTGCAATCTCATTCAATCGCATATGCGACCTGGGCGTGTCACATCGCATACGAGATCGCATACCTAATTGTAAGGTGTAAAGCAGGCTTTAATCCACTACCCCACTGTGGTTGGGCAGAGGCACAGAGCAGTGATCCAGCTATATGCCTTGTCAAAAAACTCCTTAGTGCAGCAAATTCATCTCTGGCTCCAAATGCAACTGCAGATTTCCAGCAGTTGTGGAAAGAGAGAAAGAAGCTGTTCACTTTTGAGTGCAAGTTGGTTTGAAAAGCCATTAACCCATATATGCATGAGCTGGTATGACAGATCGTGGTTCCAAAAATACATACCCATTGTCCTCGAAGCTTACCACAATCAAGCAGGACACTTTGGGTTGGAAAAGCTAAAAGTTGTTATTTGTGATCACTTCTTCTAGATGGGCATGAGACAGCCCATCGAATAGTGGTGTAGAGAGTGTGGTCCATGTAATCTTAGAAGGAAGACCCCCCCATTCAAAAGGCCCCCTTGCAGGCCATAGTCACCAAGCAACCTCTGGAGCTTGTGGCCTTATGCGGGCGTCACATGGTACGATCTATCGTGCGATTGCACGAGCGATCGTACCCGCCCCCGTCGTTTGTGCGTCACGAGCAATTAGTTGCCCGTGGCGCACAAAGTCGTTAAACCCCCGTCACATGCACTTACCTGCTGAGCGACCTCGCTGTGGGCAGCGAACATCCACTTCCTGAAGGGGGTGGGACGTTCGGCGTCACAGCGATGTCACACAGCGGCCGGCCAATAGAAGCGGAGGGGCAGAGATGAGCGGGACGTAAACATCCATCCCGCCCACCTCCTTCCTTCAGCATTGCCGGCGGGAGCCACGGGACGCAGATAAGCTGTGTTCATCGTTCCCGGGGTGTCACACGGAGCGATGTGTGCTACCCCGGGTACAATGAACAACCAGCGCAAAGAAAAATAAATGATTTTTTAAAAATGAGCGACGTGTCAAAGATAAACAATTTGCACAAGATTTGCAAACGTTTTGCGTCGCTCGTAGGTGTCACACGGGACAACGTTGCAAACGATGCCGGATGTGCATCACAAAAACCGTGACCCCGACGATGCATCACACGATAGATCGTCTCGTTGACGCCCGCATTAGCCCATGTGCAACTCTCTCCAAGCCGATCGGGGAATAACTATGCTCTAACCATAGTAGATCATTATTCCCGCTTCCTAGTGGTCATTCCAGTGAAAGACCAAACTGAAAGAACAGCTGCAAAGGCATCCTAGGAGTATTCTGTAGACACATGGATTCCCAGATCAAGTGCTGACAGATAGAGCCTGGCCTTTGAAGCAGAAGTCTTCCAAGAATTTTGCTCCATATATGGATACAAGAAGATGAGAACAACACCATACCACCTACAAGGCAATGGTCTTTGCAAAAAAATGAACCACCTGGTTATCAATATATTGCAGACCTTACTGTTGGAAGAAAGAAACCAATGGCTTGAGAAACTGACTGATTTGATTGAAATGTACAACCATTTCCCAACCAGTTTGACAGGTTATGCCCCAGCTTACTTGATGTGAGCATGGCCCGGAAAACTCACCATTGACCTGGAGATGGGAGTCGTAACTCCTGAAACCATATCCAACCAATTAGACACCAAAAGACAACTGCAGTATAAAAAAGTTCATCAATGTGTAGAACAAAGTCTGAATCAAGCTAGACAAAAACAAGAAAGAGACTTTAATAGAATCGCTGTGGCAATTCCCTTATCACCAGGTGACAAGTGTTAGAGAAAAAGAACAAGTTGGATGACCAATGGGAGGCTCAGCTTTACATTGTTTTTCCATCTAAACAACAGTAAAGTGTGCATCTGAAAAACGTCATCTCAAAAAACGGAGGAAAGACAAGTACTACCGTATCAAGAGACAATCTGTAAGTATGTCCAACTCAATTGCTCGAAAAAGTGGAAACTAGAGAAGTCCCTCAGACAATGGAAGAAGTGGACACGAGGATTCGTACCATCATAGATGAATTTCCCAGTTCTTGGTTGCAAGTCGACAATGTGGTAGTAGCCCCAGTAATGCTGTTTCCACCACAACCTTTTTTTCACCTAGCATTCCAATTTTACAAAGATCACAACGCAGTACTCAAGGACAAACCTCTTATCGCTATAGTGTTGATTTATAGAGTATGAAATTTAGTAAATATATTTGATTTGCATTATTGTTGACTTATGCCTTAAGTAATGTTATCGAAAAAATGTTGAAAAAAATGTGGCCACATGGACTAATGTGAGATGTTAACAACCATTATGCTTTTCCCACTAGAAAAACTCTTGTAAGGACTTTCAAACCAAAAAGGAACCCATTTCATCGTGCCTTGACAAGGAACCATCGAAAACAGCAAGTGCAGTAAAATTGTACATTTTGGTCTATGGTCCCCGCAGCTGCACTTGAGGACGATCAAAAGTAGTTTTGGGCTATAATCCACAACCAAGTAATACAAATGTTATTTTGTTTTATTATGGACTAGAGTTCGGTTAAGTAGTCCTAGGACGTACTATTCTTAACTAGAGGAGAATGTGGTGCCCTGTGCCTGAGTAGCCACAAAGAATAGCTGCATGTGTATTTCAATATGTATAACATGTATTGCCAGCTTTAATAAGATTTAGTTTTCTCTGCTGTTCACCACATACAAACATTTGCCTACACTCCCTTATTGAGACGGTTCACCTCACCTGAAAACAAAGCTTGTGTGTGCACCCTAGAAGGAGAAAGGGGAGAAGCTTAAGTGTGAAGTAAATTTAGAGAGTGGCAGTTGAAGTTAGTGTGAAATGAAGTGAGGAGTGTAATATGGAGACGGTCCTGTCCTGAGGTAACTGTTGAAACCTCTGGAGCGGCCAGCTACAAATTGGCAGGGTATCAGCCCCTAAGCCACCTAGACTTTCAAGGTCAGTGGCAAACTGAGAGACTGCTGGTAGCCTTTTTATATGGAGCAGTGAAATTTACCCAGCAAAGTGATTGAGTCTGGAAACTTCTTAAAGAAACAGTGAGTTTCCCATCAGGATTCCAGTCACCTGAGTTTTCTTGTCTTGAAAATCCCAGGATTTCAAAACACATATTCCCAGGTAGGGAAGTAGAAGCAGGAGGAATACATTACCCCCACACAGCAGAGAAACCAAACTCTCATTGGGGCAGGTCAGACCACCATCATTGTGAAGGCTGTAAAGAATGTTCTGCACTATTCAGCAGAGCTTAAGTAAAAGGTAACAACTCCCTGTCCTGTCTCTGGTTGAATTATTCTTTGCTACACCATCCTTACCTCAACATCCCCTGGAACCAGCCCTAGTTTGGGGGGGTGAGGGAACAACTCTCTGGCACTGTGGATCACCACCAAACTCCTGTGGACCTTCAGTAGTGCCCGGCCATACCAAAGCTGAACATCCCAACTGGCATCACAAACTCTTTATTTAATTTATTTATTTATTTTATTTTTCTCTCCCCCTTTTTTAATATTTTTAACCCCCATCACAAAAGTCTGTCGCACGGGCCCGGTACGGCCACATCGTCACTCGGACCCACCACCGTGATATCAGAGGTCTACCGGGGAAGGGAGAAAGCAGGGGGTGATGTTATTCATTTTGAGTAACAGGGGGTGATGTTACAGTTGTGGGACTGTGTGCTGGGAGGCTGCGTGCTGGGTTGCTGAGTGGGGAAGGGTTAGGTTTACTTGCGTGGAGCTGCAAGCTGCAGGGCTGCATCTGGAAGATGATAATGTTATACACGGGAGGCTGCATGCTGGGGGGCTGCATGGGGACGGTTACTTGTTTGGGGATGAATGGGGAAGCAGGTGATGTTACATATGTGTGGAAGCAGATGATATTACGTATGTGGGTAAGGTGGTGAGGTTTATGAATGGGGTGATGTTATGTTTGTGGGAAAGCAGGTGATGGCACATATGTGGGGAAGGGAGTGATATTACATATGTGGGGAAGAGGATGATGTTATGTACAGTATGTGGTGAAGGGGGTGATGTTATGTATGTGGGGAAGGGGTTTATGTTACATATGTGGCACATAGTCTTAAAATGAATTGGGGTAGAGACAGAGACTGATTAATTGATATTTATTGGGCAGCAGAGAATATAGTTAATGGAGGGCACAGTGCTTATTTCTTACTTTATATTTATACAAGATAAGGCAGAAAAGGGGTTAATGCTGCGCATCAGCCAAATGAAGACGTATAATGTTGATGAAGATGAGTATTCTTTTATTTCATAGGTCTACGCGTTTCAAGGTGACAACCTCTTAATTACAGTTTCTTCTTTTACTACATATAACACTGTCCCTTATTAGCATCCTCACTAGTTATGTATGGCACTGTCCCTTATTATATAGCATCCTCAATTATTATGTATAGCAGCGTCTCTTATATAGCGTATTCTCGTTATTTTTGTTATTCATAGCTTACTCTCTTTATTATGTAATCCTCTTATTTTAGATATAGAATGACTGCTGATGGAGCAGCATCTGACCAGAAGACCAGTACATCAGAAAAGTAGCTTTTCATGTTCCATCAGCAGTTATGTAATTTTATATCTAACAAAAAAAGATGATAGGAAATAAAAACAGAGCACGATAAATAGCAAAAATAACAAAAGAGTCCGATATGTAAGTGTAACGCCCCACGCTCGGCTGCAGCCGAGCCGCTCGGATCCGGGCTCGTTGGTGGGTGGCTCGAGCGCCTCCGGACCCGGGGTCACTTCGCTCTGAAAGGGGGTGCTGGCGCTTTTGGTGGGGGTTAGGTAGGTGCACAGCCGGAGCCGCGCTTTAGTTCGTGACGCCACCCACAGGTCGTGGTGAAGTTGGACACCACCGCTGCGATTACTGGGCACCCGGGGGAGATGGTGGTGCAGCAAGATGTTAACCCCTCAGTGGGTAGGGATGATGGCCCCGGGACCCGTTGGGGATAGCTGGGCGGTGCAGGGTGGTGCGCGGCTAGATGGCACTGTTGTACTCACAATTATTGACACACACAAGTCTCTGGTAAACCAAGTTGATGGTGGTCGGTGCCCGCAGCCAGCTGCGTCTGGTCCCCCACCCAGTTCGGTGGTCTTGGCCTTTCTCCTGCACCGTGTTGTGTATCTGTGGACTACCTAGGCTTCAGCGACGGGAGTCCGCTCCCCGGCTTTGTGAATGTCGGGAGAGCCCTTTTGCCCGCAGACGCTGGCCCGTGGGATCTCTCTGCCTGTGCGGTGGCTTTCTATCCCCTTCGGTGGGCTGTTGTCTTCAGTCGGGACTTGGGTGGGAAAGGACCTATAGTCCAGACCGCAATCAGTCAATTAACTCAGTCCAGTGGATTCTGGACCTCGTTTCAGGGTCTGAAGACCCCCTGTGTGCTCCTGTCTCCGAGTCGGTTCCCCGGGTCGGTACCGGCGGGCCACTACCCTGTCCCGGTCCACCACAGTTCCACCGAACCGTTTTCCCGGCTCCTGCAGGCTAAGGCCATCATTTTCCTCCTAGCCAAAGGTGCCCGGGCTCCAACCCCGACACCTGTCAGACTGACACAGGCCTGTCCTACAGGCCTGACCTCCTCCACTGCTCAATTCTAAAACTGAACTGCTGTGTTTCCTGCCTCAGGCCCTCTGAACTCCTCAGTGAGCGTGGCCAACTGCCTGGCTCCGCCCCCTGGTGTGTCCATCAAGCACTGAGGGAGGTGACTAGGTTTTAATGGTTGGCTGATGACACCTATTGGGGGCAGGTGTAGTGTGGGTGTCTATCTGTGACTACCTGGCTAGTCCGGGGCGTCACACTCCCCCTTGGTTAACTACAGACCGTCCGCGGGCTGTCCGACCATCACCGTTTATTTTGTAACTGGAAAAGATAAAAACAATTAACAAGCATACTAACATATTACAGATATGATTACTTCTGGTTCATCCCAAGACGGGCTTTAACGTTGCAAATATATAAAAACATTTTTTATTAAACAGGAACGGGACAGGACCGGGTCCTTTCATTTGCCCACCTAAGTAAACCTAAACCTTGATGCTGCCTCTAAAAAAAGGTCAGCACCCCTTTTTCCCAGTCCAGGAATCGGGTTCAGGTCCGGGTATTGCCCATACGGGCCGGGTAATAAGTTCCTTACCCGGCAGTCTCTCAGTGGCCCCACGTCTTGGGGACCCCTGACCAGGAGGGTAGTCACCGGTTCCAATGGTGACAGGACCTCGGCCTCCTCTGCCACAGGCCCTTCCTCCAACCAGCCTCCCTGGGGACTGTAGGACCTGAAAGGTTGGTCCGGGATTATTTACAAGCCCAAAGGTTTTTGGGTGGCTTGCAAGTTCTCAGCCATGTTCATTTTGTAAATGGGGGTAAAACAAACAGGAATCAACAAAGTCCCAACGGGGACGGGCAGTATGGCAGCCGGGAACCACTACCTCTTCATCATTCTTCATCTTTAAACAGCAATCTCGTGGCGCAGCTGCCGTTGCTGCCTCTCCCAGTACAGGGCACGGACTCTGTGCTCCCCTTTCTGCTCAGGAGCCAGGCTCACTCGGATGCCCCCAGCGCCGTCTACGACCAGACTCACATTCTGCCATGGGCCCCGCTGCTCAGTGGCCTGCACCTCCTCTCTGCAGGGACACTCCGGCTGCTCCACAGCCGGGACTGGGTACTTGGGGGCGACCAGCGTCGCTGCTGCGGTCGTCTTCTGGTCGGGGATCGCCTTTGCTGCGGCCGGGCGGACTGCCGGGGCCGTCGTCATCTCCGTCGCGGCCGGGCGGACTGCCGGGGCCATCGTCATCAGCAGTGCGGCCGGGATGGAAGCCGAGACAGGTGCCAGGGTGGTGACAAAGGTAAGGCCCGGGGCCCCCAGGTCTGAGCCCTCTTTCACAGACGCTGCGGGCTCCGCTACCGGTGGCAGGGGTAACGGGTCGGTCGGGGCGTTGGTCGTGGGTATGGGCAGTGAGGGAGGTGGCATGGTGGATGGCAGCAGGCCGGGTCCCTCAGCCTTGCAGGCCGGTTCCTGGGGAACATAGGGGCGTGGGTCACTGCTTACCTGCTCCTCTGAGACCACCTCCACTTCGCATACCCGAACGGTCGTGACCAGGCCCTTTATCTCCAACGTCCACTCCGCCAACATGGAGTGGACCTTGGCCTGGAACTTCTGGCACATCTCGCCACTGGATCCAGGAACGTGTTTCTGAGTCCTGGCGTCCCTGCACTTCTCAGCCTCGGTTACATCAGCTGTTCCCGTTTCTCCCCCTTGGTCTTTTCGCGACACTCCCTTCTTCGTCCGGTAAGTTTCGTTTTTCGACCTCTCGCTTTGCTGCATGGCCGTGTTCCCAGGGGGCGGGGCTTCAGTTTTTCGCGCCCTTTCTGCGGGGAAGAAGACTCTGGCGAGTATCTTTGCGCCAAAAGATGGCGGATTCTGAGAATTTCGCAACGGATCACCGCTGACTTCACTTCAAGGCGCACTTCACTAGGTAAGTGAATAGGTAAGTATCCTGTTCGTGACGCCAGAAGAGTCGATGTGTACCTCCCCGCACTCGGCTGCAGCCGAGCCGCTCGGATCCGGGCTCGTTGGTGGGTGGCTCAAGCGCCTCCGGACCCGGGGTCACTTCGCTCTGAAAGGAGTTTCTGGCGCTTTTGGTGGGGGTTAGGTAGGTGCACGGCCGGAGCCACGCTTGAGTTTGTGATGCCACCCACAGGTTGTGGTGAACTAAGACCCTACCGCTGCGATTACTGAGCACCCGGGGGAGATGGTGGTGTAGCAAGATGTTAACCCCTCCGTGGGTAGGGATGATGGCCCCGGGACCCGTTGGGGATAGCTGGGCGGTGCAGGGCGGTGCGCAGCCGGGTGGCGCTGTTGTACTCACGATTATTGACACACACAAGTGTCTGATAAACCAAGTTGATGGTGGTCGGTGCCCGCAGCCGGCTGCGTCTGGTCCCCCACCCGGTTCGGTGGTCTTGGCCTTTCTCCTGCACCGTGTTGTGTATCTGTGGACTACCTAGGCTTCAGCGATGGGAGTCCGCTCCCCGGCTTTGTGAATGTCGGGAGAGCCCTTTTGCCCGCAGACGCTGGCCCGTGGGATCTCTCTGCCTGTGCGGTGGCTTTCTATCCCCTTCGGTGGGCTGTTGTCTTCAGTCGGGACTTGGGTGGGAAAGGACCTATAGTCCAGACCGCAATCAGTCAATTAACTCAGTCCAGTGGATTCTGGACCTTGTTTCAGGGTCTGAGGACCCCCTGTGTGCTCCTGTCTCCGAGTCGGTTCCCCGCGTCGGTACAGGCAGGCCACTACCCTGTCCCGGTCCACCACAGTTCCACCGAGCCATTTTCCCAGCTCCTGCAGGCTAAGGCCACCATTTTCCTCCTAGCCAAAGGTGCCCGGGCTCCAACCCCGACACCTGTCAGACTGACACAGGCCTGTCCTACAGGCCTGACCTCCTCCACTGCTCAATTCTAAAACTGAACTGCTGTGTTTCCTGCCTCAGGCCCTCTGAACTCCTCAGTGAGCGTGGCCAACTGCCTGGCTCCGCCCCCTGGTGTGTCCATCAAGCACTGAGGGAGGTGACTAGGTTTTAATGGTTGGCTGACACCTATTGGGGGACAGGTGTAGTGCGGGGGTCTATCTGTGACTACCTGGCTAGTCTGGGGCGTCACATAAGGTAAAGTAATGTACATAACAAGAGAGGGCACTACCGTAGTTTTCGGACTATAAGACGCACCGGACCATAAGACGCACCCTGGTTTTAGAGGAGGAAAATAAAATTTTAGGCACAAAATGTTTTCATGACACACTGTTATGGGGCAAGGATCTGCTGCTGACACTGTTATGGGGGTAATGTCCCCAAATTCTCTACTAAAGGTACCCCAGCCTGGTAATGATCCTCCTGCCTTGTATATACAGTATATGTCCCTCATCCTGGTATAGCCCCCATCCTGCTATATACCCCATCCTGGCATATGGCCCCATCCTGCTATATAACCCATCCTGGCATATGGCCCCATCCTGCTCATATACCCCCATCCTGCTATATACCCCCATCCTGCTCATATACCCCCATCCTGCTCATATACCACCATCCTGCTCATATACCCCCATCCTGCTCACATACCTCCATCCTGCTCATATACCCCCATCCTACTCATAATATACCCCCATTCTGCTCATATACCCCCGTCCTGCTCATAATATACCCCCATCCTGCTCATAATATACCCCCATCCTGCTCATAATATACCCCCATCCTGCTCATATACCCCCATCCTGCTCATAATATACCCTCATCCTGCTCATATACACCCATCCTGCTCATAATATACCCCCATCCTGCTCATATACCCCCTTCCTGCTCATATACTCTCATCCTGCTATACAGCCCCATCCTGCTATATAAGCCCATCCTGGTATATGGCTCGCATCCTGTGGCACATAAAAAAAAAAAATTTTCATACTCACCTTACCTCACTCCCTGCAGCATCGCTCTGACTCGCCCATCCCAGGGCCTTAGGTGACTCGGTGTCGGGCGAGACTAGTCCGGGATAGTCAGAGGTGGCGGGGCCTGACTCCGTGACCCTGGTGGAGTCAGTTAATGTGGCAGCATTGGGGAGATGATGATAATGTTTATATGAATATTCGTGACGCCACCTGTGGTAATTTGCGGCTATGGCGCCGCAGCTGCTGGGAGGGACCTCCGGGGCTGATGTTATGGCAGCTGAGATGTTTCCTGCTCTCCACAGGTAGAGCGGATACCCCAGGGCAACCTTTAGGTGCTTGGTAAAGTCTATGGTGTTTGTTAACGAGGTGCAGGATAAACCAGACGACACAGAGCTTGCAGTTAAGATGTTTTACTCACTGTTCAATCTCAGTACTGCAGTTCACCGGTTACCCACGGAATGCCAGGATCCGCTGTCAGGGGCCACCGCCGATCCCGGATAGGTCAAGGGTCAGTCCCGGTGTACCCCTTTTGTGTGTGTCCTTTTCTGACTGGCTTCCTAGCCTTCGACTGTTTTAGTTGGTCTCAGGCCTCCACCACAGGGCCTGTACAAAGGGGGCTGACCACAGTCGTATCTTACCCTCTTCACCGGGGATCTGTGGCGGGAAGTGGCCTTGGGCGCTTGCAACGATCTCCCAGGCCTTCGGTTTTACTTTTGAGGAATTGTCTTTCTTCCCTCTGTCTAGGGACCGTTACCTGAATGCAGCCAGATCCCTCCACCCGATGTTGTCAGTGGAACAGGTCATGGGACAATTGCCCTTCCGTCGCCCTGGAATCCTTTTTTCTTTTCTTTCAGTGTCACCTGGGCCTAACTAGACCCCAGGATCTCCACCAGGAACCTCATTCTGTCTCTGCCTTCTCTATCTGCTGTCCTCTCCTGACAGCCCACCTCCTCACTCCTTTTCTCTCACTGCCTGACAGACTGACTAGGCTGCCCAGACTCACTAAACTTGAACTTCCTAGTTCCCTTTGTCTACTCTCTCTTTCTGACTCCTCCCACACACCCACTGACTAGGCACCACCCACACCATTCGGACCAGTGATGGGACTTACGGCCCCATGAGCTAAACATCTATGGGGGTTGCTGCCCCTATCCCTGACCCGGTGTATGCCTCCAATTGGTGTGTGCAAGTTTTGTCTGTACACCGGCAGTTGACCCCATTCTTACCCGGGATGGGATACCACACCTCTGGCTGAGGTGCAATATTCTCTGTGGCGACGGAAGCCTCAGGGGCGCCACACTCCCCCACAGCAAATCCCAGCACGTCTGCGGGCTGAAACAAAAATACAGTGGTGTTAATTTAGCATACAAAAATTTTGCAGTTAACAATAAACTTTTCATCCCTTTATGGGAGGCACTTTTCTTAAACATTACAAACATTTTAAACAACTTCTGAGTCTTTGGTGCACTTTACTGTCCAAATGCATAAGTGCTGTGGAATACTTTCCCACCATAATTCTGGTAGGGGGCACAACTGGTGCAACTATTTACATGTTAGAGTCCTGGCCACACATAGTCCAATGGCCCACATATCCATCAATACTTAAAATTTTCCTAAAGAAGAGAAATAAACACAATATACATTTACTCTTTGGCCACAAAAGTCCAGTGGCCCGGTAAAACATAAACAGTGAGGGTGGTAGGGGCATCTTCAAAAAGAACAGGGGCCAAGGATTCAGGAAGGGGTGGCTTCTTCAAAAAGAACAAAGGGGAGGGGCTGAAGAGGGGCTATTTACATTGTACGGCTCTGTTCTTTAATCACGGGGATAAATGCGGGGGTCCCACTCTGGCATGGCTCTAGGGCAGCAGGTACGCCACTGACAGAAGTGTTTGGGTCCCCTGTGAGGTTGTTGCAAGACTGCTGTGGGGTGGTGCAATTGGGGCTGCCTCAGTTAACTGTCCCATTAGTATGCCCACTCTCTGGCATTCAGTTAGGGGATACACATTAAACAAGCTGTGCAGTCTTTCTCTGAAGTCGCTCAGGGTATGTGACTCCCCTGAGTACTGCGGTAACCAGTCCGCTCCCGGGAGGTACGGCATCGTGAGCGGCATAACGGGCGCTACAGTGGGAGCTGGGGTAACGGCGACTGGGATCACATTAGCCGGTGCCGCAGTGTCCTGGGCTACAGCAGCCACCTGTTCCTCCCCTGCGTCGGACATTCTTCTTCCCCCTTAGTGAACCTTACCAGGCTCTGCTTCTTTTTACACCCCTCTATCGGGTAGCGCAGGGCTAACGAACCGTCGCTTTAATGGCGGGCTTTCCTCGCGCTCTTTATATGGCACGCCCCCTTTCTTCTTGCGCCCAGCAGTTTTAATGGCGGCGTCAGTTTCCACACAAATGAACAGTCTATCAAACACAGTTCCTTAAGGCACACGTCACCCGTGTTAACGGGTCTTGTTCACATCCTGCTCGTGGCGCCAGAAAGGTGACTCGCCCACCCCAGGACCTTAGGTGACTCGGTGTCGGGCCAGACTAATCCGGGATAGTCAGTGGTGGCGGGGCCCGACTCCGTGACCCTGGTGGTTAAGATGTTTTACTCACTGTTTAGTCTCAGTACTGCAGTTCACCGGTTACCCACGGAATGCCAGGATCCGATGTCAGGGGCCGCCGCCGATTTCGGATAGGTCAAGGGTCAGTCCCGGTGTACCCCTTTTGTGTGTGTCCTTTTCTGACTGGCTTCCTAGCCTTCGACTGTTTTAGCTGGTCTCGGGCCTCCACCACAGGGCCTGTACAAAAGGGGGCTGACCGCAGTCGTATCTTGCCCTCTTCACCGGGGATCTGTGGCGGGAAGTGGCCCTGGGTGCTTGCAACGATCTCCCAGGCCTTCGGTTTTACTTTTGAGGAATTGTCTTTCTTCCCTCTGTCTAGGGACTGTCCCTGAATGCAGCCAGATCCCTCCACCCGATGTTGTCAGTGGAACAGGTCATGGGACAATTGCCCTTCCGTGGCCCTGGAATCCTTTTCTTTTCTTTCAGTGTCACCTGGGCATAACTAGACCCCAGGATCTCCACCAGGAACCTCCTTCTGTCTCTGCCTTCTCTACTTGCTGTCCTCTCCTGACAGCCCACCTCCTCACTCCTTTTCTCTCACTGCCTGACAGACTGACTAGGCTGCGCAGACTCACTAAACTTGAACTTCCTAGTTCCCTTTGTCTACTCTCTCTTTCTGACTCCTCCCACACACCCACTGACAAGGCCCCACCCACACCATTGGGACCAGTGATGGGACTTACGGCCCCATGAGCTAAACATCTAAGGGGGTTGCTGCCACTATCCCTGACCCGGGTATGCCTACCAATTGGTGTGTGCACGTTTTGTCTGTACACCGGCAGTTGACCCCATTCTTACCCGGGATGGGATACCACACCTCTGGCTGAGGTGCAATATCCTCTGTTGCGATGGAAGCCTCAGGGGTGCCACAGCTCCTCCTCCCATCTGTGTCAGCAGCAGCGCTGGAGTGTGGAGCCAGCCACGATCCCTGCAGCACCGCGATGTCTTCCTGTCTGTGCCGGCTGCGTGTGGACACATGCGCACAGCGATTACGTCATCCCTGTGAGCATCGCTAGTCTCCACACAGCCGCCACCGGTAAAGACAGGAGGACAGGACAGGAGGGATTGTGGCTGGTGAGTGTACTGATTAACTGCACCCTGCGCTGATGATGATGCGTTGGGGGCAGTGAATACAGCCGCACATGATCACTCCAGGCTGTAGTTGCCAGGGGTGATCATGTGGGCAGGCTGTTTAATATGCGCGCATTCCCTGTCCATCACCCCGCCCACCTGTCAGCGCCGGCTTCAGCACTGAGAGATGATGGACAGGCTGATGGGCGTGCATATTAAATGAGCGGGTGCACGTGGTCATGGCAGGCTGCTACAGCCTGCTCGTGCCGCCGATGACCCGCTCCACCGCAGCCCTACATTCAGACTATAAGACGCACTCCCTACTTTCCCCCAACATTTGGGGGGAAAAAAGTGCATCTTATAGTCCGAAAAATACTATATATCATAAATATTTGTGTATACATATATAGATATATATCTATATTTGTAGCTTTATCGCCATAAAAGGAGGGGGCCTAGGCTTTCCTGCACAGGGGCCCTAAGCTGTCAGTGTCTGCCCCTGCGTCATGACATACTGCACCATGCCTTGTTGATGCTGCCACAGTCGCTGCAACATGTGCAGAATGAAATTCCACTGTCGGCACATCGCATATCAACCAGTTAACCAGTAGGCCAAATGCAAGTTGATTTGCCGCAGAGTGCAAATGGCAGAAGTGAGCACACAGTGACAGTGCCTTATGTGTGTCGCCCAGGGAAGGGGATACTCGGGCCCGGGCAGTTGCAGCTGGGAATGTCCCTCTGGTGGCCGTTGCCCGATCCCGTGCCCTGGGGACGCTAAATAAAAAGGGAGTATTTACAGGGGATAATAGAGTTAATATTCGTGACGCCATCTGCGGGTTGTGGTTAAGAATGGAGAACCGCCGCTGCTCAACGTGGGTAATTCCAGGGATGGTGGTAGTGGCAGCTATGGTGGTAGGCCCTCCGCAGGTAGGGCTGTGCCTGGGAGATGTATGGTGTATAAGGATGGAGACCACACCAGGTCAACTTTAACAGTCTCTACTCACATGGACCCTCGCCCTGCTGGTTCCAGTCCCAGGAGTATCAGTGCCAATGTACTGACCCAGGTTGCTCTGTCCCCAGCACTCTCTGTAGATTGAGTCCCCGTAGCGTGGAGCGTTTGGGAACCCCAACTGTCCCATTTGGGGTACAGTCTCCTTCTCCGTACGGCAGGCAGTGAGGACCCTGCGGGGAGGTAAGTGTCCGAACCCCGATCCTAGTTTACTGCTAATGCCCCCAGATTATTTGGTTCGATGAAGTCCGTGAAGGTGTCCTCACCGTGCAGGTATTTATCAAACCATTTTAAACTTGACATTTGAGCTAGGGCCCTGTGCCCCATTCGAGCTCTGGTCCCAGCGATAACTCGGTACCCGTCCTGGTGACCTCTCTCCTGTGCCACGGGGTCACCATTACACGGACCCAGGTCAGGCATGTCCACCCACCTCTCCTGTGTGCTCCCTACTTCTAACTGCCTCTGACTACCTGCTGACCCCTACCACCAGGCTGGCTATATCCAGGGACTCGTACCAGGGAATCGGCACTGATACTCCAGGTCCCAGAGGGTAGGTCCTGCATCCCCGAGAGGATACAGTTCCTTGTAGTAACCTGAGGCTCTCAGGGGTGCAACATATACAGCAGCTCATCCAGGCCAGGATAGTGTGCTAGAAATTGCTGTACAACCAGGATGAGGACATGTTCCATGCAAAGCTCTTGTGTGAGGTTGCCCCATAGTAGGGCCTCCACCAGGTTCGCACCATTATTGCATATGGCCTTCCCTGGCTCCAGATTCATTGGAGATAGCCATTGCTCAAACTCGGGACTGGATATCTGTCCACAACTCTTCAGCTTTGTGACTGCGTTCTCCAATGAATATTAAATTTCAGCACTGCCTGATTGTGTTGAGCTTTGGCTGAGCTGTACGGAGATGGGGGGAATTCTCTCTGCAGTGTTGGAATGTATGTTACATTAAGGGAGGGGTTGAGCGTGCAGGTGGAGGCCCTAGAAGAGGTGGAGGAAGCAGAAGCAGAGGAGGAAGCAGTAGATACAAAGGTTTGTCCCGCAAGCCTTTGGATTTCAAGACTTGTGAAACAGCCCCTCCATGATTGCCCCCGCAGCCACCAGAGTATCTCAGTGCCCAGTAAGCCATGTTTGCTTGTCCAGGTGTGATTAGTGAAATGCACCCTGGGAAACACAGAGTTTTTCAAGAAAAAGATAATGTCTGTGTCGCGGGCGGCGGGGCGCTGTGCTCGTTAACGCTCGGGTCCGGAGCTGCTGCTGCTGCTCGGTGGCTCGAGCGGTGGGCCGGATCCGGGGACTCGAGCGGCGCTCCTCGCCCGTGAGTGAAAAGGGGGTGGTTTGATTGGGGAGTTAGTCCGTGACGCCACTCACGGGTTGTAGTGAAGATGGGCACCACTGCTGCTGGTGACTGATATCCCGGGAGCGATGGTAGGGAGCAGCTGGGATGTTGTTCTCGCCCCTCCGTGGGTAGGGGTTGGTGGTCCCGGGGCCCGGTGGTGTGACGGGGAGGCAGGGTCGGTGAGGTGCAGGGTTGCAGGGCCAGCGCGGCGTGGTGCCGGATGGCACTGGTGCACTCACTCAGCAACAGATGCACAAAGTCTCCGGTAAACCAAACGGCTGGATGGACGGGTCCCGCAACCGGCTGCAGTGTCTCTCCGCGGACAGGTGATGGTGGCTACAAACACTTCGGCCTCCAGGCCCGGTTCATATATAAAGCCGTACCCCCGGTGAGGGTCAAATCTCTGGACCTGCCCCTCGTACACCGGGCCCCGTACCCGGAAGGTGGCATTCTGGAGGTGGTCCTTCTCAGGGATGGTACGGGCCACCATCTCGGCCCTCTGGCGCTCTCTCTCAGCAATTTTACGGCCCAGCGGGTTCGGCTCCCTGTCCCAGTAAGGGGCGTCTGCATGCTTCCTTCATGCTGCCCACAACTGGCGCCCTTTTTGGAAGGTCCCGCGGTGACATGGCCTGGGGTGCTGCCTCGCAGAGGCGACCCGACGCAGCCTCAGCTGAGGTTTGGGGTCTGGGAACAGGGATCCTCACCGGCTGGACCTCCGCCTCCTTCCGGACCGGACAGACTACCGGAGTCGGGACGGTCTTGGGTGCGGCCACTTCCGGTGCCGACGGCTCCTCTTCGCGGACGGTCGCCTCCTGCTGGATCTTCCATGGCAGCGGTGCGGGTCGTCTGCGGACATCGCTTGCAGGCTGGTCCTCCAGGGTGGACGGGCGGAGCTCCGCTACCGGTGGTGGGGGTAGCGGGCCTAGTGGCGGGGTAGCAGCAACCGATCCGGATAGCGGGGGAGGCAGCAGGGTGAACAGGCGCAGACCGGGCCCCTCAGCCGCAGCGACCGGTCCTTCGGGGACACAGGGGCGTGGGTCACTTACCCGCTCCTCCAACTCAGTCTCCACCTCGCGTATCCGCACGGCCGCCACCACTTCCGCCATGTCAGCCACCCATCCTTCCAGTAAGAGCTGCACTTGGGCCTGCAGGCGGCCGCACATTTGCGCGGTCCGAACCTCCACCCACGCCACTGTTCCTGGCATGGGCTCTGGGGTTTCAGCGGTGCCGGACGGACAGGACATCTTGTGCAGCAGTGTTCGAAGAACCATATGGCTTGCAGAGTCCTGGCGTCCCTACTTTTATGGCCTCGGTTACATGAGACAGGACGCCATCCGTCCCCCCTTGGTTCTTTCTAGCACTTCCGCTTGTTGGGGGCGGGGCTTCGCTTTCGTGCCTTCCCTGCTCGGGGGAGACGCTCGAGCGGGAATTCTTCGCGCCAAAGATGGCGGCGCTTCAAATTTTTTGGCCGGACGCCGCCGGCGGGGACTGCAAGGCACACTTCCACTGGTAAGTAGATGGGTAGGATCCTATTCGTGACGCCAAGTTGTCGCGGGCGGCGGGGCGCTGCGCTCGCTAATGCTCGGGTCCGGCGCTGCTGCTCGGTGGCTCGAGCAGTGGGCCGGATCCGGGGACTCGAGCGGCGCTCCTCGCCCGTGAGTGAAAAGGGGGTGGTTTGTTTGGGGAGTTAGTCCGTGACACCACCCACGGGTTGTGGTGAAGATTGGCACCACCGCTGCTGGTGACGGGGATCCCGGGAGCGATGGTAGGGAGCAGCTGGGATGTTGTTCTCCCCTCTGTGGGTAGGGGTTGGTGGTCCCGGGGCCCGGTGGTGTGACGGGGAGGCAGGGTCGGTGAGGTGCAGGGTTGCAGGGACAGCGCGGCGTGGTGCCGGATGGCACTGGTGTACTCACTCAGCAACAGATGCACAAAGTCTCCGGTAAACCAAACGGCTGGATGGACGGGTCCCGCAGCCGGCTGCAGTGTCTCTCCGCGGACAGGTGATGGTGGCTACAAACACTTCGGCCTCCAGGCCCGGTTCGTATATAAAGCCGTACCCCCGGTGAGGGTCAAATCTCTGGACCTGCCCCTCGTACACCGGGCCCCGTACTCGGAAGGTGGCATTTTGGAGGTGGTCCTTCTCAGGGATGGTACGGGCCACCATCTCGGCCCTCTGGCGCTCTCTCTCAGCAATTTTACGGCCCAGCGGGTTCGGCTCCCTGTCCCAGTAAGGGGCGTCTTCATGCTTCCTTCATGCTGCCCACAACTGGCGCCCTTTTTGGTAGGTCCCGCGGTGACATGGCCTGGGGTGCTAACTCACAGAGGCGACCCGGCGCAGCCTCAGCTGAGGTTTGGGGTCTGGGAACAGGGATCCTCACCGTCTGGACCTCCGCCTCCTTCCGGACCGGACAGACTACCGGAGTCGGGACGGTCTTGGGTGCGGCCACTTCCGGTGCCGACGGCTCCTCTTCGCGGACGGTCGCCTCCTGCTGGATCTTCCATGGCAGCGGTGCGGGTCGTCTGCGGACATCGCTTGCAGGCTGGTCCTCCAGGGTGGACGGGCGGAGCTCCGCTACTGGTGGTGGGGGTAGCGGGCCTAGTGGCGGGGTAGCAGCAACCGATCCGGATAGCGGGGGAGGCAGCAGGGTGAACAGGCGCAGATCGGGCCCCTCAGCCGCAGCGACCGGTCCTTCGGGGACTCAGGGGCGTGGGTCACTTACCCGCTCCTCCAACTCAGTCTCCACCTCGCGTATCCGCACGGCCGCCACCACTTCCGCCATGTCAGCCACCCATCCTTCCAGTAAGAGCTGCACTTGGGCCTGCAGGCGGCCGCACATTTGCGCGGTCCGAACCTCCACCCACGCCACTGTTCCTGGCATGGGCTCTGGGGTTTCAGCGGTGCCGGACGGACAGGACATCTTGTGCAGCAGTGTTCGAAGAACCATATGGCTTGCAGAGTCGTGGCGTCCCTGCTTTTATGGCCTCGGTTACATGAGACAGGACGCCATCCATCCCCCCTTGGTTCTTTCTAGCACGTCCGCTTGTTGGGGGCGGGGCTTCGCTTTCGTGCCTTCCCTGCTCGGGGGAGACGCTCGAGCGGGAATTCTTCGCGCCAAAGATGGCGGCGCTTCAAATTTTTTGGCCGGACGCCGCCGGCGGGGACTGCAAGGCACACTTCTACTGGTAAGTAGATGGGTAGGATCCTATTCGTGACGCCAAGTTGTCGCGGGTGGCGGGGCGCTGCGCTCACTAATGCTCGGGTCCGGCGCTGCTGCTCAGTGGCTCGAGCAGTGGGCTGGATCCGGGGACTCGAGCGGCGCTCCTCGCCCGTGAGTGAAAAGGGGGTGGTTTGTTTGGGGAGTTAGTCCGTGACACCACCCATGGGTTGTGGTGAAGATTGGCACCACCTCTGCTGGTGACGGGGATCCCGGGAGCGATGGTAGGGAGCAGCTGGGATGTTGTTCTCCCCTCTGTGGGTAGGGGTTGGTGGTCCCGGGGCCCGGTGGTGTGACGGGGAGGCAGGGTCGGTGGGGTGCAGGGTTACAGGGACAGCGCGGCGTGGTGCCGGATGGCACTGGTGTACTCACTCAGCAACAGATGCACAAAGTCTCCGGTAAACCAAACGGCTGGATGGACGGGTCCCGCAGCCGGCTGCAGTGTCTCTCCCCGGACAGGTGATGGTGGCTGTCTTTCCCTGCACCTTTGTGTACTGTGTTGACTCCGATGGCTTCCCAACGGTAGTCCGCTCCCCGGCGTATAGTTGCCGGAGGAGCCCGTTTTGCCTGCAGGCGCTGGCCCTTGGATCTCTAGCCTGTGGTGGTGGCTGTATAGCCTCACGGTGCGGACGGTTGCCTTCTGACGGGACTTGGGTAGTTAGGAAACCCCTGGGGTTCCTGTCACACTAGGATTTGACTATTGTCGGCAGCTCCATGCCTGGTCGGGGTCCGATGGCCCTGCCTCTGTGCTTAACTTCACTCCGGTGCCCGATTCGGTACCGGTGGGCCACCGCCCAACCCCGGTCCTACGGTTATGCAGAGATCTGTCACTCCTGCAGACGGCCACCACCGTCTGCCAACCTTGCTGTCAGTGCCTGGGCTCCAACCCAGACACTCGCAGTTTGTGACCTCTCACTTTCACCTCCTAAACTCATTTACTGCCTTTCCTGCCTCCAGGCCTGTGAACTCCTTGGTGGGTGGGGCCAACCGCCTGGCTCCGCCCCACTTGGTGTGGACATCAGACCCTGGAGGGAGGCAACAAGGGATTTGTGTCTGACTAATTTAACTGTCTGGGGGTGTGTGTGTGTGTGTGTGTGTGTGTGTTTTGTCTGTGGCTACCTGGCTAGTCCAGGGCGCCACATCTGCAGCATGATGGTGTAGCGGAGGCACAGCTTTATTAGAGAAGTAATGGTGACTGAGCAACTGGTCAGGCTGCTTTACACCTTACAATTTCTCGTGCGATCGCATTTGTGATCGCACCCGCCCCCATCGTTTGTGCGGCACGGGCAATTTCTTGCCCGTGTCGCACAATCTTGTAACCCCCCATCACACGTACTTACCTTCCAAACGACCTCACTGTGGGCAGCGAACATCCACTTCCTGAAGGGGAAGGGACGTTCGGCGTCACAGCGACGTCACACAGCGGCCGGCCAATAGAAGCGGAGGGGCGGAGATGAGCGGGACGTAAACATCCCGCCCACCCCCTTACTTCGGCATTGCCGGCGGGACGCAGGTAAGCAGCAGTTTATCGTTCCCGGGGTGTCACACGGAGTGATGTGTGCTGCCCCGGGTACGATGAACAACAGGACGTGCGATTTTTAGAAAATGAGCGACGTTTCAGCGATGAACGAGAAGGTGAGTATTCTGCTCGATCATAGCTGTCACACACTACAATATCACTAACGATGCCGGATGTGCGTCACTTACGACGTTACCCCGCCGACATCTCGTTAGAAATATCGTAGCGTGTAAAGCCCGCTGTAGTGGGGAACTGCAATTGCCATTGGATTTCAATGCATTTTAATTTCAACACTGCCTGATTACGGTGAGCCCTGGCTGCACAGTACAGAGGTGGGGGGATTCTCTCTGCACTTTTGGAATGTGTGTTACATTAAGGCTATGTGCGCACTAGGCGTTTTTGCCGAGTTTTTAGCGGCGTTTTTTACCGCGTTTTTGTGCTGAAAACGCAGTGACATTGCTTCCCCAGCAATGTCAATGGGTTTTCAGAAGTGCTGTCCTCACACAGCGTTTTTTTTTTAGCTGCGTTTTTGTGGTGACCACAAAAACGCAGCATGTCAATTATTTCTGCGTTTTCCACTGCGTTTTTCACTCATTGAATTCAATGAGATGTTAAAAACGCAATGAATAACGCATATAGCCGCGTTTCTATGACTAAAAACGCAGCTATAAACGCAAGGGGTGGGTACTACAGTGACGTGTACAGGAAGAGGATTCCTTCTGTTGGTAAACACAGAAGCATGAATCCTCCCGGTACCGTCACCGCCGCTTCCACCTCCCGTCCTGTGCATGTCAGCTCCGTGCGGCGCCATGTCAGGGCGGGAGGTGGAGGCAGCGGCGAAAACCAAAGTGAACAGTAGAAAAAAAAAAAAATGTCAATGTTTTTTTTTTCCTACTGATGCATCAGCTGATTGTATAACCGGCTTTTATACAATCAGCTGATGTGTGATGTGATTCAGGCACTTGATCCTGACACATCATCTGATCGCTCTGCCTTCCAGCAAACCGATCAGATGATATTGGATCCTGATTGGACGGCGCGGGACCCTGACCCAGGATTACTGCGGAGGGGGGTTTATTTCAATAAAGATGGAGTCACTAATTGTGTTGTGTTTTATTTCTAATAAAAATATTTTTCTGTGTGTTGTGGTTTTTTTTTATCTGTACTAGAAATTCATGGTGGCCATGTCTAATATTGGCGTGACACCATGAATTTCGGGCTTAGGGCCAGCTGATAATATACAGCTAGCCCTAACTCCATTATTACCTGGCTAGCCACCCGGCTTCAGGGCAGCTGGAAGAGTTGGATACAGCGCCAGAAGATGGCGCTTCTATGAAAGCGCCATTTTCTGGGGTGGCTGCGGACTGCAATTCGCAGTGGGGGTGCCCAGAAAGCATGGGCACCCTGCACTGTGGATTCCAATCCCCAGCTGCCTAGTTGTACCCGGCTGGACTCAAAAATTAGGCGAAGCCCACGTCATTTTTTTTTTTTTTAATTATTTCATGAAATAATTAAAAAAAAGGGCTTCTCTATATTTTTGGCTCCCAGCCGGGTACAAATAGGCAGCTGGGGGTTGGGGGCAGCCCGTACCTGCCTGCTGTACCCGGCTAGCATACAAAAATATGGCGAAGCCCATGTCATTTTTTTTTTCTTTTTGGGCAAAAAACTGCATACAGTCCTGGAAGGAGGATGCTGAGCCTTGTAGTTCTGCAGCTTCTGTCTGCTCTCCTGCATACACTAGTGAATGGAGGATGCTGAGACTTGTAGTTCTGCAGCTGCTGTCTGCTCTCCTGCATACACTAGTGAATGGAGGATGCTGAGACTTGTAGTTCTGCAGCTGCTGTCTGCTCTCCTGCATACACTAGTGAATGGAGGATGCTGAGACTTGTAGTTCTGCAGCTGCTGTCTGCTCTCCTGCATACACTAGTGAATGGAGGATGCTGAGACTTGTAGTTCTGCAGCTGCTGTCTGCTCTCCTGCATACACTAGTGAATGGAGGATGCTGAGACTTGTAGTTCTGCAGCTGCTGTCTGCTCTCCTGCATACACTAGTGAATGGAGGATGCTGAGACTTGTAGTTCTGCAGCTGCTGTCTGCTCTCCTGCATACACTAGTGAATGGAGGATGCTGAGACTTGTAGTTCTGCAGCTGCTGTCTGCTCTCCTGCATACACTAGTGAATGGAGGATGCTGAGACTTGTAGTTCTGCAGCTGCTGTCTGCTCTCCTGCATACACTAGTGAATGGAGGATGCTGAGACTTGTAGTTCTGCAGCTGCTGTCTGCTCTCCTGCATACACTAGTGAATGGAGGATGCTGAGACTTGTAGTTCTGCAGCTGCTGTCTGCTCTCCTGCATACACTAGTTCTGCAGCTGTCTGCTCTCCTGCATACAATGAACATTTTGAAGAAGGAAATGACATCAGACCTTTTTTTTTTTTTTTTTTTCATCAACAATCTTTAATGGCATTGTGCACTGATTAAAAACGCAGTGAGTAAAAACACAGCAAAAAACGCACCAAATCGCGGCAAAAACGCATGCGTTTTTGCCGCGTTTTTTTAGCCGCGGGTGCGTTTTTTAGACAAAAACGCACATAAAAACGCAGCGTGAAAAAAACGCCTAGTGCGCACATAGCCTTAGGGTGAGCTTGAAGCTTCAGGTGGAGGCCCTAAAGGAGGTGGAGGAGGGAGAAGCTGTGAAGAAAGTGGTAGATTCAGAGGTTTGTCCCACAAGATTTGGGGATTTCAAGAATTGTGGACCAGTCTCTTCCCCGACTGCCACTGCAGCGACCAGAGACACCCAGTGCCCAGTCAGTGAGATGTAATGCCACTGGCCATGCTTGATCGTCCAGGTGTCAGTGATGAAATGCACCCTGTCAGACAAAGATTTTTTTGAAGGAATGGGTGATTTTGTCAGCGATATGCTGGTGTAATGCAGGCACAGCTTTATTAGAAAAGTAATGGCGACTGGTCAACTGGTACTGGGGACTGCCGCAGCCATCAGCTTTCAGACACTGTCTGTATCCACGAGGTGCAAAGGCTTCATTCCCATGGCCAACAGTTTAGATATGGTGAAGTTCAAGCTCTAAAGGCTGCTTTACACGGTACGACCGATTGTGCAATTTCACAATCGATCGTACCCGCCCCCGTCCTTTTTGCGTCACGGGCAAATCGCTGCCCGTGTCGCACAAAGTCAGTAACCCCCTTCACATATACTTACCTCTCGTGCGACCTCGCTGTGGGTGGCGAACGTCCACTTCCTGGAGTGGGAGGGACGTTCGGCGTCACAGCGACGTCACATGGCCGCCGGCCAATGGAAGCGGAGTGGCGGAGATGAGCGGGACGTAAACATCCCGCCCACCTCCTTCCTTCACATAGCCGGCGGCGGCCGTGTGACTCAGGTGAGCGGCTGTTCATCGTTCCCGGGGTGTCACACGGAGCGACGTGTGCTACCCCGGAAACGATGAACAACTAAAATAAACGATATTATGGAACCTAGCGAGCAGTACACGACTCACGATTTGTGAGCGATACTGCGTCGCTAGGAGGTGTCACACAGGCCGGCATCGCCAGCGATGCCGGATGTGCGTCACAAAAACCGTGACCCCGACGATCTATCGCATGATAGATTGTCTAGTGTAAAGCAGCCTTTAGCTTTTCCATGTGTAGGAGGATATAATCTTTTATGTGACCACAACTGCGGGACCGAGGGCTACCTGCTGTGTTGAGAGAGAGTGAAGTAGGGTGTACATGACAAACTGGTGGACTGTGAGGGAGGTGCAGGCAGAGATGTTTTGGTGGATTGAGAAAGATGTGGTGCGCTTGGTGTCTGAGATCACTGAAAAACACCAGGGATGTCAATTTCCATAACAGCTGACAAGCTCTCATTCACCGTGACTGTAGCAGGTAAACAAGTGGAGGTTCTGCATCTGGAGACCTGTGTGAGAACACTTGACAAAGTGACAGAAGAGTTAAAAGCAGCAGACGCGGATGATGGGACCACTGGTGGTGGGCAAGGCCCGCTATGCCGCCTTCGAGCTCAGTAAGATCCCCAGACTAACACATGTTGGTTGTGCATGTGGCAGTTCATGTATGTAGTAGTTAAATTATTAGCATTTCTGCCTTTACTGAGTCATTTTTTACAAAGCTGGCAGATAATGTAAGTTGGGTCAGTCTTTGTGGTTTCATAAATAGCCCAGGCTAGGAAACCCTTGCCACCTATGCAAACTTCAGACTGCTGCTGGCCAAACCAGAGTTGTGGCTGAGGAGGTGTACCGCCCCCGCTCCCAGCAGCCGAGCTGCTCGGATGCGGTCCTTCTCTGGGTGGCTCGAGGGTCTCCGGACCCGGGGGTTGTACAGTCACTCCAACTGAAAAGGGGGGTGATGGGATTTTGGAAAGTTTGTACGTGATGCCACCCACGGGATGTGGTGATTTTGGACACCACCGCTGCAGCTACGGGGCACCAGGGGGAGATGTTGCGCAGCAAGTTGTTAACACCTCCGTGGGCAGGGATGGTGGCCCCGGGACCCGTTGGGGTTTGGTGGTGCAGGGAGATGGGCCACCGCAGGGTGTTGATGTACTCACTATTAGAAAATACACGAGTCTCTGGTAAACCAAGGTGATGGTGGTCGGTGCCCACAGCCGGCTGCGTTCGGATTCTCCCACTCGGCTGGTGGTCTCTGTCTTTCTCCTGCACCTGTGTTAGAATGGTGGACTGCCTGTGCTTGCAACTTCAGGAATCCGCTCCCGGCTGGTTGTGGCCTAAGGAGCCCTTGCCCACAGACGCTGGCCCATGGGATCTCTGAGCCTTGGCGGTGACCTGTTATCCCCCTCGGTGGGCTGTTGCCTTCAATCGGGACTTTGGGTGGGACAGGACCTCTAGTCCTGGCCACAATCAGTTAATTAACCAAGTCCAGTCGCTTCTGGACCTAGCTGCAGGGTCTGAGTACCCCACTGTGTGCTCCGGTTTTCGAGTCGGTTCCCCGGGTCGGTACCGGCGGGCCACTACCCTGTCCCAATCCACCTCGGTTCCACCGATATGTCTTCCTGGCTCCTGCAAACGGAGACCGCCGTATGCCTCCTAGCCAAAGGCACCAGGGCTCCTACCCTGGTACCTGTCCAATTTGGGGTATTTGCCTCAGCTGGAGCTGGACACAGCTCCAGGTCACACTTCTCTCCAACTTGAACTCTCAACTTGTCTGACTTTTCCTCGCCCTGGGCTGTCTAAAACTCCTAGGTGGGCATCTTCCAACCGTCTGGTTCCGCCCCCTGGTGTGTCTATCAAGCCCTGAGGGGGTGACTAGGGTTTTAAAGGTTGGCTGTGTGTTACCTGTGAGAGAAGGGTGTAGTGCAGGGCCCTATTTTTGACCACCTGGCCCGGCCAGGGTGTCACAGATGCATTGCTGGTCATGGTTGCATCACTCTGTCTTACTCCTCTACTACCTTCTCTGCTGAGTTACTCAGCTACATGCCTCTGGGTTTATACCATGTAGGATCTAGAACCTCATCGTCATCCTCTCTGTTGTCCCACTCCTCGCCCTGACAGTCACTCTCCTCCTCTTGCTGCCCTGAAAACACAGTACAACATGTGTGAGCCTCAGGTATCTGAGTGTCATCATGATCACCTCCACCCCGGGGGTTAACATCTGGTGAATATGGTCTGGATTCTGCTCAGACCCTACCTTGTCTGACCCAGTATCCAACTGACAAAGATTTTGGGCATCAGTGCAGATGCTTTCTTCCACTTGAGTCTGTAAATCTTTGGAGCAGATATCTGATACCCATGGAAGACAATGTGTGAAAAGTCATGCAGACTCGTCCCACAGTCAGTTGGGAGGTTAAAGAGTTGTGACTTGGGGGGAAAACAAGGGTAATTGGGGTGCCACCTGTGAGGGCTGTACAGTGTGTGATGTTGAGATGGAGGAAGAGGATAAGAGGCTACTTCATGCATTGCTTGCCATTCACTGTAGCATATGCTCTTTCTGGCTATCATCTACAAGTTGTATAGCTGTATGGCTGCCAAAGAAAGGGAGTTGAGTAGCCCATCTAGCAGCAGACCTTTTTTGTTGTCTTTGGATTGGTGTTTGTTCAGTAGAGCTTTCAGTAACATTTGCACCTACCCCACGTACACCTCAAACATCATGCCTATTCCCCTTTTCACCATGACCTCGGGATTTCCAACTCATGTTTGATGTACCCTTCCCCTCTTTTAGCCAGCTGTTTCACAAACCTATGCTCACATCTGTTAGTCACCTGTCACTAAATTAACAATCAGTTTATTTGCTGAGATGGCAATTTGTGGCTGGACCACACAAGTAGCAATCACTATTTAGATGATGAAATGGCAATTTTGGGCTGGACCACAGAAGTAGAAATTACTATTTAGATAATGAAGTGGCTATTTTGAGCTGAACTGCAGAAGTAGAAATCACTATTTAGATCAGGATTCCCCAACTACAGTCCTCAAGGTCCACCAACAGTGTATGTTTTCAGGATTTCCTTAGCATTACACAGGTGCTGAAATTATTACCTGTGCAGGTGATTAAATTATCACCTGTGCAATAAGGAAATCCTGAAAACATACAGTGTTGGTGGGCCTTGAGGACTGGGGTTGGGGAACTCTGATATACAGTTAGGTCCAGAAATATTTGGACAGTGACACAAGTTTTGTTATTTTAGCTGTTTACAAAAACATGTTCAGAAATACAATTATATATATAATATGGGCTGAAAGTGCTCACTCCCAGCTGCAATATGAGAGTTTTCACATCCAAATCGGAGAAAGGGTTTAGGAATCATAGCTCTGTAATGCATAGCCTCCTCTTTTTCAAGGGACCAAAAGTAATTGGACAATTGACTCTAAGGGCTGCAATTAACTCTGAAGGCGTCTCCCTCGTTAACCTGTAATCAATGAAGTAGTTAAAAGGTCTGGGGTTGATTACAGGTGTGTGTTTTTGCATTTGGAAGCTGTTGCTGTGACCAGACAACATGCGGTCTAAGGAACTCTCAATTGAGGTGAAGCAGAACATCCTGAGGCTGAAAAAAAAGAAAACATCCATCAGAGAGATAGCAGACATGCTTGGCGTAGCAAAATCAACAGTCGGGTACATTCTGATAAAAAAGGAATTGACTGGTGAGCTTGGGAACTCAAAAAGGCCTGGGCATCCACGGATGACAACAGTGGTGGATGATCGCCGCATACTTTCTTTGGTGAAGAAGAGCCCATTCACAACATCAACTGAAGTCCAGAACACTCTCAGTGAAGTAGGTGTATCTGTCTCTAAGTCAACAGTAAAGAGAAGACTCCATGAAAGTAAATACAAAGGGTTCACATCTAGATGCAAACCATTCATCAATTCCAAAAATAGACAGGCCAGAGTTAAATTTGCTGAAAAACACCTCATGAAGCCAGCTCAGTTCTGGAAAAGTATTCTATGGACAGATGAGACAAAGATCAACCTGTACCAGAATGATGGGAAGAAAAAAGTTTGGAGAAGAAAGGGAACGGCACATGATCCAAGGCACACCACATCCTCTGTAAAACATGGTGGAGGCAACGTTATGGCATGGGCATGCATGGCTTTCAATGGCACTGGGTTACTTGTGTTTATTGATGACATAACAGCAGACAAGAGTAGCCGGATGAATTCAGAAGTGTACCAGGATATACTTTCAGCCCAGATTCAGCCAAATGCCGCAAAGTTGATCGGACGGCGCTTCATAGTACAGATGGACAATGACCCCAAGCATACAGCCAAAGCTACCCAGGAGTTCATGAGTGCAAAAAAGTGGAACATTCTGCAATGGCCAAGTCAATCACCAGATCTTAACCCAATTGAGCATGCATTTCACTTGCTCAAAGCCAGACTTAAGACGGAAAGACCCACAAACAAGCAAGACCTGAAGGCTGCGGCTGTAAAGGCCTGGCAAAGCATTAAGAAGGAGGAAACCCAGCGTTTGGTGATGTCCATGGGTTCCAGACTTAAGGCAGTGATTGCCTCCAAAGAATTCGCAACAAAATATTGAAAAAAAAAATATTTTGTTTGGGTTTGGTTTATTTGTCCAATTACTTTTGACCTCCTAAAATGTGGAGTGTTTGTAAAGAAATGTGTACAGTTCCTACAATTTCTATCAGATATTTTTGTTCAAACCTTCAAATTAAACGTTACAATCTGCACTTGAATTCTGTTGTAGAGGTTTCATTTCAAATCCAATGTGGTGGCATGCAGAGCCCAACTCTCGAAAATTGTGTCACTGTCCAAATATTTCTGGACCTAACTGTAGATGATGAAATGGAAATTTTGGGCTAGATCACAGAAGTAGAAATCACTGTTTAGATGATGGAATTGCAATTTTGGGCTTCACCATCTAAGTAGAAATCACTATTTAGATGTTGAAATGGCAATTTTGGGCTGGACCACAGAAGTAGAAATAATTATTTAGATGATGAAATATCAATTTAGCTATCAGAATTTAGATGTTGAAATTTAAATAGCTGGCAGGACTACAAAATCAGCAATCAGGATTTAGAAGCTAAAATGTGGATTTGTGCTAGGAACACCAAGTTATTATGAATTTACATTTATCTGCATTCATATGCAGCAGTAGCAACAACAGCAACAGCAGCAGCACCGATTCCAATCTGTAGCAGTCTCAAAATGGCTCCAATGATGCATATCCACTTCTTATATGCAGAGGGACATGTGATTTAGGTAGCCAATGACACAAGCCCTTGTGTCTGAATGTTGTGGATGGCTTCTGCACCCTGATTGGCTGCCAGAACATACATTAAGTTAAGAAGGAAAAAAACAAAATTGTCCGCCACTCCTCTGTCTTCCCCCCCCCCCATCAAGAACCTTCCCGCTCATCATACAGCACCTAGTTAAAAGTCATAATAACGTAGAAGAAAAGCATTAGTGCAACCACGAACAGTTAAGGGTACTTTACATGCTGCGATATCGGTACTGATATCGCTAGCGAGTGTACCCACCCCCATCGGTTGTGCGTCACGGGCAAATCGCTGCCCTTGGCGCACAACCTTCCCTGCGACGTCGGTCTGGCTGGCAATCCGCCTCCTTTCTAAGGGGGCAGTACGTGCGGCGTCACAGCAACATCACACGGCAGCCGTCCAATAGCAGAGGAGGGGCAGAGATGAGCGGCCGGAACATGCCGCCCACCTCCTTCCTTCCTCATTGCCGTTGGACGCAGGTAAGGAGATGTTCGTCGTTCCTGCGGTGTCACACATAGCGATGTGTGATGCCGCAGGAACGACGAACAACATCGTACCTGCAGCAGCAACGATATTTGGAAAAGGAGCGACGTGTCAAAGAGCAACGATTTTTCACGTTTTTGCGCTCGTTGATCGGTGCTCCTTGGTGTCACATGCTGCGATGTCGCTAACGGCGCCGGATGTGCATCACTAACGACGTGACCCCGACGATATATCATTAGCGATGTCGCAGAGTGTAAAGAACCCTTTACTTTACAAAGCCAAACATTGCCAATTTTTGAGAAAAGTGCTAGTGTGACGCCCTGACAAAATCAGGTTGTCACAGGAGACTGCATCCATCTTCCTGATGCAGGACTCTCTCTCCTTGTCCTACCAACACAACCACACACACAGGTACAAACACCAGCCACAAAGCCTAGTCACTCCCCCAGGACAATAGGGACACACCAGTGGGCGGGGTCAGGCAGATGGTGACGCCCACCTAGGGGTCCTGAGGTGTCAGGGGAGGGAACACATCAGATTAGTTTAAACAGAGGAAGTGAGAGGAGTGAAGTGGTAGTCGGGGTTTGTAGCTCCCAGACTACCTGAGCTGACTAGGTGGCAGAGGGCGGAGCAGGGCCAAAGGCGACGGAGATCCGGTCGCGGGAGACCTTAAATGGTCCAGGGCAGGGTTGTAGCCCGCCGGTGCCGACAGTTGGAATCCGGTCCGGATGCCGTGCATAGTCGGAGTACCTGGACCCCCGGGGCGAGGACAGCTTCAAGCACCTTTCCGATTAACTAGCAGGGGACAAGATTCCAAGTCTTGTCCCACCAGTAGCCCAGATAGAGCGAGATGGAAGGCCAATGCGGGGGATAGGGCATCTGCAAGTGCCTGCTAATATCCCAAGGGTCAGATCTCGCGGGCGACAGCTCCCACAGCAAAGACACCGGGAGTGGACTTTTCCCGTTTCATGCGGACTAGTCAAGATACGAGACACCAAACGAGTGCAGGAGGAAGGGCCCCTGTTCTGTTCACCGGTGTGAGGGACCCGAGCACACCCCTCCGGAGGCTACCGGTATCTGGCACTTGGTTTACTACTTGGACTCTGTGTGACTTATTCAAAAACTGTGAGTACACCGGTATAATCTGGTCCAGCCTGCAGACTGTGCCCCAGCACTGCCCTCCACATACATCTGGGCCCCGGGACACCTCCCCTACCCATGGAGGGGATACCATCCCGCTGCCCCGCTCCATCAGCCCTTGGTGCCCCATGCCAAGGCAGTGGCGGTGTCACCAACTATCACCGCAACCCATGGGTGGCGTCACTGACAAACTCTCCCCTGTAGATAACCCCTTTCTTAAGTTGTGGGCGACGGGCTGCTGCACGAGCCCCGAATCCGACTGCCACTCAAGCCACAGCCACGATCCCGGATCCGAGCATCTCGAATAGCCCCCTTGCCGTGGTCGTGCCGAATTTGAAATTGGCAAACCATTTTAGAACAGCTTCGCTCATCTCTAGTGGCAATCTCTCTAAAACCTTATACTGTATTGCATCCCACAGCTTTGTGTAGTGGTACAAAACAGCATACAAGCTGTATAATTTATTAGCTCAACCTAGCAATTTTTTTTTTCCAGTGTGCCTTGCGGTGTCAATATCTCTGAAAACTTATACTATGTTGCTTCATGCAGCTTTGCGTAGCAGTCAAAACCAGCTGCATACAGGCTTTCTTATAATCATTCTTTGAATACAAGCCATGTATTAATATGAATTTGTTTGTGTACCAAAGAATGAGGAGAACTTGTAATAGGGGATGTGGCCATGGTGGTGCTGCTGGTAGTGTAGCTGTTTCAGGGCAAGGACGTGGTAGATGTGTGCTTGCTACGCTCCGAAGTGAAACACCTTCCTTCTGAGTATGCAGGCCGTAGACTGGTCTTTATAATTTCTTAGGCCCAAGTACCGCTGCACGAATGGTGTGGCCAGAACATGTTGAGACGGTTTTAATTTATATGTGTGACGCCCTGGCCTAACAAGTCGTCACAGGTTATTATGCAATCTGTCCTTCTGTACAATATCCACCTCCTCCTTGGTTACGGGTCCCTGACCTTTGGTGTTGCTAAGAACAAGCTAATCAAAATCCTACGAACACTCTGCACCACACCCACCAGACACGCCTGTGGACGGCCTGAGTGCAATAGGGTCGCCCACTTGGGGGGTTGGTTAAAGGTGAGGTCAGGAGTGTTAGGAGACAGTGAGTTGAGCAGTGACTCAAGAAGAGAGGTCAGGAGCTAGGCTCCTTGAGACTACTAGGTGGCAGACGTTGGTCTGGGCCTGATAGGAGCTGGACCCCGGTTGCAGGGGATCGAGAGAAGGGGCACGGACTGTCGAGGAGGAAAGCTGGCGGCCTTGTGCCATCACTGGGTAGGGGCCAGGGCACGACGGAGTACGTGGACCCTAGGTCAAGAACAAGGTTCAGGCGTCCTGACAATTTACCCGAAGAGGACGGAGCCTTCAAGATCCGTTCTCCACCCGCTCCAAAATTGAGGTAGTAGCGCAACGAGGGGGATAGGACTTTCCCACTACACGGTCCAAAAAATCCCAAGCGTGAACCCTGAGAGCAAGCTAACCCAGTTAGCCATACTGGTGAGCGAGACCCGATCAGTTTTATACTAAAGGGACCAATCATAAAACTAGGTGCCAAGGCAAAGGTCATAGACTAACAGGCAACACCAACGGCACGGGATCCAGGCGTGCTCCCTCTAAGCAGCAGCGGTGTCCAGAACTTTGGTTTACCACAGTTGTCAGTGTCAGTGTGCCGCCCCCGTGCCAGCAGCCGCCGCTGCTCGGATCCGGACCTTCTTGGGGGGTGGCTCGAGGATCTCCAGACCCGGGGGTCTCGCGGACACGCCGAATAAAAGGGGGACGTAGATGTACGGGCTAGGCCGTATTAAGTTCGTGACGCCACCCACGGTGTGTGGTTGTGGCGCCCTGGACAAGCCAGGGGCCACAGGTAACAACACACACACACCCCCACCCCCAGCAGTTCACAGCAGACATCCCCAGTGAAACTTGATTCCTTTCCTCGGGCTCAGACAGACACACCAGGTGGGCGGAGTCAGGAGATGGAGACGCCCACCCAGGAGTTTAGCTGGCCTGAGGCAGGAAACAAGTCCAGTCAAGTCCAGGGAGAGGAGGAGAGAGAAGGTCTGCAGGGAGACAAAAGCAGACAGGGGCCTAGGTTGGAGCCTAAGGCCCCCGTGCAGAGAGTGAGGCAGACGGTAGTGGCCATCTGCGAGAGCCGGGAAGACAGTTGGTGGAACCGTAGGTAGCCGGGGCTGGGCGGTGGCCCACCGGTACTGAATCGGGGAGCCAGCTGGAAACCGGATTGCAGGAGGAGCGTGCTCGGAGCTGAAAGAGAGGACTTACATTACCAACCTGGGGTCAGGGGAAAAACACTGCAGCCGCCTGTGGGACCCGTCCATCCAGCCGTGTGTTTTACCGAGAACTGTGTCATCATTACTGGCTGAGTGAGTACCACCGTGCCGTGCGGCACAGCGCTGCCCCTGCGACCCTGCACCTCTTCAGGCCCCGTAACCCGCCTGCCAGCTCCAAAACCCTCCACGGGCCCCGGGACCACCAACCCCCCTACCCACGGAGGGGACATAACAACCAAGCTGCTCCCAGTCACCGCTCCCGGGATCCCCGTCCAGAGCAGCGGTGGTGTCACCATTATCACCACAGCCGTTGGTGGCGTCACGAACAATCTCCCTTACCTAACCCCTTTTTACTGTGGAGCCTGGGATCACAGACCGGGTCACGCCACCGTGATACCCACAGAAGTGACCTCGTGGCCCGGATCTGAGTACCCCTGGTCCCCGGGCGACACATGGTGAGGTGGGACACCACCGCTGCTGTTGTGGGGCACCAGGGGGAGATGTAGTGGCAGCTGGATGTTAACCCCTCCGTTGTTAGGGATGGTTTACCCGGAACCCAATGTCTTTGTGCAGGGTATAGCGATGGCGGGGGCCGGCACGCCTGAGCAAGCAGGGGGATGTTTGGTTACTCACAGTAAATGAATCACACGAGTCTTTTGGTAAACCAAGGTGCTGGTGGCTGGCCGCCATGGCCGGTTGCATTCGGGTCCCCCACCCAGGCTGGTGGTCACTGTCCTTTTCCTCTGCACTTGATTTGTGTATGGTGGACTGCCTGGTCTGGAACTCAGGAGTCCGCTCCCGGCTGGATGTGGCCTAAGGAGCCGTGCCCGCAGACGCTGGCCCATGGGATCTATGGGCCCTGGCGGTGGCCTCCTATCCCTATCGGTGGGCTGTGTTCTTCTCTTAGGGTCTTTGGGTGGGACAGGACCTATAATTCTGGCCTCAATCGGTTAATTAGCTAGGCCGCTGGTTTCGGTCCTGGCTTCAGGGTCCGAGTACCCCCTCTGTGCTATGGTTTCCGGGTCGGTTCCCCGTGTCTGTACCGGCGGGCTACAACCCTGTCCCAGTCCACCTCGGTTCTGCCGAGCCATCTTCCCTTCTCCTGCTGATGGAGACCACCGTCTGCCACCTAGCCAAAGGCACCAGGGCTCATACCCTGGCACCGTTCAACTTGAACTTCCTCTGCTGGAGCTACACCTAGCTCCAGCCCACACTCCTCTCCACTCAAACTACAAACTTATCTGCTTGTTTTCCCGCCCCGGGCTGTCTAAACCCCTGGGTGGGCGTGTCCAACTGCCTGGTCCCGCACACTGGTGTGTCTATCTTTCCCTAAGGGGGGTGACTAGGGTTTCAGGTCGGCTGTGTGTTTCCTAAGCAAGGGAAGGAAGTTATGCGGGGGCCTATTTGTGACTACTTGGTTTTGCCAGGGCGTAACATTCCCCCTTGGTTTAATACAGACCGTCCGCGGGCTGTCCGACCACCAACAGTTATTGAACAGGAACTGAAAAAGATGAAAAAGGAGTAAAACACAATTACAAGTATACTAACATATTTACATCGAAGTATATGTGGTTTCTTCCCTTACGGGAGGCACTTTTCTTAAGCGTTGCACATTTAAAACCAGGACGGGACGGACCGGGTCCTTCTCACCTCACCCACCCAAAACAACCTAGCCCTGATGCCACCTCTAAAACACAGGTTGGCACCCCTTGCCCAAGTCCAGGTTAGGTCTGGGTGTTGCCCGTACGGGCCGGGTAAAAAGTTCCTTACCCGGCAGTCCTTTTTCAAAGGCCCCACGTCCAGGGGACCCCTGACCCAGAGGGTAGTCACCGGTTTTGCTAGTGACTGGGCCTCGGCCGACTCTACCGCAGGCCCTTCCTCCAATCAGCCTCTCCAGGGACTGCTGCAGGTGAGAAGGTTCGTCAGGGACTATTTACAAGACCCAATAGTTTTTGGGTTGGCTTCCCAGTTCAAAGCCATGGTCCATGAACTATGAAACGGGAACTGTAAAAACAACAGACGGTCCCAACGGGGACTTCAAAACTTGGGTAGCCTGGGAACCGCTACCTTAACATTTTAATCTAGTGAAGAGCTCAGTTAATTGGTATTCATTCATACACATATTTACACAAAGAACAGGCACCACTCACTTGATCGCGGTCTCCCTGTACCTGAGCGGTGGCTGACCTAAGCTAGGGCGTGTGGACCTTCTGAGCCCTCTAGGTTCGCATGGGACCGGTAGGGGAGAGGTAAGTGCAGGTCTCTCTTCCCTAACGTCAGGTGTGACTGGCAGAGACCTATGGGGGCATGGTGCAGGTGCATCCCTGGGCACTTGTGCTGGTGTATCGCTGATAGACCTTTCTGGCTCTCTATCTTCTACGGGTTGTGGGAACATGATAACGGGAACAATCACTGCTCCATTCTGCATATAGGCCAATCAGCCAGAAAATCACCCATTACAGTGTGGATCACCTCTTCTTTTCCACGTTCGGCGTAGGAGGGGGACCTCCTCCACCATGTTCAGGGGCTCTGGGCACTTCTTCAGGTGGTCCCTGGAAACAGGGCCGTAGTCTTTCCCTGGTCACGACTGACAAGGTATGTTTTCTGATCTTCCCATCCAGTGGGTTGGATAACATAAGGGGTCCTCTCCCACTGGTCATCTAGCTTGTGCGTCCTTCTTTTCTTCTTCAGTACCACATCTCCGGGTCCAAAGGGGGCAACCCGGGCTCGTCTGTTAAAACGCTGCTCTTGCCTCTTGCTCTGGCACAGGTTCCTTTCTACATATTCCTGGATCTGCCGGTACTGTTTCTGGCGCTTGGTGTCCCAATTGGTAGTGGGGGAGATGGTCTCAGGTACCTAGACATCCAATTCTAGATCCACCGGCAACTTCCCAGGCCAAGACCTCATCAGGTATGCAGGCGTGCACTTAGTGGAGCTGCAGGGGATATTATTGTACATGTCCACCAGGTCGGGCAGCTTCTCGGGCCACAAGTTTCTTTCTTCCAGGGGCAAGGTGTTGAGGAGGTTGAGAACCGAGTGATTCATTTTCTCGCACATCCCGTTAGTCTGGGCATGGTAGGCCGTGGTCCGGATCTTCTTGCACCCATACAAGTTGCAGAGCTCTTGAAAAATCTCTGCCTCGAAGGCATGCTGTTGAACTCGCAGAGCCCCATCGGGGTAGCGAACGCAGTCTTCTCGCGGTCTTCTTCTGCAACTGACACTTGCCAGTAGCCACTAGTGAGGTCAAGAGTGGAGAAATAATTAGCTGTCTTTAGCGCAGCCAACGATTCTTCAATGCGGGGAAGGGGGTACGCATCTTTATGCGTTATCTGGTTAATCTTCCGGTAATCCACACACATTCTCATGGTGCCGTCCTTCTTCTTTACCAGGACCAACGGAGCTGCCCAGGGACTGCAACTATCATGAATGACCCCTGCCTCGTTCATGTTCCTCAACATGTCTTTGGCGCACTGGTAATGTGCAGGAGGGATCGGCCTATACCTCTCTTTGATAGGTGGATGTGTGCCGGTGGGAACATGGTGCTGAACCCCCTTGATCCTCCCGAAATCTAACGGGTGTTTACTAAATATAAATACCTGCTCATACTCTTGCACTACCCGGTACACCCCTCCTTTGTGATGTGCAGGTGTGGATTTGGTGCCTACATGTAGCTCCTGACACCACTCTTCTAACTGCTCTGCTGGGGTATTTGCTGTCTGGCTGTGATGCGGTGATAGTGGTGGCTGCCACGTGGATGGCGTCTGCATCTACAGTGAATAATTTAGCAATGGTGGCATAACGGGGTAGCGTAACCTATTCCTCTCCGCAGTTCATCACTCTCACGGGTACTCGTCCTTTCTTGACATCAATCACCCCCCTGGCTGCCATTACTGTGGGCCAATGCTTGGAAGGCAAAGGCTCCACCACTGCCGGGTAATCCTGTCCATGGGGACCCACTGCTGCCCTACACCAAATCATCATCTCACTCCACGGAAGCACCACTAGAGGCGCTACATCCATCACTCGCACGCCACCAATCTCTCCACCTGGAATGTTCACCTATTGCCGCTGCAGGAGAGCCCAGATCTCACATTGCAGAACCCTCTGCCGGCCTCCTCCTGCTGTGGCAGACAGTTGCTGCAATAAGTGCAGCACTTCCCCCATGCAATTTTCAATCACGTTGGTCCCTAGGACCATTTTTGGGTTGTGGTCACTGGGGTCATTCTGTACCACAATCAGTCCTTGAGGTTTCAGCTCCACTCGCCCCACCTTCAAGGTCACCTCCTTAAACCCCACTTGGGTCATAGGGAGTCCGTTAGCCGCAATGATGGTCAAACTGGCATCCGGGGGGTGAGCTCACTATCAGACCAATAACGTTTGTACAGTATATAGGGTATAGTTGTTACCTGTGAACCGGTGTCAAGAAGGGCGAAGGGCGGGATACCGTCCACAGCAAGGGAGATGATGGGGCGACCTCCAACGTATCGATCACGCCAATCAGCTGGGCCTTCAGGATCTATTCCTGAGGATTGGCCCTTGGCCTCAGGGGTTGCTCATTTAAAGGACACCGGCGGGAGTAGTGACCAGTCTTGTTGCACTGGTAGCAGACGGGTGGTCCATACCGGCTGTTGTTGTTCCTCCTCCGTTGCATCCAAGGGACGTCTTCCGGGCTGTCGGCGAGCTGTATCTTCTCCGCTGGCTTGGCTTTCAATGGTAGCTGTAGGGCGGTGAGGATCCTGGTGACGTCATCACTCAGGCGCTGGACTTGCAACAACAGGTCCTTTGGAGTTCCGGCCGCTACTGCGGGGGCCAGTAGGGCCAACAAGGGGGTTGCTACTGAGACTGGGGTGGTGTCAGCCGGCCAGGATGGCGGGTCGGGGGCACCAGCATCGACCATCTGCAGTACTTTAATGGCCCGGTCTTTTAGAACTGCAAAGCTCAAGTCCGAGTGTTCTAGAGACCCCAGCCGTAGTTGTTTACGATCTTCAGCGGACCCTAGTCCCTGCAGGAACTGCTCTACCAGCATTTTGTTGCACTCAGCCTCACTAATAGGGTCCACCTGCTTCAGCGTGCGCAGGGCTGTCTGCAGCCTCAAGGCGTAGTCTCGGATACTGTCCTGCGGTCGCTGTCGGCAGTTATAGAAATGCATCCGCAACTCCGCTTCAGTACGGGTTTTAAAAGCAACCTGCAGTTTATCAAAAATGGCGGTTACCGAGACCCGGTGAGCATCCACCCAAGTCTCCACCTCCTGCTCAGCGGCACCAGTCAGCTGCCCGAGTACCACAGATGCACGCTGTTTGACAGTCATGGCATACAAATCAAGAATAGTACATATTTTCTTCTTTAATACCTGCAGGGTATCAGGTTTCCCATCATACTGGGATAGCCAGGCAGCACCGGGCACCGGGCACGTAGGGCAAGGAGATTGGCATTACTTGGGTGACCGCCGGAGCCACAGTTCCCCCCGCTCCTGCGACCGGAGTGGGAGCCGCCACGTTTCCGTCACCTGCCACATCTGTGGCCGCCGCTGCTCCGGCGGCCGGCGCCACTCCGCCATCGGGGTTAGGCGCGGACATCTTCCCGCTTCTCCCCCTTGGTCTTTTTCCAACACTCTCTTTTTCGGCTAGTTTCGTTTTATGACCTCGGGGTTCACCTTCCGGCCGTGTTCCCAGGGGGTGGGGCTTCAGCTTTGCGCCCTTTCTCGGGGAAGAAGACGCCAGGCTGCAGTTTTCGCGCCCAAAAATGGTGGCAAAAATGGCGACTTCTGAAAATGAAAATGAATGGCTCACCGCTGACTGTCCAATGCAAGGCGCACTTCCACCAGGTAAGTGGATGGGTAAGTGTCCTGTTCGTGATGCCAGGTTTCGGGGTGTGCCGGCCCCGTGCCAGCAGCCGCCGATGCTCAGATCCAGACCTTCTTGGGGGGTGGCTCGAGGGTCTCCGGACCCGGGGGTCTCGCCTGACATGCCGAATAAAAGGGGGACATAGATGTACGGGCTAGGCCGTATTAAGTTCGTGACGCCACCCACGGTGTGTGGTGAGGTGGGACACCACCGCTGCTGTTGTGGGGCACCCGGGGGAGATGTAGTGGCAGCTGGATGTTAACCCCTCCGTGGGTAAGGATAGTTGCCCCGGGACCCAGTGTCTTTGTGCAGGGTACAGCGATGGCGAGGGCCGGCACGCCTGAGCAAGCAGGGGGATGTTTGGTTACTCACAGTAAATGAATCACACGAGTCTTTTGGTAAACCAAGGTGCTGGTGGCCGGCCGCCGTGGCCGGTTGCATTCGGGTCCCCCACCCAGACTGGTGGTCACTGTCCTTTTCCTCTGCACTTGTTTTGTGTATGGTGGACTGCCTGGTCTGGAACTCAGGAGTCTGCTCCCCGCTGGATGTGGCCTAGAGAGCCGTGCCCACAGACGCTGGCCCGTGGGATCTATGGGCCCTTGCGGTGGCCTCCTATCCCTATCGGTGGGCTGTTGTCTTCTCTTAGGTACTTTGGGTGGGACAGGACCTATAATCATGGCCTCAATCGGTTAATTAGCTAGGCCGCTGGTTTCGGTCCTGGCTTCAGGGTCTGAGTACCCCCTCTGTGCTACGGTTTCCGGGTCGGTTCCCCGTGTCTGTACCGGCGGGCTACAACCCTGTCCCGGTCCACCTCGGTTCTGCTGAGCCGTCTTCCCGTCTCCTGCTGATGGAGACCACCGTCTGCCACCTAGCCAAAGGCACCAGGGCTCCTACCCTGGCACCGTTCAACTTGAACTTCCTCTGCTGGAGCTACACCTAGCTCCAGCCCACACTCCTCTCCACTCGAACTACAAACTTATCTGCTTGTTTTCCCGCCCCGGGTTGTCTAAACCCCTGGGTGGGCGTGTGCAACCGCCTGGTCCCGCCCACTGGTGTGTCTATCTTTCCCTAAGGGGGGGTGACTAGGGTTTCAGGTCGGCTGTGTGTTTCTTAAGCGAGGGAAGGGTGTTATGCGGGGGCCTATTTGTGACTACCTGGTTTTGCCAGGGCATCACATCAGCATTATTGATCTGAGTGAGTACACAAGTGACCCTTATCGTCCCAACAACACCTCCCCGTCGCCTTCATCGAGTCCCGGGGCATCCCCCCCTACCCGTGGAGGGGTTAAACACCTGGCTGCCTACACCATCGCCACCGGGTACTCCCAATCGCAGCGGTGGTACTCCACCTTACCACACACCACGGGTGGCGTCACGAACTTTCCACATCATCCCCTGTAAATACTCCCCCTTTTTATTCAAGTTGCCGTGCGACCCCGACCCCCGGGTCCGGAGATCTCTCGAGCCACTGTGGATCCGGATCCGAGCAGCCCAGCTGCTGACGCGGGGGCGGCACATATGGCTACCAGTGCCTCCAGCTTTTTTCCACCTGAAAGCTCAGAGACGTCTCCCAAGTTCCATGGGCATCTTTTCTTCCACCTCAACCCATTCAAAATCAGCCAAGCTGTGTGAGCCACAAGTCATGCAGCAGTCACTTATGCTTTTTGATGACTCTGCTGGCTGGGGCCCAATGGACCATCAAACTAGCCCTGTCCCTGAGGTGGAAGAGACAGAGTGCACTGACACCCAAACACTTGTTGTGTTAGAGGATGAGTCCGTGGCAGGGCTGGTGGACACTGTCTGTGGATCACCACACCACAGCTCAGAGGATGCCAACTGCTGCAGCTTTTGTCAGTGTGCAGACTGGGAAGGAGGGCAGAGCAGAGGAGTGGAAGAAAGATGATGCGATGCATGATTACGAGGTGCTTGACCCCACCTGGAGCGAACGCCGTGATAGTAAATTTTGCAGTTCTGATGAAGGGAATGTGTTCAGTGAAACGAATCAGCAGCACAGCAAAAGAGGGTGCATAGGATAAAAGCCCTGTAGATGGCCCAGAGTCAGTAAGTCAGCTGCTACTGCCCATTGCACCAGTGAAAACCTCCCAACAAAGCCAGCTCAAAAGTACTTATTGGCGTGGCATGTGCTGATGACAAGAGAGTGAGCTTTGCAAAATGTGCCATCAGAGCCTGAAGCAAGGGAACAAATCTTCTCAACCTGAGCACCACCTGCATGATGTGTCATCTGACTTCCAAGCACAAGGTGCAGTGGAGTTGTTTTCTGAGAAATCAGGAAAGAACTCTGGCTCTAACTGCTCCCTCTTCTGCTGTGATTTTGGCCTCTTCAGCTATGGTGTCGGCATCTTGCACTTGTTCACAATCACCAGGACCACCTTCCTCTTCGCAAGTGCATGATATGGCAGAAACAACATTACTACCACCACCAACACCACTACGATCACCACTAATATCACCTACTATATGCACATTGTCCCATGGAAGTCTGCAGCTCTCCATCCCCCAAACCCTTGATAGAAAGAGGAAATACCTCATTGTCACCCATGAGCCCTGGTTCTGCTTGTCTTTGAAATGCTGCCCTTCAGGCTGGTAGATATGGACATTTTCCAACAAATTAGGTCTGTGGCTGTACTGTCTGTTGTTCCTAGCCGCCACTATTTTTACAGGCATGTCATCCCTGCACACACATGTGGCGAAACAAATCCATTGTTCACTCCACAATGCCATAAGTGGAAAGGTCCACGTAACTATGGATACTTGGAACAGTAAGCATGGGCCAGGACAGTCTTTCTAACTGTACACTGTGTAAACATAGTGGCGCTGTGCATGAGGTGCAAGGCGTTGAAGCACATCCTACCACCAACTTGGATTGCTGGTCATTTGTCGGTCAGTGTTGCTTCCTCCTCCTACTCTGCTTCCTCCACCTCCTTCTCATTCGGTCAGAGTAAAGGGTACTTTACACGCTGCGATATCGGTACCGATATCGCTAGCGAGCGTACCCGCCCCCGTTGGTTGTGCGTCACTGGCAAATCGCTGCCCGTGGCGCACAACATAGCTAACACTCGTCACACGGACTTACCTTCCCTGTGACGTCTCCTTTCTAAGGGGGCGGTTTGTGCGGCGTCACAGCGACGTCACACGGCAGCCGTCCAATAGCAGAAGAGGGGCGGAGATGAGCAGCCGGAATATGCCGCCCACCTCCTTCCTTCCTCATAGCCGGTGGATGCAGGTAATGAGATGTTCGTCATTCCTGCGGTGTCACACACAGCGATGTATGCTGCCGCAGGAATGACGAACAACATCGTAACTGCAGCAGCAACGATATTTGGGACAGGAGCGACGTGTCAACGAGCAACGATTTTTCACGTTTTTGCGCTTGTTGATCATCGCCCCTTGGTGTCACATGCTGCGATGTCTCTAACGGCACTGGATGTGTGTCACTAACGACGTGACCCCGACGATATATCGTTAGCACTATCGCAGCGTGTAAAGCACCCTTAAGACCTGCACTATCAACTTCAGCACAGGCGGCATTTTGAACACTCGCTTTCAGTTCTGCTACCCCCGGATCGAGTTCCGGGAACCGCAGTCCTCGGCAGGAAACTGTGTCTGACGTCCTTTTAAGGCTCGCAGACCACAGCGTTCGCTGCCTCCTCCTGGTTTGAGCTTCATCTGCGGGCGGAGCTACCGTGCAGCGTCCTGCTCAGTCCCACAGATGAAAGAGGCGCAGTGCCAGGCATCGACCTCCAGCACAGCGCTTCCCTCCGGCGCTGTGTGGGCCCTCTCTCCTCCGTGACCGAGCAGTATGTGCTAAAACCCTCTTCCCCACTTGACCTGTATGTTCCCTCCAAGCCACCCAGTTTAGGGGCCCCAGCGGGCTGTATGGGATTCTCCCCCCCCAAAGGTGTATGCCCTGGCCCCCCCCCGGAGCCGTATGTGATGGCCCCATGGAGCCGCGTGTGTGGGCCCCCTGGAGCCGCGTGTGTGGGCCCCCAAGAGCCGCGTATGTGGGCCACCAAGAGCCGTGTGTGTGTCTATATTTATGCAGCAGAGTTGTGTGTGTCTGTATGTATGCAGCAGAGGTGTGTGTCTGTATGTATGCAGCAGAGGTGTGTGTGTGTGTGTGTTTGTGTGTGTCTGTATGTATGCAGCAGAGGTGTGTGTGTGTGTGTGTCTGTATGTATGCAGTAGAGTTGTGTGTGTCTGTATGTATGCCGCAGAGGTGTGTATCTGTATGTATGCAGCAGAGGTGTGTGTCTGTGTGTATGCAGCAGAATTGTGTGTGTCTGTATGTATGCAGTAGGGTTGTGTGTGTCTGTATGTATGCAGTAGAGGTGTGTGTCTCTGTGTATGCAGCAGAATTGTGTGTGTCTGTATGTATACAGTAGAGTTGTGTGTGTGTCTGTATGTATGCAGCACAGTTGTGTGTGTCTGTCTGTATGTATGCAGCAGAGTTGTGTGTGTCTGTATGTATGTATGCAGCAGAGTTGTGTCTGTGTGTCTGTATGTATGTATGCAGCAGTTGTGTGTGTCTGTATGTATGCAGCAGCGTTGTGTGTGTTTTTCTGTATGTATGCAGCAGAGTTGTGTGTGTCTGTATATATGCAGCAGAGTTGTGTCTGTCTGTATGTATGCAGAGAGAGGGGAACCAGCACGATCTGAAAATGGCATGCATCATATAAAAAGTGCAAATTCACGGATTTATTCCAACTGTACTGTAATATAAATGAGATTTTTAGCAAATATTTGATCAATTCTTTGAGCCACCCCTGCCAACGTCACGGCAAATCTCAATAGGGGGGTCCTACACTAAATTCTATATTTCATGTACCATGCGGCCTCCTAGATAAAGTTAAAAGCAGAACCATAATGGAGCACACATACCTGTAACCTGTATATATAACCGCTTCTATGTTGCAAAAGAGGCAATTGTGGATAGAGGTCAGCCCAGGTCCCAGCATGTGGAGCAAGCTCTACACATACCAGGACTATATCAGAACTGACCCTCCCAGTGCCAGTCAGCAACCATTGATAAAGGCGGACCAGATCCAAGTATGGTGCTTAATCAGCAATGCCTGTGGAAAGGGTGAGGTAACTGAATGTGAATAGCTACCAACAGGAGGAATATATTGCAAACCAAGATCAGGCATGCATAGCATGGTGGTGACCAGTCATCAGACATTTGTAGCATAACTACAATCAAACAGAGAGAGAGGGGAGCCAGCACGATCTGAAAATGGCATGCATCATATAAAAAGTGCAAATTCACGGATTTATTCCAACTGTACTGTAATATAAATGAGATTTTTATATTTTTGTATGTATGCAGCAGAGTTTTGTGTGTCTGTCTGTATGCAGCAGAGTTGTGTGTGTCTGTATGCAGCAGAGTTGTGTGTGTGTCTGTATGCAGCAGAGTTGTGTGTGTGTCTGTCTATATGAAGCAGAGTTGTGTGTATGTCTGTCTGTATGCAGCAGAGTTGTGTGTGTCTGTCTGTATGTAGCAGAGTTGTGTGTCTGTATGTATCTATGCAGCAGAATTGTGTGTGTCTGTATGTATGCAGCAGAGTTGTGTGTGTCTGTATGTATGCAGCATAGTTGTGTGTGTCTGTCTGTATGCAGCAGAGTTGTGTGTGTCTGTATGTATGCAGCAGAGTTGTGTGTCTGTCTATATGTATCCAGCAGAGCTGTCTGTCTGTATGTATGCAGCAGAGCTGTGTGTATGTCTGTTTGTATGTAGCAGAGCTGTGTGTGTGTCTGTCTGTATGTATGCAGCAGAGCTGTGTGTCTGTATATATGCAGCAGAGCTGTGTGTGTGTGTGCGTGTCTGTATCTATGCAGAGAGCTGTGTGTGTGTCTGTATGTATGTAGCAGAGCTGTGTCTGTATGTATGCAGCAGAGCTGTGTGTGTCTGTATGTATGCAGCAGAACTGTGTGCGTGTCTATGTATGTAGCAGAGCTGTGTGTGTGTCTGTATGTATGCAGCAGAGGTGTGTGTGTCTGTATGTATGCAGCAGAGCTGTGTGTGTCTGTATGTATGCAGCAGATCTGTGTGTGTGTCTGTATGTATGCAGCAGAGCTGTGTCTGTATGTATGCAGCAGAGCTGTGTGTGTCTATGTATGCAGCAGAACTGTGTGCATGTCTATGTATGTAGCAGAGCTGTGTGTGTGTCTGTATGTATGCAGTAGAGTTGTGTGTGTCTGTATGTATGCCGCAGAGGTGTGTATCTGTATGTATGCAGCAGAGGTGTGTGTCTGTGTGTATGCAGCAGAATTGTGTGTGTCTGTATGTATGCAGTAGGGTTGTGTGTGTCTGTATGTATGCAGTAGAGGTGTGTGTCTCTGTGTATGCAGCAGAATTGTGTGTGTCTGTATGTATACAGTAGAGTTGTGTGTGTGTCTGTATGTATGCAGCACAGTTGTGTGTGTCTGTCTGTATGTATGCAGCAGAGTTGTGTGTGTCTGTATGTATGTATGCAGCAGAGTTGTGTCTGTGTGTCTGTATGTATGTATGCAGCAGTTGTGTGTGTCTGTATGTATGCAGCAGCGTTGTGTGTGTTTTTCTGTATGTATGCAGCAGAGTTGTGTGTGTCTGTATATATGCAGCAGAGTTGTGTCTGTCTGTATGTATGCAGAGAGAGGGGAACCAGCACGATCTGAAAATGGCATGCATCATATAAAAAGTGCAAATTCACGGATTTATTCCAACTGTACTGTAATATAAATGAGATTTTTAGCAAATATTTGATCAATTCTTTGAGCCACCCCTGCCAACGTCACGGCAAATCTCAATAGGGGGGTCCTACACTAAATTCTATATTTCATGTACCATGCGGCCTCCTAGATAAAGTTAAAAGCAGAACCATAATGGAGCACACATACCTGTAACCTGTATATATAACCGCTTCTATGTTGCAAAAGAGGCAATTGTGGATAGAGGTCAGCCCAGGTCCCAGCATGTGGAGCAAGCTCTACACATACCAGGACTATATCAGAACTGACCCTCCCAGTGCCAGTCAGCAACCATTGATAAAGGCGGACCAGATCCAAGTATGGTGCTTAATCAGCAATGCCTGTGGAAAGGGTGAGGTAACTGAATGTGAATAGCTACCAACAGGAGGAATATATTGCAAACCAAGATCAGGCATGCATAGCATGGTGGTGACCAGCCATCAGACATTTGTAGCATAACTACAATCAAACAGAGAGAGAGGGGAGCCAGCACGATCTGAAAATGGCATGCATCATATAAAAAGTGCAAATTCACGGATTTATTCCAACTGTACTGTAATATAAATGAGATTTTTATATTTTTGTATGTATGCAGCAGAGTTTTGTGTGTCTGTCTGTATGCAGCAGAGTTGTGTGTGTCTGTATGCAGCAGAGTTGTGTGTGTGTCTGTATGCAGCAGAGTTGTGTGTGTGTCTGTCTATATGAAGCAGAGTTGTGTGTATGTCTGTCTGTATGCAGCAGAGTTGTGTGTGTCTGTCTGTATGTAGCAGAGTTGTGTGTCTGTATGTATCTATGCAGCAGAATTGTGTGTGTCTGTATGTATGCAGCAGAGTTGTGTGTGTCTGTATGTATGCAGCATAGTTGTGTGTGTCTGTCTGTATGCAGCAGAGTTGTGTGTGTGTCTGTATGTATGCAGCAGAGTTGTGTGTCTGTCTATATGTATCCAGCAGAGCTGTCTGTCTGTATGTATGCAGCAGAGCTGTGTGTATGTCTGTTTGTATGTAGCAGAGCTGTATGTGTGTCTGTCTGTATGTATGCAGCAGAGCTGTGTGTCTGTATATATGCAGCAGAGCTGTGTGTGTGTGTGTGCGTGTCTGTATCTATGCAGAGAGCTGTGTGTGTGTCTGTATGTATGTAGCAGAGCTGTGTCTGTATGTATGCAGCAGAGCTGTGTGTGTCTGTATGTATGCAGCAGAACTGTGTGCGTGTCTATGTATGTAGCAGAGCTGTGTGTGTGTCTGTATGTATGCAGCAGAGCTGTGTGTGTCTGTATGTATGCAGCAGAGCTGTGTGTGTCTGTATGTATGCAGCAGATCTGTGTGTGTGTCTGTATGTATGCAGCAGAGCTGTGTCTGTATGTATGCAGCAGAGCTGTGTGTGTCTATGTATGCAGCAGAACTGTGTGCATGTCTATGTATGTAGCAGAGCTGTGTGTGTGTCTGTATGTATGCAGCAGAGCTGTGTGTGTCTGTATGTATGCAGCAGAGCTGTGTGTGTGTCTGTATGTATGTAGCAGAGCTGTGTGTGTGTCTGTATGTATGCAGCAGAGCTGTGTGTGTCTGTATGTATGCAGCAGAGCTGTGTGTGTGTCTGTATGTATGCAGCAGATCTGTGTGTGTGTCTGTATGTATGCAGCAGAGGTGTGTGTGTGTGTGTGTGTGTGTGTGTGTATAATAGGCCTACATATGTGTGTAAAAAGGTGAAAGTCTAGGACTAATAGCAGGAGTCTACAATTAGATCTTTGATTGTAGTTCCATGAAAATTAAATATTTTGATGGCTTTCCGGATTTTTGAAGGTTTCTGGATTATTGACGGCCAACGGGGGGCGGCAAATTTGACGACCGCCTCGGGCGGCAAAAGCAGTTGCTACGCCACTGGACCTGTGTGCCATGTTGCGCTGTTTTGAATACTCTATCAACTTGGTTAACATTTATGATGCCATAATCATCATCACTACACTCATTTTATGCCTGCTGGAAAAAACTCTTGAGCCTATGATGGACGAGGTGGTGGCACTGAAGGAAGAGGGGCAGGAGGAAACATTGATTCATTTATCTGGGCTGTCGTCCATAAAGGGCTCCAAGGTATGGTTTCTGCACTGAAAGTGGCCATGTCCCCAACTTTCCAGCTAGTGGACACTTTTGGAGGAGGAGGAATCGTCTGCCCAGCAGAGTGGTAGGGAAGTTAAGTCAGGGACATCACTGTGAAGCAATGACCGAGCAACCACTGCAGTGCAGAGCAAGTTAAAGAATAAGATGAGTCGACGGATAAACCAGGGTAAATATTTATTCAAAAGGGGGTTACAAACGCAAGCTGCCAACCAGTTAGGATGGAGGGTTAAAAATGGGAAACAACTAGAGATGAGCGAACCGGTCGCGGTTCGGCTCGAGGTCGGTTCGCCGAACGGAGGTCCCGTTCGAGTTCGGTTTGTTGAACGTTTGACGAACCGAACTCGAACCGCATAGGAAACAATGGCAGGCAATTACAAACACATAAAAACACCTAGAAAACACCCTCAAAGGTGTCCAAAAGGTGACAAACAACTCACAACACAACACAAACACATGGAAAAGTGACAAGAACAAATTCTCATGCGAAAACAAAAGAGCATAACGAGGAAAAAGAGGACGAGACACAGATATAGGCATGGCAAGCCCTTCTAAAATCATGTAAAACACCGCAAGGTGACTCCAAGCGGAGTCTCCCTTTTTTCCAAAAATTGGGCCACACAGACACCCACCCCTTCAGTGGCAGCACTTGTGCCCTAGTTGTACACTTCACAGCTAGATTTGCATCAAGCACATTCAAAAATACGCCATTCTTAACCGTCCCCAGGATGACACCGGGGTAGGTAGCAAAGTCTTTCCTGATCCCAGCTCTGTTCATCTTGGATCATTTTTAAAAAACACAGCAAGCAAGGGTTACTCCAAGCGGAGTCTCCCTTTTTTCAAAAAATTGGGCCACACAGACACCCCATCAGTGGCAGCACTTGTACCCTAGTTGCAAACAGGATGTTTTGATTTGCATCAAGCACATTCCAAATCCACAAGCATTTACTCTCCCCAGGATGACACAGGGGTAGTAAATTCCTTGTGGATCCATGACTTGTTCATTTTGATGAACTTTAGTCTGTCCACATTGTCACTGGACAGACGCGTGCGCTTATCTGTCAGCACACACCCAGCAGCACTGAAGAGACGTTCAGAGACAACGCTGGCAGCTGGACACGACAAAATCTCCAAGGCGTAAGTGGATAGCTCTGGCCATTTTTCAAGATTTGAAGCCCAAAATGAGCAAGGCTCCATTTGCAAAGTCATGGCATCGATGTTCATTTGGAGATACTCCTGTATCATCCTCTCCAGCCGTTGACTATGTGTTAGACTTGTTGTCTATGTTGGCCTTGCAAAGGAGGGTCTAAAAAAATTATGAAAAGATTCCATAAAATTGCTGTTACCAGCACCAGATACAGTGCTACTGGTACGGGTAGACTGTTGAAGATGACGAGACCGTCCCATGTTTGTCAAGTTACAACTGGGAGATTCACTCCCTGCACCTGCACGGTTGTTTGGTGGAAAAGCCGAGCTAAGATCGAGTAACAGCTTCTGCTGATACTCCTGCATACGTGCGTCCCTTTCTATGGCTGGAATTATGTCACAAAATTTGGACTTGTACCGGGGATCTAATAGTGTGGCAAGCCAGTAGTCATCATCACTTCTAATTTTGACAATACAAGGGTCATGTTGGAGGTAGTGCAGCAAGAAAGCACTCATGTGTCTTGCGCAGCCATGCAGACCAAGTCCACGCTGTGTTTGTGGCATAGAGGTGCTAACCGTTCTTTCTTCCTCTGACATCTCCCCCCAACCTCTTTCAACTGAAATTTGACCAAGGTCTCCCTCATCCGCTGAGTCTTCCATGTCCATGGACAGTTCGTCCTCCATTTCTTCATGTTCTCCTGCACCTTCCTCAACATTTCGCCTGCTACCATGCGCCCTTGTTGATCCCTGTCCCCCATGGTCCCATGCCTGCTGCCTTGGTGATGATGAACGTCTGGACCTTGGTGATGTTGTTGTCTCTTGCACATATGAATCCTCCTGTAGTTCCTCCCCTTCCTGTTGTCCCACCCCCTGACTCCGAATAGTGTTTAGCGTGTGCTCCAGCATGTAAATGACTGGAATTGTCATGCTGATAATGGCATTGTCAGCGCTAAACATATTCGTCGCCATGTCGAAACTGTGCAGAAGGGTGCATAGGTCCTTGATCTGAGACCACTCCATCAGGGTGATCTGCCCCACCTCTGCATCTCGTTGGCCCAGGCTATACGTCATGACGTATTGCACCAGGGCTCGGCGGTGCTGCCACAGTCGCTGTAACATGTGGAGAGTTGAATTCCAGCGTGTCGGCACATCGCATTTCAGGCGATGAACCGGCAGGCCGAAAGACTTCTGGAGCGATGCAAGTCGCTCAGCAGCGGCGCTTGAACGGCGGAAGTGAGCAGACAGTTTTTGTGCCCTGGTCAGAAGGCCATCTAGGCCGGGATAGTGTGTTAAAAATTGCTGGACAACAAGGTTCAACACGTGAGCCATACAAGGTACGTGTGTCACCTTGCCCAGGCGAAGGGCCGCACCCAGGTTTGCAGCATTGTCGCACACGGCCTTACCAGGCTGCAGGTTGAGTGGAGACAACCATTTATTAAACTCGGACCGCAGAGCTGACCACAACTCCTCAGCTGTGTGACTCTTATTCCCAAGACATGTCAAGCTAAAGACCGCCTGATGACGTTGCGCTCTGCTGCCAGCATAGTAATGAGGGGTGCGTGATTCCTTCTGCGCAGTGAGAACGCTGGTGGCCTGACCAGGCAGGCTTGGGGCAGAGGTGGAGGACCCAGTTGAGGGGGAGGAGGCAGAAGCAGTGGCGGAACTTGGACAGACAGAGAATTGACACACAAGTCGTGGGGACGGCAAGACTTGTGCAGCAGACCCTTTACCATCTATCACCATAGTTACCCAGTGCCCAGTCAGCGACATGTAACGTCCCTGTCCATGCTTACTGGTCCAAGTATCGGTGGTAAAATGCACCCGTTCACACACAGAGTTTCTCAAAGAAGCAGTGATGTTGAGTGTGACATGCTGGTGTAGCGCGGGCACACCTTTCTTAGAGAAGTAGTGGCGACTGGGCATCTGGTACTGGGGCACAGCGACAGACATAAGGTCTCTAAAATCCTGTGTGTCCACCAGGCGGAAAGGCAGCATTTCGGTAGCCAAGAGCTTACAGAGGGATAAAGTCAACCTCTTAGCTTTGTCATGGGTCGCAGGAAATGGCCTTTTATTTGTCCACATCTGAGGGACAGAGATCTGGCTGCTGTGTGTAGACGGTGTTGAGTAGGGTGCCCCTGGAAAAATGCAGGTTTGTGAGGAAAGTGCAGGCGGAGACATGATGTTGCCTTCATCCAACGTTGGTGCTATCGATGTCTGAGAGAGCTGTACACAAGCAGTTGTTTCCCCTTCCAAACCAACTGACGACCTACCAAGCAAACTGCCTGTTGCGGTTACAGTGGTGGAAGTTGTGCGTGGAAAACCAGGTGTGACAGCTGTCCCCACAGTCCTAGAAGATGAAGAGCGCGCGGATGCACTGGAAGGGGCAGGCGGTGGATGGTTCGCTCCGCTAGGCCGCATTGCAGCACGGTGAGCTTCCCACTGGGACATATGATATTTATTCATGTGACGATTCATGGAAGAAGTTGTCAAACTGCTGAGGTTTTGCCCTCTACTAACAGAATCACGACAAATTTTACAGATCACATAATTTGGGCGATCTTTTGCTATGTCAAAAAAAGACCAGGCTAGGCAAGGCTTAGAGGGCATACGACCTGCTGAGCCCCCCTGACTAGTGCTCAGAGGCAGAGTGGTGGCTAAGGATGCAGTTGTAGACGTGCTACCAGTGCTCCGACTCTGTCCAGGAAGGCGCAAGGTAACTTCGTCGTCGGTTGAATCCTCCTCCACCGCCTCTGTTGACCTCTTCGAGTGCCTGACTGTGGGTTGACAGTAGGTGGGATCTAGAACTTCCTCATCAATTGTTATGTTTGCACTCCCCTCACCCTCAGACCGAGCCTTTTCTTGCCCTGACTGAATATTTAAGTTGTCATCCCAATCTGGTATCTGCGTCTCATCGTCATCAGTATGTTCCTCATTGTCAATAACCACAGGTGTTACAGTTTGTGACAAAGGGTCAACATTATGCTCTGAAACTTGGTCCTCACGGCCTGAATCAGAGTCACAAAGGTTCTGGGCATCACTGCAGACCATTTCCTGGTCTGTACTCACTGTAGCTTGGGAGCAGACCTCTGATTCCCAGGCTATAGTGTGACTGAACAGCTCTGCAGACTCAGCCATCTCAGTTCCACCATACTGTGCAGGGCGGATGGAGACTTCAGAGCTGGGAGAATGCAAGTGTGATTCAGCTGACAACTCAGAGGACTGGTGTTTTTTGGATGCGGTAGTTGAGGTGGCTGAGAGGGCACTTGTTGGACCACTTGAGATCCATTCAAGCATTTTCCTTTTTTGGCCATCATCTACCTTTGTTCCTGTTGTTCGTGTCCGTAAAAAAGGGAGCACATCGGATTGTCCACGGTAAGTAGTAGACATCTTACTTTTGCTGGAAGATGGTCTATCTTCAGCAGATGATAATGGAGCTTTGCCACCTTCCCCACGGACAAACCCTTTTTTTCCTTTTCCAACACACCTCTTCCCCTTTCCACCAGCATCTGTCATTTTGCCACTCATTTTGATTGCGACAAGATTGTGCACTTAAAATGTGGTAGTAAAAATTGAGAGGTGGTGTAGATTGCAGCTGTGGTCTAGCTTTATTAACAGCAGAATAAACAACAATAATTATCCCTGACAATGCAACTACGGCCCTTAAACTGGCAGCATAAATTGCTAGTATAATGGCTTAGTAACAATGAGTTTGAGTGTGCAATGCAGGCAGACGTGCTGCAAATATCTTTGCACTACTGGGGCAATACAGCAGTCCAACAGCCACGTTTAGGATGCCACTAAGTTCACTCAGTGTTTGCTAGTATAATGGCTTAGTAACAATGAGTTTGAGTGTGCAATGCAGGCAGACGTGCTGCAAATAACAAAACGAATTGAATAATTAGGTCCATAATATCACAACCCATGTGTATGAACGGTCACCAAAAAAGACCACAAAGACAGCAAAAAGACCTTCATATTAAATAATTATTGCACCTCTATCTAATTAAATACTCCAAAAACATGTTTCATTTTATAATGAGGTGCAAATTTATTTATGAGTATGCAAAGTTAATTAAAGGGATAACAACAAAAAGAGCACAGAGTACACAGTAGTGTTTGTAGATTCATATTAAAACCAGGGGGGTGCGCCTGGGGGGTCCAGCCCAGAAAACATAATCATATGGGAAATAATTCATGAGGTACAATGATAACACAACCAATGGATCAGATCACCAGGTTATTCAAAAGATCCCACAACATGCCATAAGTATTCATAGGACATACAGTGTCAGTTATTGCACAAATTGCCCACCAATTTGTATTATAGCAAGGTTAGCCATATGTGTGCAGCAACCCAACAGTATAAGGAGCAACAAAATACACAGAAAGACAATTGAGTCTTAATCATATGCCAAAGGAGGCAGTTGACAACATAATGCAACCCTTGGCATAGTGTATACAATAATCAGACTCTCTTGTACAATTGTAAATGCCCAAAATAGCAGATATAAGTTAACAGCACACCTAAAAATGTAGTGACTTCTCACAATTTGATCTTTAAGGGTTTTTGACCTTTTGGGTGTAATCGCAGGTAACGGAGTCAAAATGTGAGATAGATCAGTATGGAGGATTGACCAATGTTTTTTGATAATATCTGACATTTCCCTCCACTGCGCATGATAATGTCGCGGGCGGGGAGGAGGGTGTCAGCACACTACGCTCACCCCTTCTGCTCGGGTCCGGCGGCCGCTGCTCAGTGGTGGCTCGAGCTATAGGCCGGATCCCGGGGGTTTCTCGAGCGGCACTCCTCGCCCGTGAGTGAAAGGGGTTGGTTGGGTCCTTCTCTCCTTCGGCGTCTTCCACGGTAACACCTCCGGTGTGCCGCGGGCTCCGGCTACAGGTCGGCCCGCTTGGGCGGGGACGCTGGGTACTGCTACCGGTTGCGGTGGTAGCAGGGCTAGTGGCGGGGTCACGGCCTCCGGAACGGGTGGCGAGGGAGGCAACGGGGGGAGAGGGCTTGGACCGGGCCCCACAGCCGCGATGACCGGCCCTCCAAGGGCATCGGGACGTGGGTCACTCACCCTCCCTTTCTCCGCTTCCTCCTCGCGTCTCCGCACGGTGGCTACAACGTCCGCCATGTCGGCCTCCCACTCCTCCATGAGGAGCTGCATCCTGACCTGCAGCCTTTGGTAGAGCTGCACGGTTCGGATCTCCACCCACGCCGCGGTTCCAGGCGCGGGGGCTACGGTGTCACGGGACGGCATCCACATGATGGCTTCTTCTTTTGCTTCCAGGAACGGTATGTTTGCAGAGTCCTGGCGTCCCTGCTTTTATAGCCGCAGCTACATGCGGCCAGCCGCCATCGCGTCCCCCTTAGCTCTTTCCGGCCCCTCCTCTCTCGGGGCGGGGTTTTGGCCTTCGCGCCTCTACTGCTCGAGAAGACGCTCGAGCGGGAACTTTTCGCGCCAAAGATGGCGGCTTCTGAAATTTTCCTGCCGGATACCTCCGGCGGTAACAAGGCGCACCTCTACCTGACGGCAGAGCGGTAAGATCCTGTTCGTGACGCCAAGTTGTCGCGGGCGGGGAGGAGGGTGTCAGCCCACTAACGTTCACCCCTTCTGCTCGGGTCCGGCGGCCGCTGCTCAGTGGTGGCTCGAGCTATAGGCCGGATCCCGGGGGTTTCTCGAGCGGCACTCCTCGCCCGTGAGTGAAAGGGGTTGGTTGGGTGTGGGGATTGTTTATAGTCCGTGACGCCACCCACGGTTGTGGTGATTTCACCACCACTGCTCAATACGGGGGTCCCGGGGATGGTGATGCGGAGCAGCCAGGTGTTGTGTTGCCCCTCCGTGGGTAGGGGTCGGTGATCCCGGGGCCCGGTGACGGTTTGGGAAGTGCAGGGCCTGGTGGACGCAGGGACGCGGGGGCAGCGCTGTGCCTTGCGGCACTGTGGTACTCACTCAGCCTGAGACGTTGACACAGTTTGTACGGTAAACCAAACGGCTGGTAAGACGGTCCCACGGACGGCTGCAATTGCTCTCCCAGTAGGTGACGGTGATGTCCCTCTTCCTTGCACCTTGTGTACTAGTTGGTTGCGATGGGTCCCCACCGGTAACCCGCTCCCTGGCTTCAAGCTGGACCGGGGGAGCTCTACTCTTTGCCCGCAGGCGCTGGCCCTCAGAAACTGGTGCCCTGGCGGTGGCGGTGTCTCTGTTGTACAGGTTGGGCTGTTGCCTTCACTCGGGTCTTGGTTGTTGGGAGATCTACGTCCCCTTCACTGACGGATTCGGCAATTTACGGCGACTCCAAGCCTTGCCGGGGTCCGAGAGGCCCCTGCCCTGGTGCTGACTGTCCTTCGGAACACTGCTCCAGACCACCGGGCACACAGCCTACGGGGTCCTTCCAGGAACTTCCAAACGGTCCCCCTTCAGACTGTCACCGCCGTTGCTGACCTTGCTGACCTGCCCTGCACTTAGCTGGACTCTTCAGGCTTTTCTCTCTGTCACCACTCTTGCTTTCCTTCGTTTCTCCTTTACTTTCCTCACTTTCACTTAGTTGTTTACTCCTTTCTAGCCCTCAGCTAGACTTCACTCTTGCCCTGCCCGGGGCTAATCTTCCACTCCTTCCACCTCCTCTTCCTTGACTCAACTCCAACTCTAGACTGCCTGGTACTTCCCACCTCCAGAGCTGTGATCTCCTCGGTGGGCGGAGCCAACCGCCTGGCCCACCCCCTGGTGTGAATCATCAGCCTCTGGAGGAAGGCAACAAGGATTTTTGGTTCAGCTTAGATGTGCCTACCTGGGATGTAGGGTGTGGTGGTGTATGACCTGTGTCCCCTGGCTTGCCCAGGGCGACACATTCCCCCTTAGCAAAATGCAGACCGTCCGCGGGCTGCCGTCCTACACCGGATTTATTTTTCTGCAAAAAGGGATAACAAGGTAAATAACACATAAATACATTTTCAATAACTCTTCCCAAAACGGGAGGCACATTTACTTTAACGTTGCATAACGGTTTACGGTTACGGTTTCCGCTCTCTCCCACCCAAGCAACCTGGCCCTGATGCTGCCCCTAAAGCCCAGGCAGCACCCCTTGACCCACAGTCCAGCACACGGTACCCGAGCGGGATCTGTCCTTCCCTCCAGAGGGTAGCCACCGGTTCCTTTGGTGGCTGGGCCCCAGCCTGCTCTGCTGAGGGCCCTCCCTCCAACCTGCCTCTCCGGAGGCGGCATTGCGGAAAACGGTAACGGTAAACAACATATTTACAAGCCACTTAACGTTTGTGGTTGCCCTGCAAGTTCACGGGCTTGTCCATGGATAGTTCCCATGCAAAAACTTTTAAACGGTCCCCACGGGGACAACGGTGCCGGCTCCGGCCGGTTCAATCACAAGCAAATCAGGTGAAACTTCGGTTAATCATCTTTCTTATCATTCTTTCAAACAAACAACAAAGTGGTGGTCCCAACGGGGACGGTATTGCGGGCATCCGCTGCCCTACTCCGGTTGCTCAAGCTCTGATGCCGCTGCCAGGGGAGGGAGGTCTGCGCTCGCTCGGGCCTCCGGGCCCCTTCTTAGTTTGGCGTCCAGCGCAAACCACCCCCGCTCCCCAAAGTACCGGGTGTATTGTACAATGTCACCCGGCATCAGATTGCGGCCGGGATGTTCCTCAGGCAGGTGGGCATTCACATCCCGCCGGGCTACAAAAACTTCGGCCTCCAGGCCCGGCTCGTAGATGAACCCGTAGCCCCGGCGGACATCAAACCACCTCACCTGCCCCACGTACAACGGTCCTCGGACACGGGAGGTTGCTTGCCGGAGGTTCTCTTTCTCCCGGATCGCTCTGGCCACCAGTTCGGCCTTCTTTCGCTCCCTCTCGGTGATCTCCAGGCCCAGCGGTACCGGCTCCCTATCCCAATACGGCGCTGCTGCCAGCGCCGGCGCACGGGTCGGGCCCCGCGGGACATCCTGGACGTTGCCCACTGTCAGGAGTATGGGCGACAGGTCCCGCGGTGTCTTGGCCTTGGGCGCTGCCTTGCAACAACAACCCGGCGCTACCTCAGCCGAGGTGTGGGGGATGGGCATAGGGGGCTTTCCGCTGCTGGGCCTTCGGCTCGGAGCGGGTCATCGGCTCCGGCTCGGGGGGTTTTTCAGGGGATGCCTCCGGTTTCTCCTTCGGCGTCTTCCACGGTAACACCTCCGGTGTGCCGCGGGCTCCGGCTACAGGTCGGCCCGCTTGGGCGGGGACGCTGGGTACTGCTACCGGTTGCGGTGGTAGCAGGGCTAGTGGCGGGGTCACGGCCTCCGGAACGGGTGGCGAGGGAGGCAACGGGGGGAGAGGGCTTGGACCGGGCCCCACAGCCGCGATGACCGGCCCTCCAAGGGCATCGGGACGTGGGTCACTCACCCTCCCTTTCTCCGCTTCCTCCTCGCGTCTCCGCACGGTGGCTACAACGTCCGCCATGTCGGCCTCCCACTCCTCCATGAGGAGCTGCATCCTGACCTGCAGCCTTTGGTAGAGCTGCGCGGTTCGGATCTCCACCCACGCCGCGGTTCCAGGCGCGGGGGCTACGGTGTCACGGGACGGCATCCACATGATGGCTTCTTCTTTTGCTTCCAGGAACGGTATGTTTGCAGAGTCCTGGCGTCCCTGCTTTTATAGCCGCAGCTACATGCGGCCAGCCGCCATCGCGTCCCCCTTAGCTCTTTCCGGCCCCTCCTCTCTCGGGGCGGGGTTTTGGCCTTCGCGCCTCTACTGCTCGAGAAGACGCTCGAGCGGGAACTTTTCGCGCCAAAGATGGCGGCTTCTGAAATTTTCCTCCCGGACCTCCGGCGGTAACAAGGCGCACCTCTACTTGACGGCAGAGCGGTAAGATCCTGTTCGTGACGCCAAGTTGTCGCGGGCGGGGAGGAGGGTGTCAGCCCACTAACGTTCACCCCTTCTGCTCGGGTCCAGCGGCCGCTGCTCAGTGGTGGCTCGAGCTATAGGCCGGATCCCGGGGGTTTCTCGAGCGGCACTCCTCGCCTGTGAGTGAAAGGGGTTGGTTGGGTGTGGGGATTGTTTATAGTCCGTGACGCCACCCACGGTTGTGGTGATTTCACCACCGCTGCTCAATACGGGGGTCCCGGGCATGGTGATGCGGAGCAGCCAGGTGTTGTGTTGCCCCTCCGTGGGTAGGGGTCGGTGATCCCGGGGCCCGGTGACGGTTTGGGAGGTGCAGGGCCTGGTGGGCGCAGGGACGCGGGGGCAGCGCTGTGCCTTGCGGCACTGTGGTACTCACTCAGCCTGAGACGTTGACACAGTTTGTACGGTAAACCAAACGGCTGGTAAGACGGTCCCACGGATGGCTGCAATTGCTCTCCCAGTAGGTGACGGTGATGTCCCTCTTCCTTGCACCTTGTGTACTAGTTGGTTGCGATGGGTCCCCACCGGTAACCCGCTCCCTGGCTTCAAGCTGGACCGGGGGAGCTCTACTCTTTGCCTGCAGGCGCTGGCCCTCAGAAACTGGTGCCCTGGCGGTGGCGGTGTCTCTGTTGTACAGGTTGAGCTGTTGCCTTCACTCGGGTCTTGGTTGTTGGGGGATCTACGTCCCCTTCACTGACGGATTCGGCAATTTACGGCGACTCCAAGCCTTGCCGGGGTCCGAGAGGCCCCTGCCCTGGTGCTGACTGTCCTTCGGAACACTGCTCCAGACCACTGGGCACACAGCCTACGGGGTCCTTCCAGGAACTTCCAAACGGTCCCCCTTCAGACAGTCACCGCCGTTGCTGACCTTGCTGACCTGCCCTGCACTTAGCTGGACTCTTCAGGCTTTTCTCTCTGTCACCACTCTTGCTTTCCTCCGTTTCTCCTTTACTTTCCTCACTTTCACTTAGTTGTTTACTCCTTTCTAGCCCTCAGCTAGACTTCACTCTTGCCCTGCCCGGGGCTAATCTTCCACTCCTTCCACCTCCTCCTCCTTGACTCAACTCCAACTCTAGACTGCCTGGTACTTCCCGCCTCCAGAGCTGTGATCTCCTCGGTGGGCGGAGCCAACCACCTGGCCCAGGAAGGCAACAAGGATTTTTGGTTCAGCTTAGATGTGCCTACCTGGGATGTAGGGTGTGGTGGTGTATGACCTGTGTCCCCTGGCTTGCCCAGGGCGACACAATAAGGGGTAATGAAACGAATTACATCACCATCATCCTTCTTAATGTGAGTTTTGAGCAACTCACTACGTGGGGTGTCCCTCGCCCTAGTGTAGCCATCTTGTATGGCTTTGTGGTGATAGTGACGAGCTCCAAATCGTTTTTTTAAATCATCCGACTGTCGTTCGAACAATGCATCACTGGAGCAGACACGTCTAACACGTAAAAATTGACCAACAGGTATGGAGTTAATCACCTGACTTGGGTGTGAAGATTTGGCACTCAGAAGAGAATTCACCGCTGTTTTCTTACGAAAAATATCTGTGCACAAAAGTCCATCGTTCCCTTTAAAAACTCGCACATCCAGGAAATCAATTTCATCACTGCTGTAGACATAAGTAACATTGATGTTATTAGCATGAATTATTTCCCATATGATTATGTTTTCTGGGCTGGACCCCCCAGGCGCACCCCCCTGGTTTTAATATGAATCTACAAACACTACTGTGTACTCTGTGCTCTTTTTGTTGTTATCCCTTTAATTAACTTTGCATAATCATAAATAAATTTGCACCTCATTATAAAATGAAACATGTTTTTGGAGTATTTAATTAGATAGAGGTGCAATAATTATTTAATATGAAGGTCTTTTTGCTGTCTCAGACGTGCTGCAAATATCTTTGCACTTGTGAGACGATACAGAAGTCCAACAGCCACGTTTAGGATGCCACTAAGTTCACTCAGTGTTTGCTAGTATAATGGCTTAGTTATAATGAGTTTGAGTGTGCAATGCAGGCAGACGTGCTGCAAATATCTTTGCACTAGTGGGACGATACAGAAGTCCAACAGCCACGTTTAGGATGCCACTAAGTTCACTCAGTGTTTGCTAGTATAATGGCTTAGTAACAATGAGTTTGAGTGTGCAATGCAGGCAGACGTGCTGCAAATATCTTTGCACTACTGGGGCAATACAGCAGTCCAACAGCCACATTTAGGATGCCACTAAGTTCACTCAGTGTTTGCTAGTATAATGGCTTAGTAACAATGAGTTGGAGTGTGCAAAGGGCAGGAGGGTACAGTGGCAGGGTTGTGGGTCTCTGGGTAGAGGAAAGGAAGCCTGCCTTTCTATCCCTCTTAATGGGGAAATGCAGCGAGGAAATCCCTGACCTTAGCTACACAGACGCTATCATCTTGTGTAGCTGTTAAACTCTGTTTTCACGGACCTGTCACCTATGGCTCTGACCCTGCCGGTATGAGCCCTTAAAAGGACTGATAGAAAGTGCTATCCCTAAGCTGTCCAGCGCTGTGTATGGATCGTATACAGCGGTATCGGCAATAGGAGCTGCGCCAGTGATGTCTGACACCAAGGACGCAGAAGGCAGATAATGGCGTGCTGGAGGAAAATGTCCGGTTTTGTAATGCAGGGACATGTGACATGGACATCCTATCACACATGCCGTTGCTTCTCTGGCTAAAAGTCCACTTAGCTGTGTGTGTGTCTGGGATTGGCTGACATGCTGGCCCGCCCCACAATACGCGCGCGCTTAGGGAAGGAAGACAAGGAAAAAAAAAAAATACATACAGCAGTGATCTGAATGCGCTGTTCCCGCACACTATACACTGAAATGTCATAATAGTGTGCGTCACAGAGTGACTTACACTATTACAGCGGAAAGCCAGCTAGGAATTAGCTGGGTTTTTTGCTGCTAGAACCATTCTCGAACGTATCTAGAACTATCGAGCTTTAGCAAAAAGCTCGAGTTCTAGTTCGATCTAGAACAGCCCCCAAAATCACTCGAGCCGCGAACTGGAGAACCTCGAACCACGAACCGCGCTCAACTCTAGAAACAACCCACCGTACACAAATGAACTCCTTAGCTGAGGCGACTTCAGATCACCACAACTATAACATCCAAAGACATATATATCTATACAGGGTGGGCCATTTATATGGATACACCTAAATAAAATGGGAATGGTTGGTGATATCAACTTCCTGTTTGTGGCTCATTAGTATATGGGAGGGGGGAGGGAATTTTCAAGATGGGTGGTGACCATGGCAGCCATTTTGAAGTCAGCTATTTTGGATCAAACTTTATTTTTTCCAATGGGAAGAGGGTCATATAACACATCAAACATATTGAGAATTTCACAAGAAAAATAATGGTGTACTTGGTTTTAACATAACTTTATTCATTCATTAGTTATGTGCAATTTTATGACCAAATGTGTTAAAGTGCTGTCCATTGTGTTGGATTGTCAATGCGACCTTCTTCTCCCACTCTTGACACACCACAGGAGTAATGCTAGCACAGGCTTCCGGTATCCGTTGTTTCAGATGCAGCACATCTTGTATCTTCCCTCCTTTCACCGAGTCCCAGGGCATCCCCCACCCGTAGAGGCATCAAACACCTTGCTACCCCATTCCATCATCCCCGGGTACTCCCAACAGCAGCAGTGGTACTCCTAATTACCACACACCACGTCACGAACTATAACTCCCCTGTAAATACTTCCCCCTTTTCATTCGAGTGGCTGCACGACCCCCGGGTCCAGAGACCCTCGAGCCACAGTGAACTCGGATCCGAGCAGCTCGGCTGCTTCCACGGAGGCAGTACATTATATGTATATATATATATATATATATATATATATAACAACAAACAAACAATAGTTTACAGTAAACAACTCTTCTCTGTCTACTAGCCTGACTGGCCGTGCGGACACTGCATTCTGCCTACTGAGGCCTATACTATTCCCAATCTACTGCACGCTCACGGAACAGTTCACAGGAATGGTTGTTTCCTACTCTGTGGTGGGTTGCAGTGCACTTTCCTCAGGACAGGTGGTGAAGGACTTCTTCTCCCTCGGCTCTCTAGGCAGCTGGGCTCTTCCCTTGGCTCCTCCAGACAGCTGGGATCTTCTTTTGGCTCCTCCGAACAGCTACGCTCTTCCCTCGGCTCTGCAAACCGGTTAGGTGTTGACTTCCTCTCTTCCACTCCTTCTCACACAGTCCCAGGAGATTCTCTTTCTCTTCCGCACTTTCTAGGCTAGACCAACATACAGAACACAGAAGGGGTGGCGCAGGCTAGTCCAATCCACACAATCCTTAAAGATACAGAGCATAAAAGTTCCTTTAAAGATATAGAGCATCAAAGTCCATCATAGGGTTCCCCCCTACAACTGCACCGTGGCTGGGGGGGATACCGAGGAGCCAGTCCACACACCTGCGCAACGACCCTCGAGTTGCAAGGATTCAGAACAGTGGTGATTACTGAGTGGTGCTATAAAGACCGCATAGCATTGCTACTTTCGCCACTGGAGTCGGATCAAAAAAAGAGCGAATATAAATCCAGGCTGTGTTATGCTCTACCAAATACCTCTCGCAACTTCTTAACAGGCTCTGTGGCCTTAAATTTTGGAGAAACTAAGGGGTACTTTGCACGCTGCGACATCGCTACTGCGATATCGTCGGGGATAAATAAAAAGTGACGCACATCCGGCGCCAGTAACGACGTCGCAAAGTGTAAAGCCTAGATGCGCCGATAAACGATCGCAAAAGCGTCGTAAATCGGTGATCTGTGTAGCGTCGGACATTTTCATAATGTCGCACCAATAGGAGATATGATGTTGTTCCTCGTTCCTGCGGCAGCACACATCGCTGTGTGTGAAGCCGCAGGAGCGAGGAACATCTCCTTACCTGCCTCCACCGGCTATGCGGAAGGAAGGAGGTGGGCGGGATGTTTACGTCCCGCTCATCTCCGCCCCTCCTCTTCTATTGGCCGCCTGCCGTGTGACGTCGCTGTGATGCTGCAAGACCCACCCCCTTAGGAAGGAGGCGGGTCACCGGCCAGAGCGACGCAGGGGTCGTAAGTGCGTGTGAAGCTGCCATAGCGATAATGTTCACTACGGCAGCTATCACAAGATGTCGCATGTGCGACGGGGGTGGGTACTATCGCGCTCAGCATCGCAAGCATCGGCTAGCGATGTCGCAGCGTGCAAAGTACCCCTAACTCTCGCCACTTCTCACTTGGGTCTGTGGCCTCAATTTAAAAAATAAAAAAACAAAAAAAACCTCTTGCCCCTTCTCATCAGGGTCTGTGGTGGCCTTAATATTTGGGAAAAAATACCTCTTGTCTCTTCTCACCAGGGTCTGTGGCTATAATATTTGTTTTAAAAAACTACCTCTCGCTACTTTTCAAAAGGGTCTGTGGCCTCAGTTGTTAACAACATTCTACTTGTCGACAGTATGCACCCAGGTTTGTGACATTAGTTTTTAAACAATTAAAAAATGAATCACTGTGCACCAGGCTTTATCTGTCACAAACCTGTAACCGAGATGGAGCAGGCACAGTGTTGCAGAGCTCTGAAAACTATCTGTATTATACCACTGTGCAAGAGTGGTGGATCTCGGGCAATGTTGGCAGTGGGTCAACCGGGTAAAGAAGATGTTTGGGGGCCTTTTTAAAATAGGTTTTCTGGGGGAGTGAAGTGTCATCTGAAAATGTTAAACTTCAATCCACCGCCAACTGATTAGCCATGCTGCCTAGAGGCAGCAAGCGGTTATGTGAGTAAATCCCTGCTGTAGTGATTGCCAAGTGACCACCAAGTTCTCCTAACTGATACCAGTGCTGATTGTAGCACCCCTGACTACATCAGGGTGCTACAGGGAACTGCATCCTGTACCCCAGGAGGCAGGGCCTACCCCGATGGTTCCAGGTTAACAGCGTCCCTGACATCCACACTACAAATCCTAACCACACCTCAAACCTGGGCTGGACAGACACCAGTGGGTTGGTCAAGTTGGAGCACGGCCGTCCACCTAGGGGTCAGGCAGACTGGTGGGAGGGGAGACAAGGAGTTGAGTGGTAGCCCTCAGAGAGTGAAGAACAGTAGAAAAAACTGTGGAAAGAGAAGCGCAATAGGGTCTTACCCCGGTAGAATGGGGGGGTATCCAAGGGGATAGTGGTACTCACCTATAGGGGTTGTGACAGTCACAACGCCTATATCAGCATGTATGTAACTCCACAGTCACGGCAGCGGTCCCCGGGTTTGGCAGATAACAGAGAGTAATAGAATCGGGTATCCAAGCCGCGCCAATGACTAGTCGGTCATGGGATTAGGAGATTAATGTTGCTTTAATGATGCATAGGTCAATGCGTTTCGGAAGACACAGCTTCCTTCTTTGTTGTCCTTTGCTATTTTGTCCTGAGGAAGGAAGCTGTGTCTTCCGAAACGCGTTGACCTATGCATCATTAAAGCAACATTAATCTCCTAATCCCATGACCGACTAGTCATTGGCGCGGCTTGGATACCCGATTCTATTACTCTCTGTTATCTAGAGTGAGGAACAGGGGAGTTGGAGCTCCCAGGGAGGCAACAAGTTAGCTTGCAGACGGTGGTCCGGGACCACAGGAATCGGAGGGTATTGGAGAAGGTGTAACAGACTTAGTTTTGGGAAACGCTCGACACCAGAAGTCCAGTAAACGGACCGGTACCGAGAATGGCGGGTTACTGGACCGTAGATCAGGGAGTAGCTTCATGCAAAATGATAATTCACCTGTGGAGGATAGACTCATTATGAACTTTCCCCAAGAGCTCAGAGATTGGAAGCATCAGCACAACGCGGGGGATGGGGTTCTCCAAAATGCACAACCTACTAAAATCCAAAGTGCCAGCCACCAAGAGAACAGCTGCCATACACATGGGTAGCAGGGAGCCTGAAAGCTTTAAGCCAAGGGGCCACAATGGTCAATTTGTGCACAAAGGCAGGGCTCCGGACTTACCAAGTGACACTGGTGGGAGCGGGACCTGGACGGGCTCCTTCCCCCGTAGAGACTGCGGTGCCTAGAGACTTTGGTTTACAATCTGTGTGAGTGTCTGCTTATTCCACCTAATCCAGCACCACGACTACCGCAGTGAGTAATCTGACCCCTGCACCCTGCTTCCCAACGCCAAGCCACCCGTTCACCAAATCCCCGCTATCCATAGCCTTCCCTACCTGCGGAGGGACTGATTCCCTGCTGCTCCACACGATCTCCCCCGATACTCCCTTCGGCACCAGCAGTACTTCCTTTTACCGCAACCCACAGGTGCCGTCATGAACATTCATCCCCTGTAAGTATCCCCTTACATTTGAAGTGGCCGAAAGCCCCTGGGTCCGAAGACTCTCGAGCCACAGTGACCTCGGATCAGAGCAGTTCGACTGCTGCTGGGGCGGTACACTGATTACTGGATGGCCAATCTGCTGGATGCTTGATACTATGTCATGGTTAGAGATGAGCCACCCCCCTAGTGTTCGAGTTCGGTTCGGTTCTTCGAACGGTGGGTGTGTTCATCGAACGTTTGACGAACATTCGATGAACACCTTCGAACCCCATTGAAAACAATGGCAGGCAAACACAAACACATACAAACACATAGAAAACACCTTCTAAGGTGTCCAAAAGGTGACAAACAACTCACAAGACACCACAAACACATGGAAAAGTGCCAAGTACATATACTCATGCTGAAACAAAAGAGCTGGACGAGTAAAAGTAGGAGGAGACACAGATGTAGTAGTATCTCCAAATGAACATCGATGCCATGACTGTGCAACTGGAGCATTGCCAATTTTGGGCTTCCAATCTGGAAAAATGGTCTGAGCTCGCCACTTACGCTTGGAGATCTTGTCGTGCCCCGCAGCCAGCGTTCTCTCAGAACGTGTATTCAGTGCTGCTGGGGGTGTGCTGCCAGATAAGCGCACGCGTCTGTCCAGTGACAATGTGAACAGACTAACGTTCATCAAGATGAACAAATCATGGATCCGCAAGGACTTTTCTACCCCTGTGTCATCCTGGGGAGAGTAAAGGCTTGTGGATTTTTGATTGTGCTTCATGCAAATCAACATTTTAAGATTGCAACTGTGGGACAATTGATGTCACTTAAGTGGTGTCTGTGGTCACATTTTTGGAAAACATGGAGACTCTTGTTGGAGTCCCCTTGCTGTGTTTTACATGATTTTAGAAGGGCATGACATGCCTAAGAGGTTGACTTTCAGCATCTGCAAGCTGTTGGCTACAGAAATGCTGCCTTTCCGCCTGGTGGACACAGAGGATTTTCAAGACCTTATGTCCATGGCCAGTTGCCACTACTTCTTGTTGGGAATGTTAGTTATGTTTTGGCTGCTGGGAGGCTCCCTCTGGTGGCCAGGAATGGTTTGGACTTGGACCAGGTGTGTTGTGCAGTGGGTGTTTCCTTTGCTAACTCTCTGCTTATTTAAGTCCTGGTCTGATTGCAGGCTGTTGCTGGATGTCAGTTGTTCTTTGTATCTCCAGCTTGCTTAATCCTGCTTTACACCACATCTACTCCAGATAAGTGCTTGCTCTTTATTTATTGTCTGGTTCTTTTGCTTATCTGGGTTTGTCATTTGTTGTGGTTGGTTTCAGTTTATTTCCTTCCAGGGATTTTCCCCCTCAGTGGATTGTTGAGGAACTCCCTGCAGTTCTGTGTGGAGTATAGCTCCTTTGGGTCCATGTGTTTGTGGCTTGTTGAATTTGTTATAACTCTTGTTTTCTGTTCATTGGTAAGACAAGGGCACCTGGTATAGGACGGAGTTCAGATCGAGCGATCTGAGGGCCTTTTTGTACTATCAGGAAGTTGGTATTTTGCAGGGTTTTTCTCTGGCCACCATCAGTCCTTTCCTCTCCTTTCCTATTTTAGTCAGCGGGGGCCTCACCTTTTGCTAATCCTGTCATCTACCTGTGTATTGTGTTTTTCCTATATCACCGTAGTCTTTGAATGTGGGGGGCTTGCTATTCTTGTCTATTTTCTGAGGCAGATAGTTATTCATCTTTCCTACCTTTAGGATAGTTAGTTCTCTGGCTGGGTTCGCGGTGCACAGGATGTTAGTTCACCCCTCGGCTACTTCTAGTTGTGATGGTTAGTAAGGTGATGGCAGCCAGATTAGTTGCCAATGCTCTTGTCACCTTTTGAAAAAACCGTTATAGATAATGATTAAGGGATCATAAGCTGTACACCGTGAGAAACAACCCTTAAAATTACAAATCTTTAATGATAAAGTTTAAAATGGATATCCCAACATGAAAATCACACACATGTATACATACAACAAAAAAAGGAGAAAGTGCTGCAGTGCAGACTGGGAGTGGTCAACGCCCCTTCACTTCTCCCTACCTAGCCTGCGGAGGTCGGCTCCCCCGAGATTGCGTAAAGGCGCCCCCGCTCACCGTCGGCTCGCCCTCCTTTCCCTGCACTAAGTTAAGAAGTGCAACTAGTCTGGGAATGTAGGAGTGCTCAATTAAAATATTGCTGCACTGCAAAAAATTTACAGGGTTACAAGGAATATCTATTGATATCTGACACACATGTGGGTGTGACTCTACAGAGATGCTGAAATGACCGATACAATATAATATGAGATGCTTGAGATTAGAATAACCACCTCAACATGAAGTTAATCAGTGGACACCGTGCACCCGTTTAGATGTATCCCCTGGAGCCACCTATATGGATATCAATTGTCCTGTGCATTCAATAAAGGCATATAATTGGACACATATTGTGGTGCTAAAAAACGGGTTACTGTAATATACGCAAAAGACTCTGATAAGCCTTGCCTTCGCCTGCTCCCACAAACAAATCAATGAGAGTCAATCAATAACTCAACACGTGACTCCACAGTAGGCACACAGATGGATGGTCCTCAGATATAATGACATAATTAGCCATAGCATGGAAAAAACTTTCACTCCAGTCTATTCACTGTAGATGTAACAATAACATATAAAAGATACTTAGCTTTTTGGTGTGAATATGGACAAATCGCCAGATACACGCTAATACTTCAGTGTAGTCACTGGAAAAATACAGGCCCAGTTTGGGAACCGCTAGCTCATAACATATAAAAGATACTTAGCTTTTTGGTGTGAATATGGACAAATCGCCAGATACACGCTAATACTTCAGTGTAGTCACTGGAAAAATACAGGCCCAGTTTGGGAACCGCTAGCTCGACGCGTTTCCCCCTGGCACACAGTCCCGCCAAGGTTCATCAGGAGCACCCACAATCGGGCACAGAGTATCGGCCACAATAAACCGCTCTGCCTCGGTCCTAATCCCCGCCTATACACGTGGGGTAAAGAGCGCTCTTTAAAAATGGCGCTTCCTGACGTCACCGGAAGTGACGTCTGTTAGAACGGAAGTGCCGCTCGCGTGGAACGCATAATGCGCTCCACCGCGGCTCATCACTATGGGACATAGGATGACCCTCCATGTGGCGCTTCCTGACGTCAAAGGAAGTGACGTCTGTTAAAGCGGAAGTGCCGCTCGCGTGGAACGCATTCATGCGCTCCACTGCGGCTCATCAGTACGAGGCGGAGGCTGTCCAACCAGGTGACGCACGGTATCAGTCACATGACCGCGGGACGCAGTAATGCACTCCGCAACCCCGCACCACATGGTTACCAGTGTTAGGGGAACAGGGAATGAGTTAAACCCACCAAGAGATAAGCCTAGATGGACTCATACCTCATCACTAGTGGGCTCAAAAATCATGATAAATCCCCTTTCCCACTAATTTACAAAGAACGCCCCACAACGGTACATTATAGTTACAAATCACAAAGGGATATCAGGAAATGCACATGTGGACCAATACGTCAACATGAATAAACTGTAGCAACCAGGGACATTAGGTCCATGATCAAGAAACAAACCCCGCAGTCCACAAACGGACCTATACAGGATGGCTGTATACAAATATACCTAATTTCCATATGTCTAGGAAGGAATAAATATCCCAATACACTGAATGCTAAGGTCAGATGAAGCTAGAGAAGGTTAGTTGTTCATTTAGCCCGCCTGGACTGGTTGACTCTAGCCAAAAGATCCAACGTGTCTCCCTTTGAAGCAGTTTTTTGTCCCAATCTCCCAGACGTATTGATGGGGAAATCATCTCAATAGTCCTAAAGGAAAAAGACCCCAAATCGCCATTGTGATGTGAATTAATATGACGAGCTAGGGGTGTGTCCCGTTTATTTCTCACGTCCCCTAAGTGTTCTCCTATCCGTACTTTCAATTGTCTCCTAGTCTTTCCCACATAGTCTTTTGGGCATGTACATGTACAGAGGTAAATGACTCCCTCTGTTTTGCAGTTCGCAAAATTACGATTCTTATACGTTCGCCCAGTGACTGCGCTGCAAAACTCTCTTGATGGAACCACATGTTTACAATGTATACATGACCCACATTTAAAAGTACCTACATCTCTCCTGTCCAACCACGTACCACTTTTTTGAGGGGGGACATAGAGGCTATGTACTACCTCATCCTTGATTGTCTTTCCTCTCTTAAACGTTACCGAAGGGTGCGCCGTTATATGTCCACAAATATCGGGGTCACTCTTTAGAATGCCCCAATGTCTCCTCAAAATGGCCATGATCTTTCCATGCTGATCATCGTACATCCCGATCAGCCGTGTGATCTGCCCGTCACCATTTTTGGGAGAAGTGGTTAACAAATCCCTACGGTCACTGTGAAGGGCATTTTTCTGCGCCTTATCAATCACGTTTGGAGGATAACCCCTTTCCCTAAATCTCTTTTTAAGGTGGACAGATTGCTTCTCATATTCATGGACAGTGGAGCAGTTCCTCCTTAATCTCAAAAATTGTCCCTTTGGGATCCCAGTTTTTAAACTGACCGGGTGATGACTTTCCCAATTCAACAAACTATTTGTGGCGTTCGGTTTTCTGAATATAGAGGTGCTCAAAGTACCATCTAATTCCCTTGTTATTAGAACATCCAAAAAGGGGAGTTTATTGCCTCCAATCTCATACGTAAATCTCAACCCCAAGTCATTGATGTTCAACTGATTGACGAAAGCAACAAAGGAATCAGCTGGTCCACGCCACACTACCAATATGTCGTCTATGTAGCGTCCCCAGAACTGAATCTGGGGACCCCACACATCATCATCCCGAAACACAACAGTATCCTCCCACCAACCCAGGAGCAAGTTTGCATAGGTGGGAGCACAAGGGCTCCCCATTGCAGTGCCCCTGAGCTGGTGGTAATACTTTGCATTAAAGATGAAATAGTTGTGTGTCAGGATGAACCTGATTAATAGTAGGATGAAATCATTATGCTGGGACATAGATGTTCCTCTAGAGTTAAGGTAGTACTTCACTGCTTCTATACCGATGTTATGAGGGATGCAACTATAGAGGGATTCTACATCAATGGACATTAACAGAGCGTCTGAATCAACCACTAGACCCTCAATTTTATTCAGCAGATCCATTGTATCCCTCAGATACGATGGCAGGGAAATAACAAATGGACGAAGAATTTCGTCCACGTACATGCTGCAATTCTGGGAGAGTGCCTCAATCCCGGACACAATGGGGCGACCCTTCACTGGGGATAACCCCTTATGGATTTTCGGTAAGGCGTAAAAGGTCGCCACCATTGGTGTTTTAGGTAATAAAAAATCCAATTCGTCTGAGGATATCAGTTTCATTGTTTTTGCCTCACATAAGATCACCTTTAAATCTTTAAGATACCCCAAAGTTGGGTCAGACCTTAAGACTTCATATGTTGACCGATCTGACAAAATGACCTGACACATCATCAGATATTCCTTGTAATTCATTATAACAACGTTGCCCCCCTTATCGGAGGGCTTTATTACTATTTCTGAATTATTGCCCAGACTCTGGATAGCCAATCTCTGTTCGGTCATCAAATTTGGTCTTGTTGGTCCTGACCTAGGGTTAATCTTTTTAATCTCTTCACACACCAATTTGCAGAAGATATCAGTGCTGTTGAACTCGCTAATGGGAGGCATCCTCTTACTTTTGAGTTTCAGCCCTGAGAAGGGTCCTTCTCCCTCAGGTCTACTGCTCTCTTCCTCCAGGCTCATAAGTACATTAAAGTCTGTCATCATTTCCAGTGGTATCCCTAGTTGAGTACACTTGTTCCGATCATTATGGACGAAAAACTTCTTCCATTTAAGTTTTCTTATAAACAAATTGATGTCTTTCACCCATGTGAAAGCATCAAATTTGACAGTGGGGACAAAGGATAGGCCTGCATTTAACACCGACATTTCCGAATCCGTCGGTGTGTATTTAGAAAGATTAATGATCCTAAGATCTTTAGGACCTAATTGCCCTTTCTGTTGGGTAAAGGTGCTCTCTGTCTGAGGTCGTACGGCCCCAGATTCCTCATCTCTAAAAAAGAGGGAGTTGTCATAGCAGAGGGCGCAGCAGAGAGAGAGGAGGACATAGATGGTCCAGAGGGGGCCTCCCTGGGTGTAAATTGTCTCCCTCCTCTGTTCGCATTTCCCCTCCATCTCTTCCTTGAAAAACCTTTGTTTCTAACCCTTCTGGATTCAGTGTCTGATGATTCCGGATCAGTGGATGAAACCTCACTAGGTTGTGGCTCTTTTGTCAGAAAGGCGTATGCTTGTTTGTCCCTAAATTCGAACAAATCTCTAATGAAACGCTTATGTTTTCTATCTTTTATGCTCAATCGATATTTTTCTATTGTTGCCTGGAGGGCAGTTTCTCTGCTGGCAAATTCGGGATCTGTTTTAAACTTAAGGGCCTCCTCAATGAGTTTCTGTAAGGCACTAGAGGATCTCTCAAGCGTGCATCTCTCTTCCTCCAACAAAATGCCCATAAAACGTAATGATGATGAAACTGACTCCTCCTCCCACTTCGCTAATAATGCTGTAGACCTAGACCTGTTTGCCGGTACAACAGTAATCCGTAGGCCTCTGGGGACAATCCTTTGTTTGATATAATTATCTAATGATTGAACTTCCCACCAAGATTTGATGTTCTCTTTATATGCGGTGGTTAAATCAGTGAAAATATTCCTTAGAGAAGGGCCTGTTGCCGAACTGTTATTTATAGATAGTTCGGAAAAAGCTTCCCTAGCGTCATCCAACCAATTATTAGCATTCATAGATCCAGTAAGGAAACCAGCCATAATATCAAAAAAATCTCAGGAAAAAACCGTTATAGATAATGATTAAGGGATCATAAGCTGTACACCGTGAGAAACAACCCTTAAAATTACAAATCTTTAATGATAAAGTTTAAAATGGATATCCCAACATGAAAATCACACACATGTATACATACAACAAAAAAAGGAGAAAGTGCTGCAGTGCAGACTGGGAGTGGTCAACGCCCCTTCACTTCTCCCTACCTAGCCTGCGGAGGTCGGCTCCCCCGAGATTGCGTAAAGGCGCCCCCGCTCACCGTCGGCTCGCCCTCCTTTCCCTGCACTAAGTTAAGAAGTGCAACTAGTCTGGGAATGTAGGAGTGCTCAATTAAAATATTGCTGCACTGCAAAAAATTTACAGGGTTACAAGGAATATCTATTGATATCTGACACACATGTGGGTGTGACTCTACAGGAATGCTGAAATGACCGATACAATATAATATGAGATGCTTGAGATTAGAATAACCACCTCAACATGAAGTTAATCAGTGGACACCGTGCACCCGTTTAGATGTATCCCCTGGAGCCACCTATATGGATATCAATTGTCCTGTGCATTCAATAAAGGCATATAATTGGACACATATTGTGGTGCTAAAAAACGGGTTACTGTAATATACGCAAAAGACTCTGATAAGCCTTGCCTTCGCCTGCTCCCACAAACAAATCAATGAGAGTCAATCAATAACTCAACACGTGACTCCACAGTAGGCACACAGATGGATGGTCCTCAGATATAATGACATAATTAGCCATAGCATGGAAAAAACTTTCACTCCAGTCTATTCACTGTAGATGTAACAATAACATATAAAAGATACTTAGCTTTTTGGTGTGAATATGGGGGGATTAGGACCGAGGCAGAGCGGTTTATTGTGGCCGATACTCTGTGCCTGATTGTGGGTGCTCCTGATGAACCTTGGCGGGACTGTGTGCCAGGGGGAAACGCGTCGAGCTAGCGGTTCCCAAACTGGGCCTGTATTTTTCCAGTGACTACACTGAAGTATTAGCGTGTATCTGGCGATTTGTCCATATTCACACCAAAAAGCTAAGTATCTTTTATATGTTATTGTTACATCTACAGTGAATAGACTGGAGTGAAAGTTTTTTCCATGCTATGGCTAATTATGTCATTATATCTGAGGACCATCCATCTGTGTGCCTACTGTGGAGTCACGTGTTGAGTTATTGATTGACTCTCATTGATTTGTTTGTGGGAGCAGGCGAAGGCAAGGCTTATCAGAGTCTTTTGCGTATATTACAGTAACCCGTTTTTTAGCACCACAATATGTGTCCAATTATATGCCTTTATTGAATGCACAGGACAATTGATATCCATATAGGTGGCTCCAGGGGATACATCTAAATGGGTGCACGGTGTCCACTGATTAACTTCATGTTGAGGTGGTTATTCTAATCTCAAGCATCTCATATTATATTGTATCGGTCATTTCAGCATCTCTGTAGAGTCACACCCACATGTGTGCCAGATATCAATAGATATTCCTTGTAACCCTGTAAATTTTTTGCAGTGCAGCAATATTTTAATTGAGCACTCCTACATTCCCAGACTAGTTGCACTTCTTAACTTAGTGCAGGGAAAGGAGGGCGAGCCGACGGTGAGCGGGGGCGCCTTTACGCAATCTAGGGTGCCGACCTCCGCAGGCTAGGTAGGGAGAAGTGAAGGGGCGTTGACCACTCCCAGTCTGCACTGCAGCACTTTCTCCTTTTTTTGTTGTATGTATACATGTGTGTGATTTTCATGTTGGGATATCCATTTTAAACTTTATCATTAAAGATTTGTAATTTTAAGGGTTGTTTCTCTTGTCACCTTTTGCCAATGATTTGTGGTGGTCTTCCATGGTTCCGGATCATAACAGTACATCCGGCCTACAAATTTAAAGGGTACTCTTAAGAAGGAAAGAAGAAAAAAAAACTGCTGAGAATTTTTTTTTTTTTTTTGGTGTTTTTCCTCTTCTTCTATGGGTTCTGTGGAAGATTTCTTTTTCTAGCATGGATGAATTGGGTGAGCGTGTTGCTCATCTTGATGCTAAGGTTCGTCATATAGAGTCTTATCTTGCACAGACTCCCCTTGCAGAGCCTAAGATTCCTGTTCCTGAATTTTTTTCGGGAGATAGGGCGAGATTTTTGAGCTTCAAAAATAATTGTAAATTATTTTTTGACCTGCGCCCTAAGTCCTCAGGGAATCCCGTACAGCAGGTTAAGATTGTTATCTCCTTGCTGCGTGGTGACCCTCAGGACTGGGCCTTCTCTTTAGCGTCTGATGATCCGATTCTCAATGATGTGGACTCCTTTTTTCAGGCCTTGGGATTATTATATGACGAACCCAATATTGTGGACCAAGCAGAAAAGGTCTTGTTGTCCTTAACTCAGGGTTTGTATTCTGCAGAAACGTTCTGTCAGAAATTTCGAAAGTGGGCGGTCCTTACCAAATGGAATGATGATGCGCTTGCGGCTCTTTTTCGCAAGGGTATTGCTGATGCTATGAAGGATGTAATGGTAGGATTTCCCGTCCCTTCTGGTCTTGATGCCTCTATGACCTTGGCCATTCAGATTGATAGGCGTTTACGTGAGCGCAGGAAGATACCTGCTGGTTTTGTGCCTGTGGAACAGCCTTTGGAGCCTATGGAGTGTGATAGGGTCCTTTCTAATGCTAGTCGGCAGGGGTTCAGATGGAAGAATAGACTGTGCTTCTATTGTGGAGACGCTTCTCATAACATCTCTGTCTGCCCTAAACGTGAAAGGAGATTGGCTACTTCTGTTACTGTGGGTTCTTTGCAACCAAAGTTTCTTTTGTCTGTCACATTGATTTGCTCATTGTCTTCCTTTTCTGCATTTGCCTTTGTGGACTCAGGGGCAGCGCTCAATTTGATGGATTTTGGGTTTGCTAGGGATTGTGGTTTCCCCATGGTTCCTTTGCAAACTCCTATTCCTTTAAGGGGCATTGATGCTACCCCTTTGGCAGAACATAAACCCCAATTTTGGACTCAGGTGCCTATGAGAGTTGCACCAGCGCATCAGGAAACTTGTACATTTTTAGTATTGCATAATCTACAGGATACCTTGGTACTGGGATTTCCGTGGTTGCAGACCCATAATCCGGTTCTTGACTGGAGATCCTTGTCGGTAGCTAGTTGGGGTTGTCAAGGTGTGCATCAGGACCTTTCCGTGTCATCCACGTCTGCTCAGGCAGTTGATGTTCCGGCCTTCTTGTCTGATTTCCGTGATGTATTTAATGACCAGGAATCTGATTCTCTGCCCCCACACCGGGACTGTGACTGTGCCATTGAGTTGGTGCCCGGTTGTAAATTTCCCAAGGGGCGGATTTTCAACTTGTCTGTGCCCGAACATGATGCCATGCGGTCATACATCAGGGAATCATTGGAGAAGGGGCACATTCGGCCCTCATCTTCTCCTTTGGGTGCCGGTTTCTTCTTTGTTGCTAAGAAAGATGGTTCGTTGAGGCCTTGTATTGATTACTGTCTTCTTAATAAAATTACGGTTAAATATCAGTACCCTTTGCCTCTGATGTCTGATCTGTTCTCTTGAGTGAAGAGTGCCAAATGGTTTACGAAACTGGATCTCAAGCGTGCGTATAATCTCATCCGTATTAAGGAGGGTGATAAATGGAAGACGGCTTTTAATACTCCTGAGGGGCATTTTGAGTACCTAGTGATGCCTTTTGGGCTCACTAATGCACCCTCCGTCTTCCAGGCCTTCATGAATGATATTTTTCGGGACCTTATTGGTAAATTTTTGATTGTGTATTTGGATGACATCTTGATTTTTTCTGATGATTGGGACTCTCATGTTGGGCAAGTACGGGATGTTTTTCAGATACTTAAGGATAATGCACTGTACGTTAAGGGGTCAAAGTGCCTCTTTGGGGTGCAAAGGATTTCCTTTTTGGGCTTCATCCTGTCTCCCTCCGCTATCGAAATGGACCCGGTTAAGGTTCAGGCTATTTACGACTGGGTGCAACCGACTTCTCTAAAATCCCTGCAGTGGTTTTTGGGGTTTGCTAATTTTTACCGTAAATTTATAGCCAATTTTTCTGCCATTGTCAAACCTCTGACGGATTTGACAAAGAAGGGAGCTGATGCGGAGCATTGGACCCCTGAGGCTATTGTGGTCTTCCAGGAGCTTAAAAGGCGATTCACTTCTGCCCCAGTTCTGCAGCAACCTGATGTGTCTCGCCCATTTCAAGTTGAGATCGATGCCTCAGAGATCGGAGCAGGTGCTGTTCTGTCTCAACGAGACGCTACTTCGGGTAAACTTAAGCCCTGTGCCTTTTTCTCTCGGAAGTTTGCTCCTTCTTAACGAAATTATGATGTGGGGAACCGGGAATTATTGGCTATGAAGTGGGTATTTGAAGAGTGGAGGCATTGGTTGGAGGGGGCTAGGCATCAAGTTGTGGTGCTTACGGACCACAAGAATCTCATCTATCTGGAATCGGTCAAGAGGTTGAATCCTCGGCAGGCCAGGTGGGCTTTGTTTTTTACCCGGTTTATCCTGAATGATGGTGTAGTTTTCTCGGCTATTTCGCCTGATCTGCGGTTGGCACTGGTGGAATTTCAGGGGGATAAACCTGAGAGATGTCCTACAGGGAAACTGTTTGTCCCGGGCCAATGGAGAGACCGAGTTGTCTCTGAGGTTCATTGCTCTGTTTTGGCTGGTCATCCTGGCATTTTTGGTACTCGGGATCTTGTGAGACGCTCTTTTTGGTGGCCTTCCCTGTCCCGAGATGTCCGTCATTTTGTGCAGTCATGTGGAGTTTGTTCTAGGTCCAAGCCCTGTTGTTCACGTTCTAGTGGGCTATTATTGCCTTTGCCTGTACCTAAGAAACCTTGGACGCACATCTCTATGGATTTTATTTCAGAGCTTCCCGTCTCTCAGAAAATGACTGTGATTTGGGTGATCTGTGACAGATTCTCCAAGATGGTCCACTTGGTTCCCCTATCTAAGTTGCCGTCTTCATCAGAGTTGGTGCCTTTGTTTTTCCAACATGTTGTTCGTTTGCATGGTATTCCCGAAAACATTGTTTCTGACAGAGGAGTGCAGTTTGTATCCAGGTTTTGGAGGATTTTTTGCTCCAAATTGGGTGTTCAGCTGTCTTTTTCCTTGGCGTTTCATCCTCAGACCAACGGTCAGACTGAAAGGGCTAACCAGACCCTAGAGACCTATTTACGGTGTTTTGTTTCTGCGGATCAGGATGACTGGGTTTCGTTTTTGCCTTTGGCTGAATTTGCCCTTAACAATAGAGCTAGCTCTACCACATTGGTGTCCCCCTTTTTCTGCAAATTTGGGTATCACCCTAGGTTCCTCTCAGGGCACCTTGAGGCGTCTGACTGTCTGGGGGTGGATTCGGTGGTCAATAGAATGCAGCAGATTTGGGGGCAGGTAGTGGATAAATTGTTTCAGTCCCAAGAAACTGCCCAAACGTTTGTCAACCGGCGTCGGACTGTTGGTCCCCGGTTTAAAGTAGGGGACATGGTGTGGTTGTCCTCTAAAAATATTCCTATGAGAGTTCCATCTCCTAAATTTAAGCCCAGATTTATTGGACCTTATAAGATTTCGGAGATTATTAACCCTGTATCTTTCCGTTTGACTCTGCCTGCGTCATTTAAGATTCACAATGTCTTCCATAAGTCCTTGTTGAAGAAACATGTGGAGCCAGCAGTTCCTGCAGCAGCGCCTCCTGACCCTGTTTTGGTACAAGGAGATCTGGAGTATGAGGTTGAAAAAATTCTGGATTCCCGTCGCAGTAGGCATCAGCTTCAGTACCTTGTGAAATGGAAGGGTTATGGGCAGGAGGATAACTCTTGGGTTGTGGCTTCTGACATTCATGCGGACAGGTTGGTTCGCGCCTTCCATCATGCTCATCCCGAGCGACCCGGTTGCGTGGGTGAGGGTTCGGTGACCCCTCCTCAAGGGCGGGGGTTATGTTGTGAATGTTAGTTATGTTTTGGCTGCTGGGAGGCTCCCTCTGGTGGCCAGGAATGGTTTGGACTTGGACCAGGTGTGTTGTGCAGTGGGTGTTTCCTTTGCTAACTCTCTGCTTATTTAAGTCCTGGTCTGATTGCAGGCTGTTGCCGGATGTCAGTTGTTCTTTGTATCTCCAGCCTGCTTAATCCTGCTTTACACCACATCTACTCCAGATAAGTGCTTGCTCTTTATTTATTGTCTGGTTCTTTTGCTTATCTGGGTTTGTCATTTGTTGTGGTTGGTTTCAGTTTATTTCCTTCCAGGGATTTTCCCCCTCAGTGGATTGTTGAGGAACTCCCTGCAGTTCTGTGTGGAGTATAGCTCCTTTGGGTCCATGTGTTTGTGGCTTGTTGAATTTGTTATAATTCTTGTTTTCTGTTCATTGGTATGACAAGGGCACCTGGTATAGGACGGAGTTCAGATCGAGCGATCTGAGGGCCTTTTTGTACTATCAGGAAGTTGGTATTTTGCAGGGTTTTTCTCTGGTCACGATCAGTCCCCTTTCCTGGCCTTTCCTATTTTAGTCAGCGGGGGCCTCACCTTTTGCTAATCCTGTCATCTACCTGTGTATTGTGTTTTTCCTATATCACCGTAGTCTTTGAATGTGGGGGGCTTGCTATTCTTGTCTATTTTCTGAGGCAGATAGTTATTCATCTTTCCTACCTTTAGGATAGTTAGTTCTCCGGCTGGGTTCGCGGTGCACAGGATGTTAGTTCACCCCTCGGCTACTTCTAGTTGTGATGGTTAGTAAGGGGATGGCGGCCAGATTAGTTGCCAATGCTCTTGTCACCTTTTGCCAATGATTTGTGGTGGTCTTCCATGGTTCCGGATCATAACAACTTCTCCAATCAAGGTGTGCCTGCGCTACACCAGCATGTTGCACACATCACCGCTTCCTTGAGAAATTCTGTGTGTGACAGGGTGCATTTCACCACAGATACTTGGAACAGTAAGCATGGACAGGGGGGTTACATGTCGCTGACTGGGCACTGCGTAACTATGGTGAGAGATGGAGAAGGGTCTGCTGTACAAGTCTTGCCATCCCCACCAGTTGTGCGTCAATCCCCTGTATGTAGAAGTTCCTCCACTGCTTCTGCTTCCTCCACCTCGTCTCGGTCCTCCACCTCTGCCCAAATCCTGTCTGGTAAGGCCACCCACGTTGTAACTGTGCATAAGGACTCCCGCACACCTCCTTACTATGCTGGCAGCAGAGCTCAACAGCATCAGGCGGTCGACTCTTTACTTTGAAATATATGGGAAATGTGAGTCACACCGCTGAGGAGTTGTGGACGGTTAGCTCTGGAGACAGAGTTTCATTAATGGTTGTCTCCACTCAACCTGCAGCCAGGGAAGGCCGTTAGAGACAATGCTGCAAACCTGGGTGCAGCCCTTCACCAGGGCAATGTGATACACGTGCCTTGTATGGCTCACGTGTTGAACCTGGTTGTCCAGCAATTTTTAAACCACTATCCCGGCCTACATGGGCTTCTACAGAGGGCATGTTTGCTATGTACTCACTTACGCCGTTCACACCCCGCAGCTCAACGACTTGCATCGCTCCAGAAGACTTTAGGCCTGCCGGTTCACCGCCTGAAATGCGATGTGCCGACACGCTGGAATTTGAATCTGGACATGTTGCAGCGACTGTGGCAGCACCATTGAGCAGTGGTGCAATAAGATAGGACATGTAGCCTGGGCTAACGAGATCCAGAGGTGGGGCAGATCACGCTGCTGGAGTGGTCTCAGATCAAGGACTTATGCACCCTTCTTCACAGTTTCGAAATGGCGACGAAGATGTTTAGTGCAGACTATGCCATTATCAGCATGACAATTCCGGTCATCTACATTATTCGGAGTCAGGTGGTGGGACAAGAGGAAGGGGAGGAAGTACAGGAGGAGTCATATGCGGAAGGGATAACAAGATCTCCAAGGTCCAGACGGTCAGCAGTACCAAGGCGGCAGGCATGTGACGGGGGGGGGGCAGAGAGGGATTAACAAGGGCGCATGGTAGCAGCCAAACTGTTGAGGAAGGTGCAGGAGCCCAGGAAGAAATGGATGACGAACTGGCGATGGGCATGGAAGACTCAGCAGATGAGGGAGACCTTGATCACATTTCTGTTGTGAGAGGTTGGGGGGAAAGGGCGCAGAGGAAGGAAGCATGATTCTCCCCTTGCGACCAACAACACAGCAAGGACATGTTCCTCCTGGATGCGCAAGACACGTGAGCGGCTTAGCTGCACTACCTACAACATGACCCTCGGATTGTCAGAATTCGAAGTAATGCTGACTACTGGGTACACTCTTAGATCCCCGGTACAAGACAAAATATGGCGAAATAAGTCCTGCCATAGAAAGGGACGCACGTATGCAGGAGTATCAGCAGAAGCTGGTACGCAATCTTAGATCGGCTTTTCCACTAAACACTAGTGGTGCACAGAGTGAATCTCACATTTCTAACTTGCCAACCATGGCACTATCGAGTCATCATCACCCAAACCATACCAGCAACACCGCATCTGGTAGTAACAGAAATTTTATGGAACCGTTTCATGAATTTTTTAGACCATCCTTTGCAAGGCCACAAGACACAAGAAGTCTGACACATAGTCAATGCCTGGAGAGGATGATACAGGAGTATCTCCAAGTGAATATCGATGCCATGACTCTGCAACTGGAGCCTTGCTCATTTTTGGCTTCCAATCTGGAAAAATGGCCTGAGCTCGCCACTTACGCCTTGGAGATCTTGTCGTGTCCCACAGCCAGCATTCTCTCGGAACAGGTTTTCATTGTCTGAGTGTGTGCTGACAGATAAGCGCACGCCTCTGTACAGTGACAATGTGGACAGACTAACGTTCATCAACATGAACAAGTCATGGATCCGCAAGGACTTTTCTACCCCTGTGTCATCCTGGGGACAGTAAAGGCTTGTGGCTTTTTGATTGTGCCTCATGCAAATCAACATTTTAAGCTTGCAACTGTTGGAAAATTGATGCCACTTAAGTGCTGTCTGTGGCCAAATTTGGCAAAATAATTTGTGCCATAGAAAGGGACGCATGTATGCAGAAGTATCAGCAGAAGCTGTTACACAATCTTAGATCAGCATTTCCACTAAACACCAGTGGTGCACAGAATGAATCTCACTGCTTTGTCATGGCTAGAAGGAAATGGTCTTTTACTTGTCCATATCTGAGGGACCGAGGGCTGGCTGCTGTGCTGAGACGACATTGAGTAGGGTGTCCCTGCAGAGTTGCAAATTTGGTCATCTACAAAATGAGGGGAAAAAGGACAGATGCTGGTGAAAAGGGGAACAGGTGTGTTGGAAAGGGGAAAAAAAGTTTGTGTCCGTGGGGTTGGTGGTAAAGCAACAGTAACATCTGCTGAAGAAACACCATCTGTTACGGGGGAACTGGCAGATTAGGATAAGGTGGTATATATCCCAATAGCCATTCGGGGTCCACCATGCTCCCAGATAGAAAAGGAGATGCTGGCAACCCGAAAGTTAGGCGGAGGATACAGAGCTGGGTGGCTCTGAAACTAATAGTAGCCTGACCCAAGTTAGACGAGACTCGGATCAGGAGACTGTGAAACCCTGTTAGCGTCACAGGGTCCATACACCCAGCCCAGGATCTCCATGTTAACAACACTGGGCCATTGGGTACGCTGTCCGTGTGCATAGTGGGCACACCTGTTGACAGCAGGCGCAGCAGCAGCAGCCCAGGTAATGCCACTGGGCTGCACTAGCAGGACTGGTAGGACAGGAGCTGGCCGTAACCATTCCGCGTTACCAAGTGTGGTGGCATCCAGCACCGATGCCCTATCCCTGCCTACCTTAAAGCCGCATTGGGTTCAACACATGGAGGAGTGCTTTGTCTGAGCATAATAGAAGACTGCGCACCTCCATGTTGTCTCCAGCCCCTTTTACAACCCAGGGTGGACCACAATGAACCTCCAGGAGCCAATAGTAGAGTGCCACGTCATCAGTGACATAACCAGCGGACTATCCGGAACCGCCACTTCACTGATGACCTCATGGCAACCACGCCCCAAACACCTCACCAGTCATCATCTGACAAACAATGATGAGGTGCCAAGTCATAGGGGCGGGCCTCTGCGAGCCAGTCCGGAGTGGCCACATCATCAGGACACCTAATGCCCTCTGGCCTATCAGGGCCTGCCACCTCACGGACATAGCCAGTGAGGTCCTTACCGGACCTAGCCTCTGATGCACTAAGTGCCTGAGCATGCTCATTAGCCTGAACAGTCTCAGAAAACAGACCATCAGCTTGAGCATGCTCAGTAGGCCCAACACAGGACTTGGACTCCGTGCCGTGTCTAAGTACCTGTGCAAAGAGGCTTTTCGCACTAAGTATGGGAGCATGCTCAGTAGCCCGAACTGAGGACTTCGTCTCAGGAATGGCACAGTCAGACTGAGCATGCTCACTAGGCGAAACACTGGACTTAGGCTGTGGCTGGGGTATATCGGCACACACATGCACACTAGCCGCCTCTCCACACTTAGACGTGGAAGAGGAAGCAGCCAGCTGGATGACCCAAGGCACAACCAAAAATGGCAGCTGACACCTGGGCGCAACTGAAACCGCAGTAGGCTGCTTACGGCTACGGTGGCACCGATTCGTAACACCAAGTTCCAACCAAAATAAGATGTCTACTTCTTCCCATGGATAATCTGATATGATCCCTTTGTTTACGGACACGACCATCACTACCAAATGTAGATGAGGCACCAAAAGAGCAGGTGCTTGAATGGATCTCCAAGTGCTCCATCAAGTAGCCTCTCCTCCACCTCAACTTCAATATCCCAAATACTCTATTCCTCTGAGGTGTCACCCTAATTGCACTTGCTTCCTACCAGCTCTCAAGTCTCCACCCACTCTGCTGAGTATGGGGTAACAGAGATGGTGGAGTATGCAGAGCTGTTCAGTCACACTATAGCCTGGGAATCAGAGGTCTGCTCCAAAGCTGCAGTGAGTCCAGACAAGGAAATGATCTGCACTGATGCCCAGAAGCTTTGTGAGTTGGATCCAGGCCCAGATGAAGAAGGTTCTGAGCATAATGTAGACCCTCATTCCCAAACTGTAATTCCTTTTGGTGAAGAAAATGGGGAACATGCTGATGAGACTCAGATACCTGATTGGAACGACATTTACTATTCGGTCAGGGCAGGAAGAGGTTGGCTCTGAGGAATCAGGACGAGGGGAGTGAGAACACACAAGGTGATGATGAGGTTGGAGACCCCACTTACTGTCAACCCACAGTCAGCCAGTTGATGAGGTCAGCAGAGGAGGTGGAGGAGGATGCTACTGACGACGAGGTTAGGTTGTGTCTTCCTGGACAGAGACTGAGTACTGGAAGCACGTCAACAAGTGCATCCTCAGCCACAACTCTGCCTCTGAGCAGAAGTTGTGTGGCTCTGCAGGTCGCATGGGCTGTAAGCCTTGCCTAGCCTGGGCTTTTTTTGAAATCGCAAAGATTCACCCAACTCATGTCATCTATAAGACTTGTCACCAATCTGTAAGTAGAGGCCAACAACTCACTAGTTTGAGTACTTCGTTCATGAACCGTCACATGGATATGAAGTGATAGGGTGATGGTGCATTGATGACCTTTATCCACTGTGAATGCAAGATACTTATTTGCCGTTCATTGTATGCATTGTTGCTGACCACCCACAAGGGGCCGCTGTTTTGCATCTGCCTTTGACTGTTTGGTCACTAGAGCAACAGCAAAACGCTCTTCGGCTGTGGACTTGGAGACCGGAGGAGGTGCTGTATGTGAGCTGAAGGAAAAGCGAAAGGTGTGCGTAACAGAAAGGAGCCAACACAGAAACACTCAGGTGGATTGTGAGGAGACTCGTGTTGGAGTTTGGTGAGGAGGACCGTAACGCGTGTGAGCAGCACCTGTGCCGTAGACCGCCATTCTTCAGTTGCTGGCTATACTGATTACTGTGAGAGGATCGTCAAGTCTGTATTTATGACAGCTGGACACCACAGTGTACGGTAGGCTGGGCCCAGCCAGGACTGCGTGCACGCAACACTTTGTTTTGGTAACAAAACACATATCTGTTCTGCTTAGGCCGACTATATAGACAATAAGACTTGTTGCCTCTGCTCTGTCAGTTTGTCAGTTACAGTTAAAATCCTAGAGGGACAGCGACACATGTTTGCATTGACTGTTCCTTTACAAGATTTCCAGGACTGTGTTTCTGAGCTGTGTGGTTTGCCTTACCACTGTTATCATCCGCCTTATCTTTGAGGCTTCAGCAAACAAGGGTATTCAGGGGGGTTAATGGGTTTTGTCTATGTTTAGGTAGATAAGTTGATGAAGGTTTCCACCAAAACGCCGTGCGTTGGGTAGACGCTCACCCCTGGGTCTTACTATTGTTAAGGTACAGTCTGTTATTTACCGCAGGATTTTTTGTATGCTTTTTTTCTTCTATATTGGACCATCCTCTAGTCCACTTTATATGATCTATTGTCAGTCTTTTTCTTTTGATATATATTTACTGTGGTAATCTTTTTAGGCATATATCCCCTGTTATATATTAGAATACCATATACTTATGTGTTTTTAATCACTATATACAACCACTAATGTGATTGCCTTTTTATACCGTTTATACCCAGGTGGCTTTTGCTATATCCGCCACATTTTGTCACCAATTTTCCTCCTCTTTTGGTATAATAAAAATCATATTTTCATACCTTGGACTTTTGATCGTTTTTTTTCTCCCTCCCTCTGTCTACGTTTGCGATTGTCCTTTAAATTAGTCCTAGATTTTGGTGCTGTAATCATTATGTATTTTTATGTTTATATCGTTACGTTTATAAACCATCATGCACCTTTTGTTTTAGGTAGATAAGTTGTAAGGTCTTGTGCTGCGCCACTGGTAGGTCGTGTTCGCACACACACACGCACAATTACTCCTGCTACGCAGCGGGATTACCAGGTATTAGGCAACCGTTTAGACAGTCCCTTGGTTAGGCAAAGGTTGGTGAGAAGGGGGTATAAATTGCCATTACGAGTAGCGCAGCATAGGGGTGTAGGCTTTTGGACTTGTGAATAGATTGTTCTATTCTTTCTATTTTATGCATGGTTGTTATTGTTTGTTTTGGAAAAGTTAAACAATCATTTATCAACCCAACTGCCTAGAGTCCTTTTCCTGGTGCGTGGTTTTGCTGTATACTGGGGAGCCCACCCTATACACAACTTTAAATGAAGCATAAGTCGCAGTGGGAAGGTCACTGTGCTACAATGTGGCCTAACGGGGCGGGGCAACCACAGTCTGCCCCATCAAGTGCATCTGCATGCTATTCATCCTCTGTGACTGTGGGGACAGCAGTCACACATGCTTTTTCACGCTGAACTTCCACCTCTTTACCCACAACAGGCAGTGGGATTGGCAAGTCGTCAGTTGTTTTGGAAGTGGAAACAGCTGCTGGTGTTGAGCTCTCTCAGACATCGAGAGCACCACCTTTGGATGAAGGCAACATTATATCTACGCCTGCACCTTCCTCACAGATTGGCTGGACTACCTGCAGTTAAAAATACTGTAGCAGAAATGGAGAAGTGGTGTAGAATGCAGAGGTGGTGTAGCTTTCTTAACAGCTGAGGTAAGTCACTGACTATCCCAGACAATGATATTATGCCCCAAAGAATTGCCTGCACTTTTTGCAATTAAAATTGCGTAGCAGAAATGGAGAGGTGGTGTGGAATGCAGAAGTGGTGTAGCTTTCTTGACAGCTGAGGTACGTCACTGACTATCACAGACAATGATATTATGCCCCAAGGAATTGCCTGAGCTGATTTAGACAGACGCTGGGAAAAACCCTTGCAGAGCGCAGGCACAGACCTGCCTAGCAAAAATTGCTATGAACTGCTCTAATCTAGCCCTGAACAGGGCTGAAATTAAAACTAGTCCCTACTCCCTAAACCGATGTGTCGATTGCACTTTATAGCGCCTACAGCAGCAGCAGCAGCGGAAGTGGTGACTGTCACACATCCGCAGCACTGAGATAATGGCGGCGATGGGGAAAATGGCTGGGTCTTATAAGGCAAGGACATGTGACATGCACAGCCAATGAAACATGCCCTTGCTTGTCTGGCAGAAATCCACTTTGCTGTGTGTGTCTGTGATTGGTTGACAGCCTGGCCCACCGCACTGTACGCGCGGTTAGGAAAAAGAAAAAAAAAAAGCGATCGCCATTCTTTCAGCACTCAGCAGCACTGATCTAAACCCCATCCACCCCGCACGCTATACGCTGAATTTTGTAATATCATTAGTAACAGTGACTGACAGTATTACAGTGAAAAACCAGCTAGCAACTAGGTACGCTTTTGGTGATGGAACCGTTCTCGAACGGTAACTTGAATGGTCGAACGTAAAGCAAATCGTTCGAGTTCGTTGAATGACTCGAACACCGCCCAAAACAACTCGAATTTGAAATTGGTGAACGGTTTGCTTCGAACACCTCTCATCTCTAGTCATGGTGCCATGGTCACTTCCATCACTGAATGCTGTGTACCCACTTCATCATGGCCATAGTACCACCAAACCCAAAAACATACTCTTAGTCCATCATTCAAAGCTCTTATACAGAAACAGAAGTTCCAGGCGGCACACAATCCTTCAAGGTGCACGTGTCCAAGGAAGGCATCCACAGTATAATTAATACAAAGGACCGGCACTCCAAATCTTCTGAAATATTTTTGTAGTTTATTCCATCATAATATACAGGCGTAAATTACGCGTTTCGGCTAATAGTGAGCCTTTTTCACATCTATAGATTAAATGAATGCACACACATATATATACACACAATGAGTGGATTACTTCCTTTGTGACTGACCCACCTATCTCATCTGCATACTAAATTAATTAGTTAAATTATATTAATCAAATTTCCATATATGTTTCTCATTAGAATTCAAACTGAAACAAGCAGATTCACTGAGATGATGGTTCAACCACAATTACAAATGGATTTAGACATATAAAGAACCAATAGTTGAACAACAGCCTAATAAATCAAAGGGTTAAATTTTTTCACCTTTGCTCAAAGTTACATAAATTATTTGACATTTTCCATGTAAATTAGTACATCTTTAATATTGCAAATACACTGTTATTACATGTCAAGTATATTTTTCTTGATTTTAATAAATCGCATTTTTCCTTTTGAAGAAAAATTAAAAAATGAAAATGAAAATAAAAATAAACTCTGTTGCATCAATTCAATATTTCATTACATGTATGGCTGTGTTACAAAAAACAAAGCTCTTATATTCAGACACAGCTGCCTACATTAAACAATTTTTCAATAATTAATGCTTCGGATTCCCAGGATTCACACTAAGCAGCATGGGTGGGCCACATCAACTCTAAGGTTATGTGCCCACGTGAGCTCGCACCTGCGCATATATCCGCAGGTACATCCACAGGTTTCCCGTAGCAGCACCCCAGAATCGGCAGCTATAAATAGCTGCGGAATTCCAGTGAAATAGCTGCGGAAAACCTACGGACATTCATGCGGCTTACCTGCGGAAGTCCCGGTCTCTATTTCAATAAGTCAATAAGTCAAGCACCTTGCGCTTCTGTTTTTTGAGCAGTTGAATGGGGTGCAGTAGCCCATCTCTGTTTTAATTGGGTGCTGTGTGGTGGATCTCAGGAAATGAGAGCTGTGAGAATAAACAAGCCTATTTAAACATTGGGTGCTGTGTGGTGGATCTCAGGCAATCTTGTCTGTGAGAGTTAACCTGGTAAAGAATCTTTTTAAGGGCCTTTTAACAATTCAGTGGCCTGTGGTGGAACTCTTGCTCTGTGGTGAACTGGGAATACAGACTACATAGGGCGAATTTGTTACACTACCTGCTGTGTGGTTAAACTTTGGCAAATTTGGCTGTGTGGGGCAACTGTTTAAAGAGGCTTTTTTTGTGGCCTAGATATGAAATGTACACTCTGTGGATAAACTGGCAATCTTGACTGTGTAGGTGAACTGGGAATCAAGGCTATATAGGGGAAATTGGTTAAACTTATTGCTCTTTGGGTGAAGTCTGGCAGTTTTGACTTTGTGGGTGAAGTGGGAATACAGGCTCTGTAAGGAGCTTTTTTAAATTGTTCATCTGTGGAAAATCTCTAAAATCCATCTCTGTGGGGTCACTGTTAAAATGTTTAGTTTCTTCATTTACTTGTGGTTCCCCCCAATTTTAATACCCAGCCAAGATAAACCAGAGAGCTTGGGTATGGTATCCTCAGGCTGGGGAGGCCCATGATTATTGGGACCCACAGCATAAAAATAGCAGCCTGCATCTGCCCCAGAATTGGTGCAGACATTAGATGCGCCAATCCTGGTGCTTACCCGGCTCATCCTGATTGCCCTGGTGTGGTGGCAATTGGGGTCATATAAGGGGTTAATGACAGCTGTGATTTGTCAAAAAAATCACAGCTGTCATGAAGCTGGATGGTTAGTAATGGTAAGTGGTCTATGAGACCCTGCCCATTACTAATCGTGTAAGTAAAAATAAGTTAAACACAGAAAAAAATGGCTTTATTTAAAAATATTACTTTTTTCCAGGACCAACGTAATCCACAGACACTATGTCCCACAACAATCCAGCTCTGCTACATCCTGAGGTCACAGTGTGCAGTCACATCAGAAAATATGACTGATCACTGCAGCGTCACACACACAGTGATGGAGCCAAAGCTGTGATAACAGTAAGGTCAATGAGTTCACCTGAGATCACACCTGGAGGTCCCCACAGTGCCCCAGCTGTGACCATAGGTAAACTCAATGAACTCAGTGAACTGAATGAACTCAGTGAACTTACCTCAGGTGAACTCTATGAACTCACCCGAGGTGAGATTCTCAATGAACTCAATGTTGGATTACCAGTTTAGGCTATGTGTGCATGTTGAGTATGAATTTACCTTGACTAAAGTCTCATCTTTTACATTGAGTAAAGTCATAGAATTATAGAAACCACAGGATCAATAGACATGGTAACATACTTCTCAACTTTTAAAGAATAAAAATAGGGCCAAATATGTAAGGAACATTGTGTGACATGGCAGATTTTTACTATGCCCCTAGCCACCCTCCCAAGCCACAACTATTTTCCATTTATTTTTACTTTGGCAGCAGTAGTTAGAGGAGGTATGGTAGCAGTGACTTTCAGCAGACTGCCCAGGACTGCAGGGTATAGACCCAAATCCAGGGTGGTCCTAATATATTTAGTAGGATGCTTTTGACCTCTTGATTTATTTTTTGTTCACACATTTATAGCTGTAACAGCCAGAACTTTGCATTTTTACATAAGTTTCACTATTTGAGGTCCTTTCACTATTTGAGATCTTCTTTTTTGTGTCTGTAAGGCAATGTACACACAAAGTGCAAATATAGTTCTTATTCTGCAGCTGTGCACACCAATCTACAAAATAACTATCTATTATGATTATTGGATCTTTTGCTGCATTTTTCAATAACGTTTTCCTCTTATTTGATGTTTTTTGGTGCAGATTTGAAGCAGCATTTTAATGATTTTTTTATAGTACAGAAAAGTTTGATACTGCTCTTACAGCTGACAACAACCCCAAAAGTATTACCCCGATTGCCATCGTACCAGGTCAATCGGAAAGAGCCGGGTAAAGCTCTAGAATTGGCATATCTATGGATGCGCCACTTCTGAGGTGGCTGTGGGCTGCTACTTTTAGGCTGGGAAGGACTAAATAATCATGGACCCTCCCAGCCTGATATTACCAGCCCCCACCTATCTGCTTTCCCCTGGCTGGTTATCAAAAATAGGTATTTTATTCTAGAAAAAATAGCTTAGAAGTACAAACGTGAAAAATTAAAGCAAAACTCCTAAAATTACAATTTTTTAATATTAATCAGTCTTAAAAAGGGAAGAAATCACAACATCAGATTTATAATAAAATAGATATCCAAGAGTGCAAGGGAGGAGCCTGACCCTTATTTCGCCCTGGACTCACCCCTTCCTTGCCGCGGAGGTTGGCACCCTAAAAGCCTGCGCATTTGGCACCCCCGCTCAACAAAGACTATCCCTTCTGGCCCTGGAGTGACCCTAACAATATGAGGTGATAGTACTACAAGGAATTAATTTCCAACAATGAACTAACAATCAGATCTCAAATATGTAATACAAATACACTATAGCCAATATAATTAGATTGGAGACATAGTGGGGTACAATGACCCAGAAAAGACCACTCAATGATGAACTAGCGGTTCCAACTGGAAACCACCCGACGCGTTTCCCTTCATCTATTTGAGGTTCTTCAGGAGTGGAAAATATAGTTAGTTCAAAAAGTCAATAGATAACTGATAAATGCTGGTGGTCCCACGTAACACAGAGTCAGTTATCCCCAAATATATCCAGTCCTAACAAAAAAAGAAGGGGGGCTATATTCAGCACCTAGATGGCCTCAAGATAAAAAACCAGGTCTTCTGTGACGCAGTAGCGATCCCGTTAGCGATCTCATTATGTGTGACACCTACCAGCGATCAGGTCCCTTGCTTTGAGATCTCTAGTCGTTGCCGAATGGTCCAGGCCATTTTCTTCAATGGCGATGTCCTGCTGGGCAGGACACATCGCTGTGTTTGACACTGTGTGACAGGGTCACAGTGACTGCTGAGATCATTATACAGGTCACTACTGCGACCTGTATTGTTCCTGCATCGTTGGTAAGATCTGACTGTGTGACATCTCACCAGCGACCTCCCAGCGACTTACCAGTGATCCCTATCAGGTGCCATCGTTTGGGACAAATTTAAAGGGGCAACAAACAACAATTGTTCAAAAAAGAAGGCATTAGCCACTTATCTTAAGCCTCAGTGTACGACAGATAAAGACATTCTTCACAGGACTCCCTAGGTATAAAGCGGGTTCAATGTCCCCATTACAGCAAACAATAAGCTCCTCAGTTCGCCATCCTCCAGTCCAGAAGCAGTTAGGCTATGTGCGCACGTTGCGCAAATACATGCAGTTACGCTGCGCTTTGTAGCGCAGCGTAACTGCATGCGTCCTGCGTCCCCTGCACAGTCTATGGAGATTGTGCAGGGGCCGTGCGCACGTGGCGTTTTAGAGCGCAGCGCTTCGGCTACTGCCGAAGCGCTGCGTTCTAAGAAGTGACATGTCACTTCTTCCGTGCGCTTTGCCGGCAGCTCCTGCTCTGTCTATGGCAGGAGCTGCAGGCAGAGCGCATGGAATCGGCTTCACTACGGACATTTCTGCAGCGATTTTAAAGCGCACATGTGCTCTTCAGATCGCTGCAGAAATTTCTGCAGTGAACTGTACGCAACGTGCGCACATAGCCTAAGAGTGCTAAGGTGCAGATTCAGGGGGCAAAAAGGAAATATCAAAAATAGGGTGACGTCAATGCCGTTATTTTAAATAATTTATTTAAATAACTCCTCTATTCTTGATAACCAGCCAAGGTAAAGCTGATAGCTGAGGGTTTGCATTTATTTGCAGGGCAATTGCCAACATATTGCTTCATTTTGCAGTCGCCTAACCCTTACTACAACCATTTTACAGCACCAAAGTTCGGGTCTCCATGGACTTATATTGCATTCAGGGTTCGAGTCAACTCCAGCCGAACCTAGCAGACCTGAACTTCCACGAGTATGCTCATCTCTTGATATTATTAGTATTAACGAGAAAGGCTAATGTCTGGCCAGCAGAACTTCTGCAAGGTGATCTGTCGCGGGCGGAGGAGGGGACGCTGCGCTCACCCACTGCTCAGGTCCGGCTGCTGCTGCTGCTCGGTGGTGGCTCGAGCGGTGGGCCGGATCCCGGGGACTCGAGCGGCGTTCCTCGCCCGTGAGTGAAAGATGGTGGTTTGGTTTTAGAGATATTGTCAGTGACGCCACCCACGGTTGTGGTGAAATTGGTGACACCACCGCTGCTCTGCACGGGGATTCTGGGAGCGATGACGGGGAGCAGCTTTGATGTTGGTTCTCCCCTCCGTGGGTAGGGGGTTGGTTGTCCCGGGGCCCGGTGAGGGGGTAGGGATGTATGGGAGGCGGGTTACGGGGCCTGGTGAGGTGCGGGGACAGCGCTGTGATGGTGACTGCCTTTCCCTGCACCTGTGTTGTGTTACGGTTCCAATGGCTTCCCACCGGTAACCCGCTCCCCAGCTTGGATGGAGGCTGAGGGAGCCCCTTTTGCCCGCAGGCTCTGGCCCTGGGAACTGTAGCCTTGGCGGTGACTGTGTTTCCCTCTATGATTTGAGCGGTTGCCTTCAATCGGGTCTTGATCGCTGGGAAACCCCAGAGGTTCCCTTCGCTGACGGATTTGACAAATTTAACGGCGACTCCAAGCCTTGTCGGGGTCTGTAAGCCCTGCCGGATGGTGCTGGCTGCTCTTTACTCTCTGATCCGGTACCGCCGGGCCACCGCCCGTCTGTGGTCCATACGGTTTGCTCCAATTAGCCTCTCCTGCAGACGGTCACCACAGTCTGCCAACCTTGCTGTTCCGTCCGGGCCACACACCCGGACCGCCTTCAGACTGCTCCTCTTCCACTTCACTTCCTCTCTCCAACCCTCTCCAAACTCATCTCTCTTCCTTTTCCCGCCTCCAGGACTGCGAACTCCTCGGTGGGCAGGACCAACCGCCTGGCCCACCCCCTGGTGTGGACATCAGCCCCTGGAGGAAGGCAACAAGGATTTTGTGTTTGGCTTCGGTGTGCCTAACCGGGGTGTGGGGTGTGTTGGTGTAGTTCTGTGACAACCTGGCTTGTCCAGGGCGCCACAGATCTGCTTCTTCTGCTCTGTTAGCTAGGGAGTAGGTGATATATCTACTGATGTTGGTATTGAACAATTAACAGCGCTTATATCTTTGGTGCTTGTCGCGGTGGTGGTGAGTCCATTATGTGGAATCTAGAATATGGGAATTATTTTCCACATTGCAATAGATAAGTCTCCAGGCAATGTCCAGAATTTGAAGTTTTAAAACAAGCCATGTACATCATGGCACACATCAACTAAGAAATACATTTCTCTGTCATCACATGAAACAGCATCATCTGTTCATGTGGGGAAAGCAAACTAGCCACCAATATCAGCAAGTTTCAAGCTGTCCTAATTCTGACCATGAATGTCTCCTGTAGCCAGTCCACATCTACCATTAGTACCAGGTCGTTGTCATTATTCCTCCCCATTATCGCCTTCATCTATTGCTTTCCAAACTCTTCATTCTTTTCCTCTTAAACCCCTCCATTACGACATCACGGAGCTGGTGGATGTTTGAGAATCCCTTACAGATGCTCAATAGGGTTTAGGTCTGGAGAGACACTTAGCCAGGCCAGCACCTTTACCCTCAGTTTCTTTAGCAAGGCAGTGGTCATCTTGGAGGTGTGTTTAGAGTCATTATCATGTTGAAATACTGCCTGTGGCGCAGTTTCTGAAGGTAGGGAATAATGTTCTGCTTCAGTATATCACAATACATGTTGGCATTCTTGGTTTCCTCAATGAAATGTAGCTCCCCACAGCTGGCAGCACTTATGCATCCAGAAATCATGACACTCCCACCACCATGCTTAATTGTACTCAAGACACACTTGTCTTTGTACTCCTCAGCTGGTTGCCACCACACATGGTTAACAACATCTGAGTCAAATAAGTTTATCTTGGGCTCATCAGACCACAGGATATGGTTACATGTCATCCATGTCTGGTTGTCTTTAGCAAACTATTTGTGGGCTTTCTTGTGTATCATCTTTAGAAGAGGCTTCCTTCTGAGACAACAACCATGCAGACCAATTTGATGCAGTGTGCGCTGTTTGGACTGAGGACTGACAGGCTTACTCTTGACCCCTTTATCCTTTGAAGCAATGGTGGCAGCACTCATATGTCTAGTTTGAAATCATCTCTGGATATAACATTGAGCAGGTGCATTCAACTTCTTTGATCGACCATGGCGAGGCTTGGTTTAAGTGGAACCTGTCTTAAACCTCTATATGGTCTTGGCCACCATGCTGCAGCTCAGTTTCTGGGTGTTGGCAATCGTCTTAAAGGCTATGCCATCTTTAGGTAGAGCTGAGCAAGCATTCTGTTTTCAGATCCTCAGAGAATTCCTTTCCATGAGGTGCCATATTGATCTTTAAGTGACCAGTATGAAACAGTGAATGAGCAATAACACCAAATTTACGCACATGCTCCCCATTCACACCTGAGACCTTGTAACACTAATGAGGTACATGACACTGGGAGAGAAAATGACTCATTGGGCAAAATGTATCCATTTTCACTTAGGTGTGTGCTCACTTTTGTTGCCAGCGGTTTAGACATTAATGGCTGTATGTTGAGTTAAAAAGAGGGCACATCAAATTTACACTGTTAGGCTGGGGCCACACGGGCACTACTGCGATCCACTTGCATGAGACTCGGCTCGTGCTGGCAGTACAGCAGAGCCGAGTGTCATGCGTGTGTCCTTGCAACTGAGGTCCGTTCGTGCGAGCAGACCTCAGCTGCGGGGGGCGGGCCGGCACTCAGGAGAGGAGGGAGGGATTTCTCTCCCTCTCTACTGTGTAGCCGGCTATTGCCATTCTCGCACTGCACTAGCAGTACACCGGTGTACCGCGAGTGCAGTGCGATTTTTCTCTCGCCCCATTCACTTGAATGGGTGCGAGAGAGAGTCTCAGCTTACAATCTCAGCATGCTGCGATTGTTTTCTCGGCCCGATTAGGGCTGAGAAAATAATCGCCCATGTGTGCTGACACACAGGCTAGAATTGGTCCGAGGGGAATGCGATGTTTTATCGCACTCCACTCGCACCGATTTTCTCGCCGTGTGGCTTAGCCCTTATTGTTACTACAAGCTGTACCCTGACTAGTTTACATTGTATCAGTGTTGTCCCATGAACGATATAATAAATATTTACAAAATTGTGAGGGGTGTACTCAGTTTTGTGATACACTGTATATAGCTGTATGAACATTCTATATATGATTTAATTCTACTGTATTTACAAAGTCCTAGCTGAGATACACTATGGTCCTGCCTAAAATGTTTATTTGATACAAAAAGATGATAATTATGATTAATGATCCAGTCCAGCTACACTGACTTGCCAGATTTAAGAAGGAATTCTAAACAAGGCTGTATTTATGACTGCTTACTGGCCGTCCCTAGGATAGTTTAAATAAAAACAGGTGGATAAGATTCTGTCTGACACTTTAATAGGCATTTAAGGTGAAACCTAAAACCTGTCATTTTTCTAAAGGTCCTTCTGATGTAATCTCAACTCTTCTTTTGACCAAAATGTCGAGAAGCATGTGTATTTATTTAAAGCGGATTTGTCCCCAGACTGTACCATATGAACTACATACATTTTATACAGATATCTGGTTAGGATTAAGTATATACTTTGAACATCTATACCAGAATGGATCTATTTTCCATTATCAAAGTTAAATTAAATCTCCTCCCACTTAGTCTGATCGGCAGCTCCTCGTTGTCCCTCCTCCCTGCTGATACTGAGATCTTGCACTGCTCAATCCAAGATGCAGTTTGGATTGAAAACGCATGATTCATGAGTAGTGAGGAGCGAACCCGCGGATATTCAGGTTCGCCGAACCAGCACAGACTAAAAAGAATTGAGGTTAGGCTGTCGAACTTGACCCTGGACAACGAGCCCCATACAAGTCAATGGGGATGAGAAGTTCTGGGCTGTAATGTAGCCATAGTAAGCGCTGGGGGGCTAAAAATGGAAGTTAAATGGTAGTAAGAAGGATAGTTATACATATTATGTTTCCCTGAACACACTGCAGTCAAACCTTTTTCTGGCCCTGCTTATTAAAGTTCATCAATATTCAGCGCATCCCCGTCCACCCTCTGTACCAGTGTCTGCTATTGGTTGCAGACTGCTATATATGCCCCCCCACGAAGTGTCAGCATCTGTGATTGGTTGCAGGTAGTGAGGAGCGAACTCCCCAATGTTCGTGTTCAAGAGCCTCGCCCGAACATTTTGTAAAGTTTCAGTATGGGTTCTGAGATAACGCAAACTTGCATCCAAACACCCGAACTTCGACTTTACAGTTATGGGATGGGGCAAGGGGAGGCTGTAAAATAAAGAATATAGTTAATAATAGACATGGTCATTATACTTACAGGTCCCGCGACGCGTCCTGCTGACTGTCTCCCGACCGCTTCTGCTTCTGGGTCCAATCATTGTTGTGCCTACAGGTAACCACCACTGACTTTCAGGACCTTCCATGACATCATAGCCATGTGACCAGTCTGGTTTGAATGTTGTAAAGACATTGGGTTACACAACGGTCACATGGCTATGACGTCACGGACGGTCCTGTGACCCACAAGGTAACAACATTCATACCATACTGGTCATATGGCTATGACGTCATGGAAGGTCCTGTAAGTCAGATGAAGATGCTCGCCCGCCTTTGGACTATCTCGAAGGGTTTTTTTTTTCAGTAATAAAGATGGAGTCCTAAAGGTCTTCTGTTTTATTTCTAACAAAATATTTTTTCTCTCTGTTGTTGTTTTATTTTACTGTTAAAATAACAGAATCACAGACACTGTTACAGAGTGTGCGTCTGTGATTGGATGCTGGAGTAACCTGAAACCAGCCTATACATTCTAGCATCTAGAACGTATGGGCAGATTCCAGGTTACTCCAACAGCCAATCACAGACGCCCATTCTGCGTGACAGCGTCTATGATTGGCTGTTGGGTCCCTCACACATATAGTAGTAAAAATAAATAATTTAAAAAAATGATTTAGCGCACCGCAGTATTTTTGATTCTCAGTGCAGATAAAGCGGACGGCTATGGACTGCCACCCCCATCTGCCTGGCTTAACCTTGGCTGGCAATTTTTTTTTTTTTTATTAAAAAAAAAAAAAATATGCATGAGCTCCCGCTGTATTTTGATCGCCAGTCAGGTAAAGCCCGGTAGCTGGAGGCTGGGATTCTCAGTGTGGTAAGGCTCAAATGTTCTGGGCCCCACACACTAAAAAGCGCAGCTCGCAGCTGCCCCTGGAATGGTGCATTGTTTCTTAGCGCCATTTCCAGGCACTACACACGGCTCGTCCAGTGGCCCTGATGGCTGTGACACGCTGTGTAATAAAGGGGTTAATACTAGTGTTGTATTCTTAGCTGGTACTAAGCCCAAAATTCATTGTGTCACGCCAAATTAGACATGGCCACCAGGAATTTCTAGTAAACAGTAAAAAAAAACGCAACACAGATTTTTTTTTTTTATTAGAAATAAAACAAAAAAAAAAAACCTTTAGAGACTCCATCTTTATTATAAAAAATCCTTTGTCCGACGTAGTCCACAGGTAGAGCAATGTCAGCGCTGCTTCGTCTCTCTGTATAGACAAGTGTATCTACAGAGCGAGTTGCAGAGAGCAATGTCAGCTCTGCTTCATCACTCTGTACAGACAAGCATCTCTACTGAGCGAGAAGCAGGCTGACACTAAGGCTGAGGCCACATGGCGATTACTGTGATCCCCTCGCATGACACTCGGCTCACGCTGGCAGTACAGCAGAGCCGGGTGTCATGCAAGTGTCCTTGCGACTGAGGGCCGTTCGTGCGAGCGGACCTCAGCTGCGGGGGGCGGGCAGGTGTTGTGGAGGGGAGGGAGGGATTTATCTCCCTATCTCCTCCATTGCTGGCTATTGCCATTCTCGCACTGCACTCGTGGTACACCGGTGTACCGCGAGTGCAGTGCGATTTTTCTCTCGCCCCCATAGACTTGAATGGGTGTGAGAGAAAACAGGATCACATTACAGTTGCAGCATGCTGCGATTGTTTTCTCGGTCCGATTAGAGCTGAGAAAATAATCGCTCATGGATGCTGTCACACAGCCTAATATTGGTCCGAGTGGAATGCGATTTTATATGGCACGCCACTTGCACCGATTTTCATGCCGTGTGGCTTAGGCATATGGGTAGGATTCCACTTGTGTATGACTTGTGCGAGTCTCGCATTGCATCACACCACACGGCCTGACACTCTCTGGACAGGAGCGCCTCAGCTGCATGAAAATACATGCAGCTAACCCCCTCCTGTCAGGAGAGTGTGAACCGTGCCGGGTGATACAATGCCAGACTCGCACAGTGACAAAGTTCAATCGAGTCCATGAGCCGAAAACAGCCGAAGACTGGTGAGTGACAGCAGTACAGTGAATACCCCGGAAGTTAATGATCAAACCCGGAAGCAGAAGCGGCCAGGAGACAGAGTCTGCAGGACACGTTGCGGGACCTGTAAGAATAATCATAATCTTTTTTTAATCATGTGCTTTTTTCTTGGAGCCCCTGGACTCGAACTGTAACACGAGCTTCCCAGGAATGCTCATGTTCGGGATAGTGCGCACAAACACTATGTGTTCGGTACAAACGGTTCGCTCATCACTAGTTGCAGGCAGTTTGCTGTATGATAGTGTAAAAAGAAATAATTTGAAAAAATTATTAGGGCACCCAACATAATTTGATATGCAGCACGTGTAAAACAGCTACAAGCTGTAGCCTCACCTGTGAGTTTTACTGTAGCTGTACATCAAAGTAATTTTAAAAAAGCAAATGTTCCCCCCCATTTTTGATAACTAGCCATGGTAAAGTAGACCGGTATTATCTGGTATTATCAGGATGGGAGGAGCCATAAATATAACAGCCCACAGCTGGCCAGAATTGGCATATCACATTAAAAGGTAACCTGTCAGGTTTTGACCTACAAGCAGGGTGATGAGTGGCCTATAAACCCTTTCCTACCCATCCCTGTGTTGTAATATTGTGTAATATGAATGTATAAAAAAAGGTTTTATAACTTACATGTTCCCTATGTAAATAAGCAAAGGGTCTAGTCTCCTGGGCATCACATCATTCCCTGGTCATTTGCATGCTTTCCGTAGTATCATGCAGGGGTGGGATTCAGCCGGTTTTGTCCGGTTCGGGCAAACCGGTTGTTAATATAGGAAGAAAAATTTCCAGCGTGGTCCAAGTTTTCATATAAAAAAATTCATCTTTATTAGTTCAATCCATAAAATAGGGGTTTACAGGCGGTCAGCAAGGCATATCATAGATGTTATTCAGACCCCACAAAGCTACGCGTTTCGACGTGAGTCTTAATCATGCTCATGAGAGCATGATTAAGACTCACGTCGAAACGCGTAGCTTTGTGGGGTCTGAATAACATCTATGATATGCCTTGCTGACCGCCTGTAAACCCCTATTTTATGGATTGAACTAATAAAGATGAATTTTTTTATATGAAAACTTGGACCACGCTGAAAATTTTTCTTCCTTGATTCCTCTATGGCAGCCTAGCCTTCCGTGCGCAGTCCTGGAGATACAGCGGACCACAGCAACTCGGTGAGCTGATTTTTCTCTCTTGGTTGTTAATATAGAAGCCGGTTCCCAGAACCAGCAAAAATCGGCATCTGCGACCCGGTTCCCTGTATTCATTGTATGTATATGTATGCCGCGGAGGACTGCGGGGGAGAGGAGGCCGCCGGCATTTGGAGGAGGTAAGCGCTCTGTGAGCCGAAGATGCGACTCAGCAGGGGAGATGAGTCCACATGGGACAGGAGTCTGCAGGGGAGAGGATTCCGCATGGACTCTGCAGGGGAGAGGGAGGCCGCAGGGACTCTGCAGGGGAGTGGGGAGGCCGCAGGGACTCTGCAGGGGAGTGGGGAGGCCGCAGGGACTCTGCAGGGGAGTGGGGAGGCCGCAGGGACTCTGCAGGGGAGTGGGGAGGCCGCAGGGACTCTGCAGGGGAGTGGGGAGGCCTCAGGGACTCTGCAGGGGAGTGGGGAGGATGCAGGGACTCTGCAAGGGAGTGGGAGGCCGCAGGGACTCTGCAGGGGAGTGGGAGGCTGCAGGGACTCTGCAGGGGAGTGGGAGGCCGCAGGGACTCTGCAGGGGAGTGGGAGGCCGCAGGGGATGGGATCTGTATGGGATAGGTTGTCCATTCAAATTTGAGCAGGGTTCCTTTAGTAATAATTTTCAAACATTGTAGAAAACGTTTCATTCAATATGCCAAGTAAATAAGTGACTTTGACTGAAACAACTGGTACTTGATAGGAAAGTGAAGGTATAGGAAGAGTAAGAAGGGGAAAGTTTTTATTATTAATTACTTGTATTTTGTGGTTTAGGAAAGTGCGCAAAAATGGGTGTGGCTAACAAAATGGGTGTGGCTACAGAATGGGGCATGGTTTCAAATGGGTGGGGTTTAACAGAGTTAAAAATTTGAATCCCACCCCTGTTATCATGCCCCTGTGGACTCCCTCCTCTATGGTTTGTAGACTGCTTTGTCAGCAGTCCCCTTGTGCTATTTGATCACTTCAGCAGGTTGCCTTGCTACTTTCATTATCTATAATCGGATTATGTCACCAGTCTAATATTGCGGGAATCTTGTTCTTCCCTGATTTTTTTCACCCCTGTACTAGAGGAACTATTTCGTGTTGCACAGGTTGGCCATGAACTGTTTCATCATTTTGGTCCTATCTACATTTCACGATATATAGCTCGGTCTGTCTGTCATTACGGTCATTCTTTGATCTCTAACAGACAATTTTTCTGCCCTTTATTGTCATGTATATACAGTACAGACCAAAAGTTTGGACACCTTATCAAAGAGTTTTCTTTATTTTCATGACTCTGAAAATTGTAGATTCACATTGAAGGCATCAAAACTATGAATTAACACATGTGGAATGAAATACTTAACAAAAAAATGTGAAACAACTGAAAATATGTCTTATATTCTAGGGTCTTCAATGTAGCCACCTTTTGCTTTGATTACTGCTTTGCACACTCTTGGCATTCTCTTGATGAGCTTCAAGAGGTAGTCACCGGAAATTGTTTTCACTTCACAGGTGTGCCCTGTCAGGTTTAATAAGTGGGATTTCTTGCCTTATAAATGGGGTTGGGACCATCAGTTGTGTTGTGCAGAAGTCTGGTGGATTCACAGCTGATAGTCCTACTGAATAGACTGCTAGAATTTGTATTATGGCAAGAAAAAAGCAGCTAAGAAAAACGAGTGGCCATCATTACTTTAAGAAATGAAGGTCAGTCAGTCCGAAAAATTGGGAAAACTTTGAAAGTGTCCCCAAGTGCAGTGGCAAAAACCATCAAACGCTACAAAGAAACTGGCTCACATGAGGACCGCCCCAGGAAAGGAAGACCAAGAGTTACCTCTGCTGCGGGGGATAAGTTTATCCGAGTTACCAGCCTCAGAAATCACAGGTTAACAGCAGCTCAGATTAGAGACCAGGTCAATGCCACACAGAGTTCTAGCAGCAGACACATCTCTAGAACAACTGTTAAGAGGAGACTTTGTGCAGCAGGCCTTCATGGTAAAATAACTGCTAGGAATCCACTGCTAAGGACAGGCAACAAGCAGAAGAGACTTGTTTGGGTGAAAGAACACAAGGAATGGACATTAGACCAGTGGAAATCTGTGCTTTGGTCTGATGAGTCCAAATTTGAGATTTTTGGATCCAACCACCGTGTCTTTGTAGAAAAGGTGAACGGATAGACTCTACATGGCTGGTTCCCACCGGGAAGCATGGAATTGTTTGCTAAAAATGTCAATTTATATTATAGTACAGCTAGAATAAATCTGTGAATTTGCACTTTTTATATGATGCCTGCCATTTTCAGATCGTGCTGGCTCCTATCTCTCTCTGTTTGGTTGTAGTTATGATACAAATGTCTGGTGGCTGGTCACCGCGATGCTATGCACGCCTGATCTTAGTTTGCAATATATTCCTCCTGTTGGTAGCTGTTCACATTCAGTTGCCTCAACCTTTCCACAGGCATTGCTAATTAAGCACCATACTTGGATCTTGTCCGCTTTTATCAATGGTTGCTGTCTGGCACTGGGAGGGTCAATTCTGATATAGTCCTGGTATGTGTAGAGTTTGCTCCACATGCTGGAGCCTGGACTGGCCTCTATCCACAATTGCCTCTTTTGAAACATAGAAGCGGTTATATATAGGTTGAAGGTATGTGTGCTCCATTATGGTTTTGCTTTTAACTTTATCTAGGAGGCCGCATGGCACATGAAATACATAATATAGAGTAGGACCCCCCTAATGAGATTTGCCATGACGTTGGGAGGGGTGGCTCAAAGAATTGATCAATTATTTGCTAAAAATATCAATTTATATTATAGTACAGCTGGAATAAATCTGTGAATTTGCACTTTTTATATGATGCATGCCATTTTCAGATCGTGCTGGCTCCCCTCCCTCTAGCATGGAGGAGGAGGAGGTGTGATGGTGTGGGGGTGCTTTGCTGGTGACACTGTTTGGGATTTATTCAAAATTGAAGGCATACTGAACCAGCATTGCTACCACAGCATCTTTCAGCGGCATGCTATTCCATCCGGTTTGCGTTTAGTTGGACCATCATTTATTTTTCAACATGACAATGACCCCAAACACACCTCCAGGCTGTGTATGGGCTATTTGACTAAGAAGAAGAGTGATGGGGTGCTATGCCAGATGACTTGGCCTCCACAGTCACCATACCTGAACCCAATCGAGATGGTTTGGGGTAAGCTGGACCGCAGAGTGAAGGCAAAAGGGCCAACAAGTTCTAAGCATCTCTGGGAACTCCTTCAAGGCTGTTGGAAGACCATTTCCGGTGACTACCTCTTGAAACTCATCAAGAGAATGCTAACAGTGTGCCTCTCTCTGTCTTAACCTGCTCTTAAAACACTGTTATTGTCTATACCCCTGTTATACTTTGTGTCTGACCAATTAAAAATAAAAAAACTTTTTTTATGTGCACTAGTACTGTTGATTGGTGAATATGTGATTATGGGGTATAGTGTTAATTAGGCAAATTTAAAGACTTCTGTCTCCGTTTTCATATATAAACAGTGTACAAAGCAGTAATCAAAGCAAAAGGTGGCTACTTTGAAGAACCTAAAATATAAGACATATTTTTAGTTGTTTCACACTTTAAGAATTTCATTCCACGTGTGTTAATTTATAGTTTTGATGCCTTCAATGTGAAGCTACAATTTTCAGAGTCATGAAAATAAATAAAACTCTTTGAATGAGAAGGTGTGTCTAAACTTTTGGTCTGTACTGTATATGTACTTCCACACAAACTCATGCTTATTTGAACAATGATTTGTTTATGGGACTAACTATTTGATCTGTGTTATATCTCTGGGTCATATTGACACTCTTGTTGCAGCCATATATATTTCTGACATCATTTTCTGTATATTGTATGGGGTTTCTCATTGTCCTTAGATATTGAGGGTATATTAGATATGGTGTTTGGTGTTGCGGTCATTGTTTTTAACTGTTGTTAATTGGTTCTATAATAAAAGTTACTTTATTTTCCATTTTTAAGGTTGTGTTGGCTTTTTATATGCAGTGTCTTTTCTCCCTTCTCAGTTCTCCTCATATCCACTGCACTAGCTAGCACCCCTAAATTTTCCCTTTTACTGATACTCTAGCAGTGCGCTCCTTCTTTTATTTATTTCATGGCTTACAGCCTATTGATGATGCCCATACTATTACACTAGGCCGGCTGCCCAGCACTATATAAGTGCACCACACAGAAACAGAGACCTGTTATGATCTGGTAACCGTGTTCCTAACACACTTAGACACCTCGTCACTGCCTGAGAAACTTGCTACGCCTCAAAGATAGAAATGAGGAAACCTAACTTACCTCGAGCAGTCCCCAAAGAAATAGCAAGCTCCCAACATGCAACAACGGTGATGTAAGAAAACGCAATACATAGATAGAAAATATAGATCAGCAAAGGTGAGGCCCGACTTACTAGATTATCTCCTGATAATGATCTGGTAACTGTGGATGATCACGAAAAATACAATTAATAAGAAAAAAAACAAAAACCACAAGAGTAGTTGGAAACTAAGCTGACCGCAGTCCCACATCAGACAACACTAGAAGTAGCAATGGGATGTTCCTAACACACCTAGACACCTTGTCCCTACCTGAGAAACTTGATACACCTCAAAGATAGAAATGAGGAACCCTAACTTGCTTTGGAGCAGTTCACAAAGAAATAGCAAGCTCCAACATGCAACAACGGTGATGTAAGAAAACACAATACACAGATAGAAAATAGAAAATATAGATCAGCAAAGGTGAGGCCCGATGTACTAGATAGGACAGGACAGATAACTGATTGCGGCCAGCAGAAAAACCCTGAAAAAATACCAATCTTCTGATAATAAAAATTACTGAGACCACACAGACACTCCCCCACTATATCAGGTACTCTTGTACTTGACACTTTAAACAGAACTGCAGATATAATGGGAAGAAACAAAATCACAGAACAAGTAATTTTCTAAAGTGCAAATAATACAAAACTGACCAGGGAGCAAACTCTCTTTCTTGCTGGAGGGACTGTCCTGCTCACAAAAGCAGAAAGACAGATCCTCACATACAAGAAGCCAAACATAGAACCAAATGGAATATGCAGAAACACTCTTAAGTGTAAATCCAGCAATTAAGCACATAAACCGTAAACTTATCTGGAGTAGATTCAGGCACCAAAGAAATGAGAAAATCAGAAGGGAAAACTCCCAGCCGTTTCAGAAGCAGGCAGAAAGATTTATCACCGACGACCGCGAGGCACACTATGCTCTCCTAAATAAACTAGGCTGATCTGCAATACGATTTCCTGGCTTCCCAATTAATTCCATCACCTGTCTGAATCACAGTTTCCAACTCAGCTTCATTCCCATTCTTGGCCACCAGAGGGAGCTCCACACCAGTACCCACTCGGATGACATTTACAACAGAGTAAAGTTTACAAGGCCTACATTAATGGGCCCGGCTGCATCCTGTATAAAGATATGAGAGTAAAATATGTATATATATTATATATATATATATATATATATATATATATATATATATATATCACACACACACACACACACACACACACACACACATATACATACACAAACACACACACACACTACAGACCAAAAGTTTGGACACATATCATTCAAAGAGTTTTCTTTATTTTCTTGACTCTAAAAATTGTAGAGTCACATTGAAGGCATCAAAACTGTGAATGAAAGCATGTGGAATGAAATACTTAAAGTGTGAAACAACTGAAAATATGTCTTATATTCTAGGTTCTTCAAAAGTAGCCTCCTTTTGCTTTGATTACTTCTTTGCACACTCTTGGCATGCTCTTGATGAGCTTTAAGAGGTAGTCACCGTAAATGGTTTTCCAACAGTCCTGAAGGAGTTCCCAGAAATGCTTGGCACTTGTTGTCCCTTTTGCCGTCACTCTGTTTACCAGCTCACCCCAAACCATCTCGATTGGGTTCAGGCCTGGTGACTGTGGAGGCCAGGTCATCTGGCATAGCATCCCATCACTCTCCTTCTTAGTCAAATAGCCCTTACACAGCCTGGAGGTGTGTTTGGGGTCATTGTCCTGTTGAAAAATAAATGATGGTCCAACTAAACGCAAACCGGATGGAATAGCATGCTGCTGCAAGATGCTGTGGTAGCCATGCTGGTTCAGTATGCCTTCAATTTTGAATAAATCCCCAACAGGGTCAACAGCAAAGCACCCCCACACCATCACACCTCCTCACCCATGCTTCATGTTGGGAACCAGGAATGTAGAGTCCATCCGTTCACCTTTTCTACAAAGACACGGTGGTTGGATCCAAAGATCTCAAATTTGGACTCATCAGACCAAAGCACAGATTTCCACTGGTCTAATGTCCATTCCTTATGTTCTTTAGCCCAAACAAGTCTCTTCTGCTTGTTGCCTGTCCTTAGCAGTGGTTTCTTAGCAGCTATTTTACCATGAAGGCCTGCTGCACAAAGTCTCCTCTTAATAGTTGTTCTAGAGATGAGAAGGGGTGTCCAAACTTTTGGTCTGTACTGTGTATATGTGATGCCCTGGCTGGGCCAAGTAGTCACAAATAGGCCCCTGCACAACACCTTCCCTCACAGGTAACAGCAGCCGACCTTTAAACCCTAGTCACCCCCCTCAGGGCTAGATAGACACACCAGGGGGCGGAACCAGGTGGTTGGAAGACGCCCACGGAGGAGTCTGGACAGCCCAGGGTGGGAAAGTAAACAGTCTAGTGTTAGAGTTCAAGTTGGAGAGGAGTGTGGGCTGAAGCTGTGTACAGCTCCAGCAGAGGCGAATACCCCCAAATTGAACGGCGCCAGGGTAGGAGCCCTGGTGCCATTAGCTAGGAGGCAGATGCCAGTCTCCATCTGCAGGAGTCGGGAACACCGCTCGGTGGAACCAAGGTGGACCGGGACAGGGTTGTATCCCGCCGGTACCGACCCGGGGAACAGACTCAGAAACCGGAGCACACAGGGGGGTACTCGGACCCTGAAGCTGGGACCAGAAGCGACTGGAACTGGTTAATTAACAGATTGGGGCCAGGACTAGAGGGGGATAAAAAGCCACATCCAGCCTGGAGCGGACTCCTGAAGTTGCAAGCACAGGCAGTCCACCATTCTAAAAAGGTGCAGGAGAAAGACAGAGACCACCAGCCGGCTGCGGGCACCGACCACCATCACCTTGGTTTACCAGAGACTCGTGTGTTTCCTTAATAGTGAGTACACCAGCACCCTGCAGTCGCCCAACTCCCTGCACCAAACCCCAACCGTTCCTGGGGCCACCATCCCTGCCCACGGAGGGGTTAACAACTTGCTGCATAACATCTCCCCCGGGTGCCCCGTAACTGCAGCGGTGGTGTCCAACCTCACCACACACAGTGGGTGGCGTCACGAACTTAATACGGCTCAGCCCGTACATGTATGTCCTACATCCACCATCCCCCAACCTTTTCATCCGGAGTGTCCGTGGGACCCCCCGGGTCAGGAGACCCTCGAGCCACCCACTGGAAGGTCCGGATCAGAGCAGCGGCAGGCTGCTGGCATGGGGGCGGCACATATATATGTGTGTGTATATATATATATATATGGTATTAGTTGAAATTTTGGCCAAAATATGAATCCTCACAACTCAACGTCAAGGGACCTCAGGCTTGCAAGTCCCTACACTAAATTAAATATCTAAACCACAAAAAGAGGAATTAAATTTTCACCCCAAAATTTGAAAAATTCACAGCAAGAAAGGGCACCAATGTTTACCTTCTCAGAGACCCAGAGACCACAGAAACAAATGCACTAACAGGATGCAGCAAACCCACTAATAAAGATGGAGGCAGCAGGTGTCAAACACTATTGGAGCAACCACTCACACTGCCAATCCATGGAGGGAGTGATTGCTTAGTATAAAATCACCCCCGCCATGGATATTTAAATAATTTTTTAAAAAGCCGCATGGGGTCCCCCAGTTTTTATGCACAGCCAAAATAACACGCTCAGCTGGGGGTTGCAGCTTGTAGCCATATGCTTTATCTCTGCTGGGTATATACACCGTGTTTCAAATTATTATGCAAATTGGATTTAAGTGTCATAGTGATTATTTTTTTTTTTTTCCCAATGAAACTCATTGATGGTATTGTGTCTCAGGGTTCTTTGGATCACTGAAATCAATCTCCGATAGCTGTGATAATTAGTTTGCCAGGTGAGCCCAATAAAAGGAAAATTGGATGTGCCACAATATTAAGCAGGCCACAGTTTTCAAATAACATGAGAAAGAAAAAGGATCTCTCTGATGCCGAAAAGCATCAAATAGTGCAATGCCTTGGACAAGGGATGAAAACATCAGATATTTCATGAAAACTTAATCGTGATCATCATACTGTGAAGAGATTTGTGGCTGATTCAGAGCACATACGTGTTTGTGCTGATAAAGGCAGAATGAGAAAGGTTTGTGCCAGGCAAGTCCATCGGATTAAGAGAGCAGCTGCTAAAAAGCCATTACAAACCAGCATACAGATATTTGAAGTTGCTGGTGCTTCTGGAGTCCCTCGAACGTCAAGGTGTAGGATCCTTCAAAGGCTTGCTGTGGTACATAAACCTTCTATTCGGCCACCCCTAACCAGTGCAGTCACAACCAGAAATGGTTGCAGTGGGCCCCGACCTACATGAAGACTAATTTTCAAACAGTCTTGTTTACTGATGAGTGTCAAGCAACCCTGCATGGTCCATATGGATGGAGAAGTGGATGGTTGGTGGATGGCTACCATGTCCCAACCAGGCTGCGACGTCAGCAAGGAGGTGGAGGAGTCATGTTTTGTTCCGGAATCATGGGAAGACATCTGGTAGGCTTCTTTAGGGTTTCTGAAGGTGTGAAAATGACCTCTGCAAAGTATATAAAGTTTCTGACTGACAGCTTTCTTCCATGGTACACAAAGCAGAAATGTGCCTTCAGAAGCAAAATCATCTTCATGCATGACAATGCCCCATCTCATGTGTCGCGGGCGGAGGGGACGCGCTTGCCACGCTCGGGTCCAGGGCTTCTGCTGCTTGGTGGCTCGACCGGTGGACCGGACCCGGGGACTCAAGCAGCGCTCCTCACCCGTGAGTGAAATGGGGATGGTATGTTTAGGGAGATTGTTCGTGACGCCACCCACGGGTCGTGGTGATAATGGCACCACCACTGCTGGTAACTGGGATCCCGGGAGAGATGGTAGGGTGCAGCTGAGATGTTGTCCCCTCCGTGGGCAGGAGTTGGTGATCCCGGGGCCCGATGGTGTAACGGGGAGGCCGAATGGCTGGGGTGCAGGGACTGCACGGTGCGGTGCCGGACGGCACTGATGTACTCACTCAGACAATCACTGACAGAGTCGTAGGTAAACCAAAACGGCCGGATGGACGGGTCCCGCAGCTGGCTGCAGTGTTGTTGTTGTGCTCTCCCCGGACGGCTGATGGTGGCTGTCTTTCCCTGCACCTTTTGAGAATGTTGTTGACTCCTGTGTAGAGTTGAGCGCGGTTCGTGGTTCGAGGTTCTCCAGTTCTAGGCTCGAGTGATTTTGGGGGCTGTTCGAGATCGAACTAGAACTCTAGCTTTTTGCAAAAGCTCGATAGTTCTAGATACGTTCGAGAACGGTTCTAGCAGCAAAAAGCAGGGCTTTTTACAGCTACAGTGTGCAGGAGCCATCGCTGGCAGCCTGCCAGAAGCTGGTAACCAAGATAAACATCGGGTATCCAAGCAAAGCGCTTTGGTTAGTAACCCGATGTTTATCTTAGTTACGTGCAGGAAGCCCACACTTCCCCGCTCAGCTCGCTCCACCCCCTCCTTCCCGCGGCATGTACACATCCATAGATACACACACACACACACACACACACATGGTCCCGCTCGGCTTACCTGCGGTGATGAAGTCCCGCCATCCCGACCTCAGCGCTGTCACTGTCCTCTATGGCCGCCGCTTGTCACATCACCTCTCGCTTCCAACCCGAGACTGACTAGCGGTGACGTCACGGGCCTCTCGCGATATTTAGCTGTGAAGGCGGCGGTCATTGAACTCAGTGACAGGGGCTGTCAGTGTGCTGGAGATCAGCGCAGGTAATGTACCTCGCTGACAGCAGCACTTGTCATCCCCTGCAGTGACCTGGGCTGACCCATTGATGTTAGCTCAGGTCACTGCATTGCTCTCCCAGCCAATGGGGAACATCCTGCTCTTCATTGACTGGGACAGTGTGGATCGTCATGGCAACCCCTTGGATTACACCAGACCTGGATTTGTTTTTCATTCTAATAAATTGGTTAAAGAGGGAATGTTTTGGGGAGTGTTTTTTCAAATAAAAATGTGTTTGTCGTCTATTTTTTTTTTATTACTGACTGGGTTGGTGATGTCGGGTATCTGATAGACACCTGACCTCACCAACCCCAGGGCTTGATGCCAGGTGACATTACACATCTGGTATTAACCCCATATATTACCCCATTTGCCACCGCACCAGGGCGCGGGATGAGCTGGGGCGAAGCACCAGGATTGGCGCATCTAATGGATGCGCCACTTCTGGGGCGGCTGCGGCCTGCTATTTTTAGGCTGGGGAGAGTCCAATAACCATGGACCTCCCTAGTCTGAGAATATCAGGCCCCAGCTGTCTGCTTTACCTTGGCTGGTGATCCAATTTTGGGGGACCCCTACGTGTTTTTTTTTTTAAATTATTTATGTAATTTAAAATAACATCTTGGGCTGACTCCAACCCCCAGTTGCCTATTTGTACCCGGCTGGGAACCAAAAATATAGGGAAGCCCGTTTTTTTTAATTATTTCACTTATTTCATGAAATAATTAAAAAACAAATGACGTGGGCTTCACCCCATTTTTGTGTCCAGCCGGGTACAACTAGGCAGCTGGGGATTGGAATCCGCAGCACAGGTTAGCCCGAGGTTTCTGGGCGCCTCTGCTGCGGATTTCAGTCCACAGCCGTCCCAGAAAATGGCGCTCTCATAGAAGCGCCATCATCTGGCGCTGTATCCAACTCTTCCAACAGCCCTGGAGCCGGGTGGCTTGTTGGGTAATCATGAGTTAATACTGGTTTTGTTTTACTAGCCAGTATTAAGCCAGAGATTCTTAATGTCAGGCACGTTTGACCCGGCCATTAAGAATCTCCAATAAAGGGTTAAAAAAAACACCACACAGAGAAAAAATACTTTAATAGAAATAAATACACAGACACATTAGAGACTCCATCTTTATTACCCCCTGTCAGCCCTCCACGATCCTGCTCTTCTGTCTTCTTTCTTTCTAGTGTAGTAGTAGTGACGATTGTAGTGAGGATGAGGTGCACCAGCCCATCACTTGGGGCTGGGGAACCTCATCCTCACTACAATCCTCACTACAATCGTGAAGCAGCGTGCAGCCTTCACTCCGTGAGTGATCAGTGCTGGCTGCTAGCGGTAACAGCGGTAACGCTGACAGACGCGTTACCATAGCAATGGTGCTCTCGGAGCCGCGGTTAGCGGTGACGTCACCGCTAACTGCGTTGCTATGGCAACGGTGATCTCTGTTAATGACCGGCTGTGTCAGCCGGTCCCTAACGGAACGGGGAGTCGACCGTGTGCTAGAGCATGTCACCGGTACACGGCGATACACATATGTGCACCGTGTACCGGAGAGATGCACTCGCAGGTCCTACATGACGCGTCAGTCATGTGACCAGTCTGTAGCCAATGAGATAATAGCCACGTGACTGGTCACATGGCTATTTTGACGTCACGATAGGTCCTGCATCTCTGCTGGCAGTGCAGGTCACCGGGAGGATTAAGCGATCATTGGATGGAATAGCGGCAGGAGACAGAGTGCAGAAGGGATCGCGGGGACCGGTAAGTGTTATGGCAATGTTTATTAACTGTTTGTGTACATTTATAATGCATTTTTATGTGTTTGTGATTGCCTCCCATTATAGCCTATTGGTTCGAGTTCGGGTCGCCGAACGTTCGACGAACCGAACTCGAACGGGACCCCCGTTCGGCAAACCGACCTCGAGCCGAACCGGGACCGGTTCGCTCATCTCTCCGTCCTGTGGTTGCCCACCAGTAGTCCGCTCCCTGGCGTATAGGTGCCGTAGGAGCCCGTTTTGCCCGCAGGCGCTGGCCCTTGGATCTCTAGTCTGTGGCGGTGGCTGTATATCCTCTCTGGGTGGACGGTTGCCTTCAATCGGGACTTGGTTGTTAGGAAACCCCTGGGGTTCCTGCCACATTCGGATTTGACTATTGACGGCGGCTCCAAGCCTGTTCGGGGTCCGATGGCCCTGCCTGTGTGCTTAGCTTCACTCCATTCCCCGGTCCGTTACCGGCGGGCCGACGCCCGACCCCGGTCCTTACGGCTCTGCGGAGTTCCACCAACTCCTGCAGACGGCCACCACCATCTGCCAACCTTGCTGTCAGTTTCTAGGCTCCAACCCAGACACCTCTAGTGTTCACTCCTCTCACTTTCACCTCCAAGACGGAACTGACTCTTTTCCCGCCTCCAGGCCTGTGAACTCCTCGGTGGGTTGGGCCAACCGCCTGGCTCCGCCCCAGCTGGTGTGGACATCAGACTCTGGAGGGAGGCAACAAGGGTTTTTGTCTGACTGTTGTAACTGCCTAGGGTGGGTGTGTGTGTGTGTTGGTATGTATGTGACTACCTGGCTAGTCCAGGGCGTCACACTACCCCTTGGTAAAATGCAGACCGTCCGCGGGCTGCCCGTCCATCACCGGTTTTATTTTTTTTTTTTTCAAAACTGTAAAAGATAAATTAACATATTAAAACTTCAACATAAGCATATTTTCAAGTCTTCCCTTACGGGAGATGCATTACTTTTAACGTTTCAAACATTTTTATTAAATAGACTGGTTTGTGGTCATCCGCTCTCCCACCCAAATAACCTGATCCTTGATGCTGCCCCTAAGAAACGTGCAGCACCCCTTTACCCCAGTCCAGGTCCAGGTTACCCGAGTGGGAACGGGTACGGTGTCTCGCACCCGGCTGTCACTTCAGGGGACCCCACGTCCAGGGGGACCCCTGACCCCCGGAGGATGGCCACCGGTCCTGCTGGTGGCCGGGCCCCAGCCTGCTCTGCTGCGGGCCCTTCCTCCAATCTGCCTCTCCGGAGGTGGCACGGACGGAAACCAGCCCACAAAACTATTTACAAGCCCACAAGTTCGTGGGTGGCCTGCCAGTTCTCGGCCATGTCCATGAGCAGTTTCTCATGTGGGTGGTAAACACATAGAGTCCCTCTGGGGACAACTTGCCGGCAACGGCCGGGTAATCACTGTAGACAATCAGGTGAAACCTTCGGTTAATTCGGATTCATTCATTCAGCTGAGGGTCCCAACGGGGACAACTTGGTTGCAACGGAGAACCGCTGCCACTATTGCTCACTTCCGTACTCCTCACCCGGCTCTAGGTGAAGAAGCATGGGTTCCAGCCCCTCCAGCGCATGGCAGGCGCAACGAGAAAGGACTGCCCGGCCTCCATTATTTCTACTCCGAGGAATGTAAATGGCCTCCATGTCATACAAGCCGAAGCTTCCCTCCTCCTCTGAGACAGGCTCTGTGTCAGCCCCCGGGCTGCTGTCATCTGACTCCAGGGGGCTAATGACGGGACCTGACAGGACAGCAACGGTTTCTAACTGAGCCCAGACTTGTGGTTCCTTAGTGGCAAGCGATCCGTCATCAGTCTGTGTACGGAGGCCCGCCATTGGTTCTTCTAAGTCAACCGCTCCAGCTATTAACCTGGCGTCCTCTCGGGCCTCCGGGCCCTGGCGGGGCAGCACGGACTGCGCCACCTCCATCGGGGATGGCGGCCTGAGCGGGGCTGTGCGGGCGGCCAGCACAGGCGATGGGGCAGGCCCTGCTGGGGCCAGGGGTAGACCAAGTCCTTCAGCCGCAGCGGCCGGTCCTTCAGGGACACAAGGGCGTGGGTCACTCACCAGCTCCTCTAGTATGGCCTCTATTTCATGCACCCGCACGACCGCACCCAGCTCCTCCATCTCAGTGGTCCAGCAGGTCCCGTACTTGGGGCCCAGTTACGACAGCACAACAGCATCATTTGGATTTTCAGCCACGCCGCCGTCCCGGGGGCAGGCTCCGGAGACTCAGGCCTCTCAGGTGGTGCGGACATGTTGCAAGCTGCTTCCAGGAACCAGGTATGTTGCAGAGTCCTGGCGTCCCCGCTTTTTATGCCCTCGGCTACATTAGACAGGCTTTCACCCGCCCCCCCCCCCCCTTGGTTCTTTCTAGCACTTCCGCTTGTTGGGGGCGGGGCTTCACTTTCGCGCCTTTCCTGCTCTGGGAAGACGCTCCAGCGGGAAATCTTCGCTCCAAAGATGGCGGCGCTTTCAATTTTTTGGCCGGACGCCGCCGGCGGAGACTGCAAGGCGCACTTCTACTGGTAAGTAGATCAGCTCGATCCGGTTCGTGACGCCAAGTTGTCGCAGGCGGAGGGGACGTGCTCGCCCTGCTCGGGTCCGGGGCTTCTGCTGCTGCTGCTGCTCGGTGGCTCGAGCGGTGGACCGGACCCGGGGACTCGAGCAGCGCTCCTCACCCATGAGTGAAATGGGGATGGTATGTTTAGGGAGATTGTTCATGACGCCACCCACGGGTCGTGGTGATAATGGCACCACCGCTGCTGGTAACGGGGATCCCGGGAGAGATGGTAGGGTGCAGCTGAGATATTGTCCCCTCCGTGGGCAGGGGTTGGTGATCCCGGGGCCCGATGGTGTAACGGGGAGGCCGGATGGCTGGGGTGCAGGGACTGCGCGGTGCGGTGCCGGACGGCACTGGTGTACTCACTCAGACAATCACTGACAGAGCCATAGGTAAACCAAAACAGCCGGATGGATGGGTCCCGCAGCCGGCTGCAGTGTTGTTGTTGTGCTCTCCCCGGATGGCTGATGGTGGCTGTCTTTCCCTGCACCTTTGAGAATGTTCTTGACTCCTGTGGTTGCCCACCGGACGTCAGACAGTGGGATGGCACCACCCACGGGGATCTCCTAGGTACACTGCGTTACGTGGCAAGAACAAGAAAAAGACATACCTAAAAAATGGGATCACCACTTATGATTATTAAGAATCATCAATGTTTTATTGTCAATAGAACACACATAAAACACATAGTGAAAGTGAAAAAATACCGATAAACAAATACACACAGACAAATACGGACATCTAAAATCAATTAAAAGCACTAATGCACTTGAGAGATACCCACATTGAAAAATGTATATTCTTGGTCCAATGCCAATAGGCTGTAATCAATATTGAACAAACCCTGAAATAACCCTATATTTGTGCCACAAGGAGAGGACTTTCCATAGAATAGCAGCTTATGCCGAGGATCCCACAGGTACTCAAATGAAATTAACTGGCTGGCCCATGACAAAGTGCGCAGCAGAAAATAAATGAACAAGATCAAAAATTGTACAGTTCACAAATTCACAAAGACCTGAGCAGGACACCCAGCAGGCATTTCAAACAGGTTTTAGATAATCAAGCAAGTGGGCTAAAATAGTAAAGAAAAGCCCAGAGAGCAACTAAGGAGAATCCCTCTGGATGACATACCAAAACCTCAAGGAGGGTGCAGCAAAAAATGCTAAAAAAACATCCGAGGCAGGGCAAAGGAAGGGTGGTGGACCAGATATGGGTGTCCCCACGCGTATCTCTACCTCTTGGTTGGATCTCTAGCCTGTGGTGGTGGCTGTATATCCTCTCTGGGTGGACGGTTGCCTTCAATCGGGACTTGGTTGTTAGGAAACCCCTGGGGTTCCTGTCACATTCAGATTTGACGGCGGCTCCAAGCCTGGTCGGGGTCCGATGGCCCTGCCTGTGTGCTTAGCTTCACTCAGTTCCCCGGTCCGTTACCGGCGGGCCGACGCCCGACCCCGGTCCTTACGGCTCTGCAGAGTTCCACCAACTCCTGCAGATGGCCACCACCATCTGCCAACCTTGCTGTCAGTGTCTGGGCTCCAACCCAGACACCTCAAGTGTTCACTCCTCTTACTTTCACCTCCAAGACTGAACTGACTCTTTTCCTGCCTCCAGGCCTGTGAACTCCTCGGTGGGTGGGGCCAACAGCCTGGCTCCGCCCCACCTGGTGTGGACATCAGACTCTGGAGGGAGGCAACAAGGGTTTTTGTCTGACTGTTGTAACTGCCTAGGGTTGGGGGTGTGTGTGTTGGTATGTATGTGACTACCTGGCTAGTCTAGGGCATCACACATGCTGTAAAGAATACTTCTGTGTCATTGCCTGCTATGGGCATAAAAGGAGATAAACTCATGGTGTGGTCACCATCTTGCCCTGACCTCAACCCTAGAGAGAACCTTTGGAGTATCATTAAGCAAAAGATCTATGAGAGTGGGAGGCAGTTCACATCAAAACAGCAGCTCTGGGAGGTTATTCTGACATCATGCAAAGAAACTCAAGCAGAAACTCTCCAAAAACTCACAAGTTCAATGGATGCAAGAATTGTGAAGGTGATAAAGAAGAGTTCCTATGTTAACATGCAACTTAGCCCATTAGGATGTTTTTTAATTAAATAGCTTTTTATTTCAGTGAATGACCTCCTAATGCTGCAAATTCCACAAATGAGCATTTTCAGTTCTTTAAAACATAAAATGTTTAGAAACTCTACTGTGCCTAATAACTTGGAACAGTGCATTTTGAGGGTTTTTTTTAATTTTGAAGATTATACTGTTATCATTGGGAGGTTTCTTCAATTAAATAAATATATACTCTAACGGGTGATGACTTTTATTAGACTGTCATTTGCACCGACCATTTAGGAAAATCATAGAAAAATATAATTTGCAAAATAATTTGAAACCTGGTGCATACAGGGGACTGTAATTTATTTATTTCTGTCTCTTTACACTCCATTAGGGGACCAAGACAGCTATTTTGAGGGGAAAGAGAGTGAGAGAGAGTGTGAGAGAGAGAGAGAGAGTGTGTGAGAGAGAGTGAGAGAGAGTGAGAGTGAGAGTGAGAGTGAGAGTGAGAGTGAGAGTGAGAGTGAGAGTGAGAGAAAAAAAAAAATATAGTAAATATAAAAGATGCATACAGCTGCACACTAAAAAGCCAACAATAACTTTGGTACTCCATTACTGCTATATGAAAAAATGAGATTTTTAGTTTTTGAATTGGCCAATGCATGTAAGCCTGGAAACCAACGGCAAGGTAATCTCAATGATCTGGGTACCATTTACTTGTACGACACAGGAATGTTGCAGCTACGTAGACCAAACTTTGTCAATGAGACCTCTGTGCAGTGTAGCCCAAGCTTAAATTTAACAATGTGCCCTGTGCACCAGAATTTTTCTCTGTGACCCGACACGTTTTTTTTATTTGTGACCCATGGCTTATTATGTCACTCTCCATTTGGTCACAAATAATAGCAATATCTTGATAGACACATAATATATAGCCCATATTGTGCAGTAAAGGACAGGGATTCTCAACAGCTCTCAAACGGTTAACTTGGTTGAAGTAATCTTGGCTGCGCCCTACTATGACAGTCCACACCATTCTTCCTTTTCCAGTATTACACTGAACTTTTTAAACTCTAAGTCAACAGAGAAGAGAACTATTAAATTAGAAACTTCCCTGAGGATGCTTCCTGTGTAATCTCACTGATTGGGCTAAATGAAGCTTACTGGTCTGAGTAGTGGCCTTGTTGACAAAAATGATGAGAACCATTGCTCGATGTTTTGTGCAATTTATAGCAAAGACTTCTGGGAAAACTTTACTGGCCTTGTGTGGACCACAGCAGTACATGCCAGGCAAAAGGCAAGGGTGAATTAGAGAAATTGCAGGACTGGATTTGTTAGCAGCTGTAATGTTTATCTTGCTAAAGGATTTTCCCAAGGTGGGGGCCAGGACCCTGGCTGTTCACTAAAGATAATTTTGGAAAATTTTGGAAATGTCAGGTTACTTGTACAGTTTGTAATTTGTTGTATAGTTTTTTTGCAGCATTTAAATATGCCTGCAAACTATTGTATATGATTAAATAAAACATGTTTAGATAATCCAAATTTTTTTTTCATTCACAAAAATGTCATCATGCTAGTTACGGATAATGTTTATATGTCCTCCTGAGTCCTATCAGTCATTCAGCAAGCAGTCTAGTGTCCACCTTGCATCGGTCAGTCACCTGCCACCCATGAGCAGCCACTGGTAGTAAATTGTGTTTTATATTGCGGCCAAATTCAAAATCCTGTGATTTGCGTGAGCCATGCGTCATGGGCCCACAAGCCACATGTTGGGGAGCCCTTCTGTATAGTATAAGTGGAACTGGTATACATTGGACGTAATACCCTCTTTTCATTAAAAACAATGTCTCACCTCTGATAAAATAGTGAGAGAGAAAAAAAAAAAATGTTACATTATGCGTTGCTCTCGCCCGACGGTCAGTCACTAAACGACTGATCCATCACACGGCGGATGCAACGCAATGCGATCAGTCACAAATATTTTGCAGGATACCATATTTCCTCAAGGCGACTGATTGCAACTGAAGGAAAATAACGGAAGTGTGAAAGCAGCCTTATGCTAATGTTTTATGCATTTAAGTGTCAAAAGGTTTTTACGTGACAAATGTGAAATGTATGAAGGTTGTAACATTCAAGAAACTGCCTCCCATAAAAGGGAAGAAATGTTATCGTTATTATGCATATCCAAAATTTTGCAGTTTCCACTGCCTTATTTACAGCTCGTAGACATCCTGTGATTCACTGTGGGGGTATGTAGCTCCCCTGCGGCTTCAGGCGCCACAGAATACTACACCTCTCCCCAGGTGCAGTGTTCTTCTCGGATACGGAGGTGGTCACCGGTAACCACAACCAATACACTCTTCCAACACAAACACAAGAGCTCTTCCACTGGGACTGGGCTAGGGTGGCCATCATGAGGTATTGGACCTCTTGCCCACTCAGGAACCCGGGAGGCGGGGTACCAACAGGAGAAGTTAGGAGCCATGTCACACACAAGCCAGTGAGCACCGGACAGCGTCCGAGTGAGAATGCACTTGGGAATAAGCAAGCACAGACACGAATAGTTCAAGGCCCATGGTCTGGAGCCGGAGGCTCGACCCGGGTTCATAGGTAGGAAAGAAGGGGAATCCCAGGATATGCGGGGAGTGCAGAATGCACCCGTGACCCGTTCCACTGTCCAGGAGCTGGGGTGGAGGGAAACTGTTGAAAGGTGATGCACAGAAGAAAAACACCGGCCTCAACCTCCGAAGTATCCGGGATTGGCTGAAGCCCATCACAGCGTAGCCCAGCACTCCAATGGCAGTGTGTTTCCAGTGAGTAAAAGAACTTGAACTGCACCCTCTGTCATCCCATCACTGCCAGCGCTCGCAACCTCGTGCCCCTCCACCATAGGAGACTACTACCATCATCATCCTCCCTGGGGCTTGAGCTCTACCTGTGGAGAGTGGTACCATCCAAGCTGTGTAGTCATTCGCCCCAGAGAAGAAGTCCTGCAGCAGGGGCTAATAACTGACCACACAACACAAGTGGTGTCACGAACAACTACTCCCATCATCCTCTTTTCCATCTTTAATGACACCGCCGGGCTCACGGAACCTGGCAAGGCCACCGCGGCAACCCAGCAGAAGAACCGCGGCCTGGTAACAAGTTGCCCCTGGACCCATGGGCACGTCATCTCCATAATGGAGAGTGTAGTCTTGAGGAACTTGAAACTTTTTTCCACAATTGTGTTACATAGTTACATAGGTTGAAAAAAGACCTAGCTCCATCAAGTTCAACCTTCCTCCACCAGTTCTACATTTTGTCCCTAAGTCACTTATAACCAACAATGTTGTGTATACTGAGGAAATCATCCAGCCCTTTTTTAAAAGCCGTTTTAATATCTTCCATTACTACCTCTCATGGTAGGGCATTCCACAGTCTGACTGCTCTAACTATAAAGAACCCTTTCCTATTTAGCTGCCGGAATCACTTTTCTTCCATTCGCAGTGTATGCCACCTGGTCCTTAGTACTGCCTTTGGAAGAAATAAGTCATGTGCCAGTCCTTTATATTGACCACACATGTATTTATACATATAAATGAGATCTCCTCTGAGACGTCTTTTTTCTAAGCTAAACAAATTAACTTTTCCAACCTCTCATCATATGGGAGGCCTTCCATTCCTTGTAGTAGTCTAGTTGCCGCCTTTGAACTGATTCTAACTTCTGTATGTCCTTTTTAAAATGTGCCCAAAACTGGATCCCATATTCCAGATGTGGCCTTACAAGTGATTTATAGAGGGGTAATAATATATTGGGATCACGGGATCTAATCACTCTTTTTATACACCCTAAAATCTTGTTTGCTTTAGCAGCTGCTGCCTGACATTGAGTGCTGTTGCTCAGCTTATCTGTAATGAGAATACCCAAGTCCTTTTCCTGTTCTGTAGTAACGAGTTTTCTTCCATTTAATGTATATGCAGCTATAGGATTACTCTGTCCTAGGTGCATTACTTTACATTTATCAACATTAAATCTCATTTGCCAAGTGTCTGCCCATTCTGACATCTTATCCAGATCTTTTTGTAATATTGTACTATCAAGATCCGTTTTTATTATCCTACAAAGTTTGGGGTCATTTCGTAGACCCGTAGAAGTGCTGTTCAGCACAAAACGGCCGTCATCCTGTCCTGAGGGTACCCGCACCCAGCTCTCCTCCTGCTTTTTACCTGCACCTTTAGAATAAATAAAGAGCATTTCTTCCGGAACCTGATGGTATTTGCCGTTGTTTCCCTACTCTTTTGATGGCTTTTTGTTTTATTATACTTTGTACAGTCTTATTTATCCATAGTGGTTTCATTTTATTCCTGGACATTTTATTACCAGAGGATATAAGTTTTTTACAGGACTCTAGTAGTATATCCTTAAACTTACCCCATTTATGTTCGGTATCCCCAGTTACCAGTGTTCATCCAGTGTTCGTCTCCAAACACAGGTGGCACTGTTCTCTCTCCAGCTCCCAACAGACAAGTGGCGCTGGCCTTCCCATCACTCTGCATCCTACATCACAGTTCCACGTTTCACTGGGTGGGCACCTCTTAGGCTCACCATCGCATTTGGTCAGCACCTCCACCCATTTTCCGGGGTCCCACCTCATTAGACGGGCATTCTTCCACTTCTCGCTACTGAGGCGGACAACGTCATACTGCGGCCTGGGACCTCCAGACATGACATTCCTTTTCAGCAGGCATAACCTCTGGAGTGCTGAATGGTTCGGTCATGAGTGTGGCAGAGCCTGATGTGATCTCAGGGCGATCTGAGACCAGGTGGTCACAGCGCACCGAGGATCACCGATCCGCTTTAGTGCCCACTCTGAATTTACCCCGAGTTGGAGCATATTTAATTCAATCCGGGACTGTAGCATTTAAAGGGAACCTGTCAGGTGCAATATGCACCCAGAACCATGAGCGGTTCTGGGTGTATATTGCTAATCCCTGCCTAACCGTCCCTGTATACACTAGCATAGATAAAGAGATCTTTAGAAAAATATCGTATGCTGATGAGCGAGGGCAGTAGCCCCAAGGGCGTTGCTTCCCTGGCTAGTCGGCCCCATTAGCATGTTCCACAAAGAGAAAAAATATCCAGTGGATCCAGACGTTTATTCTTAAAATGTTTCCTTTATTTTGTGAATTTAAAATTCCAAGAGAATGGCATCCAACAGATAAAGGTTTTACATCAGATTACATCCAACGCGTTTCGACACATAAATATGTCATAATGTCTTATTCACGGATGCCATGCTCTTAGAATTTTAAATGCACAAAATAAAAGGAAACATTTTAAGAATAAACACCTGGATCCGCTGGATATTTTTCTCTTTGTGGATTGAGTTTATCCTGACCTAGGATTTCCCGTGCTGGATCATGTGGTAAATTGTCCTGAGTATACTGCAAGCAGTCAGAGACGGTTTTCTAAAGTTCATCCATTAGCATGTTAGTATGTCCCTGTGGGCGTGCTAACATTCTAAAAGTGCGCAGCATCAGAGGAGATCTCACTCACCTCTCCGCCGCTTGATGCTGAATTTTTAGCTCAGTGTGCATGACCCCGGAGGGTACACAAATATAAATAGCTCCCAAAAGTAGAGATATTTTTTTGCATGGCTTGTTGACAAGCTGTTGTTTTTACAGTTTTAAAACAGCTAGCCTTTTCCGGTTTCCTAAAAAAAAAAAGTTAATTTATGAATAGATTAATAAAAAAAACTTTTGTAATTGTTTAATAATTTTGAGAACAGTAAACTTTTAGTGGACTCACAAAAGGATTTTTTTTTACTGCTCGTTAAGAAACCATTACATCTTCACTTTCAGAATAACAGTCCTGTTTTTGATTTCTGAAAAATTGCATAATTTTTGCATGGCTTTTGATAAAGCTGTTGCTTTTTCTCTTAACAATGAAAAAAGTTCTCAATACTCCCCAAACAGTATAGATTTACTCCGCCTCACGTGAAATAGCAATGGCTACTTCAGTTTGCAACATCAAGTTATTAAATAGGCTGTTGCTTACCATCAGTTACCAACCTATTTCCACTAGCCAAATTGTAATGCTCAAGTGACCTCAATCTACGGCTTTCTCTTTTTACTTAGATATAGCATTTCTACTTCAATATTGTCGGTATAAAAGTGGTTTTCGCTGTTTGTGTGGGGCTTTTTTTGTGCTTTTCATTTTCACAATTTGAAATATTTAGATTTATATTTTATATTGGTTTTTTTTGTTTGAATGTTTTTCAAATTATTTGCCACTGTAAAGTAATTTTCTGTAAAGTAAAATTCTTTTACTCTCCTGCTTTCTAAAGTTTTTTGGGTACATCAAAAATCTTAGGAACATTTTACACAATTTGAGAACATCCGAAAAGCACAGTGATGTTTCTGCCAAAAAAAAACACACTGGGGTGGTAGAAATTGTTGAAAGAAATTTTTCAAGTTGTGTTGGGGTCTTAAGAATCACATCCATGTGAAGAAGCTACCAAACTTAGTGTCCCAAATGTTTCATTGCAAAAATATTTTTCTTTCGTGCTTGTGGCCTTGACTGACAGCAACTACTGTTTTGTAATTGTGGATATTGGGGCCCTTCCCAAATGGCTCAACAGTTTCAGAACATGTATCAGATTCATGGATTGTGATTCTGGAGTCCCTCTTGAATGCTCGGTTCCTTCAACGCCTTTTGTTAGGGTGGCTGATGAGTATTTTGGTGCTCAAGAACACATCAATTTGTTGAATGTGCATTTGAAATTTTAACCTCAACATAGCAGTTCTGAGCGCCATACAAATGGATCCCGTAATGTACGGTAAATGTCCAGGCAGTAATCAAAGCTTCCATCCGCCTTCATAGTTATTTTCATATTAATGATGGATCTTTGGGTGATATTGAGACTTCTATAACTTCAACCTTGCCCTTTGACAATGACCTACCCCTATTAAAGGAACCAGCTCCTTCTGTTCTTTGATGCAGGGACTTATTTTCTGATTTTGATATACTGGATGATTCCATACCCTGGAAAACGGCCTCTATTTATTGAACATTGGAACATGAGAGACTGAGATTTCATATTTTGGGACCTTTTTATAGTTAAGTTACTGTAGAACTCGCAAGACAAGGACCTTTGAAATGGGTTACAAACTTAAAGGATGGTCCAAAGGCAAAGTAATCTTCATCCCCATTTAGTGCTGTAATCTAAACTATTTTCAATTATACCTTCATTAAAAATTCCCTTGCAGGCTTACATCCTATAAGATATCAGGAGAAGACGGTGGGTGGGTGGGCTGGTGGTGAGGCAGAAGCTATATATATGTGTATATGTTATATAATATACACACAGATACAGCTCTGGCAAAAATTAATCTGCAGATTAGGTTAGGACCATGAAGAAGGCGGTTGTTGCCACTGAAACGCGTAGTCCCATCTGCACTTTCTCCTGCAGCTATTTTCGTTCCTGGAACCTACTGGGTTGATGTATTTTTAATGAAATTCAATTATATTTGAAAACTGGAGTGTTTTACATCAGCATCCTGGTTGCATAAAGTTATTGCTGGATTACCTTACCTTTTTCATTGTTAATATGGATGGACTCCCAATCATTATCCGTGCAAGGTTGAAGTTGTCAGGTGAGCTGTTGATCCAGGTGGCTTGCTAGCTTGAGCTGGACTTCATTTGATTTCTTGGAGATATACTGTATATACAATATAGCATGTGTATATTTCTGTGTGTGTGTATATATATGTATATATTATATATACACTGTGTGTGTGTGTGTGTGTGTGTGTGTGTGTGTGTGTGTGTGTGTGTGTATGTGTGTATGTGTGTATGTGTATATATATATATATATATATATATATATATATATATATATATATATATATATATATATATATATATATATATATATATATATATATATATATATATATATATATATATATATAATAAAAATATATATTATATATACATACACATACATATACACAGTCATATGAAAAAGTTTGGGCACCCCTATTAATGTTAACCTTTTTTCTTTAGAACAATTTGGATTTTTGCAACAGCTATTTCAGTTTCATATATCTAATAACTGATGGACTCAGTAATATTTCTGGATTGAAATGAGGTTTATTGTACTAACAGAAAATGTGCAATCCGCATTTAAACAAAATTTGACCGGTGCAAAAGTATCCAATCATGAGAAAAGGAATTTAAGGTGGCCACTTGCAAGTTGTTCTCCTATTTGAATCTCCTATGAAGAGTGACATCATGGGCTCCTCAAAACAACTCTCAAATGATCTGAAAACAAAGATTAGTCAACATAGTTGAAGGATAGGGGAAGGATACAAAAAGTTGTCTCAGAAATTTAAACTGTCAGTTTCTACTGTGAGGAACATAGTAAGGAAATGGAAGAACACAGGTACCGTTCTTGTTAGGCCCAGAAGTGGCAGGCCAAGAAAAATATCAGAAAGGCAGAGAAGAAGAATGGTGAGAACAGTCAAGGACAA